>NC_141875.1:231127661-231861828 GCF_056163025.1 Triticum urartu
CATAGTGATGTTCACCATTGAAAACTACTCCATCTCACGTGATGATTGGACATGGTTTAGTTGATATGGATCACATGATCATTTAGATGACTAGAGGGATGTCTATCTAAGTGGGAGTTCTTAAGTAATATGATTAATTGAACTTTAATTTATCATGAACTTAGTACCTGATAGTATTTGCATGTCTATGTTGTTATACATCAATGGCCCATGCTACTGTTCCCTTGAATTTTAATGCGTTCCTAGATAAAGCTAAGTTGAAAGATGATGGTAGCAATTAAATGGACTGGGTTCATAACTTGAGGATTATCCTCATTGCTGCATAGAAGAATTACGTCCTAGAAGCACCGCAGGTGCAAAACCCGCTGCAGGAGCTACTCTAGATGTTATGAATTTCTGGCAGAGCGAAGCTGATGACTACTCGATAGTTCAGTGTGCCATGCATTACGGCTTAGAATCGGGAGTTCAAATACGTTTTGCACGTCATGGATCATATGAGATGTTGTAGGAGTTGAAGTTAATATTTCAAGAAAATGTCCGAATTGAGAGATATGAAGTCTCCAATAAGTTCTATAGCTGCAAGATGGAGGAGAATAGTTCTGTCAGTGAACATATACTCATAATGTCTGGGTACCACAACCACTTGACTCAACTGGGAGTTAATCTTCCTAATGATAGTGTCATTGACAGAGTTCCTCAATCACTGCCAGCAAGCTACAAAAGCTTCGTGATGAACTATAATATGCAAGGGATGGATAAGACAATTCCCGAGCTCTTCACGATGCTAAAGGCTACGGAGGTAGAAATCAAGAAGGAGCATCAAGTGTTGATGGTTAACAAGACCACTAGTTTCAAGAAAAAGGTCAAAGGGAAGATGGGGAACTTCAAGAAGAACAACAAGCAAGTTGCTGCTCAAGTGAAAAAGCCCATGTATGAACCTAAGCCTGAGACTGAGTGCTTCTAGTGCAAAGGGACTGGTCACTGGAAGCAGATTTGCCCCAAGTATTTGGTGGATAAGAGGGATGGCAAAGTGAAAGGTATATTTGATATACATGTTATTGATGTGTAGCTTACTAATGCTCGTAGTAGCACCTGGGTATTTGATACTGGTTCTATTGCTCATATTTGCAACTCGAAACAGGGGCTACGGATTAAACGAAGATTGGCTAAGGACGAGGTGATGATGCGCGTGGGAAATGGTTCCAAAGTCAATGTGATCACCATCGGCACGCTATCTCTACATCTACCGTCTGGATTAGTTTATACCTAAATAATTGTTATTTGGTGCCAGCGTTGAGCCTGAACATTATATCTAGATCTTGTTTGATGCGAGACGGTTATTCATTTAAATCAGAGAATAATGGTTGTTCTATTTATATGAGTAATATCTTTTATGGTCATGCACCCTTGAGGAGAGTTCTATTTCTGTTGAATCTTGATTGTAGTGATACACATATTCATAATATTGAAGCCAAAAGATGCAAGGTTAATAATGATAGTACAACTTATTTGTGGCACTGTCGTTCAGGTCATATTGGTGTAAAGCGCATGAAGAAACTCCATGCTGATGGACTTTTGGAATCACTTGATGCTTGCGAACCATGCCTCATGGGCAAGATGACTAAAAACTCCGTTCTCTGGAACAATGGAGCGAGCAACTGACTTATTGGAAATAATACATACTGATGTATGCGGTCCGATGAGTGTTGAGGATCGCGGGGGGTACCATTATTTTCTGACCTTCACAGATGATTTGAGCAGATATGGGTATATCTACTTGATGAAACATAAGTCTGAAACATTTGAAAAGTTCAAAGAATTTCAGAGTGATGTGGAAAATCATCGTAATAAGAAAATAAATTTCTACGATCTGATCATGGAGGTGAATATTTGAGTTATGAGTTTGGTCTTCATTTGAAACAATGTGGAATAGTTTCGCAACTCACGCCACCTGGAACACCATAGCGTTATCGTGTGTCCGAACGTCATAACCATACTTTTTTAGATATGGTGCGATCTATGATGTCTCTTATTGATTTACTGTTATCGTTTTGGGGTTATGTTTTAGAGACGGCTGCATTCACGTTAAATAGGGCACCATCTAAATCCATTGAGATGACACCATATGAACTACGGTTTGGCAAGAAACCTAAGCTGTCATTTTTTAAAGTTTGGGGCTGTGATGCTTATGTGAAAAAGCTTCAACCTAATAAGCTCGAACCCAAAGCGGAGAAATGTATCTTCATAGGATACCCAAAGGAGACTATTGGGTACACCTTATATCATTGATCCGAAGGCAAGATATTCGTTGCTAAGAATGGATCTTTTCTAGAGAAGGAGTTCCTCTCGAAAGAAGTTAGTGGGAGGAAAGTAGAACTTGATGAGGTAATTGTACCTTCTCCCTTATTGGAAAGTAGCTCATCACAGAGAATCAGTTCCAGTGATTCCTACACTAATTAGCGAGGAAGCTAATGATGATGATCATGAAACTTCTAATCAAATTACAACCGAACCTCGTAGGTCAACCAGAGTAAGGTCCGCACCAGAGTGGTATGGTAATCCTATTCTGGAGGTCATGTTATTTGACCATGAAGAACCTACGAACTATGAGGAAGTGATGATGAGCCCAGATTCTGCAAAATGGCTTGAAGCCATGAAATCTGAGATGGGATCCATGTAGGAGAACGAAGTGTGGACTTTGGTTGACTTCCCCGATGATCGGCAAGCAATAGAGAATAAATGGATCTTTAACAAGAAGACTGACGCTGACGGTAATGTATCTATCTACAAAGCTCGACTTGTCACAAAAGGTTTTGGACAAGTTCAAGGAGTTGACTACGACGAGACCTTCTCACCCGTAGCGATGCTTAAGTCTGTTCGAATCATGTTAGTAATTGCCGCATTCTATGATTATGGAATTTGGCAAATGAATGTCAAAACTGCATTCCTTAATGGATATCTTAAAGAAGAGTTGTATATGATGCAACCAGAAGGTTTTGTCGATCCTAAAGGTGCTAATAAATTGTGCAAGCTCCAGCGATCCATTTATGGACTAGTGCAAGCCTCTCGAAGTTGGAATATACGCTTTGATAGTGTGATCAAAGCATATTGTTTTATATAGACTTTTGGAGAAGTCTGTATTTACAAGAAAGGGAGTGGGAGCTCTGTAGCATTTATAATATTATATGTGCATGACATATTGTTGATTGGAAATAATACATAATTTCTGGATAGCATAAAAGGATACTTGAATAAGAATTTTTCAATGAAAGACCTCAATGAAGCTTCTTATATATTGGGCATCAAGATCTATAGAGATTGATCAAGACGCTTAATTGGACTTTCACAAAGCACATACCTTGATAAAGATTTGAAGAAGTTCAAAATGGATCAGTCAAAGAAAGGGTTCTTGCCTGTGTTACAAGGTGTGGAGTTGAGTAAGACTCAATGCCCGACCACTGCAGAAGATAGAGAGAAAATGTAAGTCATTCCCTATGCCTCAGCCATAGGTTGTATAATGTATGCAATGCTGTGTACCAGACCTGATGTGTGCCTTGCTATAAGTTTAGCAGGGAGGTACCAAAGTAATCAAGGAGTGGATCACTGGACAACGATCAAGAACATCCTGAAATACCTGAAAAGGACTAAGGATATGTTTCTCATTTATGGAGGTGACAGAGAGCTCACCGTAAATGGTTACGTCGATGCAAGCTTTGATACTGATCTGGATGACTCTAAGTCACAAACCGGATACATATTTATATTGAATGGTGGAGCTATCAGTTGGTGCAGTTCCAAGTAGAGCATCATGGCGGATCTACGTGTGAAGCAGAGTACATAGCTGCTTGAGAAGCAGCAAATGAAGGAGTCTGGAGGAAGGAGTTCGTATCCGATCTAGGTGTAATACCTAGTGCATCAGGTCCAATGAAAATCTTTTGTGACAATACTTCAGCAATTGCCTTGGCAAAGGAATCCAGATTTCACAAGAGAACCAAACACATCAAGAAACGCTTCAATTCCATCCGTTATCAAGTCAAGGAGGGAGACATAGAGATTTGCAAGATACATACAGATCTGAATGTTGCAGACCCATTGACTAAGCCTTTCTCACGAGAAAAACATGATCAACACCAAGACTCCCTCGGTGTTAGAATCATTACAATGTAATCTAGATTATTGACTCTAGTGCAAGTGGGAGACTGAAGGAAATATGCCCTAGAGGAACACCTTGTGTGCTATCAAACGTCAAAACGTAACTGGGTGATTATAAAGATGCTCTACATGTGTCTATGATGGTGTTTGTTGAGTTGGCATAGATAGAGATTAGGATTTGTCACTCTGTGTATCAGAGAGGTATCTCTGGGCCCTCTCGGTAATGCACATCACTATGAGCGTTGCAAGCAATGTGACTAATGAGTTAGTTATGGGATGATGCATTACAGAACAAGTAAAGAGACTTGCCGGTGACGAGATTGAACTAGGTATGAAGATACCGACGATCGAATCTCGGGTAAGTAACATACCGATGACAAAGGGAACAATGTATGTTTGTTGGCATTCTGGGAACAGCGGTCCCCAGACTTGCTTGCCTGCGGCCCACGACGTGACCAAGCCAGCAGGTCGTATGACCCATCTTCATTAACAATGCATCCAAGACCCTCGCGAGGCGGACGACACAAGGCCTCCTCTGGATTGGCCTCGCTAGGCAGGCTCACGGGGAGCAAAGATATGAAGGCGGGGAAACCTCACGAGGCCCTTGTGACGTGAGCCATGACACACGACACTAGGCGGGTGCCAGGCGGGCGCCAGTGCGCGCAACGTCCTTGTTTCCTCTTTGGTGCTAAGGAGGCCAGCGCAGGCGAAGAGTACCGAGGCATTAGGCAAAGGTTGCTACATTGGTGCAACCATACCAAGACCAGGAGGACGGCAAGATGGAGGTCATCATGGAGCCCAAGATGGCGTCACCACCAGAGCTTTTAGCAGGCGAAGACCACTTTTGTCAGGATAGCTTGTGCTAGCTGTCCCCCTTCAAATTGGCCCGCTGTTGTTGGCTCCCTTGCCGCTCGATATTTGGGAAGAGGACCAGGCCTATATAAGTAGAGCTAGCCACCATAGTAGATGCATCTCATCTTAGCTTGATCCAACCCGGTCGAGAGCCTACTCACAAGAACACCTCAACCTTAGGAGGCTGTTCTTCCCTTGTACTGTTCATCATCTGCCCTAGAGGCAATCCACCACCGCCACACTAGAGTAGGGTATTACACCACAACGGTGGCCCGAACCAGTATAAACCTCGTGTCTTTCTGTGTTGCGAGTTCGTCGAGTTCGTCCGCGAGATCTTAGCGAGCTAGGGCGTAGATCAGTGGGAAGGAAAGACTTCACGCGCACCCTAGTGTTTGAACCTTATGTGTTTGCCGAAACCCCACATCCGACATTTGGCGTGCCAGGTAGGGGTGCGCATGGGCTCGTCTCACCAACCAGCACCTCGTACCACCGCACTACGCTCCCATGGCAGGTGCCCTGCCACCCACCTCTGCGGCCAACACTAGCAGCAGGGAGTCTGGGTACCGAGCTCTGGCCCCCGCCCTGCAGCGAGTGCAGTGGCCGGCCAGGTTCAAGCCGGAGATGCCGCCGCGTTACGACAGCGCGGCAGACTCGACGCCATTCCTGCTGGCGTACGAGGAGGCCACCCTCGAAGCTGGAGGCGATGACAAGATCATGGCCAACTGGTTCCCCATGGCCCTCGCCGGCGAGCCGCGCGCCTGGCTGCTCAACGTTTCGGGATCCACTGTGGCATCCTGGAGGGGGGGGAGCTCCGCAACCTTTTCACCGCGCGCTACACGGTGCCGGCGCGCCACGCAGTCGCTACATTGCTGGGTGGTTCCCAAGCACCGCCTTCAGATCGCCACGTCAAACCTTTCTTCCGTCAGATTGGGGCAGCCTCCGAGCGCCCAGGGGCTCCGCTGGGTTGGGCTGCGCCGGAGGCCGACCTCACCTTCGGCTTAGAAGACCACCCTGACTCCACCGCCGGCTCCAGGATGCTCCCGATGCTCTGCACACCCACCATCTTCACGTGGCCGTTACCAAGACCCTCATCGACGGCGGCGCCGGCCTCAACTTGCTCTCTGTAGAAGCCTTCAGCCTTCTTCATGTGCCGCTCGAATGGCTCGGCCTTAGCAAGCCCTTCACAGGAGTGGGTGGTGGAGCTTCCCACTCTCTGGGGAAGATCTGCCTCCCTGTCACCTTTGGCACGTGAGACAACTATCGCACCGAGCTAGTGGACTTTGGCATCGCCTGCATCGTTCTCTTGTACAATGCCATCCTCGGGTACCCGGCTCTCGCTCAGTTCATGGTGGCGACTCACCCGGCCTACAATGCCAGGGAGCAAGGGCGTCCTCACCATCAAGGGGGACGCTAAGGAGGCCGTGGCGGCGCTCAGGCTCGCCTTCAAGACTGCGGAAGTAGCACAGCCAGCCGGCGCCGGTACGCCCGAGGCCAAGGAGACCGCGCCCACCAAGAACAAGCAGCTGTTCACTCAAGACAAGGCAGAGACCAAGCAGGTGCTGGTCAACAAGGATGGGTCTTCAAGAGCGACCTTCACCATAGGAACCAGCCTTGACCTGGGACAAGAAGAAGCTTTGGTGAGATGTTTATGCGCGAACAAGGAGATATTCGCATGGGAGCCCAATCAGCTGGTAGGGGTCCTGAGAGAGGTAACCCAGCATCAACTAAGGGTGTGCCCCAACGTACGCCCCGTGAAGCAGCAAGCAAGACGGTAGTCCACTGAGAAGCAGGCCTTCATCTTCCAAGAGACACGCAAGCTGGAGGCGGCAGGTACCATCCGAGAAGTTCGATACCCTGAATGGCTGGCGAACCCCGTCGTAGTACTGAAGAAAGGCGGGAAGGAACGGATGTGCGTCGACTTCACCAACCTTAACAAAGCGTGCCCCCAGGATCCGCTCCCCCTTCCACGCATCGATCAAATCGTCGACTCCACCGCCAAGTGCGACTTGCTATGTTTCCTGGATGCATTCTCAGGATACCACCAAATGAAGATGGCGGTGGAGGATATGGAGAAGACAGCCTTCATGACACCATGCGGGGTGTACTGCTACACCTGCATGCCCTTCGGGATGCGCAACGCGGGCACAACCTTTCAATGGTTGATGCAAATCGCCTTGTGGCGGCAGCTCGGTAGAAACACAAAGGCCTATGTTGATGACATAGTGGTCAAATCTCGTGAGGCGAGGACATTGATTCAAGACTTGGAGGAGACCTTCGAGAGCTTTCACCAAGTGAACTTGAGGCTTAACCCGGAGAAGTGCGTGTTTAGTGTCCCCTCCGGCAAGCTACCAGGGTTCCTCGTATCCCAAGAGGGATCGAGGCGAACCCGGAGAAGATAAAGGCCATCGAAGACATGAGCCCTCCACAGACCCTCAAGGAAATGCAGAAGCTAGCAGGGCGGGTGACCGCATTAGGGCGTTTCATCTCCAAGCTAGGCGAGCACGCCTTACCCTTCTTTAAGATCATGAAGAAGAAGGACCGTTCGAGTGGACCCCGGAGGCCGACCGGGCCTTCCAAGACCTCTAGAAATACCTCACCAGCCCCCCAGTGATGGTGGTACCATGACCTCTCGAGCCTCTGGTGCTCTACCTTGCCGCCACCCCGTACTCCGCCAGCACGGCACTGCTGGCGGTTCAGGAGGAGCGCCAAGACAAGGGTGTGCCGCGCCAAGCCAGAGCTGATGCAGCGCGGGGTCAGGAAGGTGCAGCAAAGCCATCAGCGGCGGAATACCAAGCTCAGCAGGGCAACATCACAGAAGCTCCTGAGGACGGTCAGGTCTCAGGAAACCCACCACCTCAGGATATGCCACAATCTCCCTGAGCCTCGACAGTATGCCAGCCCTCGTCGAGCACCCGGTGTACTTCGTCAGCACCGTACTGCAGGATGCGGGGGCGCGCTACCCCATGCCACAAAGGCTCCTACTCGCACTCTTGGTGGCCTCATGCAAGATGCGGCACTACTTCTAGGGCCACTCCATCAAGGTCGTCTCAGCCTACCCATTGGAGAGGGTGGTCAGGAGCCCTAACTCAGCCGGAAGGGTCGCTGAGTGGAACATCAAGTTGCAAGCATTCCAGTTGGAGTTCAACACTACCAGGGTCATCAAGGGAGCCACGCTCGCCGATTTTGTGGCAGAATGGACATATGCACCGGCTCTTGAGGAAGGAGAAGACCGGTCCACCTCCCCAGGAAGCAAGGCACCAGACGGCTGGGTCATGTATTTCGATGGCGCCTTCGCGCACCAGGGCGCGGGGGCTGGAGCAGTGCTCATCTCGCACACTCAGGACAAGCTCTACTATGCCGGAAACTCTGTTTTCAGCACAACGAGAAGGTCTCCAACAACATCATAGAATACGAAGGCCTCATAGCTAGCCTGAGGGCTGCAGCGGCTCTGGGGTGAAGCGCCTCACCGTCAAAGGCGACTCGTAGCTCCTCGTCAACTTTTCCAACAAGGTGTACGAGCCGAAGGATGAGCACATGGAGGCATACCTCACGGAGGTGCGCAAGATGGAAAAGCAGTTCTCGGGCCTGGAGCTGCAGCACGTGCCCCAGGGCACCAACAAGGAAGCTGATGACATCACCAGGAGAGCATCCAAGCGGCAACCGCAAGAGCCCGGCGTCTTTGAAGAGCGGCTCCTCAAGCCATCAGCTACGCCACCTCTTTCAAGCATGACTCAGCCTCGGGAGGAGCTCCCACAGCCCCTAGCCACGGGAGCCCTAGCCTGTGGCCCGACCTCAGGAGCTTGGCTGCTCTTGGTGCTCGAGCCCCAAGAGGAGTGCTGGATCAAGGAATTCAAAGAGTACCTGATGCACGAGATGCTGCCGGAGAAGGAAGAGGACGCGGAGTGCGTGGCCCGGCAAGCCACGACATACTGTATCCAAGACGGCGAGTTAGAAACGACCGAACGATGTCACACTGCGCTACATCTCCAGCGATCAAGGAAGGGAGTTGCTGATTGACATACACGGCGGTGATTGCGGACACCACTCGTCGTCACGGACCCTCGTCGGCAAGGTGTTCCGCAGTGGGTTCTATTGGCCTACAACACTCAACGATGCGGCCGAGCTGGTGAAGTCATGTGAAGCTTGCCAATTCCACGCCAAGCAAATCCATCAGCCTGCTCAGGGCCTCCAAACCATCCCGCTCACATGGTCGTTTGCGGTCTGGGGGCTGGACATCCTAGGCCTGTTCCCCCGGGCGCTAGGGGGCTACCGCTATCTCTACGTCGCCGTTGACAAGTTCACCAAGTCGGCGGAAGTGGAAGCCGTCTGTACCATTCCAGCCGACTCTGCTGTCAAGTTCATCAAGGGCCTCGTGAGCCGCTTCGGGGTCCCCAACCACATCATCACAAATAACGGTTCGCAGTTTACTAGCAACCTCTTCAAAACCTACTGTGCTAACCTTGGAACACAGATCTGCTACGCTTCGGTGGCCCACCTCATGAGTAACGGTCAGGTTGAGCACGCTAACGCGGAGGTCCTGAGGGGCCTCAAGACCAGGACCTTCAAGAAGTAGCTGGAGGCCTGCGGCAGGGTCTGGCACGACGAGCTCCAGTCTGTGTTGTGGTCCATCCGAACCACCGCCACCAAGCCAACGGGCGAGACTCCATTCTTCCTCGTCTACGGAGCTGAAGCAGTCCTTCCTCACGAGGTCAAGCATCGCTCCGCACGGGTCCTAGCGGTCGACGAAACGCAGCAGGACGCCATGCGGGGGATGGATGTTGTGCTGGGGGAGGAACGCCGTCGCAAAGCCGTGTTGAGGGCGGCAAGGTGCCAACAAGCGCTACGGTGATACCACTGCCACAACATCCGCTCCAGGACTCTCGAGGTGGGCGCCTTGTCCTGAGGCGGGTCCTCTCCAGAGAAGGGCCGCACAAGCTTTCGCCCATGTGGGAGGGCCCGTTCAGGGTCGTCCATGTCTCCAGGCCGGGTGTAGCGCGCCTGGAGACGCAGGACGGGATACCCGTCCAGAACGCCTGGAACATCCAGCACATTTGGAAGTTCTATCCATGAAGCAAGGCCCAGAGCCTGAGAAGCAAGGCCCAGAGCCTGAGAAGCAAGGCCCAGAGCCTGTGAAGAAGGCCCGGTGCCTATGAAGAATCGCCGCCCGTGACACTCTCATGTAATAATGAGTGGGGTTGTACACGCCCCGGAGTCTTAGGAGCGCCGTCCTTAGGCCCTGGGGCTCCCTCCCACGCCTAGTGGACAGCACTTAGCACCGTGCTGGTGAGAAGACTTGAAGACTAGATTAGGTGCCGGACGCGGCTTTTCATTTGCTTTCCCTAGTTGACTCGCTTTCCCTTTATCAAAGTTTTCCTTTGGCGTTCCTTGCGGATTTGATTCCCTCGCCTCTCACTGAATTTTTCCGGCTCGAATTTGCTCGTGTTCTCTCTCTCGCATGCCTCACGAGGGGGCTAGGCAGGTGCCCTCGCGAGCAATTTTTCTCCTTTCGGCCTTCTCACGAGCCACCCTCGTTCGAGCCCAAACGCTGGCGCACCCCTCCTATTCCGTGCCCCTCAGGTACCGCAATACAAAGCGCCAGGTCAGGGCCAGGATGAATGGAAATTTTTTAACGCAATTCCTAACAAGTTTTTCGTAGTTCCTGAGTGAATGCAGGCCACCAAGGAAAGATGGATGCGAGGAAATAAACGCTTCGTGAGGAGGAGGACGTCCTGAGTATACCAGGTTAAGTTATCTTTGCGCAAAATAATGACACAACACGAGAACAACACGCATACTGATATGACCAAGGAACCATAGTTCGATATACACCCCCTGGGCCCATGCTGGTTTCATTCTTGATGCGGGAAAATAGCAAAACAAAAGTAGCATTGCGGCGATCCGCGAAGACAGGCACATAGCACTACCCCGAGCCTAGCCAGATCCTTCCTCACGCTTCACAGAGGTGCGGCGACGAGACGACCCACTGCCGCCTTCAAAACAGGTGCGGCGGCTGGTCATAGCCGCCACAGCTGGAGCTGTTGCTGGAGGAAGAGCCGCCGTAGCTGGACGAGACACGATCGCCGCCGAGGGCGGGCTCGCCCTCGTCGTCGTCTCGACCGTCCCTAAGGCCGAGTACCTCCTCACCGTCGTTCTCCTTGGGGCAGCACCCGGCGCGACAACCTTCTGCCCCAAACACCCTCACATAAAGGGTTGATCCACCATCATACCTAAAGTGGAGGGTGCACCGCCTGCCCAGGCCGCACGCGCGGGCGAATGTCTACCAGCCGCGGGCTAGGGCTATGTTGCCCGCGGCGGAAGTCTCGACCGCAACCCAGGAGGCCTTGCTGCAGCAGCCATCCGCCTGCAGCCAGAGTCTGCTTGGACCAGAGGCCGGCAGTTCGTCGGCGAAGATGCACAGACGTTGGAGCAATTTGCCAGCTGGGTTCTCTGACTAGACGATGAAGTCCAGCGACACCTCCACTGCAGCCAGAGTCATCCGCCTGCAGCAGCCATCCGCCTGCAGCCAGAGTCCGCCTGGACCAGAGGCCGGCAGTTCGTCGGCGAAGATGCACAAACGTTGGAGTGATTTGCCAGCCGAGTTCTCTGACTAGACGACGAACTCCGGCGACACCTCCGCTATGTGGAAGCGCGGATGAGGAGGCCGCTCCACCATGGCACGCCTCCCCTCATCAACTGGACCGCCATGGCTGGAATGACCCACTCCGCGTGCCGTGGCGCCGTCTTGACAATGGGCCATGGCGGGGGTCGCGGCATGCTTGCGCGGGATGCCGCGGCCGCGCTTGGGCGCCGGGGAGTCGGGTCCCTTGCGAGGGGCCTTACCCTTCTCGGCGGCAGAGAACTTCCTTCGTGGTGCCATGGGTGTCACTTCAAGTGATGGAGCGAGCAGGAAGGAGCAAGCAAGCAAGGAAGAGATGGGCAACGGGGGCTCCGCCCCCTCCCCATTTATAGCAAGAGAAGGCCAACCGATGTCTCTCACGATCGCAGGTAATGACGGTTTTCCTTGCATGTCACAGGGACTTGTCAAGTCGTGAAGTTGCCGAGGCAGCATGTGGAGGTGGAGACGCTCACGTCCAATCAACCGCCACGCGTCAACCGAGGCTGCAGGCTTTTGGGGCCCGCGGTGCTCCGAACATGACCCTTGGCTTCGCCGCGAAGCCAAGTCCGAGCGCACCTTGGGCCCGGGGGCTACTATCGGTGTTCTGGGAACGGGGTCCCCCAGACTTGCCTGCCTGCGGCCCACGACGTGACCAAGCCAGCAGGCCGTACGGCCCATCTTCATCAACAAGGCACCCAAGACCCTCGCGAGGGTCCAAGCCTTGCGAGGCGGGCGACGCAAGGCCTCCTCTGGAGTGGCCTAGCTAGGGAGGCTCACGAGGAGCGGAGATATCAAGGCGGGGCAAACCTCACGAGGCCCTCGTGACGTGAGCCATGACGCACGACACCAGGCGGGCGCCAACGCGCGCAGCGTCCTTGTTTCCTATTTGGTGCTAAGGACGCCACCGCAGGCGAAGAGTACCGAGGCATCAGGCAAAGGTTGCTATATTGGTGTAGGAAGACCAAGACCAGGAGGACGGCAAGACAGAGGTCATCCTGGAGCCCAAGACAGCGTCACCTCCAGAGCTTTTCGCAGGCGAAGACCACTTCTGTCAAGATAGCTTGTGCTAGCTGTCCCCCTTCAAATTGGCCCGCCGTTGTTGGCTCCCTTCCTGCTCGATATTTGGGAAGAGGGCCAGGGACTATATAAGTAGAGCTAGCCACCATAGTAGAGGCATCTCATCTTAGCTTGATCCAACCCAGTCGAGAGCCTACTCACAACAACACCTCAACCTCAGGAGGTTGTTCTTCCCTTGTACTGTTCATCATCTGCCATAGAGGCAATCCACCACCGCCACACTGGAGTAGGGTAACCACAACGGTGGCCCGAACCAGTATAAACCTTGTGTCTTTCTGTGTTGCGAGTTCGTCGAGTTCATCCGAGAGATCTTAGCTAGCTAGGGCGTAGATCGGTGGGAAGGAAATACTTCGCGCGCACCCCAGTGTTCGAAACCCCACATCCGACAATGTTGTTATGCGGTTTGACCGATAAAGATATTCGTAGAATATCTAGGAACC
Organism: Triticum urartu; assembly: GCF_056163025.1. NCBI lineage: Eukaryota > Viridiplantae > Streptophyta > Magnoliopsida > Poales > Poaceae > Triticum > Triticum urartu. Next base: position 231,140,799 of record NC_141875.1, read on the forward strand.
AATATGACCATCTAGGTTCTGCTATTGGTTATTGACCGGAGATATGTCTCGGTTATGTCTACATAGTTCTCGAACCCATAGGGTCCACATGCTTAACATTCAATGACGATTTGTATTATGAGTTATGTGATTTGATGACCGAAGTTTGTTCGGAGTCCCGGATGAGATCACGGTCATGATGAGGAGTCTCAAAATGGTCGAGAGGTAAAGGTCTATATATTGGAAGGTTATATTCGGACAACGGAATGCTTCCAAAGTCTTACGGGTATTTTCCGGAGTACCGGGAGGTTACCGGAACCCCCCCCCCCCGGGGAAGTAATGGGTCTTAATGGGCTTTAGTGGAAGGGAGAGAAGGGCCTCAAGGGTGGCTGCATGCCCCACAAGGGTTGGTCCGAATTGGACTAGGAGGGGGCGGCGCCCCCCTCTCTTTCCTTCTCCCCTCATCCTCCTTCCCTCCTCCTAGTTGGAATAGGAAAGGGGGGGCGAATCCTATTTGGACCGGGAGTCCAAGTTGGACTCCCAACTTTGGTGTGACCCTCTAGGGATGGCCTCCTCTTCCCCCTCCTTTATATACATGGGAGGGGGGCACCCCAAAGGCACAAGAAGTCTTCTCTTAGCCATGTGCGGTGCCCACCTCCACAGTTACACACCTCGGTCATATTGTCATAGTGCTTAGGCGAAGCCCTGCGCCGGTAACTTCATCATCATCGTCAACATGCCGTCATGCTGAAGAAACTCTCCCTCATCCTCAACTAGATCAAGAGCCCGAGGGATGTCATCGAGCTGAACGTGTGCTGAACATGGAGGTGCCGTACATTCGGTGCTAGGATCAGTTGAATCGCGAAGAAGTTCGACTGCATCAACTGCGTTACTAAACGCTTCCACTTTCGGTCTACAAGGGTACATGCACAAACTCTCCCCGCTCGTTTCTATGCATCTCCTTGCGTGAGCATAGGTAAAAAATTTCAAATACTGCATTCCCCAACAATAACATCATGTTGGAATTTTTATTCATGGTCGAAAATGGAACCACCAGCCATTTAACGTCATGCTGATCAACATTCATGGATAACACATCTTCATATGATGCATAGTTAGAAAGATATGTTATTTTAAAAATGCCCACACAATATTGAGTGTGCGAAAAATAGAAAAGCCGAGGGATGAAATTATGGCAAGTGTTGGAGGTGGTGTGCATAGATGAAAATGGTCACCCACATGTTAGAGGCAGAGGCAAAAATTTGTGGATATTTTCACTGCATCAGGTGGAATCGAACCCAGGCGGAATAGCAGTTGGGGAGTGGACCTTAGCCAGTGGGATACTCCAGTACTTTTGGTAGAAATTAGGCAGAACATCTACCACTACTGTAGCACGTCTTCCCCGGCTTCGATGCGTTCTCGTCCGGGACCTGGCATCATCCTCCGCCTTTGTGCGCTCGCCGCGGCGCCGCTGTCTGCCGTTGTGGACATGCTCAACAACCGAGAGGAGGAGAGGATTGCATGTGGAGAGGCGGATAGTCGGGACCCACCAGGTCCATGCCGTACGCAAGCAAGTGCCTCATTGAAAAAATACTTCCTCCTAATGCTATACTGACGTCGGGGGCCACGGGTTTGTCAACGTAGTTATTAAAGAGAAAAAATTACAATGAAGCCAGTGATTGGGGAGCTGGTATGTATCATTTATAATCACTGGGCCAACAAGTGTCAGCTGGGTTGTGGGCTTCCCAGTCTAGGCTTTCTTTTTTAACATGTGCAGCCCACGACATGCCGATTTGTATTTTTTTGAAGGCCATCATGTATCGACCGTCCTATGGCCCTCCCATCCTAGGTTTTATTTTTTCTTAAAAATCCGTAGTCCAACTTAAGTGTTTTTCTGAAGAAAACACAGAGGTCTGTTCTATTTTTCAATATAAGAATAGGAACGCTAGGTCCAACTTATGTTTCCCTTCTAACTATATTATATATATTTACATTATTTTATATGTTATTATATATTATTGTTACTATCATCATATATTTAACAGATACTTACATATATAATGAAAAAAATCCCACATCTTATGAACTTATAAAAATAAATGTTTAACAATAAAATCCTGGGTTTTTTAACTAAGGTTAACGAAAATCCAAGTGATTGTGTACAAAAGCTTGGTGATATTTAAGGACCAATATAATAATAAAGCACTTGTCGGCATCCTGGGAACGGGGGTACCCAGACTTGCCTACCTGTGGCCCAGGGGGTGGCTCCACCAACGGCCTGGTATGACCCATCTTCACCAGCAACCACTCAAGACCCTCGCGAGGGGCCAAGCCTCGTGAGGCGGATGACAGAAAGACCTCCTCCGGGGCGTCCTCACTAGGCTGGCTCCTAAGAAGCGGAGATATCTATGCAAGGGGCACCTCGCGAGGTCCGCGTGACGTGAGCCATGACGACCAAGGCTAGGCAGGCTCCAGCAGGCGCAGGGTGCCAGTTTCCTCTTTGGTGCTAAGTAAGTAGGCGCAGACGAGGAGTCCCGAGGCATCAGGCAAAGGTTTCCATATCGGTGCAACAAGACCAAGACCAGTAGGACGACATGACGGAGGTCACCGCGGAGCCCACAACGGTGTTACCACCAGAGCCTTTGGCAGGCGAAGACCACCTTTTGTCAGGATAACTTGTAGTAGTTGTCTCCCTTCAAAATTGGCGTTGTGGGATCCCTTCCCACCTAAACATTTGGGAAGAGGACCAGGGCCTCTATAAATAGGGCTAGCCACCACCGTAGACAGGGATCGACTCAGGTGGGGACGGATCATTCGGACCATCCTCAAGCACACCAGCTCATCGAGCTCAAAAACACCTCTCCTCAGGAGGCTGTTCGTCCACTGTACTAGTTCATCCTCAGCCCACGAGGCAATCCACCACACCACACTGGAGTAGGGTATTACACCACAACGGTGTCCCAAACCAGTATAAACTCTCGTGTCACTTGTTCCTAGGGTTTGGCGAGCTAGGCCTAGAGATTGTTGCGAGAGTGAGCTAGCGAGAGAGAGAGATCTTCATGTGCACCCCAGTGTTTGAACCTCAAGGTTTTGCCGGAACCCACAATCCGTACTTTGGCGCGCCTGGTAGGGGTGCGCTGAAGCTTTTCTTCTGTTGATTTGCGCTCCACTTCTCCTCCACATCCATGTCTGATGCTCGCCGAGCCCGTGCTGAGCGCCGGCTGTCCTCGCCAGCTGTGTCACCCAGACAGCGCCCATTGGCAGACCTCCCCGTCGTTCTCCAGCACCAGCTGCCAATGCTGCCAGCTGCCCGATAGCGCACGAGCAGCAGGCCTCATCGCTGTACCCCTCCGTCCGGCGGGAGGGACGCACCGCCACCCCGTCGCTGACTCCGGTCGGCTCGTCATCCCACGCTTGTCGTGCGCCCACGAACGTGCAGGCAGCGCTGCTCATGGCATGCGAGCTCCTGTGTTACCGCCTGGTCGACGACCTCTACGACGACTGGCTGGACTGCATCGCCGAGCTCGTCAGCGCTGCCGGGGCCTCTCCTGCACCATCCCTCTCGCTGCCTCTCCCACCTCTAGCCAGGGGCAACGTAGCTCGTGGAGCACTTCCGCGGCCTCCGCATCAAGACAGCGCCCTTGCATCGAGACGCGCGGCTCACTGAGCGCCTCCGCCTCCTCCGCATCAAGACAGCGTCCTCTCATAAAGACGCGCGGTTCCATGGCGTGAACCTCCATGCCGGACGCCTGCGCACGAAGAAAGAAGCAGCCAAGAAGTCGCGAGGCCGCAAGAAAACGCTCCAGTGCTCCCAGCACCATTACGTCAAGACCGCGCGCTGCCTACGATGGCAGTTCGTGGATATCAGGAACAGGCTCCGCCACCGCGACAGGCTCCGATGACCACAGTAGGCTGCCGTGCCTTTACTTCTGAGCTGCGCACCGTCGTCTGGCCAGGCAAGTTCAAGCCAGACCTACCTCCGTGCTACGATGGCATCCCAACTCCACGAAGTTCTTGCAGCTCTACGAGCTGAGCATCGAGGCAGCCAACGGAGACAAGAAGGTCATGGCGAACTGGTTTCCCATGGCCCTTAAGGATGTGCGCGCTCGTTGCTCCTGAACTTGCCTGCGTGATCGATCTCTTCCTAGGGCGAGATGCGCGAGCATTTCATCGCCAACTTCCAGGGCACTCGCGACCGCCCGCCAGCCGCAGGTGACCTGCAGCGCATCAAGAAGCAACCAGGGGAAACCCTGCAAAAGTACATCCAGCGCTTCAACAACGTCCGCCTCAAGATCCCCAAGGTGATAGATGAGGCCATCATCTTCGCGTTCTCCGATGGTGTCCATGACGTCAAGATGAAGGAGGAGCTCGCCATCCACGAGGAGCTATGCTCGGCCCTAGAGATGTTCAACATGGTAACCAAGTGCGCTAGGGCTGAGCAAGGGCGCCTATCTCTCCTCGAGCTCCCAGCTGCTGACCAGGAAGACAAGAAGGCAAAGATCAAGGACGTGAAGCGCAAGGGGGCTGCCGTGCTCGCGGTGGAGCCGAAGATGAAGCGCGGTCGTGACCACCCCGAATCATCTAGGGCCAACTGCCCCTTCTCCGCCTTCCACAATGTTCACAGCCACAACACCAACGACTGTCAGGAGCTCAGGGCCATCCGAGATGGGCAATTAGATCGACGGCCCGAGCGCAACGACCGAGGCTATGGCCGAGGATCAGGACGAAGTGGGGGGTGTTGGGATGACCGCGGTCCCCGCCAGGAGTGTCGTGACCGGCCTCACGAGGACCGCTGGCAAGACCAGCCTTGCGAGGGCCCCTAGAGGGAGCAGCCTCATGAGGACCGCCCTCAGGGAAACGCTGGCCTCCCTCCGCTGCCGCCACCACCAAGGAGAAACAACGGCCACCACCAGGACAAGGGGGTTGGGGGCTTCCAAGAGCCGCGTGCCATCTCCCGTATCTTGGGTGGTGCTCAAGCCCCAGCCTCTCAGCGTGTCTTTCAAGCAGTTTGCTCGCAAGGTGAATGCGGCCCTTCCCAGGCTCGAGGCCACCTACCCGCTCAGGTGGACCAAGCGCGCCATGACCTTCAGCTCGACGGACTAGCTCAAGTGCGCAACGACTGCCCGCGCCCTCCCAATGCTCTACTTACCCGTCATCAGCAACGTTCAAGTCACCAAGACCCTCATCGACGGTGGCGGAGGGCTCAATGTCCCGTCCGTCAAGACATTTGACAACCTTCAGGTGCCATACGATCAGCTACAACCTACCAAGCCCTTCTCAGGAGTGACCGACGGCTCCACCACCACGATAGGGTAGGTCCGCCTCCCTATCACCTTCGGCCAGCGTGACAACTACCGCACTGAGCTCATTGACTTCGACATCGCCCACATCCGCTTGCCATACAACGCTATCCTTGGGTATCCAGCCTTGGCCAAGTTTATGGCGGTGACCCACCACGGCTACAACGTCCTCAAGATGCCAGGGAGTGGCAGCGTCATCTCGGTTGCCTGTGAGGAAAGGGATGTGGTGTGCTCCCTCGAGTATGCTTACCAGGCTGCAGCGGCCGAAGACCCCGACAACGAAGGCACCCCACACCCTCCTGACGCCAACCCCAAGAAGAAGAAGCAGCTACTCAGCCAAGGACCTCAGGAGGGCGTCGTCTCCTGCAGCACCACCTCAGGACCTGCACCTGCAGATGGGGCGCCTCCTTCCCTCGCATAGGAAGGCACACCTGACACCCTCCTCGGGCTGGGCTCGGGGGCTCTCTTCTGGAGGGCCTCAGACCTAGCCATCGTCATGAGGTAGGCGCTCGGGCACTGTCGGTGACAAAACCGGCGGATCTCGGGTAGGGGGTCCCGGACTGTGCGTCTAAGGCGGATGGTAACAGGAGGCAGGGAACATGATGTTTTACCCAGGTTTGGGCCCTCTTGATGGAGGTAAAACCCTACGTCCTGCTTGATTTATTCTTGATGATATGAGTATTACAAGAGTTGATCTACCACGAGATCGGAGAGGCTAAACCCTAGAAGCTAGCCTATGGTATGAGTGTATGTTGTCCTACGGACTAAAACCCTCCGGTTTATATAGACACCGGAGGGGGCTAGGGTTACACAAGGCCGGTTACAAAGGTGGAGGTATACATATCCGTATTGCCTAGCTTGCTGTCCACACCAAGTAGAGTCCTATCCGGACACAAGACGAAGTCTTCAATCTTGTATCTTCATAGTCCAACAATCCGGCCAAAGGATATACTCCGGCTGTCTGGAGACCCCCTAATCCAAGACTCCCTCAGTAGCCCCTGAACCAGGCTTCAATGACAATGAGTCCGGCGCGCAGTATTGTCTTCGGCATTGCAAGGCGGGTTCCTCCTCTGAATACACCACGGAAGAATTTTAATACAAGGATAGTGTCCGACCCTGCAAAATAAGTTCCACACACCACCATAGAGAGAATAATATTTCCACAAATCCAATCTGCTGACATGTTTGGCAACATGAAATTATGCCACGGCCCGCTGATTATTCGAACCGTTTCCTTTAACTAGCCCGGCACATAACGCGAGGCAGTTTCTTGACACGTCTTGTCAAAGCAGAGATCGTGTCCCCCTTATTATGGGATTCTCATCAATACGGGCGTGGGTAACCCAACCGCGCCATCGATTACGGCGCTTGGGGGATAAGCGAATTTTACCAGGCTAGTGGGGGCGCATAGTTTCGGCCGCCCTTATAAAGGGACAAGGTTTAACTTTTTTCTACCCACGCATTCTTCCTCCTTGCTCATCCATTCTTGCGCACTCGAGCTCCAACACCCAAGTCCACATCCTTCCCCTCAACCTTCTCCAAACATGTCCGGACCGGGAGGTAAATGGATGGCTTCCTCCGTTACGGAGGGACACATCAAGAAGCTGCGCAGAGCCGGATATTTAGCTGCAAATATCGCGCATCGGCTGCCTGCCGCGGGGCAGATCGTCCCTACCCCAGAACCGCACGAGAGGGTAGTTTTCCTCGACCACTTCCTCCGCGGACAGGGGTTTCCCCTCCATCCATTCGTCTGTGGTCTCATGTTCTACTACGGGCTGGACTTCCATGATCTGGCGCCGAACTTCATCCTCAACATTTCGGTGTTCATCGTCGTGTGCGAGGCTTTCCTCCGCATCCGGCCCCACTTCGGCCTGTGGCTGAAGACCTTCAATATCAAGCCGAAGGTGGTAGGGGGCCAACAAGCAGAATGCGGCGGAGCCATGGTGGGCAAGATGCCCAATGTTATATGGCTCGAAGGCTCCTTCGTGGAGACCATAAAGGGGTGGCAATCGGTGTGGTTCTACATCACCGAGCCGTGCGACACCAACTGGGTGGAGGCCCCCGAGTTTTGATCCAGAATCCCCACGCGGCTCACCTCCTGGAAAGAGAAGGGTCTGTCCTGGGGTTCAACGGTGGAGTGATACGTCTCCGTCGTATCTACTTTTCCAAACACTTTTGCCCTTGTTTTGGACTCTATCTTGTATGATTTGAATGGAACAACCCGGACTGACGTTGTTTCCAGCAGAATTACCGTGATGTTGTTTTATGTGCAGAAAACAAATATTCTCGGAATGACCTGAAACTCCACGGGAGGTCTTAGAAAAAACAATAAAAAATCCTCACCAAATATGAAGACCAGGGGGCCACACCCTTTCCACGAGGGTGGGGGGCGCCCCCCCTAGGGCGCGCCCCCTACCTCATGGGCCCCCTATTGACCCTCCGACGCCAACTACACTCTATATATTTGCTTTCAGAGAGAAAATAATAAGAGAGAAGAAATTATCGCATTTTATGATACGATGCCGCCGCCAAGACCTAAAACCTCTCGGGAGGGCTAATTTGGAGTCCGTTCGGGGCTCCGGAGAGGGGGATTCGTCGCCGTCGTCATCATCAACCATCCTCCATCACTAATTTCATGATGCTCACCGCTGTGCATGAGTAATTCTATCATAGGCTTGCTGGACGGTGATGGGATGGATGAGATTTATCATGTAATCGAGTTAGTTTTGTTAGGGTTTGATCCCTAGTATCCACTATGTTCTGAGATTGATGTTGCTATGACTTTGCTATGCTTAATGCTTGTCACTAGGGCCCGAGTGCCATGATTTCAGATCTGAACCTATTGTGTTTTCATGAATATATGTGAGTTCTTGATCCTATCTTGCAAGTCTATAGTCACCTACTATATGTTATGATCCGGCAACCCCGAAATGACAATAATCGGGACCACTCCCGGTGATGGCCTTAGTTTGAGGAGTTCATGTATTCACTATGTGCTAATGCTTTGTTCCGGTTCTCTATTAAAAGGAGGCCTTAATATCCCTAAGTTTCCAATAGGACCCCGCTACCACGGGAGGGTTGGACAAAAGATGTCATGCAAGTTCTTTTCCATAAGCGCATATGACTATATACGGAATACATGCCTACATTACATTGATGAATTGGAGCTAGTTCTGTGTCACCCTATGTTATGACTGTTACATGATGAACCGCATCCGGCATAATTATCCATCGCTGATCTGGTGCCTATGAGTTTTCCATATACTGGTTTACGCTTATTTACTTTTCCACTGCTACTGTTACAATCACTACAAAATACCAAAAAAACATTACTTTTGCTGTCTTTACTTTTGTTGCCGCTACCACCACTATCATATTATTTTGCTACTAAACACTTTGCTGCAGATACTAAGTTTCCAGGTGTGGTTGAATTGACAACTCAGCTGCCAATACTTGAGAATATTCTTTGGCTCCCCTTGTGTCGAATCAATAAATTTGGGTTGAATACTCTACCCTCAAAAGCTGTTGCGATCCCCTATACTTGTGGGTTATCAAGACTAATTTCTGGCGCCGTTGCCGGGGAGCATAGCTCTATTCTTTGAGTCACATGGGATTTATATCTGCTGGACACTATGAAGAACTTGAGAGATCCAAAAACCAAGATCTATCCCTCAACTACGAGGGAAGGTAAGGAACTGCCATCTAGCTCTGCACTTGATTCACCTTCTATTATGAGTAAGTTTGCGACACCTACGCCTGCTTCTGCTATTCGTTCTGATATGTCGCATGTTATTGATGATGCCACTTCTGCTATGCATGATACTTATGATGAAACTGCTTCTATGTCTGATACTACTGTGCCCCTGGGTGTATTTCTTGACGAACAAATTGCTGGGGCTAGAGAAAAAGAAATTATTGAATCTGAATACGATGATGAAAACATGCCTGTTATTCCTAAAGGTTATCTTTTTGATAGAGAATCTTCTGCTGCTATTTTCGCTTGCAAAGATAGATATGAGCTTAAGAGGTTATTAATTAAATGGAACAAAGAGGAGGGGGGTTCGGGTCAGTGGCTCACGGTGATGGCAGGGGCGTCGAAGTGGGCTCGGGGGAGGCTCGGAGTAGAAGGCATGGCGGTGGTGATCTCAGCATCCCGAGGTTGAAGACGACACGGTGACGATGAAGCAGGGCTTCCGACGAGGCGTGGCTCGATGAGGTGGAAGAGGGCGACAAGGCGGATCCCTGGGACGCGTCGGTGAGGCGGGGGAAGAGGCTCTGGGCGCGGCAATGGCGAGTGGCGGCGGCGGTTGCGTTCGGTGCATGCGAGGGAGAGAGCCAGGGGAGGGGATGGGGACGAGAGAGAGTGAGAGAGAGAGTCAGGGAGGGTCGCGTGGCTGCACCAGGGAGGGCCAGGGCGAAGAGGCAAGCAGGAGGTGGACGTCGGTGGCCGTGCGCGTGCTGGCGCACCGCGGGCACACACCCTCGTGCCTTCTTGCATGAGGTTGAAGGAGGCGGCGCTGGGCTGGGCCACTACAGCAGTGGGCTAGGCCAATAGTGTTGGAATGGTTAGCTGGGCTGCCAGGTAACCCAGGTAGGTTCTATCTCTCTCTTTTATTTCTGTTTTCTAATTTTTTTGCTCTGTTTGAATTAGTAGAAATACTAATCCATGTACAAAACTCCTGAAAATATTTGTGGGCACCTATAGAATTATTTTCAATAGCCCTCAAATGCTTTCAAGATTATTTGTACATTTAAAATATTTTATAGAATTTAAATTTCCAAATTGAAATACTTATGGTTTAATTCAAAAATCCAGAGTGTCCTAGAGAAGTGTGCACCATTTTTGGCAGAGGTTCTATACCAATTCAAAAATGATGAACATTTATGAAGGTCATTATGGGTTCATTGAAAATTATGTTATCTTGAACCTATTTGATTTGATCTGATGCTAGGGTTTGATCAATCCCCATTTCAAATTCAAAAGAATTTAAACAAGATGCAACACATGACTAGCTAGCTCAGAGCATACCAGCACTAGGGATGTGACATTAATCCAGGACTCCCTTAGTAGCCTCTGAACCAGGTTTCAATGACGAGGTGTCCGGCGCGCAGATTGTCTTCAACATTGCAAGGCGGGTTCCTCCTCCGAATACTCCAAAACAGCCTTCGAATACAGAAAATGTGTCCAGCTCTGCAAAACGAGTACCACACATATACGCAGAGAGGATAATATTTTATGAGTCCAATTTGCTGACAATTTTCGTAGTGTGACATCACCTCACATCCCGGTCATTATTTCAAACCATTTTTAGCCTCCCACTCCATGTTTTAAGATGCGGTTTTCTTGGCACATCATGTCGAAGCAGAGATCGTGTCCCCTTATTACGGGATTCTCATCAATATGGGCGTGGATAACCCAACCATTCCGTTGCCATGATCCCTTGGGAATAGGCAGGCTTTAAGGCCTATGAGGAGGCGTTTGATATTCATCGCCTTTATAAAGGGGCACAGACCCATTTTTCTCTTCCGTGCCTACCTCTTCCTCAACCTTTCCAACCTCGAGTTCCAACACCCAGTTTTCAACTTAATTTCTCCAGCCTCCCAGTCATGTCCGGACCCAGCCCTCAAGGCCGGTGGGTGGCCTCCTCTGTCACAGAGGACGATATCGCGAAGTCCCGGGCGGCAAGATACCTGACAGTGGAAATCCCCCATAGGCTCCCCGCTAAAGGACAGGTTATTCCTGCTCCTAGATCCAGCGAGAGGGTCGTATTCATCTCCCACTTCCTCTAGGGGCTAGGGTTCACTCTCCATCCCTTCGTTCGCAGACTCTATGTTCTTTTATGGGCTAGATTTTCACGATCTAGCTCCGGACTCCTTCCTTCACATCTCGGTGATTATTGTCATGTGCGAGGCCTTTCTCCGCATTCCCCCACACTTCAATTTATGGCTCAAGACATTTAATGTGAAGCCGAAGGTTATCGAGGGGAAGCAAATAGAGTGTGGTGGTGGCACGGTGAACAAGCTCACCAATGCTTTTTGTCCCAGAGGATATTTCACGGAAGCTTCCAACCTATGGCAGCGGGAGTGGTTTTACATCACTAAACCCCGTGGTACCAAGTGGGCAGCTACACCTGCGTTCCGATCTGGCCCTCCATTACAGCCCGCATCATGGATTAATAAGGGGCTGGACTGGGGATCAATTGAAGAAGTGCAGACGATACAAAGCCACATCCGAAGCCTCCTCGAAAAGGACACCGGCCTCATCAATGTAATCCAGGTAATGCTAGTCCACCGGGTCCTGCCGTGCCAGCGACGGCCCCTCCGCATGTGGGAGTTCAATCTAGAAGGACCACAGACCCTTCAGCACTTCGGTGCGGAGGACCACCAACATCCCCTAACTTACTCTTTTTCTTCCTATTTTCTGATATTGCCTTATGAAGTCAAAACCACAAGAAGATGAATAAATTTGCTCTGCATAACTGGTTGATGCATGATACAGACGAACAATACTTTGATTTAAGGCAAGCGCAGGATAGGAGGATGGAATATATACTAAAAAAGATAGCGTTTCATATTCACACGTACGATAGGAGGATGGAATATGTATGAAAAAACAGTAAGCGGAAGGCATTTCAACAAAATTAGAAGAAATGAAAGCGAGGCACCATATGAACATGCAACCAATATCACTCTATCAGGTAAAAAGTGTTTCGTCATAAGTGCCATTTCAAGAAATTAGAAGCAGTACAAGCTAGAAGACAATGCAAGATGCAACCTACATCACAGTCCCAAGTTAAATGTGTCTTATGGGTAAGTGATCGTTGCAGGTATATGTTGTAAGCTACGCAGATGCAATTCAACATAATCAGAAGTAATACAAACTAGACATCATACGGAAAATGCAACCACATATAACAGTTCCAGGTTAGAGCAAGCACCTGTGATGGTGGAGTACGGGAGATGTGCTCATCATGTACACGTATGTTCTAGAAACAGGAACACATGTCATATTCACACGCATTATGTGTAAAGTAAGCAGATGCAATTCAACAAAGTTAGAAGCAATACAAGCTAGACATCATACCCAACATGCAACCACCTGTGATGGTGGAGTAGGGGAGATGTGCTTATCATCTACATAGCTATGTGGACTGTCCAGCCTTGTGTTGCCTTGCGAATCTTGTTGGGAGGATGGCGGAGTAGAATCTGTAGAGACCCCCTGTTTGAGTTTCTCCGAAGGACCACCATCATCCACTGTCGGACTAATTTCCTTCAGCTGTAATGATTTTGCATTGTAAAATCAAACTAATAAGAAAAAGGAATAAAATTTTCTCTTCAGAACTCATTGATGCATGATACTGATGAACACTACTCGGATGAAAGGCAAACACATGATGCGAGGATGGAATATGTATGAAAAATAGGATGGCGTGACATATTCACACCTATGATGTGGTAACTAAGCAGAAGGCATTTCAACAAATTAGAAGCACTGCAAGCTAGACATCATATGAAAGATGCAACCAATATCACTCTGCCAAGTTCAAACTGTATGGCGTTTCAACAAATTAGAAGCAGTACATGCTAGAAATCATATGCAAGACACACCCAATATCATAGTCGCGACATAAAGGTGCCTTATCATAACTGACTGATGCAGGATATGCAAGAACAGTAGTCTGATGTAAGAACATCGTGTGATCAGATATAGTATGTTCTAGAAACAGGAACATATGTCATATTCACAGGCATTATGTGTAAAGTAAGCAGATGCAATTCAACAAAGTTAGAAGTAATAATCCCTCCGTTTCTTTTTACTCCGCATATAAGATTTGGTCAAAGTCAAACTGCACAAACTTTGATCAAATTTATATAAAAAATATGAACATCTACATTACTAAAACTATATAGTATGAACATACATTTCATGGTGCATCTGATAATATTGATTTCATATTGTGAATGTTTATATTCTTTAATATAAAGTTAGTCAAACACTACAAAGCTTGACTTTGACCAAACCTTATATGCAGACTAAAAATAAATGGAGGGAGTACAAGCTAGACATCATACACAATATGCAACCACATATAATAGTGCCAAGTTAGAGCAAGCACCTATGATGGTGGAGTAGGGGAGATGTGCTCATCATCTACACAGCTACGTTAACTGTCTAGCCTTGCGTTGTCTTGCGAATCTTGTTGGGAGGATGGCGGAGTAGAATCTGTACAGAACCTCCGTTTCAGTTGCTCAAAAGGACCACCATCATCCAATGCCTTGCCAATTTCCTTCAGATTTATTGACTTTGCATTGTGAGCTCAAACTGACAAGAAAAAGGAATATAATTCGCTCTTCAGAACTCATTCATGCATGATACTGACGAACACTACTCTGATGAAAGGCAAAGTCATGATACGAGGATGGAATATGTATGAAAAAATGGACGGCTTGACATATTCACACCTATGATGTGGTAACTAAGCAGAAGGCACTTCAACAAATTAGAAGCACTGCAAACTAGAGACCATTTGAAAGGTGCAATCAATACCACTCTGCCAAGTTATAATTGTCTCGTCATAGGTGGCGTTCATCAAACTAGAAGTAGTACATGCTAGAAATCATATTCAAGATGCAAACCAATATCACACTGCCAACTTAAAGGTGTCCCATCATAAGTGACTGACGTAGGATACACAAGAAGAGTAGTTTCATGTAAGAACATGGTGTGATAGACAGATATAGTATGTACCAAAAACAGGAAAGCATGTCATATTCACATGTATCATGTGTAAGCTAAGCAGATGCAGTTTACACTAATTAGGAGCAATACAAGCTAGACACCATATGCAACATGCAAACAGATATCACACTGCCAAGTTAGAGCAAGCACCTTGGATGGTGGAGTTGGGGAGCGGAGACTTGGACCTTGTAATGCACTATTAGTACAAGGAGAATCGGTACAGATGCTCCATTTACGTTGCTGCAGAGGACCACCATCATCGCCTTCCTTACTCTTTTCCTTCCTCTTTCTTGATTTTGCCTTGTCAGGACAAACCCACAAGAAAAAGGAATAAAATTTGCTCTTCATAACTCATTGATGCATGATACTGACAAACACTACTTTCATGTAAGGCAGACGCATGATAGGAGGATGGAATATGTATGAAAAACAGGACGGCATGACATATTAACATGTATGATGTATTAAGTGTAAAGTAAGCACCTGGGATGGTTGTGTGTGGAAATTGAGATCATCAACTGCAGAGCTACGTTTACTGTCTCCAACTGCTGACACTGCACCCTTTATAGCGCTGAAACGCTTAGTGCTTGTCTTCGAATTACACTGGAGCGACTTCTGTCTTTTCTTTTTCTGCATTCATCAACACTGCGTCAGAGTCTGAAATACCCATGCATAAAAAACAATAGTGTGAGTATGGGTGAAGTGTGTGCACAATTAGTACAGTGTAAAGGTAGCAGATAGCAGGTTGGTGAGAAATAAATGACGGGAGGCATATGATAGCTCTACAACATGCATGGCACACTAAATTACTACATGATTCTATGAAAATAACAGTCGACTGAAAACAAACAGGTCAGTCCATTTTTTTGCACCATTCGATGTACAATGAACGGGCAGATCGCCTTCATCTACCTCCAGCCAGTCAGTGTTGACGATCTTCCTCAATACGCCAGCGACCACCGGCCCAGTCCCCTGCCTGCGCCCTTCCCTCGACCTCACCGCAACGCCATGCTTGGCACCGCCCCCCGGCCATCTATTCAAGCCCCACCGACCTCCAGATTGGGCGCAAGCAGCTCCTACACCCCAGACCCCTATGATAGACACCGATGCGCTGCTTCCTCGGCGAACATGCGGACTAGGTGCTCCGCGCGCCTAAGTGGGTGCTGCTTCTTTTAATTGTGGTTCAACTGACCCTGAATTGAAATCCAGGCGGGCTACTGACCTCTAGCAAAGGTGAAATAGTAAAGGGAGGAAACCTTGTGCATTTATTATCATGAAGAAGATGCAGTAAGAAGCGCTCGACTAGTTTCTTTCGTGGGATGAATACGGTGTGAGCAGAGACGTAAGGTTTGCACGAATAAGGGAAGAGGAGTACATCTTTCTGCTGGCAGTGCTGTGTCCTCCTTCTGTTTTTCCAACGATCTTCTTGTGGTTCGCTGGAAATGAGAAGTTGTGGAGGACGGTGGAGCCTTGGACGAACCCATGGCCAAGTTGTTGAGTGTGGTGCAGTGGCCGTCTGTCGGCAGCGGGGAACCAGATCCGAGGCGGCGAACGACGGCATAGCGAGAACAGCTCCGGTGCGGTGGACGGTTGCGACAGTGGAGCAGCAGCAGTGAGGCGCACGATGGCGTGGTCGGAGTGGTTTTGGTACGGCGCACGTCGGCGTCGACGTCATAGAGGCAGCTCTACCTCGGCTTCAGCTGCTAAGTCCTTGAGGGCGTTGCAGTTGCGGTTGAGTTGGACGTCATGTGGTTGGATGGTTAGGAGGACAGTGGTTTCTCGAGCCCACCAGGGTTAAAGTCCTGGTGCTCGCATTTATCCTGGGTTAATTTCAGTATTTTCCGGCGATGTGCGTTCAGTGGGAGGAGACGTTCCACTCGACTACGAGGCACCTATGGTGACTTCGTAAAATCTCAAGATCATATGCTGGCTCACTCTCTCGAAGGTTCTCATAGGGTAGGGTCTACGTGTGTGCTCTTATAGCGGTGAGTGCTTGCGCGTATATATGAGCCCTTGCGTCTGTACCGTGTTAAAAAATACATGTCATGATTATACAGTCACTGGCTCACCCGTACAACTCCGTATTTTGTTGATGACACAATCAATTGGCCATTCAAATGTTCCACGTGGCGCAACTAGTGTTGCACCATCGGGGCATGTAACCGTAGGGCCCACCTGTCAGCCCATATATGAAAGAAAGAAATGGTAGTTTGAGTCTGTATTGTGTTAATAAAATACATTTTAGGGTGATCATACGGTCACTGGCTTACCATACAGCTCCGTAATTTATTGATGACACGATCAATTGACCAGTCAAACGGTCCACATTCAGCAGCGCACATTACCATAGGGACCACCCGTCAGCGCATATATGAAGGACATAAATGGTAATAAATTAGTGGTCGGTGGGTACTCGAAGTCGTGAGACCTCTGGTTGGCAGTCGCCGGCGGTGGGGGCGCGTTGATTGGGCGGTGGGGTGGGGATCGCCGGAGAAAACGCTCGGCGCGCGGGGGGTGGGGGCCTAGAGGGATGGCCGGTGCGGCGGTGGAACGGCGGTGGGGAGTGGTTTCAGGGCAGGCGGGGCGGCGTGGCAGCATGGGCCGGCCGCGGGCGGCGGGTGCCGGCGGTTCGGCCGGTGGTGGCTGGCAGCTTAGGGGGTGGAGTTTTATGATAAACTGTAGGCCCTTGATTTTGTATCCAACGGCTGGAAAATCTAATGACCAGAGATGAAAAAGTCAGCTGACTGACGTGTAGCCTCACCCCGCACGTACACATGCATGCATGCAAGACACACACCCATTCAGGCGTGCAACACTGACACGTACACATAACGAACACACGCACGCATGCAGGCATGCAACACTGACACGTACACATGCACTCACGAACACAAGCACTTAAGCACACATGCATGCAACACTGAAACGTACCCTTGCATGCACGCAACACTCGCACTCCTGCATGCACATAGCACTCGATGCAAGACACACGCTCAACCTATACGTGCATGCACCCTTTGTTAAGGACATGGATTATTACGGGTATTAATCAATCTTATATGTGATAAGCAGAACATTGATGTTTGCAGCGGTCTTTATGAATCACAACGTATCGAACAGGCTATCAACATAGTAGGCTTATCTACATGAAAAGGATGACGTCACACTCAATGAACAATCATCGGTTTATGAAATGCCCGCTTCTGACCGCCCTGGCCCACCAAAGGTTCCTCTGCTGTGCGCTGCCTGTGTTGGGTCACTAACATGTCGGCCATGTACCCAAAGAGCCCACACGTCATTGGAAGAACAGCGTGGTGTCCTACGTCAGAGTCGAGGGCGCCACTCGCTGCACGTCTGGCTGAACACGCCTCCTTGCTGCATTCAAACGCCTCCATGAAACCCGCCCATGTGGAATCCGAGAAACCAACTCTGGACACACGTTCGTTCATGACCGGGCTGGCATTAAATGCAACACCGGCCGATCTCCTCCCGTCCGCCATCTATTTAATCTCCTATTTAAACGAGGCCAAACGCCGGCCAAGAATCGCACATCTCCGCCGCTCCCCTATCCCTGCTTCACTATTTTGTTCACTCTTACAATGGCTTACGAAGAGTAGTTATTCCGCACAAGCCATTTTTCTAGGTTTGTATCTCTCACACACACCCATGTAGGTTGGGGACATGCACGAAGAGAAGAGGTGCATGCAGGGCGCACGTACTCCCGTCTCTTTCGCAACCACACCCACGCGGGTACACGGTGGAGCTCATTTCTGTATGAAAAGGTAGCCCACGTGGTAATTTGACCGTGTACTGGTTGTCCACTTGGTGGAGGGGGGATTTCTACCACGGGTGAACAAACAAATTGCGACTTGATGCGTTATGTTTAAAAAGAGGCAAACCATGTGGGGCCTACCTTAGAGGCAACGCTCTATACACTGGAGTACGTTTGATGTGTCCCGTCAAATCGCAGAACGAGGAGAAGCTTTCTTAGTACGCCGTCTCCCCCGCCCACAGGCTCGGTGGTTTGCAGGATGAGGTGAAGCTTGCTTACTAGTAGTAGTACTCTATGCCTTACGCCCGCTCCCTCGCCCACGCACGTGGTGGCTCGCAGGACGAGGAGAAATTTTACTACTCCCTCCGTTTACTCCTCGTCCCTACTACCTTGGTTAGAGAGATTATCATGTTGTTTGGAATATATATGTCCTTTAGTACTCCATCCATTTACTTATACAAGGCCACTATAAAAAAAATTCATTTTGCATCTATACAAGGCCACAAATAGTAATCGAGAAAAAAGTTACTACTCCCTCCTTTCCAGTTTATGGCTCAATTTCAAAATCTCTCCAACCAAAGTAGACGGTGAGTGGTCGAATTAATTTCGTACTCCTAGTTTGCACAAGTAATTAGTACGCTCGTTTTTCTAAAGAAGTTATATTTACCGAGGCATTAATTAGAACGAATGCATGAATGACCACTAAATTTCCATGAACTTCTACATGCATTGGTGAGTTTTCTCTTGACACTGCTTGCATCGGGTGATCTAACGCACCTCAAAATCCAACATGTTATGGTACTACTACTTGTAGTAGAATTGAGACTTATAAAACGGAAAAATGAATGTTTTTAGATGAGCGCTACAAACCCTAGTGGGTACGTACTCCGTAAAATCAGATTTTCCCAAAACTAAGTCGCTCAACCTTTATTTGCTTGTTTCCCTTCTTGCCTCCTTGCCTCGAATAGACTATGCTAAACTCCCATGCCTGCCGCGAGGGAAAAGACCTGCCCTCACCTTTTTTAGTCTGGGTTTGTATTGATGGATCGCGCGAAGCAGCAAAAACCCAAGTCGTGTCTTGTACTCCTCCGTTGATGCTCCCTTTCATGAATTTTGTACTTCCTGTCGCTGACATGTGGGACATATAGCAACCGGGTCGACATGTCAAGCACCAAATAACAGTGCAGAACAGCAGGGGGACGCACCCCAGTCGTACCGCCCCAGTAGTAGTAATGAGCGATGAGACGTCAACTCACAATGCCGCACCTTCCCAAACGGACGAAGCAACCATTATTTCACACTTCGGTTCGCCATCATCTCAAACCACATAGTATTGCTTCGGCATCAAGAGGGACACGCACGTCGCCTTGGTATATCATGACACATGGGACCGCATGACAGGCCATGCTCCCCCGCCGATCGCTCGGTAAAATCACCTCATTTTTAGTACTATACTTCCTCTGTATCGGTTTACATGGCATGCACGTCATTCTAGTTGGAGAATTTAACTGGCTATATATGTGATGAACAGTATATGTTTAGAAACTACATTCGCTTAATAATCCAATGATATACTTTTTGTGACATAGTAACTCATATTTAGTTAGTCAAATGGATGACCTAGAACTACGTGCACGCCCTATAAACCGAGACGCCTAAAAAACGAGACGGAGAGGGTAGTTCAGTACGTATCTTTTTAGATCAATATAGTCGGGATTCACCAAGGAGCAAAACCAAGTGGTAGGCTGCACCTGTCGTGTTGGCGTAGCAACTCAAGCAGGGTCAGCCCGCACACGAAATGGCGACACACTTAACATGACCCCTTTGGCCGACATGTGGCTCATCCACCGTCTTGTTCCACATGCGATGCACCAAATTATAGTTCGGAGCAGCGGTTGGAATTGGATGCACCCCAGTGGTAGCGCCGCAGTAGTAGAAAATGAGCGATGAGGGGTCATATCACAAAGCCCCACCTTTCCCACATTAAGCTGGACAGACGAAGCAACCATCATAGCACTATAGGGCGCAAGAGCATAAAGAAAAGAGAAAACCAATGATGCGTACGGTAGCACCCTAGGGTAGGGGTCTCCACTACAGGTCATTTTTTTAAAAGCGCCTCCACTACAAATCAGCTTCTCCCTCGTCCTCTTGAAGAAAACCGATGATGTGTGCGGCGGTAGGGTTTGTAGGAGTACTACTACGATGTGCGGGGCCACGTAGTAGTAAACGGGAGAGGGATTGAGTTCGAGTTGACACCTTAAATATGTGTGGGCCGCTTGGTTTTAGGGGAACGAGGCAACATTTTGGATTCGGGGACTAGTGGAGATATATTACGTACAAAAAATTGTGGACGTAGGTTCGACCGAAAGGCAATGATGCATGGGCCCTGCATTTTGATATACTCGGGGCCGCGTGAAATTTGCTACTCTACTCAAAACTAGTAAGGTACACATGCATTCATATATGCATGATGTAGATGTTCGTTTAGTTCTTATAGTTCATCTCATTCAAAATAAATTAGTTTTATAAAAATGTTAAGATTCATGGGGTTGTGCATTGTAAAGCATAAAGTAAAAAACAAATAATGGCAATTCATTTAGAAAAAACTCAATTATGATACGGAAGATTCTAGAACAAAGGAGAAGTGCTTGTGTTTTGAGGTTTGTGCATTATGCTTAAGTTCAACCATGGAGTCTTCTAAATTGTACATGTGGAAGATCTGCTGGAATGTTGATGATATCCCTAGTAGTGCTTGGATTTGCCATCTCTGCACTGTTGGATTAGCTTCATCCAGCGACCATCTTTCAAAGTTATTCGCACACTATATAGTTCTTGTGCCATAGTTGCATGTCTTGGAAAAAATCTACTAGTGGGTTGTACTAGCTATTTAGGAATAGAAGATGTATACATGGAAGTTGTAGGGAAAGGGATGACATGGAGTATCTCCATTCCTGTGAGTACGGATTGGAAAAGAGATGTCATTTGGTTCACATCATAGGAACTTTTCTATTGAATCTAGAGATGACATGTATCTCAATTCCTATGAGGAGGGATTAGAAAAGAGATGTAATTTGGTTCATATCATAGGAACTTTTCTATTGAATATACGCTAATGTTTATTTTCCTTTTAAATTATGGGAGTATAGGAATCCATTCATATGAACCAAGTGTCTCTAAAGCTATAGAAATGATATCATGTTTATTTCCTTTGAAATGTGGAGTATATGAATCTATTCCTATGAACCAATTGGCTCTAAAGAAAAAAATCCTATAAAAATCATATCATATAGAGTTCCTATGATATTCCTCCACACTAAAGGATGGTTGGAATTGCTGCAGGTGATACGATGGTCTTTCTTTGTAGACTCCTCCCACATCTTTATAGTTACCTCTCAAAGATGAATGAAATGATATATACAGGGTATTCTACATGTGCAATCATCGGCGGCGAGGGAGAAGACCAATGGCTGCCCGCGTGTCTCGATCGGCGGCCGTGTCGTTCTCTCCAGGAGAGCGCCGGCTCGGGAGGGCCTCTAACCCCTTCTTCCTCCCTGTGGTATTGTGGCTAAGATGCAGCCTCCCGACGCCGTCTTTGCCACATGCCGACGGCTCTCAGGTATATATTCCTTCAAAACCTGCCTTGCTCTACTGCCCCAGCTCCCCAATTGGCTTCATGTGGATCTTTTTCTACTTCCGTCCACTATTCCAAAGCCACCTAGAATTTTACTATTATTATAGGTAAAGCTAGTTCATACAGTCGACTCTAAGAGTTGGTTCAAACAGGGAAGAAAGTGGGAAAGCTGTAGCACGAATCTAGGACTTGATTCTAAGAGGAAACGGGGGAAAGTAGTAGATAATGGCTACCCAACCGGTCTCTTGGTTGAAAAGACGAAGAAAGCATGGTGGATGGTGAAGGGTGGGGGGAAGTGGACCTATCTCTTGGTTGAAAAAGGAAAGAAAGTGACGGGTGTTGGGGGAAAACGCAAATGAGAATGAGCAGGTCTAGATTTCCTGTGCTCACATAGGAAAATGTCGTCCGAGGAGATAAAAAATGGGATAAATGCAGACATGCTGCCTGAGTGTTTGCCGCTCTCGGCAACCACATCTGCCTCACCACTTTATGCCCCTGCTGTCCCTACGCCCATATCGCTACCGTTAATGTAAAATCACATGAAGCATTAAGCAATGGCACCTAATGTCACTATAAGTAATGGTCTAGTGCCGTAGATAAATTGAAGCAATGCTACCACCATTTTATGAAGTGCTTCCATCTTGCTTTATTCCCCATGAATTGTGTTTTTGCAGTTACATTTAAATCTTAGACCGCTAACATTGCTTCATCCCAGTGGAACTGCACAAATTTGATTGCATATTCGTTGACCATGTGCTACTCTTATGACAGTAATACTAATGCTATTGTTCTGTATGTTAATCTAGTGGCAGTGTTGATGTGATGTGATGCTACTTACTTAAGGACACTTTCATACTGTCAATATCGTGCCAATTATAACACAATAGATTCTGCGGTTAATCATACGCCACGGCAAATATCTGACACAGTTTAAATAACTGTATTTTGTATTTGGGCAAACAGGGATGCATGTCTCCATATCGGTTCGGGATGTCTGTCTCCGTATCGTTTCTATTCGCGCAATCAAAAGCACACACCTCAGTTTCTGTAGAACTGCACAAAATGAGATGGCTATCCCTCGTTGTCGTCGTCTAACCACCCGTCTTATAGGTATTCCTACATTGGTAGTTACTAGGTAGAACGACCAACGCAATATAAAAGAAGTTGATTTGTACGTTTTACTTCCTGATTGCAGTGTAGGGACGAACGAAAACAACTGCATCCTAGTCCGAAATGCACTTTCTACCAGTTCATGCATGGACCGGGGACTAGCTGGCATGGCTGCACGATGGTTTTTTGGATAGGTGCGTGGACAAGAGGCATTGTGGTCTGCTTATTTATGCAAATAGTGGTGCTTAAATTTAGTGGAATGCACAAGACTTTCAGCTGGTCAGTACAGTACATGGTTCAGTTCACCATTCCAGCTGAGAACACAATTATAATTGGTTATTCTGGAATGAGAGAACCTATCCCTCGATGGTGCAACAAGAAAAAACCAGAGTGAACTCCAGGAAATTTAAGCCTGCCGGGAGGCCCTTTGCTCAGAGAAGCCTTGCTTGTTTTTTCCTAATTTATAAACCTTCTCACAACTTTGTCTTTTGCTGTGAACTAGTATATGTTTGTTAATTTCTATGAATCATTCGGATGTATAAAATTGCTTAGCTTATGCTTTTCAAGTTTTTTATGAAGCCGAGTTTAATGTGAGTGTTCCACATGAACACTGGACTAGCGTGTGAACGTTTGGAATTTACATTGTGGCCTCAATTAACTGCATGAACCACTGTAACAAGATACATAGTTTCTTATATGTCAGACAATAGATTGTTCATTGTTAGCTGGTCGATAGCTTAGTGTTAAAGCGATCTGAGCCAATGTGCCGTGTTTTGCACAACTACTTACAAGTGGGGTAGCACCAATAGTGTTTACAAGTACTTATGTATATGTCGGTGCACAGTTCTCGAACGAGTACTCTATTTCATCAAAACACACACTGCTCGTATGATAAACCGTGACAAGTTATGTCTTACCATGCCATATTCATGAAAAAAACTAGTGAGGATGCATCTGTTTCAGAAACAATTACAATGGTTCTCACATGATTCACGGGCACACAAAAGTAGCAGCAGTTCCCATAGACGGATTCAACCAAAGTACTAGCCCCAGAGGGCTCGATAACAGGCAAGGTTAGGATAATTAGACACAATCCAAACTACTATTCAACACTAGCTGGGGCAACTATTTCATGGCTCAATCTAATTTGGGCTGGACACAAGACGGACCTTGCCATGAACATCATCGAGGACGTCCGTCAGCAGCTCAATCCCGTGAACCGTCATGAAGACAACCTTGTGGCCTTGCCACTCATAAACTTGTTTGTGGAGGCATGCCACGTCATCTTCCTACGTAAGCTTGACAAGAACAATATGCCTCACAAACGAAGGAGTAGCTTTGAACTTCTTGTGCTTCAGTACACCCTGGACAACATGCCCGAAAATAGTGAGCCTGGAATACAACTCTTCATTGGTATAACTGCAAATGGCTTCCAGGATCCAACAGCCTAAAAACTCTGTTTTCCCAGTGCGTATATTCGGGTCATCCGCCTCATAGCGAGTCACATGTACAACCACCCAATCCTTGTCTGGAGCAGGGCTCTAATTGAAACAGAAACAAATTCTGAATTACTTTCCAGTATAAGAAAAGCAAGTTATTTAAACCACTATGTATAGCATGGCATCAAAGCTAATAAAATTTTGCATTATTCATCACCACATACTTAGATGAAAAACCACAATCAAGATCGGCAAAGAAGAAAATCACCTTGGGCAGCTCAGCGGGGGGGGGGGGGGGGGGAACTGCTCCTGTAGTGCCACGGGGGCTTTAACCTCAAACGGGGCATTGACCATCTCAGTAGTGGCCGTGAGCGTATCTAGGGTCGGCTCGGTGGCTGCCTCCATCTTCTTGGAGCTTTGTCTCATGGGGATCAGCCTCCCGCGTCTGCTCTAATATCGGCAGATCTTCGCCGGTTTCTCCTTGGTCCATCATGAAACTGACGAATACTAGGAGACCACTAAAATAAAAACACAATCGCAATGACAATGAAACAAAAAAGAGAGTGAGGATCGGTTATTGCTTTGCAAAAGTTCTTTTTTTCTCTGAACGAAAATATTCCAACATCACGGATCCGCTTACCTTCCCTTCGTTGGGAGAGAAGAACAGTGGCAGATGCGAGTGTTGCCTTTCTTGAAGACGGTGAGGGAGAAGGGGATTCAGCAAAGAGTGAAATGATGGTTGCTTCGTCCGTCAAACTTAGACTGCGGGGAGGGGGGTTTTGTGATACGATGGCTCGTTACTGCCGCACTATGACCAGGGTGACTCTCCGCCTGCATACTGCCTTCTAATTTGGTGGATGGCATTTGGGCCCGCGCGCTGCATGGCCCGCATGTCGGTGAACAAAAGTATAACAACATTCAGTAGAGGGAGACATTTCGATGACCTAGGAGGAGCCACAAGCGGTATTGTATCCACTATACTAGTAGTAATTGTTTTTCTGGGTAGCTGTAGAGTGTCTCCACTGTACTAGTAGTAATTGTTTCTCTAGGCCCAAGACAAAACAACCCATCCACCCTAGTAAATAGTAAAATCAATTCAATAGTCCATATATTTACTAAATGAGAGGAGCTACCCACACCCAGCACACTGCCTCCCAAAAAACCTGGGTGTTCTTCTTCCTCCTCACTCCCACCCACCTCACGTCAGCTCGCACCACTCGTACCCCCAAATTCCTCCCCTCACTCCTACAGAAAACCCCAGCTCCCCTTCTTCCTCACTACTACAGAAAAACCCCCAGCTCCCCTTCTTCTTCACTCGCACTACTACTAGGCTCGGCATTCGTTACTCTGCTCAAATCCATGAGCACAATGCGATGCCCTCGAGGAAAATGGAGTCGGCTGACCCCAGAACCAAGAAGATGAGGCTCCCGCCAGCAGCGATGCCTGTTGTAGATCCCACACCTGGCAGCGCGGGGAGAAGCGGCGAACCTGCCCCCACCAGATCCCAGGAAACCGTAGAATCTTGGGTGGACCGCATCAGCGATATCCCGGACGCCGTCCTTGGGGAGATCATCTCGCTTCTCACCACCAAGGATTGTTGCTGCACCCAAGTCCTCTCAATTCGGTGGCGCCCTCTATGGCGTGCCGTGCCCCTTAATCTCGTCTGTCGTCAGCTATCTCTCTTCAATGATTTTGAAATCCCCAGAGCCGTCATCTCCTCCCACCAGGGCTCCATTCAAAGCCTCTTCATCCCGTCATGCTACCTGAGCAAGCATACCATGCCCTGCACGGTGGACGCCCAGCTGAAATCCGCTGAATTCATAGAACTACAGCTGCTTGAGTTCTACTATTCCCCTGGAAATCACCTACCAGGTACCGAACGCCATCTACCTGTGCCCTCAGCACCGATGTCCATTTCGCGGTTTTCCTCGTCTCTCCACATCGCCACCTTTGCGCTGTGCGACCTACTAGATAGTCTGGTAGTAAACCTTCGACTCCCATTTCTCAAGAAACTTCCACTTATGCAGGTTCATATATCGGAGGCCTCATTGCACAGCATCATCCACTCCAGTTGCCCTGCCCTGGAGTGCTTGGTGCTTGTTTTCACACTTAGAATCGGTTGTCTCCAAATAAAGTCGCCTAACCTTGTAAGAATTGGAATTTCTTTTGATGGAAGGCAGCTCATCATCCAAGATGCCCCTTCACTTCAAAGGTTGATCCTTGATTCTAGTTATTCACCGTTGCAAATAACCGTCCTCTCTGCGCCTAAACTGGAGACCTTGGGTGTCATACATGATCTCTGTGCTCATTTAAATATGGTATTTGGCTCCACGGTTCTTCAGGTACTTTATATTATCATCTACACTTGTAACCATAAGCTGCATTTTAAATTTATGCGCATAAGTTATATGTCATCTTGGAGTACACATTTTGTACTAATATTATGTTATATGCTCAATGAAGAGTTTCTCCATGGATGGCCTATCAATGGTGCTGGATTCTGTCAAGATCTTATATATCCAAATGAATAGTTTTGATCTGAACAAGATTATTGGCTTGCTGCAATGCTTTCCATGTCTACAGAAGTTGTATATAAAGGTGATAATTTCACGCACATTGGAAGCCCGCATATACTGTACTAGAATTAACCGTTCAGATGTTGCTCTTTCGACACTCTTTTTTTAAGGCCTAACTGTTTTTGATCTTCATGTCTATTTAGGCAACATGACGGGGTAAGAAAGTTATAACCAATCGGTGGATTCATAAGCATCAGGATTTTCTCACTTCTCATGAGATTCGATTGAGGCAATAACGCTAGAACGATATGTAGCCAACCGTGCAAATACTAGATTTGTCACATTCTTCCTGCTGAATGCGAGGTTACTATTGTCCATCAGGCTTAAGTTTATCAGCAGCATGGTTTTGACGGATGGGTATGTGGAAGAGCAAAAAATGAGTTTAAGGTGGGCAAAAGAGCTTCTGAACATGCCGGGCTTCTATTTACAACATATTGTGGTCATAATCCAGTAAATTTTACGACCCAAGATGTTCATTCTATGGACCTGATCGATCCATTTGACTGTGACTGCCGAATACAGTGCTGGAGTTAGATGATGTTGCCCTTTTCAACCTGGTTTTTTATGTAAACCAGATGAAAAATTAACCCTCGTGCTTTTGTAGCTGGAGTTAGATGTTCTTGCCCTTTTCAACTCGGCTATGACTGTCATATTTTCTTTGAAGCAAGCCAAATGGCTTACTAGTCGTTTAATTTAGAGTGAAATATTGTAGCAACTAACAAATCCCAAACAAGGGAAATAACATCACTCTCGCTGGCTGCTTGAGCTCACTGTGCATTATAGAAGCCAAGTGATTAGCCCCCACCAGCATCCATAAACCTATTTCGAACTAGCACATCAAATGGGTTGTAAATTTTCATAGGAAAGGCTGCATGACCGTGACAGATTTGGATTCTGACATTTGGGACCTGAGGTAGTCCTAGACTAAGGGGTCCTCGGGCGTCCGGCCTATTAGCCATGGGCCAGACTGATGGGCTATGAAGATACGAAGACCGAAGTTTGCACCCGTGTCCGGACAGGACTCTCCTTGGCGTGGAAGGCAAGCTTGGCGACCGAATATGTAGATTCCTTTCTTTGTAACTGACCTTGTGTAACCCTAGATCTTCCGGGTGTCTATATAAACCAGAGGACTTAGTCCGGAGAGGGAGATATACTCATTACCATAGCCATACCAGCTAGACCTCTAAGGTTTAGCCATTACGATCTCGAGGTAGATCAACTCTTGCAATACTCGTATTCATCAATATCAATCAAGCAGGACATAGGGTATTACCTCCATAGTGAGGGCCCGAACCTGGGTAAACATCATGTCCCCTGTTACCATCGACCTTAGACGCACAGTTTGGGACCCCCAACCCGAGATCCACCGGTTTTGACACCGACATTGGTTCTTTCATTGAGAGTTCCAATATGCCGTCGACAACAGGATCGATGACTCGCCTCGTCCTTAAAGACAATACCATTACCGGAGGAGAACTGGCCCCAGGCCAAACCCTCCGGTTGGGCAGCTTTACCATGACCGCCCGTTCGGCCGTTAAGCTGACGATGACCTCTCGGGCCATCGTAAATCCTCTTCATATCGACCCCAAACACTCCAAGCAGATGGATCCGGCGGAGTTCTCGTCTTTAAACAAACTCCTTGATCGTATCACCGCCCTGGGAATCGCTACAAATTACGATCGGATCGGGCTCAAACCCGACCAAATAGAAATCAAATCTCCATCGATCACCAACCAGATAGCGGTAATCGAGGAGCAAGACGGCGACTCTTCCCCTATACTGAAGATGGACTACGTCTGGATCGCCGACCTTATAGAGCCGGATACCCGCCCACAAAAGGAGACGACCGGCCTTCCGAACATAGAATCAGATGGCGTGCAAAGGCAACCAGAAGATACTCCCGAGCCCAGACTGTTAAGTCTAGAAAACCTTTAGAGTCCGGATCATCGATCGGGTCAGGGGCCAGATCCAATTCCACCCACCCACCTAGACATAAGTGCTCTCACGAGCATACAACAGTAGTCTCAGGAAACGGTCCACTACTTCTGGGCCAGATTCCTCCTTGTCAAGGACAAGGTTAAAGATTTCCACGACGAGGATGCGATATCAGCGTTCCGCAACAGTTGCACGAACGATGGAATCCTCAACGGATTTAATCCCCGCTGCATACTACACTTCTCTGACTTGGCAACTATCGTACAAAAATAGAGCGTAACGGAAAGCACCTGGAGGGATCAGGCAGCTTATTGGGACCCATCAGTCCCAACTCAACCACTGGTCCAGGCGAAAAGGGCGCACCCCCGTGACGCACCCAGTCCAATAGCCAAGAAATACAAACTCATTACGCGGCACGGAACCATTCTGGAGGGATGGCTCGATGGCCCATGCAAAATACACACAACACCGGATACCATACCAGCCCATAGCCTTAGAGCATGTTGGATACCCCGGCAGGTAGCCAAAAGCGGTGAGGACATCCTTACCAAAAACACCCTCCAGAAGACGACGACCCGAGAGTACTGACGGTAGTTGAGACATTCGCTTCAATCAATAAGCGCAAGAGGGCACTTCGCGGCCTCGCTGAAGTTTGTCAAATCTCCACAGTAAACTCTTGGAACAACACGGCTATAACCTTTAATGCCGGCGACGAACCAAAATACAGGACACTCCGAGCACCAGCCGCTTTAGTCCTTAGTCCCATCGTGGATGGCTTTCGACTCACCAAGTTCCTCATGGACGGTGGCAGCGGACTAAACCTCATCTATGAGGATACACTCGATAAAATGGAAATAGACAGGAGATGCATCAAGCAAAGCAGCACGACCTTGCAAGGAATCATTCCCAGTTGGGAGGTGCGATGTGTGGGAAAAATCACACTTGACGTGGTATTCGGCACGCCGGAGAATTATCGGTCTAAAGAAATCACCTTCCAAGTGGCTCCTTTCAGTAGCAGATACCACGCCCTGTTGGGGCGGGATGCTTTTACACGCTTTCAAGCTATACCTCATTACGGGTATATGAAGCTCAAAATGTCCAGACCAAACGGCATAATCACTCTTGTCAGTGATCTGGACATAGCACTCCGCGCCGAAAACAAAACCGCATCCCTGGCCCTTGAGGCATTATCTGAAGCCCTCGCGGCCGAAGAATTAACCGCACTGCGCTCCACGGTGGATAGGGACGATGTGATCTTATACAAACGACCCAAATCCACCTCCTTCAAACCGGCAGAAGAAATAGTCAAATTCCAGGTCCATCCAACGGACCCCAAGAAGACAGCATCTATTGGAGCACAACTAGACCCAACGGTCGACGCCGCACTGAGGGATTTCCTTCGTGAAAACTAGGATATATTCGCTTGGCACCCTTCTGACATGCCTGGAATCCCACGTGAGCTGGCCGAACATAGCCTTAATATCTTAAAGGGATACAAACCAATCAAACAAGCATTGCAGCACTTTTCCGAGCCCAAATGCCAAGCTATGGGGGAGGAGCTGGCCAAGCTAATTGAGGTTGGATTCATCAGAGAAATAAAACATCTAAACTGGCTGGCAAACCTGGTGATGGTACCAAAGAAGGACAAATCCTGGCGGTTGTGCATCGATTTTAAAGACCTCAATAAGGCTTGCCCTAAGGATCCCTTCCCCCTCCCCCGCATTGATCAAATCATCGATGCTACTGCAGGACAAGACTCAATGTGCTTCAATGATGCATATTGTGTATGCCATCAAATCAAAATGAAGGAGTCTGATCAAGCTGCAACAGCATTCATTACCCCATATGGGCCATTCTGCTTCAACACCATGCCCTTCGGGCTCAAGAAATCTGGCGCCACATACCAACGCATGATTCAAACATACCTCGAGAAACAGATCGACTAGAAGTTGAAGCTTATGTGGATGACATCATCATCAAAACTAGGCGCGTCGAAACACTAATAGATGATTTACGTCTCACGTTTGATAACCTCCACGCGTATGACATTAAGCGCAATCCGGAAAAGTGCTTTTTTGGCGTCCCCGCTAAAAAACTGTCGCGCTTCATCGTTTCCAATAGAGGAATTGAAGCAAATCCAGCTAAAATCTGTGCTCTGTCACAATTGTCTACGCCAACAGACCTTAAACAAGTCCAAAAGCTCACGGGTTGCATGGCAGCTCTAAGCCACTTTATCTCCAGATTGGGAGAAAAGGCACTGCCACTCTATCGCCTTCTACGGAGAACCGATCACTTCGAGTGGACGGACGTGGCAACAGCCGGACTGGAACAAATAAAAACCCTTCTTGCGAGCAACCCAATCCTAGCCGCGCCAAACATCGGTGAACCAATGTTATTATACATATCGGCAACACATCAGGTGGTGAGCGCCATGCTCGTCCTTGAACGAGAATAGGACGGACACAAATTCCCGCTTCAGAAGTCAGTATACTACGTATCCACTGTCCTTACACCATGCAAATCCGGGTACCCCCATTATCAAAAGATAGCATACGCAGTCATCATGGCATCCCGAAAGCTCCATCACTACTTCCAGGAGTGTTCAGTCACAGTGGCTTCTGAAGTACCACACAATGACATTATAAACAACCGCGATGCCATGGGCTAGATTGCCAAATGGGCCATTGAGCGCCATCCATTTAATATTACATACAGACCACGTCGAGCTATTAAATCCCAAGTGTTGGCTGACATCGTCGCCGAATGGACAGAGGCCGAACTCCCTAAAGAGTATGGCACATATTCCAATTGGGTTATGTATTTCGATGGCTCCAAAATGCTGGCAGGGCAAGGGGCGGGCGTCGTTTTAACGTCACCTACTGGAGACGTTGTTCAGTACGTACTCCAAATACTATACACAGACTCCAACAATGCAGCCAAATACGAGGCCTTATTGCATGGTCTCCGGATGGCTGTCTCCATGGGCATACAATGCCTAGAAGTGTGTGGGGACTCAAAACTTGCTATATCTCAAATAAATGGAGACTTCGACGCCAAAGATCCTAAGATGGTAGCTTATTGTAATGCCGTCATAAAAATGTTGGCCCGGTTCGAGGGGCTCGAGTTCCATCATGTGGCTTGAGAAAGTAATCAAGTGGCAGATGTTCTTGCTCGTGTTGGCGCTAAGCGCAACCCGGTCCCACCTAATATCTTTCTAGAAAGGCTTTTTAAGCCATCCGTGGTGTGGCAGGGGGAAAACGGCAACACTAGTCCAGTCCGAATATGACCCCATATTCCGAAAACACCGACATCATCGGAGGCTCAGCCACCGAAATAACACCGTCGACGCATCTCATCATGGAAGTCATTGCCCCATGGACCGAACCCTTCCTGGCCTACCTTAATAAGAAGGAGCTTCCTGAGGATCAGAATGAGGCCCGCTGCATTGTCCGGCATTCGAAGGCCTAAAAGGTTCCTGATGGAGAGCTCTATAAGAAAAGCGCTACCGGAATTCTTCAACGATGTATCTCCGAGGAAGAGGGGTGGCAGGTCTTGGGTGAAATTCATGCCGGACTCGGCGGTCACCATGCCGCATCTCGGGCCCTTGTTAGCAATGCCTTCCGTACAGGGTTTTATTGGCCGACGGCCCAAGCAGATGCACAGGACCTTGTCCAACGTTGCGTCGGATGCCAACTCTTTGCCAACCAAAGCCATATGCCCCCACTGCCTTACAAACAATCACCATCACTTGGCCTTTTGCGGTCTGGGGACTCGACATGGTCGGACCCCTTAAAGGACGAAGCCATAAGAGAAAGTATTTGCTGGTCATGGTGGATAAATTCACTAAGTGGATAGAGGTCAAACCAGTCAAAACGGGCGAAGCGAGGCCGGTAATGGATTTCATATCCGGTGTGGTACACCATTATGGTGTCCCACAGAGCATAATCACCGATAATGGCTCTAATTTCACAGCCGATGAAGTGAAAACCCGGTGTGATAATCTAGGCATTAAGCTTGATTACGACTTTGTCTATCACCCACAGATAAACGGTCAAGTCGAACGGGCTAATGGTCTTATTATGAGCGGCATCAAACCTAGACTAGTGCGGTCTTTGAAAGAATCAGACAAGCACTGGGTAGAGGAACTTGACTCAGTACTCTGGGGGCTGCGAACCACGCCCAACCGCACTACTGGATATACACCTTTCTTCATGGTGTACGGTGTAGAAGCAGTGTTACCCTGCGATATTATTCATGACTCACCTCGAGTGCGCATGTACGAAGAGAGAGAAGCCGAGCTTGATCGGCAGGACAGCTTAGATGCCCTGGAGGAG
Organism: Triticum urartu; assembly: GCF_056163025.1. Lineage (NCBI taxonomy): Eukaryota > Viridiplantae > Streptophyta > Magnoliopsida > Poales > Poaceae > Triticum > Triticum urartu. The sequence goes on from NC_141875.1 coordinate 231,173,615, forward strand.
GAGCGCGATGTCGGAAAAGCCCGTTTCGCATTTTATCAACAGCAGGCTCGCAGGTATCAAAGCAGAGAAGTACGAGCCAAGACTTATAACGTTGGTGAACTCGTTCTACGCCTGCCGGAGAAGAAAAAGGACAAACTCAAGCCCAAGTGGGAGGGTCCCTTCATCATTGATGAAGTTCTAACCGGAGGAGCGTACTGATACGTCTCCGTCGTATCTACTTTTCCAAACACTTTTGCCCTTGTTTTGGACTCTAACTTGTATGATTTGAATGGAACTAACCCGGACTGACGCTATTTTCAGCAGAATTGCCATGGTGTTGTTTTATGTGCAGAAAACAAATATTCTCGGAATGACCTGAAACTCCACGGAACATCTTAGAAAAAATAATAAAAAATCCTCACCAAAGATAAAGACCAGGGGGCCCACACCCTGTCCACGAGGGTGGGGGGCGCCCCCCCTAGGGCGCACCCCCTACCTCGTGGGCCCCCTGGATGCCCTCCAATGCCAACTCCAACTCTATATATTTGCTTTTGGAGAGAAAAAAATCAGAGAGAAGAAATCATCACGTTTTACGATACGGAGCCGCCACCAAGCCCTAAAACCTCTCGGGAGGGGTGATCTGGAGTCCGTTCGGGGCTCCGGAGAGGGGGATTCGTCGCCGTCGTCATCATCAACCATCCTCCATCACCAATTTCATGATGCCCACCGCCGTGCGTGAGTAATTCCATCGTAGGCTTGCTGGACAGTGATGGGTTGGATGAGATTTATTATGTAATCGAGTTAGTTTTGTTTGGGTTTGATCCCTAGTATCCACTATGTTCTGAGATTGATGTTGCTATAACCTTGCTATGCTTAATGCTTGTCACTAGGGCCCGAGTGCCATGATTTCAGATCTGAACCTATTCTGTTTTCATGAATATATGTGAGTTCTTGATCCTATCTTGCAAGTCTATAGGCACCTACTATGTGTTATGATCCGGCAACCCCGAAGTGACAATAATCGGGACAACTCCTGGTGATGACCATAGTTTGAGCAGTTCATGTATTCACTATGTGCTAATGCTTTGTTCCAGTTCTCTATTAAAAGGAGGCCTTAATATCCCTTAGTTTCCAATAGGACCCCGCTGCCATGGGAGGGTAGGACAAAATAGGTCATGCAAGTTCTTTTCCATAAGCACGTATGACTATATACGGAATACATGCCTACATTACATTGATGAATTGGAGCTAGTTCTGTGTCACCCTATGTTATGACTGTTACATGATGAACCGCATCCGGCATAATTATCCATCACTGATCCGGTGCCTACAAGTTTTCCATATACTGGTTCTCGCTTATTTACTTTCCCGCTGCTACAGTTACAATCACTACAAAATACCAAAAACATTACTTTTGCTGTCTTTACTTTTGTTGCTGCTACCACCACTATCATATTACTGTGCTACTAAACACTTTGCTGCAGATACTAAGTTTCCAGGTGTGGTTGAATTGACAACTCAGCTGCTAATACTTGAGAATATTCTTTGGCTCCCCTTGTGTCGAATCAATAAATTTGGGTTGAATACTCTACCCTCAGAAGCTGTTGCGATTCCCTATCCTTGTGGGTTATCAAGACAAATTTCTGGCACCGTTGCTGGGGAGCATAGCTCTATTCTTTGAGTCACTTGGGATTTATATCTGCTTATCACTATGAAGAACTTGAGAGATCCAAAAACCAAGATCTATCCCTCAACTACGAGGGGAGGTAAGGAACTGCCATCTAGCTCTGCACTTGATTCACCTTCTGTTATGAGTAAGTTTGCGACACCTACACCTGCTTCTGCTATTCGTTCTGATATGTCGCATGTTATTGATGAGGCCACTTCTTCTATGCATGATACTTATGATGAAACTACTTCTATGCCTAATACTACTGTGCCCCTTGGTGAATTTCTTGATGAACAAATTGCTAGGGGTAGAGAAAAAGAAATTATTGAATCTGAATACGATGATGATAGTGATGATGAAAATATGCCTGTTATCCCTGAGGGCTATCTTTTTGATATGGAATCTTCTGCCGCTATTTTAGCTTGCAAAGATAGATATGAGCTTAAGAGGTTATTAGTTAAATGGAACAAAGAATCACTTAGAGATAAAATGAAACCTGATCCTGCTTTTGCTACTTCACCTATATGTGTTCCTGATAAGGATTATGAATTCTCTGTTGATCCTGATATAATTACTTTGGTGGAATCTGATACGTTTTATGGCTATGAATCTGAAACTGTTGTGGCACATCTTACTAAGTTAAATGATACAGCTGCCCTGTTCACTAATGATGAGAGATCGCCTTACTTCTATATACTCAAAATATTTCCATTCTCATTAAAGGGTAATGCTAAGATATGGTTTAATTCTCTTGATCCTGGTTGTGTGCGTAGTCCCCAGGATATGATTTATTACTTCTCCGCTAAATATTTCCCTGCTCATAAGAAACAAGCTGCTTTGATGGAAATATACAACTTCGTGCAAATTAAAGAAGAGAGTCTCCCACAAGCTTGGGGGAGGCTTCTCAAGTTACTTAATGCTTTGCCTGATCATCCTCTTAAGAAACCCGAAATACTTGATATCTTTTATAATGGACTAACCGATGCTTCCAGAGATTACCTGGATAGTTGTGCTGGTTCTCTTTTCAGGGAAAGAACACCGGATGAAGCTGAAATTCTATTGAATAATATGTTGACAAATGAAAATAATTGGGCACCTCCTGAGCCACCTCCTGAGCCAGCTCCTACTCCAATTACTGAGCCTACTCTTAAACCTACTCCGAAGAAGAGAGGTGTTCTATTCCTCAGTCCCGAAGATATGCAAGAGGCAAATAAATCCATGAAAGAAAAAGGTATTAAAGCTGAAGATGTTAAGAATTTACCTCCTATTGAAGAAATACATGGTCTTAATATACCGCCTGTTGAAGAAACATATTATCTCAATTCTTTATTTACTGAAGAACCTCCTAATCCCGATATCCCGACACAGGTAGTAAGGTAAATTCTCTCTATAGATATGATAAAGCTGAAGTCCCTCCTACTAAAATTGCTAGTCAGTGCTTGGATGAGTTTGATAACTTTATGTTTAAGCAAGACGACTTCAATGCTTATTTTGGTCGACAATTAAAAGAAAATGCTTATATGATTAGACGCTTGGGTGATTATATGGCTAATATTAAAGGTGAACTTAAACTTGTTAGCAAACATGCTTCTATGGTTACCACTCAAGTAGAACAAGTACTTAAGGCTCAAAAAGAAGTGTTTGATGAAATGAATAGTAAGAAAAATGATTATGATGTTAGAGTGGCTACTAGAACTGGTAGAATGACTCAGGAACCTTTGTATCCTGAAGGCCACCCAAAGAGAATCGAGCAAGATTCTCAAAGAAATAATATTGATATTCCTAGTTCTTCTAAAAAGAAGAAGAAGAAAAATGATAGAACTATGCAAACTTCTAGTGAACCTATTGCTGAACCACCTGATAATCCAAATGATATATCTATGTCTGATGCTGAAACACAATTTGGTAATGAACATGAACCTAATGAAAATATTAATAATGATGTTCATGATTATGCTCAACCTAGTAATGACAATGATGTACAAATTGAACCTGTTGTTGATTTTGATAACGCACAATCAAAGAATCAACGTTATGATAAAAGAGACTTTGTTGCTAGGAAACATGGTAAAGAAAGGGAACCTTGGGTTCATAAACCCATGCCTTTTCCTCCAAAACCATCCAAGAAAAAGGATGATGAGGATTTTGAGCGCTTTGCTGAAATGATTAGGCCTATCTTTTTGCGTATGCAATTAACTGATGTGCTCAAAACAAATCCTTATGCTAAATATATGAAGGATATCATTACTAATAAAAGAAAAATACCAGAAGCTGAAATTTCCACCATGCTTGCTAATTATACTTTTAAGGGTGGAATACCGAAGAAACTTGGAGACCCCAGAGTACCTACTATACCTTGCTCCATTAAAAGAAATTATATTAAAACTGCTTTATGTGATCTTGGAGCTGGTGTTAGCGTTATGCCTCTCTCTTTATATCGTAGACTTGACTTGAATAAGCTTACACCTACCAAAATATCTTTGCAAATGGCTGATAAATCAACTACTATACCTGTCGGTATTTGTGAGGATGTGCCTGTTGTAGTTGCAAACGTTACTATTTTAAAGGACTTTGTTATACTTGATATTCCCGAGGATGATAGTATGTCTATTATTCTTGGAAGACCTTTTCTTAATACTGCAGGGGCTGTTATTGATTGAAACAAAGGCAATGTCAGTTTTCATGTTAATGGTAATGAGCATACGGTACACTTTCCGAGGAACCGACCTCAAGTTCATAGTATCAACTCCATTGGAAAAATTCCATCGATTATAATTGGAGGTTTTGAATTTCCTCTTCCTACTGTCAAAAAGAAATATGATATACTTATTATAGGGGATGTGCATATCCCCGTTGAGGTAACTTAGTGTTATTCGAAATTTCTCCGATTTCATGATTATTGGAATGAGTTTGTTAACAAGACTTGATCAACCTTGTTAGTGGATTCTTTTTTATGAGCATGAGATGGATGAAACTAGAAGCACAAACTTCTATACCCTCTCTTTGTTTTATGTTAATTAGTAGAAATAAAGTAAAAATAGTATTTTTTTTCTGTCTGTTTCCTGACTTATCCATGCAGTATAAAAATATCCCGAAAATAAAAGTCCTCAGAATGCCATGCCAATTTAATATGATTTTTTCGGGAATATTTGAGGATTTACTGTGCAAAAATTACCACGGGAGGAGCTGCCACCTGGCCACGATGGTGGTGGGCGCGCCCCCTGCCTTGTGGGCCCATGGTGTCCCTCCTCCACTTATCCCAGCACCCATCTTCTTCCTCTGTCTCTCACAAACCCGAAAAACCAACTCAAGCACGAGTTCCAGCCACTTTTGCTGTGATTTTCGATCTCCTTGCTCAAAGCACCTCTCGCAAAACTGCTTGGGGAGATTGTTCCTTGGTATGTGACTCCTCCATTGGTCCAATTAGTTTTTGTTCTAGTGCTTTATTCTTTGCAAATTTTTGCTGCTTAGGTGACCATGTTCTTGAGCTTGCATGTAAAATTTATATGGTCAAAGGTAGTTTGATGCATGATATAGGCCCTAGGCACTTGTAGGAGTAGTTGCTATCAATATTATTGAGTTTGGTTTACTTTCATTTTGAAGTTAGTAAAAATTTCAGAATTTTTTAGAAAATGATGAGGAAATTATTGAGGGGCTCATCGAGCCAAAGCTCGAAGGAAAAGGCACCGAAGCCTAAGTATAATTTGTCACGCACCGCGGAGATTCGGGCGTGTGAATGGCCTTCTGATGATTTCTTGGGAGCAGCCGGTATCTATGAAGATTTTCATGAATTGGCTCACAATACAGGCCTTACCACTTTCCTCCATGACCAATGCGATCAGTATCTCTTACTCACAAATACCTTTGTGCAAAACTTTCATTTTCGTTCTAGGAACTCACCACCTACGGTGGAGTTTCATTTATATGATGAGCATAAGGAGATGTCACTTTATGATTTTTGTCGGACTTGTTTAGTCCCTTTTGAGGGCAAGACAGAAGAACCACATCATGATGATGTGGTTGGGTTTATTGATACTATCACTGTAAGAGAAACTAGGAAGGTTTCCGATGCACGAATCACTAGCATACATTTTCTTGTTTTACGTTACTTTGCATTATTTGCTAGTCGTTGTTTAATTGGATGCGGAAACTGTGGAAACCTTAGTAGCCCTCATATAATTATTCTGCTCCATGGTTTATACAGTGATAACACTTTTAGTATGGGCGGTATTATTGCTAGACGGTTATGTATGAACCGTACCAAAGGCCCCATCTTTGGAGGCATCTATGCTACACGCCTAGCCGTACATTTTAACATACCTATTAGGCATGCTGAGAAGGAAGAAAAGGTGCTGCCCCGTGTTTATCTAGATCATAAAAGTATGGTGGCACATGATTTTATTGTTAAGAATAGGGCAGGAGAGCTTAAATATCAATTGTTCTTTAACAAACATCATCCTGAGACTATTATCCTTCCTGCTCCTTCTTTGTTTGATTTGACTGTAGGCACGTACCTTGTTCCGTTGGCGGCTATTCAAGCCTACCGGAACCCTGCACCAGCCGAGGAGCCAGAACCGGAACCACAATTTGATCCTTCACGGCAGTCTAACTATCAGTGGGATCCGGAGATGATTGCCAGCCAGTGGCAATCGGAGCCTTCTTCTTCCTCATCACAGTACGACCCCAACAACTATTATTATGGATATCAACCAGGCCAGCCATGGCAATAGACCAACTTAGGCCAAAAGCCTAAGCTTGGGGGAGTACATATTTCTCACCGACAATACATTTATGTTCACACACTCGTTGCTAGATGTCGGTGGTCATACTTTTTCTCTGTAATATCCATGCTAGTTTAGTTTCTTTTTCCTGCTTTCTTCTTGTGTGTTTGTTAAACCTTAAGAAAACCCAAAAATATTTCCCGTTCTTCTTTTCCTTGTTGGGAGCTTTCCCATGTAAATAGTTTTATTTATTTTCTTTTCTTTGGGGGTCAGTAGGAGAAGACCATAATTAAATTGTTGAAGTGGCTCTTATATGCATTATTGTTGATTTAACCAAGAGCCCATATTGCCTTGTCTTCTCCTGTTTATTGAATGCTCATAGATTCCAGCTTAGTCCAATGCATGTACACTCTTATTATTATTCACACCGTTCGGTCGTGCAAGTGAAAGGAAATTATGTGTCGGGACCCCGATTCTAAGTCACACCGATCTAGCATGTAACACCTCATATCACTTTGCGACCTCACGCACGGTATTCCCACGGGTGTCGCCTTACCATGGCCCGGGACCGTTTGCGCCTTTTGGCTCACGAATATGATAGTATCGCTAGCATCCATATGACAGAGAACCCGGGCCGACATGACTAGTCGTGAAGCCATAGTGGCACAAACTTACAGGGACAGGCATACATGAAACAACATCAAGCATGTCGGTCAGCAGCGTGTGAATCCGGGCTGTAGCAACTGGGCTAACAGGACTCCGGGAACCCAGCCTGTAGCAGGCTAGACAGGACTCCGGATGTCACCGCGTGACATTTCCCCGAAGGGACAGACACAGGAACGAAGTGAATCACATGCTGGCCAGTCTAAGATATCGGAGCAGTAGTGCTGGGCTAGCGGGACTCCGGTGAACCGGGCTGTAGCAGACTACCATGGCTCAGTGGAAGCACTAGACTACATTTTCCCATAAGAGAGGCTATCAAGGATAAACAACTAGGTTTTCGGATCCCACACATAGCAATACATGTCACACGTATGCATAACATGCAAGTATGTGTTGTACAACATGGCATCACAACATAACTCAAACTCATATAGATAAAGGCCCCGAAGAGCCACATAGCATTAAACACAAACCGGGGTCACATGACCCATCATTCAGAGCATACAAGCAACTGAAGCATTACATGTCTGAGAACAGACAACTACAAAAGAAAAAGGCTGAGAAGCCTGACTGTCTACAAGTCCCTCCCAAGGGTACAAGATCGTAGCTGAGGGAACAAGCTACTCGTCGAAGTCCAAGTGATACTACTAGTGAGAAAGATGTGTCACCTGCAAAACATAAATAAAGCAAACATGAGCACAAAGGTACTCAGCAAGACTTACACCAGATCCTATCATACATGCATTTGTATCAAGAAGGTAATGTGGGGTTTAGTTGCAGCAAGCCAGCTTTGACTCAGTGGCTATCCTGTTCTACGACTACGAGAAACTTCTTTGAGGTGAGGCAGCGCACACGAGTCCACTAATCAGCACATCAATACACCACTATGGATTCATTCTCGTATCCTTACGAGAAGGCCATCCATAGCACTCACACCTATCTTGAGCATTTTAGAGTATCCACATTAAGTTGTCTATGTACCACGTAAGCATCCAAGAAGTCCATAACCAAGGACACGACTATTCGGATAGATCATGATAACCCTTCAGGGTTGTACTTCTTCACACACGCTCTCACCACTTATCACCATATACACTTCATGTATCTCGGCAACCTTCAAGCAGAAGCCTGGCGAGGGTGTCGGCCATGACCTGACTAATCACACAAGACTCTAGTCCAGGTTTATCGCCTATTCGGGTTCCATCCGCAAGGAGATCCGGCCGAGGTATCTCTCACGACCCCAAACGATGTGAGCAGGGTTCCCAAGCCCACCATCCGGGTGCCACTTGGTACACCGTGCCACCTGTGCCTAGTCTGTCCCAAGCCCACCCTGCCGGGTGCCACTTGGTAGAAGAATAACACTGCCTACAAACACCAGAAACTAGTTGCGACTCCTGGACAGAGACCAAGTCGGTTAATAAGTCGAGAGGGGTCGAGTTACCGGAACCTAATGTGTGGTAGTATCTAGTCATTGGACAACATACACGGAACTCAGTTCTTAGGGACGGTTCAAGTGAGACAACCCACCATGTACTCCTACATGGCCTCTCACCGCTACCTTTACCAAATCATGTTCACACGCTTAACTCTCAGCACCAGAACATATCGTAACACTCCAATTCATTCCCGATGAATCAGACCTGACATAAATCTAAGAAATAGCAGGCATGGCATGGTAGGAACACAACAAGGCTCAAACAACTCCAACACATGCTAGTGGGTTTTAACTATTTACTATGGCAATGATAGGTCATGTAGAGGAATGGGTTCAACTACCGCAGCATAAAGTAGCAATTGAATCGTTGTTGTCCTAATGCAATAACTGAGAGCAGGAGCGAGAGAGTAGGATTGTATTGGAATGAACAAGGGGGGGTTGCTTGCCTGGTAGATCAAAAGGGGGGCACTGCTCCACTGACAGGTACTCTGGATCGGTATCCGGAGCAGGACCTATCGAGAAGGAACGGTGTCGAAAATCAAACACAAGCATATGCAACAATATGATGCATGAACATGGCATGGGTATGTGATGTTGTTTGAGTTAATGCATCTAGCATTTATTTGGTTGAAGTCTATTTGAACCAAGCGTTCGAATGCAACTCCAAATTAAGCTCTTAGATATGCCATTTATATGTTTTCATATATACAGCATGTATAGGTTGGTTTTTCATGCATGAAAATGGTACAGTTGGATAGATTGAATTTTTCTGATAATTTTTCATATATAAATTATTTCAATCTGAGCTACGGTTGAATTTCTATGAATTTTTGAAGTTTATAACATTTTCTGGATTTTCCTAATTTATTTTTAAACCAGAAAATGATATATTGCGTCAACATGACAGCAGCATTGCGTCAGCAGGTCAAAGGCGGCTGACCAGGTCAAACCTGACGTGTGGGGTCCACACGTCAGTGTCTGTGGCTAATCCTAAGTGAAATTAAACCTAAACTGGTTTAGTTAATGGGGTTGGGCCCATGCGTTAGTGACCCAATTAGTTAACAGGGTTTAATTAGTTGTTAAACTAATCCTAAATTAGAAATTAGCAGGGCTGGGCCCCACATGTCACTGACCCATACGGGTTAAAACTGGTCAACTTGGGGGGGTCAAACACAGTCAACCCGCCGATGAGGCAGAACGTGGCGGAGGGCCTCGGATTTGGTCCTCCGGTGACCAAATGGGCCACGGAGACCATCTCCGAGGAGCTGGTGCTCCCGCGCATCTAGTGGAGGCGGCGGGAGGACGCAGGGTGGCCGAAGCTCGCCGGAGCAGAGCTTGCAGCGGCGGCCGGAGCACGGCTCCGAGTGGGAAGTGGCTACAGGGCACGACAGGAGCTGCGGGTGGCGGTGTTGGCCTTCTGGGAGGCTGCTGAGCGCGGTGCCAGGTGCGGGCGCGGGCTGTGGTGGCTCTGGCCACGACGGGAGGTACCACGGCGGCGTGACCGCTTGGGTCCGGCGGCTAGCATGGCTATGGCACGAAATCAAGCGCGGGGTAGGAGGGGAAATGGAGTAGAGCTCACTGCGGACTCGACGGGCTTGACGGCGAGCTCGTGGACGCGCTGGAGACGGCGGGGCGGCGAAGACGATCTCCGGTGGCCAGGGATGAAGAAGACGGTGGTGACGGCTCCACAGGGCATCCGGCGACGCGTGGCTTGACGGAGACAATGCAGGACAACGGTGCGGAGCTCGTGGACACGGCGAGAGGGCGAGGGGGAGGCGGTGAGCATGACAACGGCGAGCGGCGGCATCGGGCGTGCTCGACCGTGAGAGAAAGAGTGAGGGGGAGAGACAGAGGAAAGGGGGGGGCATGGGGAGAGAGTGAGAGAGGGTCGAGGGGTACCCAGTGGCTCCAGGAGCCTCTCCCGCGTCGGCGAAAGCAGGAGGTGGCCACGGCGTGTGGTCGCAGGCACCGGGCACGCGCCTCTCGTCCTCCTGGCGAGAGGAGAGGGATGACTGGCCGAGGCCTGGTGGGCTGGGCCGGCCTGCTGGGCCGCACAGTGCCAGGCCGTAGGTAAGGTCCAGGTAAGCGTTTCTCTATTTTTGTTTTCTTTTCTATTTTTCTGACATTTGTTCGGTTCAATAAAAATACTAAACCATTTTATTTTCTTATGCCAATTTTTGCAGGGGATAGTGGTATTATTCCAGAGCTCCTCAACTACTGGCATAATTTTTGGACAATATTATATATATATATATAACAATATATATATCCGAAGGAAATAATTACTGGATTAATTCCAAATGTCCAAAATAAATACTTATGAGCTCCTGAAAATGTTGGTTTGATTTTTATCTCTGTCCAATATTTTCAGAGAGCAACATGAGCATTTTCTGGGACCTTTTTGGAGCAATTTTTTTATTTGGGTTATTTCCAGAATGATTCTGAGGGTTTCACAAATCCCCTTTTCAAATTTCAATGAAATTTAAACATGATGCAAACATGAAGGCTAGCCTAGGTCATACCAGAATTAGGGATGTGACATTATGATGATATATGATGGACTGACTGAGATGAGAAAAGCTGGTATGAACTCGACCTCTTTTGTTTTTGTAAATATGATGAGTCCCTCATTCTTGATTCAGATTATTATGAATAAACATGTTTGCAATGACAATTAGAGATCGTAATTGCTTGTGCCATGCTTGATTAGCTATGAGTTATAATGATTTACCTTGTGTGCCAACATGCTATTGCGATGATTATGATGTGGTATGATGGGGTGGTATCCTCCTTTGAATGATTTAAGTGACTTGACTTGGCACATGTTCACGCATGTAGTTGAAACAAAATCAACATAGCCTTCATGATATTTATGTTCATGGTGGATTATATCTTACTCATGCTTGCATCCAATGTTTATTAATTTTAATGCATGTACATGGCTCTTGTCGCTCTCTAGTTGGTCGCTTCCCAATCTTTTGCTAGCCTTCACTTGTACTAAGCGGGAATACTGCTTCTGCATCCAATCCCTTAAACCCCATAGTTATTCCAGATGAGTCCACTATACCTTCCTATATTCGGTATCTACCTGCCGTTCCAAGTAAATTTGTATGTGCCAAATTCTAAACCTTCAAATAAACATTCTGTTTTGTATGCTCGAATAGCTCATGTATCAACCAAGGCTGTCCTTATCTTCCGTGTTAGGCGGGTTATTCTCAAGAGGAGTGGACTCCGCTCCTCACGCACGAGAAAATGGCTGGTCACCGGGATGCCCAGTCCCATGCTTTATGCAAACTAAATCAAAATTAATTGCAAACAAAACTCCCCCTCGGACCTGATGTATGTTGGAGGCACTCGTTGTTTCGAGCAAGCCATGGATTGATGCTTGTTGGTGGAGGGGGGGTATAAACTTTACCATTCCGTTTGGGAACCGCCTATAATGTGTTTAGCATGGAAGATATCGCCATCTCTTAGTTGCTACGTTGACAATGAAAGTATACCGCTCAAAATACAATTTATCTCTATTGCAAAACTGAGCTCTGGCACCTCTACAAATCCCTGCTTCCCTTTGCAAAGGGCCTATCCATTTACTTTTATGTTGAGTCATCACCCTCTTACTAAAAAGCACTAGCTGGGGAGCACATCTGTCATTTGCATTCATCACTATTAATCTATGTTGGGTGTGACTATGATTGGATCTCTTTTACCATGAATTACAATGTCTAGTCAGTCCTTGATCTTTAAAGGTGCTCTGCATTTATGTTTTGCGGTCTCAGAAAGGGCTAGCGAGATACCAACTTGTTATATCATATTATGATTTTTTTTGAGAAAGTGTTGTCATCCGAGATTTATTATTATAACTTGCTAGTTGATTATGCTATTGATGTGAGTAATTATGAGACCTGAGAATTATTGCAAATGTGGTTAGTTATGATCTATGCTGAAAACTTGAATGCTGGCTTGACATAATTACAACAACAAGAGCAAACAGAGTTTGTAAAAGTTTTTCTTTCTTTCTTTCAGTTTGTCAACTGAATTGCTTGAGGACAAGCAAGGGTTTAAGCTTGGGGGAGTTCATACGTCTCCGTCGTATCTACTTCTCCAAACACTTTTGCCCTTGTTTTGGACTCTAACTTGTATGATTTGAATGGAACTAACCCGGACTGACGCTGTTTTCAGCAGAATTGCCATGGTGTTGTTTTATGTGCAGAAAACAAATATTCTCGGAATGACCTGAAACTCCGCGGAACATCTTAGAAGAGATAATAAAAAATCCTCGCCAAAGGTGAAGACCAGGGGGCCCACACCCTGTCCACGAGGGTGGGGGTCCCCCCCTAGGGCGCGCCCCCCTACCTTGTGGGCCCCCTGGATGCCCTCTGACGCCAACTCCAACTCTATATATTTGCTTTTGGAGAGAAAAAAAATCAGAAAGAAGAAATCATTGCGTTTTATAATACGGAGCCGCCGCCAAGCCCTAAAACCTCTCAGGAGGGCTGATCTGGAGTCCGTTCGGGGCTCGGGAGAGGGGGATTCATCGCCGTCGTCATCATCAACAATCCACCATCACCAATTTCATGATGCTCACCGCCGTGCGTGAGTAATTCCATTGTAGGCTTGCTGGACGGTGATGGGTTGGATGAGATTTTTCATGTAATCGAGTTAGTTTTGTTAGGGTTTGATCCCTAGTATCCACTATGTTCTGAGATTGATGTTGCTATAACTTTGCTATGCTTAATGCTTGTCACTAGGGCCCGAGTGCCATGATTTCAAATCTGAACCTATTATGTTTTCATGAATATATGTGAGTTCTTGATCCTATCTTGCAAGTCTATAGTCACCTACTATGTGTTATGATCCGGCAACCCCGAAGTGACAATTATCAGGACCACTCCCGGTGATGACCATAGTTTGAGGAGTTCATGTATTCACTATGTGCTAATGCTTTGTTCCGGTTCTCTATTAAAAGGAGGCCTTAATATCCCTTAGTTTCCAATAGGACCCCGCTGCCACGGGGGGGTAGGACAAAAGATGTCATGCAAGTTCTTTTCCATAAGCACGTATGACTATATACGGAATACATGCCTACATTACATTGATGAATTGGAGCTAGTTCTGTGTCACCCTATGTTATGACTGTTACATGATGAACCGCATCCGGCATAATTATCCATCACTGATCCGGTGCCTACAAGTTTTCCATATACTGGTTCTCGCTTATTTACTTACCCGCTGCTACTGTTACAAACACTACAAAATACCAAAAACATTACTTTTGTTGTCTTTACTTTTGTTGCTACTAAACACTTTGCTGCAGATACTAAGTTTCCAGGTGTGGTTGAATTGACAACTCAGCTGCTAATACTTGAGAATATTCTTTGGCTCCCCTTTTGTCGAATCAATAAATTTGGGTTGAATACTCTACCCTCAGAAGCTGTTGCGATTCCCTATACTTGTGGGTTCTCACGTACCGCCTGCGTGATGCGTCAGACAATCACCTGGAGCCGAACCCCTGGAATGTGGCTAGACTCCGACGATTTTACGCGTAGCGCCGAACTCTGTGTTCGTCTCCTTCCTCCTGTTATTAACGTTATTTTTTCTCTCTTTTCATTTTTTATCTTTTTTCGCTTTGCTCTTTAGCCCTACGGCTTTAGTCCTCCCCTAATGCGTACATCTCCACATATGTACGTTCATTATACCTGGGGGCTTCTCGTACAGAAGCTTGCTATTATTCTTCGAGCATCAAGCTCACCACATATGCGTTTTTCCATATGTTGCTTTTATTCGCCATTATATACATCGATATGACTTAAGTTTCGGCCAAGCTGGGTTGCCTGGCTCCTGTGCTTATGCCCTACGTTCCTGTTAGTTCGGCTAGGGCATAAAGGGAGCACCTCTGCGATAGTTACTGCCGGGTCATCCGGATGTGTACCTCAGACTGGGTGAAGCCGAAAGCTAGCGTTCTTAAGGGAATATTCGGTCGGCGAATTAAAGACGTTTCCGCATTCACTCCATTGTGAAACCCCAGAAGTTACTTACTCTATGATTTTTTTCAATCACAGTTCGGACAAGCACATTAAACGCATGCACACCCAGGGAAAGGAACCCTTAACGGAACTATTCTCTCTGAAAGATGTTTCTTACATACTATAATATAACATAACTAGCCGGATACACATTGTATGTTCAAGCAACTATGACCCCTACGCCTGGTTCCCATGCATACCCCGGTATATTCAACCGTTAGGGTATTCTTAAACACACCCTACCTTTGGATCCAGAGGTCGAAGCAAAAATGTCGGTGTCGCAGTCAAAACCGGCGGATCTCGGGTAGGGGGTCCCTAACTGTGCGTCTAGGTGGATGGTAACAGGAGGCAGGGGACACGATGTTTTACCCAGGCTCGGGCCCTCTTGATGGAGGTAAAACCCTACATCCTGCTTGATTTATATTGATGATATGGGTAGTACAAGAGTAGATCTACCACGAAATCAGAGAGGCTAAACCCTAGAAGCTAGCCTATGGTATGATTGTTGTTATTGTGTCCTATGGACTAAACCCTCTGGTTTATATAGACACCAGAGGGGGCTAGGGTTACACAGAGTCGGTTACAAGGAAGGGGATCTACATATCCATATTGCCAAGCTTGCCTTCCACGTCAAGGAGAGTCCCACCCGGGCACGGGACGAAGTCTTCAGTCTTGTATCTTCATAGTCCAATAGTCCGGCCAAAGGTTATAGTCCGGCTGTCCGGATACCCCCTATTCCAGGACTCCCTCAGTAGCCCCTGAACCAGGCTTCAATGACAATGAGTCCGGCATGCATTGTTGTCTTCGGCATTGCAAGGCGGGTTCCTCCTCCGAATACACCATGGAAGAATTTGAATGTAAGGATAGTGTCCGACCCTGCAAAATAAGTTCCACGTACCACCGTAGTGAGAATAATATTTCCACAAATCTAATCTGCTGACACGTTTTGGCAACATGACATCATGCCATGGCCCGGTGATTATTTGAATAGTTTTTTCTTTAACCAGCCCTGCCCATAACGCGAGGTGGTTTCTTGACACCTCTTGTCAAAGCAGAGATCGTGTTCCCCTTATTACGGGATACTCATCAATACAGTCGTGGGTATCCCAACCGTGTCTAGGACTCCTAGATTTTAGGCAAGTCCCAAACGGCCACGAGGAGGATGCTTGATATTCACCCTCTTTGTAAAGGGACAAGGCTTTTACTTTTTTCCCTCCTGTGCTCAATCGAATCCTTCCCCCGCCTCGAGTTCTAACACCCAAAGCCCAGGTCAGGTGCTTCGGACCTTCAATCATGTTCGGATCCAGCCTTCAAGGCCGGTGGATGCCTTCCTCCGTCGCGAAGGAGGTCATCAAGAAGTTGAGGGGGGCCAGATACCTGACCGCCGAAATTTCGCATAGGCTGCCCACCCGAGGGCAGGTCATCCCTACTCCTGAACCCAATGAAGATGTCGTGTTCATCTCCCACTTCCTCCGAGGATTAGGCCTTACTCAGGATCCTTTCGTTAGGGGTTTGATGTTCTATTACGGGCTTGATTTCCATGATCTAGCCCCGGATTCCTTTCTCCACATCTCGACATTTATTGTCGTATGTGAGGCCTTCCTCCGCATTACCCCTCACTTCGGCCTGTGGCTCAAGACCTTTGATGTGAAGCCAAAGACGATCGTGGGGCAGTATGCAGCGTGCGGGGGTGCATTAATAAGCAAGATTGCTGGAGCTCCGTGGCCAAAAGGTTCCTTTCCAGAGGTGTCCGGATTATGGCAACGGGAGTGGTTCTATGTCACTGCTCCCAGAAGTGCCAAGTGGTTAGCTTCCCCTTCCTTTCGCTCGGGCCCTCCACCACAACTGATGTCATGGATCAGCAGGGGGCTGAGCTGGGGTCCAGCCAAGGATGTGCCCATACTGCAGATCCGCATCCAAGATCTCTTTGAGGGAGATTTTAGTTTGGTTATGGTAGTGCAAGTCATGCTGGTTCGTCAAGTCCAGCCTTGCAAATGACGGCCCCTCCGCATGTGGGAGTTCAACCCAGAAGGACCGCGTACTATTCAGAATTTCCTTGGCCTGGCGCACGAGGAGATGTATAAATCATTCTTCGGACCTCAAATAGAGTGTCCGGACACTACTGAGGACGTGGGCCTGAGCAGCAACCGCATCGTGGCCCAAGTAAGTAATTCTCTAGCCGAACACACTGTCTTTGATTTATCATGATGTCATTCTGAAGAATCGCTTTTTGACCAAGACTGGATAACAAAGGCGAAGATGATCCGGTGTTCGGCCCCCCTTCCTGAAGGCTTGGATAATCTGGTGCTGGAGAAGATGCTCGAGCCAGCACATTGCCTGGTGCCCTCAAAGGAAGATGAAGGGGGGAATAAAGAGGGTAAAAGCAGGCCTCCACCGCTACCTATTCCGACCGTGGGAACGAGCGCCTCCATGAGGGAGGATAACCAAGGGGAGGAATCTGGCATTCTCTCAACCCGGGGAAGGAGGAGGACTACCTCTGAAGATCCGGAAACCAAGGTTTCCAAACGGGAGAAGAAATCTCCACCAGAGGGTCCTGCCTTGGAGGGTGCTCTTGCCGCACAAAGTCCGCACGGAGATCAGCCCTCTAATGAGCGGTAAGTAATCAAAAAGTACTTTAATAGTGAAGATATACTACCTTACCTCTGAGGAAAATAACTGAAGCATTTATCTTGTAGTTCGGATCTTAGCCCTTCTCAGCAGAGCTCATCTTCGGGGGATCTTCTTCCGGAGATGATGGAGAGCGAAACGCCTCCCCCGGACTCCCCCACTCAAGAAGCGGGCGACCTTGAAGTGTCGTCACGGAGGGCCTCGCCGGATCAGGTTAGGCCAGAAGATAATCCTATGGTCGCCCGAAGTCCCCAGTATCCGGCTCTTGAAGAGAGCAACCAAAAGAATCCGGCACCATCTGGTATGCGGTCGGACGCATTGAGGGATCTGCTAGAGCGAGCAACTATCTCAGAAGAACACCGTACATTGATGGGTACGGTGATTTAAAGGATTTCGTCTGCCAAAAGCGGGTTGCATGAAGCCTTTATGAGTCTACTGACGTGTTTTGAGGTACGTGAAATGATATACATTTGTGACAGTACCGCACATTTTTAGGTGTGCCCTGTGTAGATAGTAGCCCCTGAGACTCTGGTTGTTGTCGAGAACGGCGACAAACAGAGGATCGTAGTCCTAGGTAATAACCAGACCGCCTTCATGTGCAGGTGGTTGAAGCTCCGGTGGCTAGTCGGACTTATGGGTTTGCCGAACTAAAGCGACAACTGGATGCGGCGGATGCCAACATCGAGCTTGCTAACAAGCAGCTCGACGAGGCACGGGGTAGGTGATTTTTATGGTGAATGTCACATAGTAAGAGCAGTGTGATGCCAGTTTCTTTAATATGTTGTGACTGCAGATGGAGCTGCCACCGTGGAGACCCTTCGGACGAAGCTTGCCCGAGCCAAGGAGCAAGCAAGGAGTAATAATGCAGCCGCTTTGAAGGTGGCCGAAGAGTTAAGAGCCGAGAAGGCCGCACATAGCGAGACCAAAGAAAAAATGGCCAGGATGAATGAAAAGTTGAAAGACACTACCGACCGCTGCCAGCTTCTTGAAGAAGAAAACCGGGCGAAGGCGATGGACCTGGAAAAGGCCACGATGGCGACCAAAGACACCCGCTCTGCAATAAGAGCAAAGAAGGAGGAACTGCGTGAAGCCGGGGATATTGTGGCTGGGAAGCCCTTTATGCCGCGGAGGAAGTTTGGAGATCCTCGGTATGCCCCTCTGGATCGGCTGTGGAGTTCGGCAGACGCATATCTGGACTTGGCGGCAGGCGCTGTCGATGCGGCCGAATACTTCCAAGATCAAACAGATCGTGAAATGGACAAACTGTTCTGGTCGCAATTTAACGTTCCAGAGCATCCGCTTCCATTGACTGGTCAGCTTGCCGAATGGGCCAAGCTGAATAGCTTGTCCGAACTCAACATGAGGTCTGTTGTAGATCATCTGTGGCCGGAAAGGACAAAGCCGAACAGTTATTTTAGCTTGGTGCAGCAGTTCCTTGATGCAGTGCCGCGCATTAATGCGATGAAGAGGTCGGCATGCATAGAAGTCTCGCGGATGGCCCTTGCCCGTGTCAAGACATACTCGGCGGAGATGGATGCCACCACTGTTGCGGCGCAGGGTTCGGCCATAGGCCGAGTGGCTGCCGAGCACTATTTTGAAGAAGTTCTTGAAGGTGCTCGTTCGATAGAGGCCCAGTGCGCGAAGAATATTATGTTTGAGTGACATGTATTCCCATTGTGAAAACAATGTTTTATTGAATTTATCAAGGGTGTATTTATACTTTTGCCCAAAAATAATATGATGCCTCATGTGTGGCTGTTTACATATATATGTATAGAAGCTGAAAGATTGCAGTCGTCGGCTTCAGCCCCCACGCATATAATGCGGGGGTGTTCGCAGAAGACACGTTTTCACACTTAATCCAACGTCTTGGTCCTATTAAGGAGGTGATAGCGCAGCGAACTAGGCAACCGGACTATAATGCTTTAACACTTTCACTTAGCCAGAGGAGTTTGACAGTGGGGCTACTATATAGCCCCTGGTGGCTCTGCACTCATCCGAATTCGGGGTGCGTACATGCTTGGACGGGAAATGGCCCTTCGTTTAGGCGGAGGAATCCCAAAGATTCCGCTAGGTCCTCGAGTGGTTGACCAGTCTCACGCTATATCATGACAGTCAGTTTTTGGCTTTCTCTACTAAGGTGCTTGTCCAGATGAACCAGGGCACAATCGTAGTAGTTCTCCTGGTGCCGCCTTAGCCGATAGAGCGGAACGTAAGGCAGCAAAACACATGAGCCGGGCAAACCCAACATTTAACCAAAGACATGATTCGGAGCTGATGGATATAAGGCCAAACTCGCGACGCCGAACACTCCCTAAGGTATTCGGTCTTTATGGTGTAAACCGGGCCTAAACAGTGCCCTTTGTAAGAAGCCCCTGGTGTCCAGGTACGTGCGTTATTCTGACATGGCCACATGCCAAGACGTCAGCATCCTTCTCAATATTACTGAGAATCCGAGGGATGTGTATCAACAGGAGACAGTAAGAAAGGTTTACGCAGGGTCTTAATCTAAAAAGAATCCTTGGAACGGGTCCCTGCTGCACGTCTGCGCGTGTATCTCCGTTGTGCCATATCCTGAACGGGTGTAGCACGATGGTCATCTGTAAAAGAGAGGAACTTAGGTGAAAAGTTGTCGTGCAAAAAGGTAGGTTATATTAAAGAAACCATGTACAATTCAAGATGAGCGAAAATTGCCACTTGTTTACGCGCGTGGAGCCCCTTGTTTTTGTAACAGGGGTGTGGCCGTCGAAACTGTGTGGATTTCATATAGCTGCGCTGGACTCATCTGGCCATGTCCGTGGTCTTGACGACCTATCAAATGCTTTAGTTGGTGAGGCCGTTTTAGTGTGCGGCGGCCAAGGTAGTCGCACTCTCTTCGGTGCGCAAGGATCACTCAATATTTCCACTTACTGTAATGATGCCACGTGGCCCGGGCATCTTTAGCGTGAGGGAAGCATAATGCGGTATTGCGTTGAAGCAAGCGAAAGCTTCACGTCCGAGTAGTGCTTGATAGCCACTTTGGAACGGAGCAATGTGGAAGGTTAAATTTTCACTACGGAAGTTATCGGGGAAGTCAAATACAACCTCTAGTAGCAGGGAGCTCGTGCAATGAGCCCCTGAGCCTGGCGTTACTCCTCTAAAGGTAGTATTGCTGTGGCGAATTTTTGTTGGGTCTATCCCCATTTTGCGGACTATGTCTTGGTATATCAGGTTTAGACTGCTGCCACCGTCCATCAAGACTCGTGTGAAGAGGTATCCGTCAATTATTGGGTCTAATACCAAGGCAGCCCATCCTGCACGCCGGATACTTGCTGAGTAATCCCGATGGTCGAAAGTGATCGGTTGAGACGACCAGTGGCAGGACTCCGCGGTGATAGGCCCTTGGGCATATTTCTCTGGGAGTGCCACTTTGTTTCTCCCCTTGATCACGTGTAACACGTTTACTGTTTTGACTTCTGGTGGAAATTTTGTTTGTTCCCCAGTGTCTTGCTTGAGAGGCTCATCCTCGTCTTCGCTTGGTGTATCCTCCCCCTTGTGTACGGCGTTGAGCTTGCCGGACTGCTTGAAGACCCCACATTGTCTGTGGGTATGATTAGCGAGTTTACCATGGGTGCTATGGATCTGACATATTTGGTCCAGAATTTTGTTTAGGCTGGACAGTTCGTCTCTGTTGCATTTGGAGGGCGGCTTTTGCTGATCTGGCCGAGAGCTGCTGAATCTAGCATTTACCGCCATGCTCTTCGGGCTGTCTTCTTTATTCCGGCGCTTATTTTTACTGCGTCGGGATTTCCCGTTTCCATCCCTGTCTTCGGATGTATTTGGGTCACTGGTGCTGCATCGGGCTAACCAGCTATCCTCGCCCGCGCAAAAGCGGGTCATGAGGCTTGTTAATGTTTCCATTGTTCATGACTTTTCTTGGCTGAGGTGTGTGGCAAGCCATTCATCACGAACGCTGTGTTTGAAAGCTGCTAAGGCTTCGGCGTCCGGACAGTCGACTATTTTGTTCTTTTTAGTAAGGAACCTGTTCCAGAGTTTTCGGGCTGACTCTCTGGGCTGTTGAGTTATATGACTTAAATCATCTGCATCCGGTGGTCGGACATAGGTCCCTTGAAAATTTTCCCGAAAGGCGTCCTCGAGCTCTTTCCAACTTCCAATGGAGTTCTCGGGGAGGCTTTTAAGCCAGTGTCGAGTTGGCCCTTTGAGCTTGAGGGGTAAGTATTTAATGGCATGGAGATTGTCTCCTCGAGCCATATGGATATGGAGGATGTAATCCTTGATCCAGACCCCCGGGTCTGTTGTTCCGTCGTATGCCTCTATGTTTACGGGTTTGAATCCCTCTGGAAATTCATGGTCTAGCACCTCGTCGGTGAAACATAGGGGGTGTGCGGCACCCCTATATTTGGGTGTACTGTTGTGTTCGGATATTTGTTGTGTTGCATTGCTTGCAAGAGCGTGCTTTCTTGGTACGTAGATAGATCTGGTTGGGCCATCTCTTTGATGTGAGTCCTCATGTGGATCACATGCTGGCTTGTGTGCGGCGCCGTGTGCCGCTCTATGTTGGCCGTGAGGTCGTCTATCCGACCGGATGGCTGCTTTGTTTTTTGATTGGGGGGCTCTAAGGCCTCCTCATCAAATTCAGGAAGTAGCTTTCGCTTCGGGTAGCTCTTTGTGTGGCGACTGCCGCCATATTTGCCTGCGGTGTTGAGTACTTTGCTCCATCTGATTCTGAGTGCATCTTCCGCAGTCTTCAGCTTCTGCTTCTGCTTTTTTAGACTACATGCAGTGGCAACGAGCCTTTTATGGAGGTTCTTCTGCTCCAGGAACTTGTCCGGCGTGAGGTCATCCGGACTGTTATCTTCGCTGGGGACGGGTTGTTCGGTTTGATTACCCAAATTGCCTTGTTCGGACAGTTACTCGATGCCATGTTCGTCGTCCGCCGGCTCGCCCTGCTCTGTGGCTGGGTCTGTATGACCGCTGTTTCTGTCGAGGCGGGGTTTGGAGCGGCGCTTGCGCCGCCGCTTTGACTGCTTTTCGAGGGAACGATCCTTCGCTGCGTCCTCCTGTTCCTCGTCGTCGTTTCCATTGGGTGTGTCCACCATATATACATCGTGAGATGAGGTGGCTGTCCAGTGCTCTGTAGCCCCTGGTTCCTGTTCGTCTCCTACATTGTCGTCCATACCGTCGATGTCTTCGGAGTCGAAGTCGAGCATGTCGGTCAAATCATCGACAGTGGCTATGAAGTGGGTGGTGGGTGGGCGTCGAATTTCTTCGTCGTCCGCATCCCAATCCCGTCGGTCATAATCCGGCCAGGACTCTCTTGATAAGGAGAGAGACCTTAGTGAGTTCAGTATGTCGCCGAAGGGCGAGTGCTGAAAGATATCCACAGTGGTGAACTCCATGATCGGCGCCCAATCGGATTCGATTGGCAGGGGCGCAGACGGTTCAGAGTCCGGAGGAGAGTCGGGCGATGGGGAGTCACGGGCCTCGTGAAGGATAAAGTTGGTGTTCGGTTCGATCTCCGTTGAGGCTGCTGCCTCCGTGGTGGGGTCTAACCACCCGCCTTCAGATGGCGTAGTTGGCTCCGAATTAAAGGTCGGAGCGGCTGCACGTGCGGTCTCCAGGACACTGTTCGGTGGAAGAGCTAAATCATGCCCATCGTGACAGTGCGGCGCACTCGGCAGGGGCTCAAATCCGTCGAAGATCAAGTCTCCGCGGATATCGGCCTTGTAGTTTACGCTTCCAAACCTGACCTGATGGCCAGGGGCGTAGCTTTCAATCTGCTCCAGATGGCCAAGCGAATTGGCCCGCAGTGCAAAGCCGCCCAATACAAAAATCTGTCCGGGGAGAAAAGTCTCACGTGGACTGCATCGCTAACGATGATCGAAGGAGCCATCAAGCCTGATGATGACGACACAGAGGAACTCTCAATGAAAGCACCAATGTCGGTGTCAAAACCGGCGGATCTCGGGGAGGGGGTCCTGAACTATGCGTCTAGGCGGATGGTAACAGGAGGCACGGGACACGATGTTTTACCCAGGTTCGGGCCCTCTTGATGGAGGTAAAGCCCTACGTCCTGCTTGATTTATATTGATGATATGGGTAGTACAAGAGTAGATCTACCACGAGATGAGAGAGACTAAACCCTAGAAGCTAGCCTATGGTATGATTGTTGTTATTGTGTCCTACGAACTAAACCCTCCGGTTTATATAGACACCGGAGGGGGCTAGGGTTACACAGAGTCGGTTACAAGGAAGGGGGTCTACATATCCGTATTTCCAAGCTTGCCTTCCACGCCAAGGAGAGTCCCATCCGGACATGAGACGAAGTCTTCAGTCTTGTATCATCATGGTCCAACAGTCCGGACAAAGGTTATAGTCCGGCTGTCCGGATACCCCCTAATCCAGGACTCCCTCAGTCGGCCATGACAATTGTTTTTATTATCTAGCTAGAAGGAAAGTACATAGTCACATAGGAATTAAAGACTTCCTCCTCTATACCGTCCAATAGGCGGTCTAACTTACAATCTTGTTGGAAATTTCTAGCGGCCACCTCCAGTTGGTCATATACTAAACTCATGGGAATTTCTTCCCCATTTGACCCTAGCGGTCCGACCCAGGCCATGTGATTCGGATCTAGCTTGGTATACCGCGTTTTTACCATGGCCTAGGCCTCTCGCGCACCCTCTCGACAAGCCGATATCTTCCACGGTCATATACGCCGCATGCTCCCTTAAACAGCTCTACAAGCTTCTCCATACTCCCTGGAGGGGAGGCGGATGGCCATAAGGCCTTGGCTACACTCCGCATTGCCTACCGAGCTTGCTCGTGCAACTGCGACATCCATTGCAGAAGATCACTTGCTGATCCGGACACCTCCTCTTCGGGACAGCCCGTCGATATACCTAAAATCATAGCTATATCAGCTAATTTTACCCCCAAACTGTCAACAGATAAATTTGGCCACATACTTAATATATCGCCTCACAACTTTTTGTTCTCCTTCACGGAGTCTGCCAGCTGGGCCCGTACATCTTTCAGTTCTTCGCACATTTGGTTGTTCACATCCTGGAGCTTCTTTTTCTCGTGAACGACTTTTGTTAGCACACGCTCGCCCTCTGCTAGCAGTTTTTTTGGCTCCATGTTCTCCGCTTCGAGCGGCGTCCAGCTATTCTTGCAGTTGGTCTAATGATTCGATAAAAAGGTAAGCAACTAGGTTAGCATTATTAGTGTACCATTGTGTTTTCTCGATGGAGGGAAACATTACCAGGGGATGCCTTCTTGGATTTCTCCAGTTCGGCATTGGCAGCAGTTAGCTGGCTTTGAAACTTTTCTAGTTCCTGAGCTAGCAGGGTGTTATTCTTTGTAACCACCTGGTTATACATAGATCCTTAAATCAATTGTATCAACTACTTTAAGTCTCGGGGGCTACTGGTGTATGCTTATTAAATCTACGCTTACCTGCATATCTTTTAGATGCTGGTCTGTGGCTCTGACAAGCCCATCCCGAGTAGCTCGAATATACGCATCAGCCGAATTGAAGGCATTAAATGACGCTTTCGAAAAACTAGGGTTACGACGAACGGCCCTCCGATGATGATGCTTCATAGCGCTCTCCACTTCAGAGTTCGTGACGGACACGTCGTCCGAATCCTCTGCGGGAGGACAGTCTGGGGCCGCTCTCGTATCAGCCCCCGTTCTTTGGGCAGAGTCCGGAACATGGCTAGTAGAGGCACGACCGGCCGGATCCCCGGACACAGTCCGACGGATACATTTCCTGCTGGAATACGACGAGTGGCATTTCAGTTGGATGTGACGATCAGAATAGGTATTCTTGAAAAGAAAAGTCTTACCTCTTTGACGAGGGTTCTGTCATGCTATCATTGGCCTTCCTCTTCGAAAATGTACCAGGCGCGGACACTCCTCTCATCGGAGATGTTTCTGGTGCATGTCACGGTGCTGAGTGTCTCCCCTTTGAAACATGGAATAAATGTGGTGGGTGAGGCATAGTAAGGGAACCCTCTAGAGGAAAGTACCGGCTAAAATTACTTACATGTGAAGCAGGAAGGAGGCCGGGGTAATCGGCTATGATGGGTACATCTGTGTCGTCATAGCTCGTCTGATAGAAAACTCCATTTTTGAGCTCCACGAATATGTTCGGATCTTCCTCATATCCGGGGTCAAGATCCCGATTGTGATTCTCTGGCTGAGGGGCAGGGTCATGGATCCCCTCGACAGCCTTTCGCCATTCCTGTCATGAATGAACAAGATACTTCCCTTCAGAAATAATTCAGGGAAAGGAGTTGAATAGTGGAGTAAGGGCTTACCTAGCTAGGAGAGTTGTACCTGGAAAACCCGTCTCGATATTGGAGACAGGTGACCTCCTCCTGCTCCCCTTTATATAGTTCAGCTAATATTTTGGCCAGAGCGGCGAGAGTCTTCGGGCCCTTCCGACCACAGCAGGAGGCGTCGTCTTCCCCATTGTAATGCCACATGGGTAGCCCTCTATATTGGAGTGGTTGGACCCCCCGCGTTATGGAAACATCCATTACCTCGACTATTGACAATCCGGACTGGTCAAGAATCTTGATCTTACCCAGCAGCAGACTGATCTCTGCGCTATCCTCTTCGTCGAGGCTTCGGGGACGCTAGCTATGGCATTTATTCAATGGAGCACTTGTAAAATCGGGTAGACCCCTGTGGACTGGATCTAGAAGTACGATGTCCTCAATGTAAAACCACTCAGAGGTCCACTCTATGGAAGCTTTCTTCGGTGTGCCGGCTAGATATCCGATCTCAGTAATGCGCCATATTTCGGCCCCGCCCACTTCAAATATCGATCCCTCGTGGTTGCGTGGGACAAGGCAGAACAGTCTTCTCCATAAATCAAAATGGGCCTCACAACCCAGGAATAGTTTGCATAAAGCAACGTAACCCGCAATGTGTGCAGGATGGAGGCTGGGGTAAAACTATGCAGCTGGAGGCCATAATACTCCAGAAGCCCTCGGAGGAATGGGTGAATTGGAAATCCCACGCCCCTCAGCAGATAGGGGACGAAGCACACTCGCTCCCCCGCAGATGGATTGGGGAAATCCTCCGCTTGGGTTTTGCCGTTAAAGGAATCCAACATCGCTCGAACATGGACTAGATCCGTAGGGGGTGAAATCCCTGTGTTTATAACTTTGCTAATTGACTATAGGACATGGAGCACCTCACCAACTCGCCTTTCTCTGGGTTGGATAGGCTATTTCTTCGCGGGGGCTGTGGCCCGTCTAGCCAGGGTTTTATTTATGTTTACCACATCATGAGCCCAGTTGTGTTTTTTCTTGCTGAAAATGTCTAGCCCAATTCTAGTTTTTTAAAGAAATACCCAAATGAGGCCTACTTGCTTTATCAGCCCTACTGGGCTACAAATCTCTCAAGACGAGGAGAGTTTCATTCGGTTAGCCCAGAAATGGGATGTACATTTTTAAAACACATCAATCCGGGAATTAGTTTCAATTTTTTTTGTTACAAGATTTTAAATTCCATTCAATTTTATGCATGGACAATTATTTTGATTTTATATTTATATAAATTATTTTTCAAAAGTTTGAATGTGAATCGATATTTCGGGATTAAAAACAGTTGACAGCGCCGGAATATGCAAAATTTCGTATAATTTTTAACCTTGGCCACAATATTGGGTGTAATGCTAACAAAAAGAAGATGGGGTCCAAAAGGATTCTTAAGAATTAGCAAATGGGTTATACATTATTAGAAATAATGCGCATGAGAGCAGTGACTGTTGGATGTCCATCCAACGGCTGCCGTGCTTCTTCAATCTCTGCTCTTCCTGCTCCAGCCGCTCAAACAAGCGCCGGCGGGACTGCCTGCTCCCTCCTCCCGTGGCCGGCTATGCTGCCGCGCAGGCCTCACCGCCCCACCGTACTCCCATCGCTGGCCTAGCCATCCCTATACTCACCCACACCTGCTGTTATTCTCCGGGGACAGGAGATGAACCAGCAAACCCTCGTACTCCTCCACGTGGGAAACAAATGTCGAGTCTTCCCAGGCTCCGTGTCGTTCCCTTCCTAGGCCTCGCCGTCGTCCACCGCCCTGGTGCTCTCAGCGTGGCTTGGTCAACATGGTCAATGAACGACATCCATCGGAAGTGGACTGTATGTGGAGATGCTGACAGCTGGATCCACGGCCGCACACAAGGAAATGCCTCCTTATTACGCGCAAAATAATGATTCCTCGACCTAACAGCTAGGACCCACGAGAAGGGCTTCTGTATTTCGCGAAAAAAGTTCCCCCCACTGACACGTCCGACCCACCAGCTATATCTTCGCACGCAAGGAAGTGCCTCCTTATTACGCACAAAAAAATGAATACACACTGCTAGCTAGGACCCACCATAGTGGGTGGCTGACTTGTGGGCCTACTAAGTTGACGGGGATGGAGGGCTTTGTCAACTTAGTCAATATAAACGATTCTAGCTCCAGTGACCGTACAATGTCCATCCAACGGCCATGGTGCTTCTTCAACCTGTGGTCTTCTTGCTCCAGCCGCCCAAAGCAGCACGGGTCGTGCCGCCTGCTCCTGCCTCCCGTGGCCGGCTGCGTTGCCACGGAGGCCTCACCGCCCCCATACTACTCCCACCGCTAGCCAGGCCATCCCTCCACTCACCCACACCCCCTGTTATTCTGCGGCGACAGCAGCCTCACACCGCAGCCCAACTAGTAAACCCTCATACTCCTCTCCGTGGCGGCATCCACTGCCGCGTCTTCCCCGACTCCGCGTCGTCCCCTTCCTAGGCCTCGCCATCGTCCATCGCCTTGGTGCTCTCGGTGCGGCGTGGTCAATGTGGTCAACGACCGACTTCCATCGGAAGAGTACTGTACATGGAGAGGCTGACAGTTGGGTCCACGGCCGCAGCTGGGTCCATGGCCACAGCCCAGTTTTTTGTGATTTGCTAAGTAAGTCGCTCTGTCAGGCCTGTTGGGCTGCAAATCTTTCAAAACGAGGAGAGCTTCATTCGGCTGGCCGAGAAAATGGCCTATCAGTAATGAGAAATGGGCTATACATTTTTATAACACATCGAACCAGCAATTAGTTTCAAATTTCTTTTTTTCATTTGGAGATTTTGAATTGCATTGATTTTTATGCGTGGTCAATTTGTTGGATTTTATATTGATATGCATTTATTTTTAAAATCAGTTTGAACGTGACTCAAAATTTCGGGATTAAAAACAGTTCAGACCGCACCGAAATATGCAAAATTTCGTATAATTTTTTAACCGTGGCCATAGTATGGGCTGTAATGCTAACAAAAAGGATATGGGCTCCAAAAAAACCTTAAGAATTAGCAAATGGCTGTAAATTATTAGAAATAATGGCAGATGGGTTGTATGCTATTTTTCACAGATTTGAGGCTTTCCTAAAAAAAGTTGACACACAAGCAGTGACGGTTGGATGTCCATCCAACGGCCATCATGCTTCTTCAATCTTTGCTCTTCCTGCAGCCACTCAAACAAGTGCCGGGGGGACTGCCTGCTCCCTCCTCCCGTGGCCGGCTGTGCTGCCGCGCAGGCCTCACCGCCCCACCGTACTCCCATCGCTGGCCTAGCCATCCCTCTACTCACCCACCCCTGCTGTCATTCTCCGGTGACGGCAAACGAACCAGTAAACCCTCGTACAGTCGTACTCCCCTCCGCGTGGGAAACAACTGCTGAGTCTTCCCTAGCTCTGTGTCGTTCCCTTCCTAGGCCTCACCGTCGGCCACCGCCCTGGTGCTCTCGGCGCGGCCTAGTCAACATGGTCAACGACCGACATGCATCTGAAGTGGACTGTACATGGAGAGGCTGACAGCTGGGTCCACGGACGCACGCAAGGAAATGCCTCCTTATTACACGCAAAATAATGATTCCTCCACCTGACATCTGGGACCCACCGAAAGGGCCTCTGTATTTCACGAAAAAACGTTACTGCCGCTGATAGCTCGGACCCAGCAGCTATATCTTCGCACGCAAGGAAGTGCCTCCTTATTATGGACACAAAAATGAATACTCCCCCTGCTAGCTAGGACCCAGTACAGTGGCAGGCCAACTTATGGGTCAACTAAGTTGACGGGAATAGAGGGCTTTGTCAACTTAGTCAATATGAACGATTCTAGCTCCAGTGACCGTATGATGTCCATCCAACGGCCGTAGTGTTTCTTCAACCTCTGGTCTTCTTGCTCCAGCGGCCCAAACCAGTGTCGGTCGTGCCTCGTGCTCCTGCCTCCCGTGGCCGGCTGCGATGGCGCAGAGGCCTCACCGCCCCCTACTACTCCAACTACTGGCCAGGCCATCCCTCTACTCACCCACACCCCCTGTTATTCTGCGGCGACGACTGCCTCACACCGTAGTGAACCAGTGAACCCTCCTACTCCTCTATGCATGGGAATCCACTGCCGCGTCTTCCCCGGCTCCACGTCGTCCCCTTCCTAGGCCTCACCGTCGTCCACCCCCCTGGTGCTCTCGGCGCGGCGTGGTCAACGTGGTCAAGGAACGACTTCCATCGGACGTGGACTGTACCTGGAGAGGCTGACAGCTGGGTCCACGGCCGCAGCAAGGAAGTGCCTCCTTATTACGCGCAAAATAATTATTCCTCCACCTGACAGCGGGGACCCACCGGACGGGCCACCGTATTTCGCGAAAAAACGTTTCCCCTAACAGCTGGGACCCACCAGCTACATCTTCACATGCAAGGAAGTGCGTCTGGGAAAAAAAATGATTCACCCCCTGACTGGTGGGACCCACCAGCTACATGTTCGCACGCAAGGAAGTGCTTGACAGTCGGGACCTACCTGGTCGAAGCGTACGTAGCATTGTCATTCTGGTCGCGAACGTGTACGTACATAATGGTCCATGTAGAGGTGCGCACGTGTCGTGGTAGAGGCATGCATGTAGCATGTTCACGTACGTACAGCGGCCAGTGTGCAAGAAAGAGAATACGGCCACATACATACATACGGGTGGGGTCTCGAACACCTACTCGTGCATACGTACGGCCAGGGCTCGTGTACATGGCTGGGTCGGAACAGAGAAACTGTGTCATCGTCGTATTCATGGGGAGCCAACTGGCTGGGTCGAAACGGAATGCGTCGTCGTGTTCATCGGGAGGGCTTGGACGGAACTGCCGATGGAAACGGGCCTGGCGTACCGGAGAACGGAGGAATCGGCCTTGTGTTCGATCGGCCATGTTCGAAACGGGATCCTGTTCATCGGGAGGGGCTGGCGTACCGCAAAACGGAGGAAACGGACCTCCTACTGTCGAAACAGGGTCCTGTTGTTCGGGAGGGGTGTGGCATACCGCAAAACGGAGGAAACGGACTTGTGGTGGAGCGCTACGGTTGAAACGGGGGTCCTGTTCATCGGGAAGGGTGTGGCGTACCACAAAACGGGACTCCACGGGATACTGTTCATCTCCACCATCGACCCCCCCAGCCTCCACGGGCTACTGTTCATCCACCATCGACCTCCTCCAGCGTCCACCTGCGACTGTTCATCCACGGGCTCCTGTTCATCCAGCCTCCACCGCGCGCTACTCCACCGGCTACTGTTCTACCAGCCCTCTCCACGGGCTCCTGTTCAACCACCCCTCCACAGGCTACTATTCATCCAGCCCTCCACCGTCTACTATTCATCCAGCCCTCCACGGGGTGGTCCTATTCATTGAGCCCTCCACGGGGTCCTGT
Organism: Triticum urartu; assembly: GCF_056163025.1. Lineage (NCBI taxonomy): Eukaryota > Viridiplantae > Streptophyta > Magnoliopsida > Poales > Poaceae > Triticum > Triticum urartu. The sequence continues at coordinate 231,204,453 of NC_141875.1, forward strand.
TAATCCAGCCCCAACCGGCTCGATCGATCGAGGTCCATTTCATCCAGAGGCAACACCACGGGGGTCCTGTTCATCCACCCCCACCGGGAATTGTTCATCCAAACCCCCCAACAACGCTCACTGTTCATCCAGAGGCATCATCGATCGGCTTCAGTTAGCAGCAGTAGCGAAGGAATCGCTCGATCGGGTTCAGTTAATAGCCATCAATCGATCACTCGGGTTCAGTAATGCGTAGCCTGCAGTGCAATCGCTCGGGTTCAGTTAGAGCCCAACGCCTCGCTCGGGTTCAGTTAGAGCCCAACGCCTCGCACCCACGCGCATGCGTGTATGAGAGAAATACGCATCGCTCGGCCCTGACCACCCACCGTAACTGGGAACACCCCGATATTTTCCTCACCCTCACTTCTACCACGGTTTTTTCCTTCATGGACGGCCCAAAGAATGTCATGCAGTTGCGTCTCCGGCCCGCCCAGGACGAAAAGCCCAATTTCTGTCATGATTATTTTCATAGAAGTAGGAGCCCACCACATCTATGATGATACCGTGTTTTGTCACAATTATCGTCATAGAAGTGTCATAAGTATGACAGAAAAAAATTTCGTTCGGCCCAAAATGTCAGGGATGTGACTTTTTTTTTGTAGTGTAGGCAATCAGACTATAGGGCTTTAACACTTTCACTTAGCCATAGGAGTTTGACGGTGGGTCTACGATATAGCCCCTGGTATGTACACAGTTATCTGAATACGGTGCGTTACATAGGTGACCAGAAAATGGTCCTTCATGTAATACGAAAGGAATCACAAAAGATTCTGATAAGTCATCGAGTGGTTGACCAGCTCTCACTATAAAAAAAATACACTTCCGTGATGATAGGTGTTTGTCAGGGTAGGCCGCGTTTTCTATCATGCATGTACATCCATGACGATTTTATGACAGAATCAAGATAGTCATACCTGTGCTGTCGTAGAAGTGTTCCATGACATTACCAAAATTATCATCATGGAAGTGTCCACTTCCAAGATGATAAATCGCGCGTCACGGAAGTGCTTCCGTCAAGGGTGACCGACACGTGGCATCCACCGTAACGGAACGCCGTTAAGCTATCGGGTCGGGTTTTGGATCCGATAACCCGTTAACAGCCCCGACCAATGGGGATTTTCCATGTGTAAAATCATCATTGGCTGGAGGAGACACGTGTCAGGTCCGCGTTGGCACTAGTGTCACTCATCCAATGGGCGAGACGCGCCTATGATATGTTGACACGTGGACTGTCCCATCAAGTTTAAATGGGCCGGCCCAATTGAAGGCCCACAAGATTTTGCGGACCATAATGGGCCGGCCCAGCTAAAGGCCCACTAGATTTTGCGGACCATAATGGGCTGGCCCAGCTAAAGACCCACAAGATTTTGCGGGCCATAATGGGTCGGCCCAGTTAAAGGCCCACAAGATTTTTGTGTGCCATAATGGGCTGGCCCAGGTAAAGGCCCACAAGATTCTTGCGGATCATAATGGGCCAGCCCAACTAAAGGCCCACGAGATTTTGCCGACATTAATGGGCCGGCCCAGCTCTAGGCCGACAAGATTTTGAGGACCCAAGTAGGCCGGCCCATTAACTGGCTGCCATATTTTGGGCAAAATGCCGGCCCATATTTGATCCGGTCCATTAATGGCCTGCCACACTCCGGGCCTAAATAGTGTCCCATATGAGATCCGGCCCATTAAAATCCTAACACGTTCTTGGCCAAATTACAGCCCAGATCAGGTCCGGCCCTTTCAGAGGCTTTGGGCTCAATTATGGCCCATATCAGATTCGGCCCGTCAACTGGAAACTATGCTTTTGGGCCCACTTGCTAAAGGCGCACTTAGTAATTCGGCCTCATATTAGTTTTGGCCTGTTAAGGGCCCGTTTAACATTTCGGCCCTATATTAATTTGGGCCTGTTAAAAGCCCGTCATATAGTTGCGCCTAACTACGGCCCGGTTTGCATCCGGCCTGCTCGCAGCCGATATCTAATTGGGCCAAACAAGGACCGAGACAATTTTGGCCTTTTAAAAGCCCATGATTTGATTCGCACAATCATGGGCCAGGGTTCATTTCGGCCTGCCGCCGGCCCGTGAGCTGTTCGGCACGTTTCAGGCCCAACCTACATCGTGATTGCATGACGGCCCGATTATGTACCGTAATTTTACGGTTTGGCCGGTTTACTGCGAAGACAAGATATATATACAGTAAAATAACTGCAGCATCGTGAATAAGTAAAAACCTAGACTATACAATAAAGAAATTACGACATATTACATCCACTGGGCATCAAAGCTCGCCACTATCATAATAAAGCACAAGCAGACAGCAGATTAGATACACTGGGCATCAAAGATCGCCACCAGTGCAAATAAACACGCTGACAACATAATATACAAAACCAATAGCACTTCAATAGAGTTCAAGAAAGGTTAGCCCTACTGGGGAGCTGCAGCGCAAGCAGCTGAGCAAGATGATGAGACTGCGCTTGTTCAACATATATATCTTCCTCACTCTGAAAGATAAACAAGAAGACAGATGACAGGTTTTGCACATAAAAGTATCAGTGCTGACAATTCATCACATTTTATTGACGAATAAAGTGACACAGTTTAAAATTGCATTAACACAATATGGTATTGTTTAGGTCAAGACATGGCAGGAAATGACATTGTGAAGGAGTTGGCAGGTTCACGACACCACTGGATTACAGATCAAGAACTCATAAGTATCAATGGTTAGTGTGCTATCAATTTATACCATTTCAGATTGGCAAATAAAGAGACGGTTTAAATAATAGTAGAATGATATGACATTGTTCATAGTTAAGACATTGCAGAATATGACATTGTGCTGTAGTGGGTAGGTTCACCACACCACTGGATTACGGATGAAGAACAGAAGCATACATGTAGTGCAAAAGAAGATCACTTGCTCTATATAGTTTAATTTACATGGTATGAAGAAGGAACTTGGTTGTACAACTGAAAACTTAAATTCAGAAAGGACAAACTTTTGTTTATGAACTACATAATAAACTTTAAACAAGCAATTTGATGCAAACACCAAAAATAAACAGCTGTTGCAGTCATGCCTAACCAAATATATACAACAAAGTTTGAAGGCTTGAGATGGACAAACTTACATTATAGGTGAAGACAAGCTCTATAAAGGCCTTGTCCATGCTGATGGGGGGGCAATTCAGTAAGTTTACCACAGAATCTTCTTCAAAATCGTTGCCTTTATTCTACATTTTGTTAAGAGTAAATATAGATGTGATAATATACGAAAAAATGGAGAATATTTAAGATATGATAAAGAGTGATGCTACATAACCAAGTAGCTATAAATGTAAGTGCAGCGATACACGCAAAAGGTACAGCCAAGAGCAATGCACAGCTAAACTTCTTCAGTACCAACCTTATGGTAAGAGTAAATATAGATCTGATGTGTAGAAAATGGAGGGCAAAGGAAAATAAGCTGCAGAGTGATGGTACATGAACAACTACCTGTCATTATAAGTACACTGATAAAGGATAGCATGTACTTACAAGAACAATGCAGAGCTAAAAAAACATTAGCATTGGATATATTCTACACTAATGTAACCATTCATACAGATCAGATAATTTGGAGCGAACAATTGATAAGCAAGCTATAATGCATACTGCTGTCACATAATGAACCAGGTATGTATGCAAGTACAGTGATACAGGACAACAGGTACTAACAAGAGCAAAGCAGCGGGCAGCATATTTGCGATATCATGTCATTCTTGTCAAACCGGAATTCTTCTTCGAGCAGATTTCCTGCAAAAAAGATTTGTATGGCACATGCGGAAAAGTAGAAGTTCCAATTGTCATGTGATTTCATAGACAACCCCTCATCCTGGGAACGAGACTAGTGCATAACAAGGTTTTTCCATTCAATGTCTTCTAAATTTAGCACAGGAGACTTCACCGGAAATTCGTTTATAGACTTGCCATCAAACTGTGATCTCCTCAGGTAACACCGATACTGCTGCAATGCTTCCTTGAAAAGCACAAGCAAGATTTGCTCATCATGACTATCCAGATTGACCCTCGCCTAGTTACAACAATGTAATGTAAATCATTGATGTGTTCAATCAGCAAAAAACAATAAAATAATAACCATGAATAATAGCACTTACACGTAAGTTGGACAGGAAGATGTGAAAATGGTGTTTGTCTTCACAATAATCTTCCCATGATGGGAATATATGCACGTAGTCCCTAACAACATTGAAAGCATTGTCTTTTAAACTGGGCATAAATGGAATGGGGTTCCAATCTGCAGGAATTGGCCGTCTCAGCAGTTGGGATAGGTCTTCGGCCGCTGGACTTGCTATACTTTTTGCTGGAGTGGGATTTTTCTGTGGTACAGCTGGTGTTATGGAAAATGAAATCGGTATACCTTTTGCTGGGGTGTAGGTTCTGTGTGGTGGGGCTAGTGGTGTGGCCAGTGAAGTATGGATACAATCTGCTGGAGTCGGTCCTACGTTTTGTGTCACTGGTTGTACGACCAATATAAGTGGGGTGCTGTCTGATTTCTCCGGCACCACCATGTTTTCAAGGACTTTGCTGGTGCTCCTTCAGGTTCGGCAATCACCCTCTTCCTTTTTGATGTCTGATGCACAAGAACAACATTTGAGTGGAAAAACATGGTATGATGACAGATGGAATATGTATCAATAATGGATGGGCATGGCATCTCGACATATATGATGAGTAAACTAAGCAGATGGCGGTGCAACAAAGTAGAAGAAATGCAAGACAACATATGCAAGATACCCGCAATCAATAAAACATTGCCAAATTAGAACATGCACCTTGATGGGTGAACAAGATAGGCCATCTTCCATTGACTCCTCGAGGTTAGAATAGTCATTAGGATCATATTCTGAACAAGAATCAACAGGTGGGGAGCGTATGAGTTTCATTGCATCTAGAATGGCACTCGATGCCTTGGTGCCAATTTTGTAAGTCATTGCAGTGTTTAGCTTCAAGAGTGGACTGCTGCTAGTGCGACACGAAGCAGCTACATAGATCATAGTGTAGATATAACGGGAAAACCTTAAGAATCAGAGTAAAATCAGCAAAGTGGAACTTGCTGGAATATATGTGCTAGTATTGCCGGTATGGCTAGAAAGGCTTCGGATACCAGCTCTCTTGAAGTGAAGGTGTGGTACTGTTAATATCAGTGTAACTCTCAAAGGCGACACAGCTCCCCGCATTTCCTTGCTATTCTTATAGGATTCAAGTGGGAAGGCCACTACAAATCCTATTCCTATGTTTACAAGATCCTACGAATCAAAGAGGCTCAACGTGTCCATCACAACCGACTGTATAGACCTCTACACTGCAATGTCCCTGCTCACCTTTAGTACAAGGAACATACTGTACTACTATCATACTCCCTCCATTCCAAAATATAAGTCTTCGTAGAGATTTCCACTATGGATCACATACAGATGTGTCCAGATACATTTTAGAGTGTAGATTCACTCATTTTTCTCCATATGTAGTCCATGCTGGAATCTATCCAAAGACTTGTATTTAGGAACAGAGAGAGTACATATTAAAGAAGAACAGAAGAGGAACATGGTAAAGAAGAGCAAGCAGATTTTAGATAATAAAATGTTGGTTGCGCAGTGCCCACACATCATGAACCAGAGCGCATTAAGAATGCAAATTCCAACTGTCTCTCGACCATTGCAGGCGGTTGGATGAAGATCCTACGTCTCCTAATCCTTCTTCTTCCTCGTCTCTGATTCTTCCCATATAGAACACCGCACGGGCCGCCGACCGGACCACCGGCCCCCACCGCCTGTGTTCCTCCGCCACCCCCACCCTCACCCCCGCCCCAACCCCCACCCGTGTCGAGTTTTCTTCGTTCGGCGAGGCCCTACAACCACCCGAGCCCCGTCGATCGCACTGGCAAACTCCGGTGAGCTCTGAAAAATCGACTCACCCAATTTTGAAATTTAGTCTACTATGATTTAACTAGTGTGGAATATAAAAGGGGAAAACCATAAGCATTGGGAGTATAGTGTTGAGCGTGCCATGGGGGATCTGAAGGTGCAAACCGGACAAAGGAAACTTCGCAACCAAGACAAGAAATCAAAGTAAAGAAGTGGCGATCTTTTTTCTTGCTGCGATAAATAAGTTGAGCAGATACGAAAGAGTACCGCCTCTGGTGCGACGCCGTGTATGCATCTGCTGAGAATTTGACGGTGCTGCGGTAGCGATGGCTGTCGGTGGCGTGGAAGCAGATCTAGGAGGGTAGACGGTGGCGGCAGGGCGCGGTGGACGAGACGGTCATAGGAGCAGCGCCGGCAAGGTGGACGACGGCGGGGATGAAGCGAGAGGACGGGATGCAAGGATCCAGGTCCGAAGTCATGGATGAGAGAGGTCGATCTCTTGTAATGGACGGAGGCGTCGGGGTATCATCTCCAGCATGGTGGAGGAGGACGGCGGTGGATGGGGTGGCGGACGGCGGCAGACAGAGTAGGGTGGGGTGGAGAGGCTGTTTTGGCGGCCATGGAGTACGAATGGGGAAAAGGGAGGTAGAGAGGAAGGGGGAACCATGTATTTAGGGCGCGCTTGTCTCAAATGCGAGGAAATTTACAAACTTAGCCCCCGTTTCAAATTTCTACTACATCACATCAACATTAGTCGGTAGGGGATAGGACGGTAATCTCGCATACACCGAATATTTGCCGACGAGAGTTTGTTTTTGACGCCCACCGTGTATGAATATGAATCGGGGAGGGAGTCGATTTCGGCCGAGAACACACTGTGTTTTGGTGCCCATCGTGTATGAATCCGGGTGAGAGGCAGTTACGCCACATTTGGGTGAAATTACAAACCTACCCCTATTGAAACCTATAGAAATCCAGCAGATAGGCTTTGCGTGGCAAGGATAGGCAGTAGTGATTTCCATCTCACAGATTTTGGTTTCGGGTGGTTACTGCGACTTTCCCTGCTTCATTCAAATTTTCCAGAGTGCACGTTTACCGTGCCAACTCAATTCGAATCCCATTTGTATTCTATTATTTCGGGCGGGATCCATTTTCAATTGGAATTACATTCTATATACATCATTTTTTATATATACTTTCAAATGCACAACACCAGTTATACATAAATATGGTTTACAAATGGCATGATCTCAGATTCATAAGGTTGTATCCATCAATTTGGATTTTCAAATATTTGAAACCACTTTATGTTGAAATCCAATGTATGCATTCCTCGCTAACTGTCTCCAATTAATGTGTGTTTCATGTGGGTTTTTTTACTTCTCAAACAAGTATAATGTGTTTCACACACGCAACATATAGTATAATCCCATTTAGACATTAATTGCATATATAACCATGCATTGTTTGTAATTGAAGAATCTATGGATCAACAATGTTGATAAACTATATAACATTACACGTGTGCCCAAATTCAAATGAATATGCATGTTTGATACACCAATTTGCGTTATGATATTATCGATGTCGTGATCTCCAGTTTAAATATTTGAATCCCCTTTAATGCAGATAATCGTCTCATATAGCTATCACTTATGCTTATATAGGACTATCTCTCTAGACCTATACGTGTTCATCGTCTCTCAGGTATCTCTCGTGCTACCTGTATGTCTACAATGATCTTTTATCTTCGTAACACACTGACGGTACTCTCTCCCTCGACCTTCATCACTCTATCTCTCTCTATGTATATCTCGCTCCCTGCTATGTGTCTTTAACTATGATTCTCCATGTGGAATCTCTTTCTCTCACACAAACACAAAACTTGGTCTCTTGGGCTCTCATTTCTCTCTACTATTCCCATGTGTGCCACTCACACACCCCTCATACAGAGATGTATTTCGCTCCTTAGATATGAGAACCTACGACTCTTCCTCTTCAATATCTCTTTCTCGCACACAAACACAAACTCTGTCTCCCAGGGTCTCATATTTCTCCATTGTTCTCTTGTATGTCGCTCACACACACTCTCTCCCTGGAGATATCTTGCGTTCCCTCGTATGTTTCTCTAGCTATCACTCTCATTGTGAAATATCTTTCTCTCTCGTAGACACAAAACTCCGTCTCTTTGGATCTCATTTCACTCTGATATCTGTTTGTATGTGACTCACATGCTCCGTATCTCTATCTCTCTCACACCCACACACATAACCCAGCCTTCTGATCCACTCGACTCCTATCTCTAACACACACTAGCTAGCATCTTTATCTTTCTATTTATCTATTTCTCCATTAACCTTCTTTCTCACCCTCACTCTTGATTCCTATCACGCACACTACATATGTTTCTCTCTACATGCAGTCAAGTGCCCTCTCACACACATATATAACTTCACCCTTTGAACCACCTGACGGTCATCTCCAACACCCAAACTAGCGGATGTCCCTCTAGCTAGCATCTCCATCTCTGCATCTATCTGTAGTTTCTCCGACAACATTTCTTTCTCACACGGAGTCTTGCTTCCTATCACCCACACTATATATGTCTCTCCATACATATGCATTTATAGGTGGTGTCTTTTGCACAATCGTTGCGCCTCACTCCCTCTGCTCGCCATAGATGCATGCTCCAGCCCACGCCACTATCTCTTAAAGACAAAAACACATTCTCAATTGTCAGGCCTTCTTCCCTGCATTCTCACGTGCATGCATATTGTCATACCGATCCGTCTCTCCCACGTCGTTGATCTTATGACTTATGTCTTCTTTCTTTTGTCTCGATCATGCGCGCGCGCACACACACACATCCCACGTATACATGTATACCTCTCACACATGCATGTTCAAGGTCTCAATGTCTCCATACGTAGTTAATTACCCTCAATCCTAACGCCACATCGAATCGTTCTCCTCTTTTGTGCACATAACTTCCGCCTGGATGGGTAAAACACACACTCACACTTTCTAGCTACCCCCCCGCCTCTCACTCTTCCCCTATATACCCGAAACTAACAAGACCATCCCTCTGTTTAATTCCCGCCTACATGCACCATCGATATATAGTAGTCTTCCTCGGTGTCTCTCGAACAAGCACGTTGTCTCGATGTCGACTCCTCTCACGCGCACACACCTTCTCTTCCCTCTCTACGGGCATTTTCTCTCTCGCACCCCATTGTTGGTGGCCTCTACCATACACATCACCTCTCTATGATGAAGCCATGCACACTTAAATTACATCCGCCACAGAGGACCCCGCGACACACACACACACACGCACGCACCCCCACACACACACTAAGTCTCCATCTCTCTCTCTCTCTCACACACAAACACACACACACACACACGCATGCACGCACCCCCCCACACACACTAAGACTCCATCTCTCTCTCTCTCACACACACACACATACACAAACTAAGACTCCATCTCTCTCTCTCACACACACTAAGACTCCATCTCACACACACATGCTCTAGGCAGAGCATTTGTTCCTACCACCCTTCATCCATCCTTACTTGTATGATAAACAATCACCTTTATTTACTTGCATAACATGGAAAAATTCCACTTTACTTTAGTAGTCAGCAAACTTACCATCTGTACCCTTATAAAAAAACGAGTTGGCGGGGATGGTGTGTCTACCATCTTGTAATACAGACCGTATGATCTATATCTGAGGATAGAAAGCAAACTATGATAATTTTACAAAAGATACTGAAAGGTTCGAGAAGAGGTGTCTAGAGGGCGGTGATTAGACACTAAGTGCCAACAGTTGCAGTTTTTAATATTCTTAAGTTTAAGTGGAGTTTAAGCACAAGTTTAACAAACACAATGCATATCAAGCAAGCATGCAATGAGTATATGAGCAGCGGAAAGTAAAGCATGCAACTTGCAAGAATGTAAAGAGAAGGGTTTGGAGTATTCAAACGCAATTGGAGACACGGATGTTTTTGTCGTGGTTCCGATAGGTGGTGCTATCGTACATCCACGTTGATGGAGACTTCAACCCACGGAGGGTAACGGTTGCACGAGTCCACGGAGGGCTCCACCCGCGAAGGGTCCACGAAGAAGCAACCTTGTCTATTCCATCACGGCTGTCGCCCATGAAGGACTTGCCTCACTAGCGGTAGATCTTCACGAAGTAGGAGATATCCTTGCCCTTACAAACTCCTTGGTTCAACTCCACAATCTTGTTGGAGGCTCCCAAGTGACACCTAGCCAATCAAGGAGACACCACTCTCCAAGAAGTAACAAATGGTGTGTTGATGATGAACCCCTTGCTCTTGTGCTTCAAATGATAGTCTCCCCAACACTCAACTCTCTCGCAGAGGATTTGGATTTGGTGGAAAGAAGATTTGAGTGGAAAGCAACTTGGGAAAGGCTAGAGATCAAGATTCATATGGTTGGAATGGAATATCTTGACCTCAACACAAGTGTAGGTGGTTCTCTCTCAGAAAAAGTGTATTGGAAGTGTAGGTATGTTCTAATGGCTCTCTCCACGAATGAAGAGTGGGTGGAGGGGTATATATAGCCTCCACACAAAATCTAACCGTTACACACAATTTGCCAAACTCGGTGGGACCGAATGGTTAAACTCGGTCGGACTGATTCAGCAAACCTAGTGACCGTTAGGATTTTCGGTGGGACTGAGATGCAACTCTGTAGGACCGATATGGTTAGGGTTAGGGCATAACGTAATCTCGATGTGACCGATTACACAAACTCAGTGGGAATGATTTTGGTAATAAGCTAACCAGAGAGTTGGTCAGGCAAACTCGGTGAGACCGATTACACAAACTCGGTGGGACCGATTTTGGTAATAAGCTAACCAGAGGGTTTGCATTGTAATCTCGATAGTACCGATTGCTCAAACTAGGTGAGACCTATTTTTGTAATGGACATACACAGAGAGATTACAATCCCATCTCGGTGAGAATGAGATCCCTATCGGTGAAACCGATTTGCTAGGGTTTGTGGCAGTGGCTATGACATCTGAAACTCGGTGGCGCCGGATAGATAGAATCGGTGGGGCCGAGTTTGACTTTTGGTTTAGGTCATATGTGGATGTGGGAAGGTAGTTGAGGGTTTTGGAGCATATCACTAAGCACTTTGAGCAAGCAAGCCATTAAGCAACACCTCATCCCCTCTTGATAGTATTGGCTTTTCCTATAGACTCAATGTGATCTTGGATCACTAAAATAGAAAATGTAGAGTCTTGATCTTAAAGCTTGAGCCAATCCTTTGTCCTTAGCATCTTGAAGGGGTTCCACATCCTCTAGTCCATGCCACTCCATTGTTGAACTTAATTGAAACATACTAGGTAAAAGTGTTAGTCCAACAAGAGATATGTTGACATTAATTACCAAAACCACCCAAGGAGCACTTGTGCTTTCAGATACCAGCACCTCTCTCCACATCATTATCTCCCGCAACCTCATTGCTCAACAATTAAAAAAGGAATAAGTCTCTGGACCAATCTAGCATGCATGGTGGCCGCTGCCGCCTGCCGGCATCGTCCATCCCCATGCCTCCGCCCATTCCGACCACTAGTCACCACCACGCTCCACTCCTCCTCGCCTTATCTCTCATCTTTCATTTTTTCGATGACATTCTCGAGATACCAGTTTTTCGATAAAATTCTCGAGATATCATTAGTTTTTACACATGGGATTACTCCTGCATGGTTCAATCACAATAGGTGTTTTGTAAAAAAATGCATATTGATGTTCCCTGCAATGCACGAGAATCTTGCTTGTAATTATATAATGCAAATCACGAGCAGGAAGTGACATTTTTTTGACACAACCATGTTAACATGGCCACGTAAATCACTAGCTTAAGTAAATACCATTGTACTTATATCCCGATGCAAAAGGTTGAGTACATGTCCGAAGAGTAGAGTCGCACACACGCACTCTGTCTCTCAGAATCTCTCTCTCTCTCTCTCACACACCAGTTACGTGACGCCCACTTAAGCAGACACGTACGTTACAATTTGTGCACCCGCGGGTACACGTGATGCTGCGCATTTATTTAAGCCGGAAGGCGAACCCAAACAGTAGCTGCATTCATTCCCCTCCCGCTGCCTCTTCTCTGGGAGCCATCGCCCGGTAGCCATGGGTCGGCCAAAGGTAACAACATATGCCATACTCCCGCCGGAGCGGCGCTTTAATATGGAAATTTTAGTGGTCATGCATGCATCTTTTTGTGCTACCACTCCTATATCAGGGTTGACCGGTCGCTTCCCACGGACGTGCGCCGGTGGTGGAAGAGGAAGGAGAAGGGAAGCGTGCTGTGGAGTAACGTTTTTTACCACAATTTCTTAGGAAACTGAGTGCAATAATTGAGTAGTTTTGCAAACTACCAATACTACACCTGAAACGGTTCAAAACCTATACTCGCTTGCCAGCGTGCGCTTCTCGCGTGAAACGGTCAGTGTTGCCCTGGAGCGTCAGTGCCGCATAATGCCCGGCCAGAGTGGAGGCGACCTCTCACTGGCGCCGACTTTGAAGTGGCGCGACAGCCGAGAGAGCCCGCTTCCCGGTGCACGCGACTGCTCCGTGTCGAGACTAGCCATAGGCCCTGTTTGGATTCATGGGTTAGAGTTAGTTTGAGCTAGTTGGGGCTCAAATAGCCCTAAAGTATCCAAGCATGACGGTTTAAATTGGAGCAAGTTGCACCGAACCCACCAAAAAAACTATCCCACCCAAGAGGTGCTAACTGGAGATAGTTCTCATTGGGACCACTGAAAAATCACTTTTATCTCTCCATGAAGTGCATTTATTGTCAATCTAACCCTGTCACCCAAACACCTCTTTGGCTACAGTTAGTTCAGGGTTAGTCATGAGTTAGTCTAACCTCTAGCTAAGTTAGAGTATCAAACAGGAGCAGTATAGTACATGCAAGTTGCTCAAAGCATACATGCAAATTCGTACGTGAAAGGATTTTTTTCTTTTTGAAAACGGAATGTGAAAGGAATTTTTTTTAGAATGCTCTTGGCATGTCGCTAACATGTGATAGTTAACCCACCTCAATAGACGGCAGAAACGCCAGCCGCCGCACTTTGATAGAGACGAGAAGGAAGAAGCGATACAGGCTGCTGGATTACTAGAGATAGGTGTCACACAGAAGCCAAGAAATATGGTGATAGCGTGGGCTAGCCATGTACTAGTATGATGTAATTACACTGGGCTGCCGTGTTTCGTACTCTTCCAGTCCACTATGGAGATGATTGGTTAATTTTCTATCGCTGAATAATATTAAATACTATGAGTGCAGACGCTCCACCACGAGGTTCCTTGCTCCTTCTCGGTAGTCCGGAATCTATGTTCTTCCACTCTATTTTTTACGTGAGCTTTGTTCATCCTTTTGCCAACATGCAAGACATCTAGCATCAAGGTGCATGTGTTATGCAAGGATCGTTCCATCTATATGAAGAACACGTGGGACTGGATCTACGAGACGGACATGTACCCAGGTGTGGACATACGAACCTGAGTAATGTAGCGCAGTAAGTGAAGTAGAAAGGCACAAATGGTATGCACATGCCTGGCATATAGGGTGTGTTTGGTTGCGTTCTCGTCTCAGCATAGTTGTTCCCTCTTCATGCATGCTCAACTCAACACCCCTCTTCATGCATGCTCTCTTCATGCATGCTTCTAGTGTATTTGTGCTAAACTAGTGTGGACTCATGCACCCTCCATACACTCTACCAAACACCCAAAAGTAGGTTGAGAAGGGAACTCTTGGGCGGAATTTGTCTCTTACTACGTACTACCACTAAATGTTGTACGTGCAATGCATGGTGATGTTATGGAGTACGTGCCTAAGTAATCTACTACTACTATATTAGTTGGAGGAACATATTAACTTTTATATTTCTTTACGTGTATGCCCCGAGACCTTCCAACTTGACGTGTCTTTCTCTCCAGGTCGCACTTTGTATTGTTCATACCACTAAGTACTACTATGTGTGGTCTCCGGCCCAGAAGTGGAAGAAGTGGAGACGCTCTACCACGCTGTTTTTTACGCTGGGCTCTACCACACTGTTCATGTCCCACTCCTTTCGCTAACGTGTGGGACATCCAGCACGTGCCGTGTTTGGCACCCTTCATCGTAAGAGTTGAAATTCTACCATTCATTAGAAATAAAAAATAATTATAAATCGGCGGTGATACTATTTTTTTTGCGAACCAATCAGTAGTGATACTATACCACGCGGTTTCCTTGCTCCTTGATATCGGAAAGAATATTTCCGTTCGCCAACATGTGGGACGTCGACCATCCTGGTCCACTTGCCATGCACACAGAACTGCAAGGGAGAGTCACCCAGGTCATCGCGCCGCAGTAACAATGACTAATGAGCTGTCAAATCACAGGCCCACTTCCCACTTTGAAGTTGCTCGGACGAAGGAACCATCATGACTTTGTTGAATTCCGCTTCTTGAAGAACACTACTGTACCAGCAGTACTGCTAGCTACAGTAGTTACTCCAACAGAGGCCTCCTTTTTTTCATAGGATAGGAATGAAAATCATAGGAAGTGAGATGACATGCATCTCAATGCCTATAGAGAAAGAGATGCCATTTGATGCTTAGGATAGGAATTTTTCCATTTAGTATAGGCTAATGTATTGGCAATTTTCTCTAAAAACTACAGTAGTAACTAGTAGTATTGGTACATGCTCGTACTCAGACACAGACACACACACTAACTACTAGTACTACTACTTCTCACATGCTGGCCAGACGCCGTCGTTCTCCTTCCCAGCTTTGTCGGCGACACCCCACCGTGCTTGGATCTCCGCCGACCTCTCCGTAGCAGCGCTTGCGTCCTTTTCTTTCTTGCGGCAGTGGGCCTCTCTTTTCTTGAGTGCTTTCTGACTTTTCCGCTCCCTCTGTGCGGCTTTGGCCGCCTCTTGCTCTACCGCCCATTCGGCCTTGGCATGTTCAAATTCCTCCCAAATAGTTGTGAGGTCGCGAGCGGCAATGAACTCAGCACGGCGGGATGCCATCGCTTCCCTACCATTTTGCGTGCGGTCGTGGGAGCGAGGAACTCGGCGCGGCGCGATGCCATCGCTGCCTTACCGGTTCATGTGCGGCGCGGTGGCATGAACGACGCTTCGTGAGAGCTCTGGGGTGGAGTGGCCAGACAACCGTATAGTGCATTGGTTTGTCAAGAGCTCAAGGTCAGAAGACAAAGCAAATTTGGATTCCCTTCAATCCTGGTCATTTATTACCGAGTTAAAAGCATTGGCGGTCATTGAGCTTGTCTTGATAGCTCACTTTGATCATGGTATACGAGATATGGTGATTATACTGTCACTGGCTCAGCGTATAGCTCCGTATTTTGTCTGGTTGACCAGTCAAACAGTTCGCATGCGCCTCATCAGCTCGTGTTCTTTATCTATCTACGCGGGCCTACCTGTCAATGGAGAAAGAAATACTGTAAAAACCAAAATTATGCGTATGTGGGGAATCAAACCACGGACTCGTCGCTGCAACGCACCCTCGTCAGCCAAATGAAAATGAAATACTTCGTGTCAGACAGTCACACTCATGATGTCAAAGCATGCTAATGCATGCACGTCACCATCTAAATCAAAGGCCTACTCATGGTGCAACACAAATGGCGAGCCCATCACCTGGGCGCCCCGGCGGTGCCTGACATTACTGTTTAGACGTTTGATGGAGGCCTACACGATCGCCGAGCATGTATTCACCTGGCTCAACACCAACGGTCATACTCGGACCGCCTTGCTCATGTATATCGTCCATCACAACGACAATCTATAAAACAGCCTAAGCTGGTGAGGGTACTATGGTAGTATGGTAAGGATTATGTACTATCGTGAGCGACCGATCTTAGTGCCACTGCACACCGAAACCCCTTCCATCGCTAGCGCGCGCTTCCCGCCTGAAAAGGTCACCGTCTCTCCAGAATGTCAATGCCACATTCACCGGACTTAACTGCAGGTGCAATTGGTGTGTCACTGACATGCGGGTAAGATGCCCGTTGGGCCCACATGTCAGTAACCCAAACACATCTGCAGTTAAGTCACTAAAGCAGTGACCGCATTCATGCCCGACGAACCTACTCCGGCGCCAGTTGTCCATCCGTCTGCCGCAGCTCATTGCCATTTGCCCTCTATATTAACTTGAGCCCCAGCTCCCAGCCATAGCCAAAGACCCACACTTATTCTCCTCCGGTCCCTTCCTTATGTTGGCACCACTTCAACCATGGCCTCCTGGCGCTCCGAAGCTCTCTTGGACGTACTATCGCAGGAGCAGACAAGGGACATCGGCGGCTCCACTCCGGGCGATTAAAAGCTCTCTTCGACGTACTATCGCAGGAGCAAACGAAGGAGATCGCCGGCACCCCCCCCCCCCGGCCACCCTCCGCCGCCACGACCACGAAGTCGACAAACGTGCGCGGGCGCAGGTGGCAGCGAGGAAGAGTAGTACACGGTAGGTCGCCGCCGCTCTGGCGTACCACAAAATGGAGGAAACGGACCTCCTACGGTCGAAACAGGGTCCTGTTGATCGGGAGGGGTGTGGCGTACGGCAAAACGGAGGAAACGGACTTGTGGTGGAGCGCTACGGTCGAAACGGGGGTCCTGTTCATAGGGAAGGGTGTGGCGTACCGCAAAACCGGACTCCATGGGATACTGTTCATCTCCATCGTCGACCCCCCAGCCTCCACGGGCTACTGTTCATCCACTGTCGACCTCCTCCAGCCTCCACCTGCGATTGTTCATCCACGGGCTCCTGTTCATCCAGCCTCCACCGCGCGCTACTCCACCGGCTACTGTTCTACCAGCCCTCTCCACGGGCTCCTGTTCAACCACCCCTCCACAGGCTACTGTTCATCCAGCCCTCCACCATCTACTGTTCATCCAACCCTCCACGGGGTGGTCCTGTTCATCGAGCCCTCCACGGGGTCCTGTTCATCCAGCCCCAACCGGCTCGATCGATCGAGGTCCTGTTCATCCAGAGGCAACACCACGGGGGTCCTGTTCATCCACCCCCACCGGGAACTATTCATCTAAACCCCCCAGGAACGCTCACTGTTCATCCAGAGGCACCATCGATCGGCTTCAGTTAGCAGCAGTAGCGAAGGAATCGCTCGATCGGGTTCAGTTAACAGCCATCGATCGATCACTCGGGTTCAGTAACGCGTAGCCTGCAGTGCAATCACTCGGGTTCAGTTAGAGCCCAACGCCTTGCTCGGGTTCAGTTAGAGCCCAATGCCTCGCACCCACGCGCGTGCGTGTATGAGAGAAACGCGCATCGCTCGGCCCTGACCACCCACCGTAACCGGGAACACCCCGATATTTTCCTCGCCCTCGCTTCTACCACGGTTTTTTCCATCATGGACGGCCCAAAGAAGTGCTTTCGTCAAGGGTGACCGACACGTGGCATCCACCGTAAGGGAACGCCGTTAAGCTATCGGGTCAGGTTTTGGATCCGATAACCGGTTAACAGCCCCGACCAATGCGGATTTTCCACGTGTAAAATCATCATTGGCTGGAGGAGACACGTGTCAAGTCCGCGTTGTCACTAGTGTCACTCATCCAATGGGCGAGACGTGCCTATGATATGTTGACACGTGGACTGGCCAATCAAGTTTAAATGGGCCGGCCCAATTGAAGGCCCACAAGATTTTGAGGACCATAATGGGCCGGCCCAGCTAAAGGCCCACGAGATTTTGCGGACCATAATGGGATGGCCCAGCTAAAGGCCCACAAGATTTTGCGGGCCATAATGGGACGACCCAGGGAAAGGCCCATAAGATTTTTGTGTGCCATAATGGGCCGGCCCAGGTAAAGGCCCACAAGATTCTTGCGGATCATAATGGGCCGGCCCAGCTAAAGGCCCACGATATTTCATCGACATTAATGGGCCATCCCAACTCTAGGCCCACAAGATTTTTAGGACCCTAGTAGGCCAGCCCATTAACTGGCTGCCATGTTTTGGGCAAAATGCCGGCCCATATTTGATCTGATCCATTAATGGCCTGCCATGCTCCGGGCCTAATAGTGGCCCATATGAGATCCGACCCGTTAAAAGCCTACCACGCTCTGGGCCAAATTACGGCCTAGATCAGGTCCGGCCCTTTAAGAGGCTTTGGGGGTCCATTATGGCCCATATCAGATTCGGCCCATCAATTGGACACTATGCTTTTGGGCCCACTTGCTAAGGGCCCACTTAGTAATTCGGCCTGATATTAGTTTTGGCCTGTTAAGGGCCCGTTTAACATTTCAGCCCTATATTAATTTTGGTCTGTTAAAAGCCTGTCATATAGTTGGGCCTACCTACGGCCCGGTTTGCATCCGGCCTGCTCGCAGCCTATATCTGATTGGGCCAAACAAGGACCGAGACAATTTTGGCCTTTTAAAAGCCCGTGATTTGGTTCGCACAATCATGGGCCAGGGTTCATTTCGGCCTACTACCGGCCCTTGAGCTGTTCGGCATGTTTCAGGCCCAAACTACATCGTGATTGCATGACGGCCCGATTATGTACCGTAATTTTACGGTTTGGCCGGTTTACTACGAAGACAGGATATATATACAGTAAAATAACTGCAGCATTGTGAATAAGAAAAAACCTAGACTATACAATAAAGAAATTACGACATATTACATCCACCGGGCATCAAAATTTGCCACTATGATAATAAAGCACAAGCAGACAGCTGATTACATACACTGGGCATCAAAGATCGCCACCAGTGCAAATAAACACGCCGACAAAATAATATACGAACCGACATCACTTCAATAGAGTTGAAGAAAGGTTAGCCCTCCCGGGGAGCTGCGGCGCAAGCAGCTGAGCAAGATGATGAGACTGCGCTTGTTCAACACTTATATCTTCCTCACTCTGAAAGATAAACAAGAAGACAGATGACAGGTTTTGCACATAAAAGTATTAGTGCTGACAATTCATCACATTTCTTAGTGACGAATAAAGTGACACAGTTTAAAATTGCATTAACACAATATGGTATTGTCCAGGTCAGGACATGGCAGGAAATGACATTGTGAAGGAGTTGGCAGCTTCACGACACCACTGGATTACAGATTAAGAACTCAGAAGTATCAATGGTTAGTGTGCTGTCAATTTAGACCATTTCAGATTGGCAAATAAAGAGATGGTTTAAATAATAGTAGAATGATATGACATTGTTCATAGTTAAGACATTGCAGAATATGACATTGTGCTGTAGTGGGTAGGTTCACCACACCACTGGATTACGGATGAAGAATAGAAGCATACATGTAGTGCAAAAGAAGATCACTTGCTCTGTATAGTTTAATTTACATGGTATGAAGAAGGAACTTGGTTGTACAAATGAAAACTTAAAATGAGAAAGGACAAACTTTTGTTTATGAACTACATAATAAACTTTCAACAAGAAATTTGATGCAAACACCAAAAATAAACAGTTGTTGCAGTCATGCCTAACCAAATATATACAACAAAGTTTGAAGGCTTGAGATGGACAAACTTACATTTTTGGTGAAGACAGGCTCTATAAAGGTCTTGTCCATGCTGATGGGGGGGGGGCAATTCAAGAAGTTTACCATAGAATCTTCTTCAAAAGCATTGCCTTTATTCTACATTTTGTTAAGAGTAAATATAGATGCGATAATATACGAAAAAATGGAGAATATTTAAGATAAGATGAAGAGTGATGCTACATAACCAAGTAGCTATAAATGTAAGTGCAGCGATACACGCAAAAGGTACAGCCAAGAGCAATGCACAACTAAACTTCTTCAGTACCAACCTTATGGTAAGAGTAAATATAGATCTGATGTGTAGAAAATGGAGGGAAAAGGAAAATAAGCTACAGAGTGATGGTACATGAACAACTACCTGTCATTATAAGTACACTGATAAAGGATAGCATGTACTTACAAGAACAATGCAGAGCTAAAAAAACATTGGCATTGGATATATTCTACACTAATGTTACCATTCATACAGATCAGATAATTTGCAGCGAACAATTTATAAGCAAGCTATCATGCATATTGATGTCATATAATGAACCAGGTATGTATGCAAATACAGTGATACAGGACAATAGGTACTAACAAGAGCAAAGCAGCAGGCAGCATATTTGCGATATCATGTCATTCTTGTCAAACCGGAATTCTTCTTCGACAAGATTTCCTGCAAAAAAGATCCATAAGGCACATGCGGAAAAGTAGAAGTTCAAATTGTCATGTGATTTCATAGACAGTACCTCATCCTGGGAACGAGACCAGTGCATAACAAGGTTTTTCCATTCAATGTCTTCTAAATTTAGCACATGAGACTTCACCGGAAATTCGTTTATAGACTTGCCATCAAAGTGTGATTTCCTCAGGTAACACCGATACTGCTGCAATGCTTCCTTGAAAAGCACAAGCAAGCTTTGCTCATCATGACTATCCATATTGGCCCTCACCAGTTACAAAAATGTAATGTAAATCATTGATGTGTTCAATCAGCAGAAAACAGAAAAATAATAACCATGAATAATAGAACTTAAACATAAGTTGGACAGGAAGATGTGAAAATGGTATTTGTCTTCACAATTATCTTCCCATGATGGGATTATATGCACGTAGTCCCTAACAACATAGAAAGCATTGTCTTTTAAACTGGGAATAAATGGAATGGGGTTCCAATCTGCAGGAATTGGCCATCTCTGCAGTTGGGATAGGTCTTCGGCCGGTGGACTTGCTATACTTTTTGCTGGAGTGGGATTTTTCTGTGGTACAGCTGGTGCTATGGCAAATGAAATCGGTATACCTTTTGCTGGAGTGCAGGTTCTGTGTGGTGGGGCTAGTGGTGTGGCCAGTGAAGTATGGGTACAGTTTGCTGGAGTCGGTCCTACATTTTGTGTCACTGGTTGTACAGCCAATATAAGTGGCATGCTGTCTGATTTCTTCGGCACCACCATGTTTTTCAAGGACTTTGCTGGTGCTCCTTTGGGTTCGGCAATCACCCTCTTCCTTTTTGATGTCTGATGCACAAGAACAACATTTGAGTGGAAAAACATGGTATGATGATAGATGGAATATGTATCAATAATGGATGGGCATGGCATCTCGACATATATGATGAGTAAACTAAGTAGATGGTGGTGCAACAAAGTAGAAGAAATGCAAGACAACATATGAAAGATACCCGCAATCAATAAAACGTTGCCAAATTAGAACATGCACCTTGATGGGTGAACAAGATAGGCCATCTTCCATTGACTCCTCGAGGTTAGAATAGTCATTAGGATCATATTCTGAACAAGAATCAACAGGTGGGGAGCGTATGAGTTTCATTGCATCTAGAATGGCACTCGATGCCTTGGTGCCAATTTTGTAAGTCATTGCAGTGTTTAGCTTCAAGAGTGGACTGCTGCTAGTGCGACACGAAGCAGCTACATAGATCATAGTGTAGATATAACGGGAAAACCTTAAGAATCAGAGTAAAATCAGCAAAGTGGAACTTGCTGGAATATATGTGCTAGTATTGCCGGTATGGCTAGAAAGGCTTCGGATACCAGCTCTCTTGAAGTGAAGGTGTGGTACTGTTAATATCAGTGTAACTCTCAAAGGCGACACAGCTCCCCGCATTTCCTTGCTATTCTTATAGGATTCAAGTGGGAAGGCCACTAAAAATCCTATTCCTATGTTTACAAGATCCTACGAATCAAAGAGGCTCAAAGTGTCCATCACAACCGACCGTATAGACCTCTACACTGCAAATGTCCCTGCTCATCTTCAGTACAAGGAACATACTGTACTACTATCATACTCCCTCCGTTCCAAAATATAAGTCTTGATTGAGATTTCCACTATGGATCACATACAGATGTGTCCAGATACATTTCAGAGTGTAGATTTACTCATTTTTCTCCATATGTAGTCCATGGTGGAATCTATACAAAGACTTGTATTTAGGAATGGAGAGAGTACATATTAAAGAAGAATGGAAGAGGAACATGGTAAAGAAGAGCAAGCAGATTTTGGATAATAAAATGTTGGTTGCGCAGTGCCCACACATGATGAACCAGAGCGCATCAAGAATGCAACTTCCAGCTGTCTCTCGACCATTTCAGGCGGTTGTATGAAGATCCTATGTCTCCTAATCCTTCTTCTTCCTCATCTCTGATTCTTGCCATACAGAACACCGCACGGGCCGCCGGCCAGACCACCGGGCCCCACCGCCTGTGTTCCTCCGCCACCCCCACCCCCACCCCCGCCCGTGTCGAGTTTTCTTCGTTCGGCGAGGCCCCACAACCACCCGAGCCCCTTTCATCGCACCGATGAACTCCGGCGAGCTCTGAAAAATCGACTGACCCAATTTTGAAATTTAGTCTATTGTGATTTAACTAGTGTGGAATATAAAAGGGGAAAACCATAAGCATTGGGAGTATAGTGTTGAGCTTGCCATGGCGGATCTGAAGGTGCAAACTGGACAAAGGAAACTTCGCAACCAAGACAAGAAATCAGAGTAAAGCAGTGGCGATCTATTTTCTTGCTGTGATAAATAAGTTGAGCAGATACGAAAGAGTACTACCTCTGGTGCGGCGCCGTGTACGCATCTGCTGAGAATTTGACGGTGCTGCGGTAGCGACGGCTGTAGGCGGCGTGGAAGCAGATCTAGGAGGGTAGACGGTGGTGGCAGGGCGCGGTGGACGAGACAGTCGTTGGAGCGGCACCGGCAAGGTGGACGATGACAGGGATGAAGCGAGAGGACGGGATGCAAGGATCCCGGTCCGAAGCCGTGGATGAGAGAGGACGATCTATTGTAATGGACGGCGGCATCGGGGTATCAGCTCCAGCATGGTGGAGGAGGACGGCGGTGGATGGGGTGGCGGACGGCGGCGGACGGAGGAGGGTGGGGTGGAGAGGTTGTTTTGGCGCCCATGGAGTACGAATGGGGAAAAGGGAGGTAGAGAGGAAGGGGGGAACCATATATTCAGGGCGCGCTTGTCTCAAATGCGAGGAAATTCACAAACTTAGCCCCCGTTTCAAATTTCTACTACATCACAACAACATTAGTCGGTTGGGGATAGGACAGTAATCTCGCATACATCGAATATTTGCCGACGAGAGTTTGTTTTTGGCGCCCACCGTGTATGAATATGAATCGGGGAGGGAGTCGTTTTCGGCCGAGGACACACTGTGTTTTGGCTCCCATCGTGTATGAATCCGGGTGAGAGGCAATTACATCACGTTTGGGTGAAATTACAAACCTACCCCTATCGAAACCTATAGAAATCCAGCAGATAGGATTTGCGTGGCAGGGATAGGCAGTGGTGATTTCCATCTCGCAGATTTTGGTTTCGGGCGGTTACTGCGACTTTCCCCGCTTCGTTCAAATTTTGCAGAGTGCACGTTTACCGTGCCAACTCAATTCCAATCCTGTTTGTATTCTATTTTTTCGGGCGGGATCCATTTTCAATTGGAATTACATTCTATATACATCATTTTTTATATATACTTTCAAAAGCACAACACCATTTATACATAAATATGGTTTACAAATGGCATGATCTCAGATTCATAAGGTTGTATCCATCAATTTGGATTTTCAAATATTTGAAACCACTTTATGTTGAAATCAAATGTATGCATTCCTCGCTAACTGTCTCCGACTAATCTGTGTTTCATTAGGTTTTTTTACTTCTCAAACATGTATAATGTGTTTCACACACGCATCATATAGTGTAATCCCGTTTAGACATTAATTGCATATAAACCATGCATTGTTTGTAATTGAAGAATCTATGGATCAACAATATTGATAAACTATATAACATTACACGTGTGCCTAAATTCAAATTAATATGCATGTTTGATACACCAATTTGCGTTATGATATTATCGATGTCGTGATCTCCAGTTTAAATATTTGAATCCCCTTTAATCCATATATTCGTCTCATATAGCTATCACTCATGCTTATATAGGACTATCTCTCTAGACCTATACGCGTTCATCGTCTCTCAAGTTTCTCTCGTGCTACCTGTATGTCGACAATGATCTTTTATCTTCGTAACACACTGACGGTACTCTCTCCCTCGACCTTCATCACTCTATCTCTCTCTAAGTATATCTCGCTCCCTGCTATGTGTCTCTAACAATGATTCTCCATGTGGAATCTCTTTCTCTCACACAAACACAAAACTTTGTATCCCGGGGTCTCATTTCTCTCTACTATTCCCATGTGTGCCACTCGCACACCCCTCATACAGAGATGTCTTTCGCTCCTTAGATATCAGAACCTACGACTCTTCCTCTTCAATATCTCTTTCTCGCACACAAACTCAAACTCTGTCTCCCAGGGTCTCATATTTCTTCATTGTTCTCTTGTATGTCCGTCACACACACCCTCTCTCCCTAGAGATATCTTGCGTTCCCTTGTATGTCTCTGTAGCTATCACTCTCGTTGTGAAATATCTTTCTCTCTCGCAGACACAAAACTTCGTCTCTTTGGATCTCATTTCACTCTGATATCTATTTGTATGTGACTCACATGCACCGTCTCTCTATCTCTCTCACACCCACACACATAACCCAGCCTTCTGATCCACTCGACTCCTATCTCAAACGCACACTAGCTAGCATCTTTATCTTTCTATTTATCTATTTCTCCATCAACCTTCTTTCTCGCCCTCACTCTTGATTCCTATCACACACACTACATATCTTTCTCTCTATATGCAGTCAAGTGCCCTCTCACACACATATATAACTTCACCCTTTGAACCACCCGACGGTCATCTCCAACACCCAAACTAGCGGATGTCCCTCTAGCTAGCATCTCCCTCTCTGTATCTATCTGTAGTTTCTCTATCAACAATTCTTTCTAGCACGGAGTCTTGCTTCCTATCACCCACACTATATATGTCTCTCCATACATATGCATTTATAGGTTGGTGTCTTTTGCACAATTGTTGCGCCTCACTCCCTCTGCTCGCCATAGATGCATGCTCCAGCCCACGCCACTATCTCTTAAGGACAAAAACACATGCTCAATTGTCGGGCCTTCTTCCCTGCATTCTCACATGCATGCATATTGTCATACCGATCCGTCTCTCCCATGTCGTTGATCTTATGACTTATGTCTTCTTTCTTTTATCTCGATCATACGCGCGCACACACACATCCCATGTATACATGTATACCTCTCACACATGCACGTTCAAGGTCTCTATGTCTCCATTCGTAGTTAATTACCCTCAATCCTAACGCCACATCGAATCGTTCTCCTCTTTTGTGCACATAACTTCCGCCTGGATGGGTAAAACACACACTCACACTTAACAATCTCCTTCTAGCTACCCCCCCCCCCCCCCCCCCGCCGCCTCTCACTCTTCCCCTATATCCCCGAAACCAATAAGACCATCCCTCTATTTAGTAGTCTTCCTCGGTGTCTCTCGAACAAACACTTTCTCTCGATGTCGACTCCTCTCACGCGCACACACCTTCTCTTCCCTCTCTACGAGCATTTTCTCTCTCACACCCCATCATTGGTGGCCTCTGCCATACACATCACCTCTCTATGATGAAGCCATGCACACTTAAATTACATCCGCCACAGAGGACCCCGCGACACACACACACACACACGCACGCATGCACCCCCCCCACACACCAAGTCTCCATCTCTCTCTCACACACACACAAACACACACACACACACACGCATGCACGCACCCCCCACACACACACTAAGACTCCATCTCTCTCTCTCTAACACACACACACAAACTAAGACTCCATCTCTCTCTCTCTAACACACACACACACACAAACTAAGACTCCATCTCTCTCTCTCTCTAACACACACACACACACAAACTAAGACTCCATCTCTCTCTCTCCTCTCTCTCTCTCTCACACACACACTAAGACTCCATCTCACACACACATGCTCTAGGCGGAGCATTTGTTCCTACCACCCTTCATCCAACCTTACCCGTATGATAAACAATCACCTTTATTTACTTGCATAACATGGACAAATTCCACTTTACTTTAGTAGTCAACAAACTTATCATCTGTACCCTTATAAAAAACGAGTTGGCGGTGATGGTGTGCCTGCCATCTTGTAATACAGACCGTATGATCTATATCTGAGGATAGAAAGCAAACTATGATAATTTTACAAAAGATACCCGCACCTCTCTCCACATCATTATCTCCCGCAACCTCATTGCTCAGCAATTAAAAAAGGAATAAGTCTCTGGAACAATCTAGCATGCATGGTGGCCGCTGCCGCCTGCCGGCGCCGTCCATCCCCATGCCTCCACCCATTCCGACCACCAGTCACCACCACGCTCCACTCCTCCTCGCCTTATCTCTCATCTTTCATTTTCCGATGATATTCTTGAGATACCAGTTTTCTGATAAAATTCTCGAGATATCATTAGTTTTTACACATGGGATTACTCCTGCATGGGTCAATCACAATAGGTGTTTTGTAAAAAAATGCATATTGATGTTCCCTGCAATGCACAAGAATCTTGCTTGTAATTATATAACGCAAATAACGAGCAGGAAGTGACATTTTGTTGACACAACCACGTTAACATGGCCACGTAAATCACTAGCTTAAGTAAATACCATTATACTTATATCCCGATGCAAAAGGTTGAGTACATGTCCGAAGAGTAGAGTCGCACACACACACTCTGTCTCTCAGAATCTCTCTCTCTCTCTCACACATACACACACACACCAGTTACGTGACGCACACTTAAGCAGACACGTATGTTACAATTTGTTCACCCGCGGGTACACGTGATGCTGCACATTTATTTAAGCCGGAAGAAGAACCCAAACAGTAGCTGCATTCATTCCCCTCCCGCCGCCTCTTCTCTGGTCACCGTCGCCCGGTAGCCATGCGCCGGCCGAAGGTAACAACATACGCCGTACTCCCGCCGGAGCGCGCTGTAATATGGAAATTTTAGTGGTCATGCATGCATCTTTTTGTGCTAGAACTCCTATATAAGGGTTGACCGGTCACTTCCCGCGGACATGCGCCGGTGGTGGAAGAGGAAGGAGAAGGGAAGCGGGATGTGGAGTAACGTTTTTTACCATAATTTCTTAGGAAACTGAGTGCAATAATTGAGTAGTTTTGCAAACTACTAGTACTACACCTGAAACGGTTCAAAACCTATACTCCCTTGCCAGCGCGCGCTTCTCGCATGAAACGGTCAGCGTCGCCCTGGAGCGTCAGTGCCACATTAATGCCCGGCCAGAGCGGAGGCGGCCTCTCACTAGCGCCGGCTTTAAGTGGTGCGACGGCCGAGATAGCGCCGCTTCCCGATGCACGCGACTGCTCCGCGTCGAGACTGGCCATAGGCCCTGTTTGGATCCATGGGTTAGAGTTAGTTTGAGCTAGTTGGGGCTCAAATAGCCCTAAAGTATCCAAGCACGAGGGTTTAAATTGGAGAAAGTTGCACCGAACCCACCAAAAAAACTATCCCACCCAAGAGGTGCTAACTGGAGATAGTTCTCATTGGGACCACTGAAAATCACTTTTCTCTCTCCATGAAGTGCATTTATTGTCAATCTAACCGTGTCACCCAAACACCTCTTTGGCTATAGTTAGTTCAGGGTTAGTCATGAGTTAGTCTAACCTCTTGCTAAGTTAGAGTATCAAACAGGAGCAGTATAGGACATGCAAGTTGCTCAAAGCATACAGGCAAATTCGTTCGTGAAAGGATTTTTTCCTTTTGAAAACGGAACATGAAAGGAATTTTTTTAGAATGCTCTTGGCATGTTGATAACATGTGATAGTTAACCGACCTCAATAGACGGCAGAAACGCCAGCCCGCCACACTTCGATAGAGACGAGAAGGGAGAAGCGATACCGGCTGCTGGATTACTAGAGATAGGTGTCACACAGAAGCCAAGAAATATGGTGATAGCGTGGGTTAGCCATGTACTAGTATGATGTAACTACACTGGGCTGCTGTGTTTCGTACTCTTCCAGTCCACTGTGGAGATGATTGGTTAATTTTATATCGCTGAATAATATTAAATATTATGAGTGCAGATGCTCCACCACGAGGTTCCTTGCTCCTTCTCGGTAGTCCGGAATCTATGTTCTTCCACTCTATTTTTTTACATGAAGTTTGTTCATCCTTTTGCCAACACGCGAGACATCTAGCATCAAGGTGCACGTGTTATGCAAGGATCGTTCCATCTATATGAAGAACACTTGGGACTGGATCTACGAGACGGACATGTACCCAGGAGTGGACGTACGAACCTGAGTAATGTAGCGCAGTAAGTGAAGTACAAAGGCACAAATGGTATGAACATGCCTGGCATATAGGGTGTGTTTGGTTGCATTCTCGTTTCAGCATAGCTGTTCCCTCTTCATGCATGCTCAACTCAACACCCCTCTTCATGCATGCTCTCTTCATGCATGCTTCTAGTGTATTTGTGCTAAACTAGTGTGGACTCATGCACCCTCCATACACTCTACCAAACACCCAAAAGTAGGTTGAGAAGGGAACTCTTGGGCGGCATTTATCTCTTACTACGTACTACCACTAAATGTTGTACGTGCAATGCATGGTGATGTTATGGAGTACGTGCCTAAGTACTCTACTACTACTATATTAGTTGGAGGCACATATTGACTTTTATATTTGTTTACGTGTATGCCCCGAGACCTTCCAACTAGACGTGTCTTTCTCTCCAGGTCGCACTTTGTATCATTCATACCACTAAGTACTACTACTTGTGGTCTCCGACCCAGAAGTGGAAGAAGTGGAGACGCTCTACCACGCTATTTTTTTACGCTGGGCTCTACCACGCTGTTCATGTCCCACTCCTTTCGCTGACATGTGGGACATCCAGCATGTGCCGTGTTTGGCACCCTTCGTCGTAAGAGTTGAAATGCTAGCATTCATTAGAAATAAAAAATAAGAAATAATTATACCACGCGGTTCCCTTGCTCCTAAATATCGGAAAGAATACTTCCGTTCGCCAACATGTGGGACGTCGACCATCCTAGTCCACTTGCCATGCACGCAGAACTCCAAGGGAGAGTCACCCAGGTCATCGCGCCGCAGTAACAATGACTAATGAGCTGTCAAATCACAGGCCCACTTCCCACTTTGAAGTTGCTCGGACGAAGGAACCATCTTGACTTTGTTGAATTCAGCTTCTTGAAGAAAACTACTGTACCAGCAGTACTGCTAGCTACAGTAGTTACTCCTATAGAGGCCTCCTTTCGTTCATAGGATAGGAATATGAAAATCATAGGAAGTGAGATGACATGCATCTCAATTCCTATAGAGAAAGAGATGCCATTTGATGCTTAGGATAGGAATTTTTCCATTTAGTATAGGCTAATGTACTGGCAATTTGCTCTAAAAACTATAGTAGTAACTAGTAGTATTGGTACATGCTCGTACTTAGACACAGACACACACACTAACTACTAGTACTACTACTTCTCACATGCTGGCCAGACGCCGTCATTCTCCTTCCTGGCTTTGTTGGCGACAGCCCACCGCGCTTGGATCTACGCCGACCTCTCCGCAGCAGCGCCTGCATCCTTTTCTTTCTTGTGGCGGTGAGCCTCTCTTTTCTTGAGTGCTTTCTGACTTTTCTGCTCCCTCTGTGTGACTTTCGCCGCCTCTTGCTCTACCGCCCATTCGACCTTGGCATCCTCAAATTCCTCCCACATAGTTGTCAGATCGCGAGCGGCAATGAACTCGGCATGGCGGGATGCCATCACTTCCTTACCATTTTGTGTGCGGTCGTGGGCGGCGAGGAACTCGGCGCGGCGGGATGCCATCGCTGCCTTACCGGTTCGTGTGCAGCGCGGTGGCATGAACGACGCTTGGTGAGAGCTCTGGGGTGGAGTGGCCGGACAACCGTATAGTGCATTGGTTTGTCAAGAGCTCAAGGACAGAGTAATATGCATTGGCGGTCATCGAGCTTGTCTTGATAGCTCACTTTGATCATTGTATACGAGATATGGTGATTATACTGTTTAGACGGCGAGCCCATCACTTGCGCGCCCTGGCAGTGCCTGACATTACTGTTTAGACGTTTGATGGAGGCCTACGCGATCGCCGAGCATGTATTCACCTGGCTAAACACCAACGGTCATACTCGGACCGCCTTGCTCATGTATATCGTCCATCACAACGACAATCTATAAAACAGCCTAAGCTGGAGAGGGTACTATGGTAGTATGGTATGGAGTATGTACTATCGTGAGCGACCGATCTTAGTGCCACTGCACACCGAAACCCCTTCCATCGCTAGCGCGCGCTTCCCGCCTGAAACGGTCACCGTCTCTCCAGAATGTCAATGCTACATTCACCGGACTTAATTGAAGTTGCAATTGGTGTGTCACTGACATGCGGGTAAGATGCCCGTTGGGCCCACATGTCAGTAACCCAAACGCATCTGCAGTTAAGTCACTGAAGAAGCGTCTGCATTCACGCCCGACAAACCTACTCCGGCGCCAGTTGTCCATCCGTCTGCCGCAACTCATTGCCATTCGCCCTCTATATTAACTTGAGCCCCAGCTCCCAGCCATAGCCAAAGACCCACACTTATTCTCCTCCGGTCCCTTTCTTCTGTCGGCACCACTTCAACCATGGCCTCCTAGCGCTCTGAAGCTCTCTTGGACGTACTGTCGCAGGAGCAGACGAGGGACATCGGCGGCTCCGCTCCGGGCGCTCTCTAAAGCTCTCTTTGACGTACTATCGCAGGAGCAAACGAAGGAGATTGCCGGCACCCCCCCCCCAGCCGTCCTCCGCCGCCACGACCACGAAGCCGACGCGCGTGCGCGGCCGCAGGCGGCAGCGAGGAAGAGTTGTAGACGGTAGGTCGCCGCCGCTCTGTTCCCGGGAAGGCCACCGCTACTGCACTCAGTCGACGCCAAGCTTGGTGGGGTAAACATCGGCGGCTGATTAGCCGCTTGGCGGTGACGTGGAGGCGGAAATCTTCAGAACCTTGTGCTCCAGAGGAGGAGATTATCGAGGCGGATGAGGAGGAGGCAAAGGCAATGGCCGGCTTTCTCGGGTTCATGGCCGGACATGGTGGTCGGGCGCCGACGATCGTTTAGATTAGGTTTACAGTAGGTTTTAGTACGGTCTGTCCGAAATATGTAATGAATTTCGTCCAGTTTGTAGGAAAAGTTTTTGAAATGTAATGAATTTCATTCAGTTAATTTGAAATTTGCTTTGTTTGCACAAATTTCGTCTGGTTAGTTCATATAGTTGTTGAAAGGTATGCGGGTAGCATCGGATGGCATCCATCAGTGTCCTCGGACCGATGCCGGTGTAAATTTGTGGGCCAGCGCTGGAGATGCCCTAATTATCATGCTATAATCGCTAACAATCCTCCATTATCTGGCAGGGAACAGTTATCCCTCGATCAAAATCAGATCCGCGGTGTTTCGCACTCCTCCCGCATAAGAGTGTAAACTCTTGCTTACATAAAAATGGAGCAAGTGGACGACACTGTAGCATGTCATATCACTTGAACTAGTCCGGCTAACAAGTGGCAAAGCACCGCCCTCGTCATTTTGTTCTCAATTTCTATCGATCAATCGCGCGAAAATGTTACGATTCGCAAGTTCTAAAGGAAAAGGCGACAGACTTACGACTTGTACGCGTCGCAACCCCGACAGTCCGGCTCGCACGCCGCTCACCAGAGGGGACATGTCTTGTCTTGCAATTTCAATGACATGTGGGACCGTAATTGAATAAACCGCCGATAGCCGAAATCTAATCGCTCGGCGGGCGTCGGATGAGAAGAGAGAAACGAGGGAGGGAGAAGAGATCGCCCGCACGCCGCGCACGGACTCCAAGAAATATATGGTGCTAATGTGAGGTGGGCCATGTTGGAGTCCGGACCGCTTCCGGAGCCCGCTCTCACCGCCCTGGCCCCTCAAGACGCCAGCTGCCCACCGCATGCATGCATAGCAAGTAGTACTCCTTATGTGGAGGAGAGTGTAACGCCCCGAGACCGATGTGCCAGGTGTCCTCCAGTTATTCGCTGTTGTTTCCTTGTCTTTGCTTGCGTGTCATGCATTTCTTATCATGTCATCATGTGCATTGCATCATCATGTTTAAAACTTGCATTCGTCCGGGTTCTCCTCGTTCCTTCCGTTGTCCGTTCTGAGCCCAGACACACTTACACGCGCCCGAGGCATGCGCCGGAAAATGTTCTCAGAGTGGGGTGAAAGTTGGCATGCGGTGTTGTTTTGTTGTTAGTAGGTCGCCTGCCAAGTTTCATCGCATTCGGAGCTCGTTTGATAGCCCAACCGTTAAATATAGCGGCAATAGTAGCCGGTTTAACGTCGGACGTTTTCGGTCTCTGGAAACAGTCGCCGGGCCTCCCTCTCTTCTCTTCTCTCAGCTCGAGACCATCTACACAGCTCACCACCTACCGCCAGGCCCAACCCAACCTCTCTCGTCAGCTCGTGGACATCCCCTCGCACGCGTCCGAAAGTTGTCCCGAACCCGACCCGGAGTGTCGCCACCATTGGATCCAGATCATACCCAAACGTCTACAAAACATCTCCGTTTTGTTTATTGGACTCCCTAGCTTATTTTTCCCGACCGTCCGATTACGATCGGAGGGATCCAGGCGACCCTACCCAAATCCACTCGGGATATATATTCGGATCAAACCCTAGTCCAATCCATCCATCCCCTCTCCGCCGCCAGCCGACCTACCTACCTTCTTCCTCGGGATCTCCTCCCGATCCAAAAATCCTCATCGTTTTCTCCACCCAACCAACCATCGCCGCAGCCTCCGACCACCTCCCGCAATTTTCGCACCGGCCACCCAAGCAGCAGCAGCAGTCTGGAGCGCCGCCCTCCACCCCGCATCCAGCCGGCGCTCGATCCATCTTGAGATCGAGGCCACATCCTCATCCCCGAGTTCTTCGAACCCCCCTCCTGCTCTGCTTCGTCCCGCTCACCGAGCCCTGTCTCGTTGCCGGTAACCAGCGCCGTCCACCTCGAGTTGCGGCCTCCTCTGCTTCTCCTCAAGCCCGCAGCACCAGCTTCCCCGCGCCACCGCGACCAGCAGCTCACCGGAGGCAGCAGGACTCCTCCCGAGCACCATGGACCTCTGTACCCTCGCCGGAGCAAGCTCGTTCCCAAGTCCCGCCAGCGCCGCTGGTTCCCTGCTTCAAATAACTGCATCGCGCCGTCCCTTTCCTCTAGCCCGAGCAGAGCTCCACCTTCGCTCGATCTGCTGCCTCACCACCACGCCGACGAGCGCCACCGCCGGAGCTTCTCCGTCCACCACCTGCACCTGCAAGGACCCCGTCGCCAGTGACCAATACCAGCGCCAAGGCCGTGCCTGGATTGTTTCTCCTTCTCTGCTATCTTCTTCTCTGAATGTCTCCTCCCTGTTTTTCTTCCACAGGGAACCGCTGCCGCACATGGAATCGCCTTCTTCTTCGAGCAGTGCCATTGCCGAAGTTTCTCGTCGCCGGGAACCAGCGCCCCAATCCTCGTACTGCCCGAATCCGCCGCGCCCACTGGTCCCAGCCCGTGTAACGCGCCTCTGCTTCCATCCCCGTCGCCGTCGGCTGCATCGAGTAGCAGCAACGAGCAGGTCGGCTCGCGTTGACCAAGCGAGGCAAGCGCCAGGCCCAACCTGCTTCTTTGCCGGCCCAGCGCACTCCTCCTCACCCAGCCAGCCTTCTTCCATTGAACCGGGCCAAAGCCCATGGGTGAGGCCTCCACAGCGCCTCCTTTTTTTATTGCTGTTTGGGCTAGGCAGATTCGGCCCGAGACACGTTTTTTTTCGCTGAACGTTTTTTCTATTTAACCAGTGCACTGCATATTTACAGAACTGCCCCTATGTTAAACTGCTAATAACTTTTGAACCATGCATCCAAATAAAACATGTCATATATGTATCACGACTAGATTTTCATCTAGTTTAACAATATCCAACTTTCAATCATGTTTAACATGTTTAAAATGATGGTTGCTTTATTTTGCTCTTTTAACATGTTAAAATACTTTAAATCATAACTATTTAACCGTAGCTCCGAATTAAATAAACTTTGTATGTAAATGGGGTAGAATTTTTCCTAGTTTATCATGGTGCACTTGCTTTGAATGTTTAACAACTATAAAATTTGGTTTAGGGCAGAACAGTACCAAACCTAATACATGCACATGAGGAGTTTCCAGAATTGTTGTTTGTTGCTTCCGGCCTCATTTAAACTTGACTAGATAGGTAGTTTTACTTTGCTTCACCCTCTTGCCATGTTTTACAACATTTAATATTGTTGGGTACATAAACGAGCGAGAACAAAATAAGTCATGTGGTGTTTCACAAATATGCAATGGAGTTGCATATTGAGCTCCACTTAATTTGTAGTATTGTTTGTTGCACTTTGTCATGCCATGCCTCATTAAACCGGACATGAAACATACTTGATTGTGCATCATGCCATGTTGATGTGTTGGTTGTTTACTATGTCGTTTGCTCCTTTCCGATGTTGCTTCTTCGGATTGGTTTCGATATCGTCGTGTGTGTGAGGAACCGTTCGACTACGTCTGTTTATCTTCTTCATGGACTCGTTCTTCCTCCTTGCGGGATCTCAGGCAAGATGATCATACCCTCGAAATCACTACTATCTTTGCTTTGCTAGATGCTCGCTCTTTTGCTATGCCTATGCTGTGATACCTACCACTTGCTTATCATGCCTCCTACTTTGTTCAACCAAGCCTCTAACCCACCTTGATTGGCTATGTTACCGCTTCGCTCAGCCCCTCTTATAGCGTTGTTAGTTGCAGGTGAAGATTGAAGTTTGTTCCTCATTGGAACATGGAGGTGTTGTTCCTTGTTGGAACATGTTTACTTGTTGGGATATCACTATATATCTTATTTAATTAATGCATCTATATACTTGGTAAAGGGTGGAAGACTCGGCCTTATGCCTGGTGTTTTGTTCCACTCTTGCCACCCTAGTTTCCGTCATATCGGTGTTATGTTCCCGGATTTTGCATTCCTTACGCGGTTGGGTAATAATGGGAACCCCTTGACAGTTCGCCTTAAGTAAAGCTCCTCCAGCAATGCCCAACCTTGGTTTTACCATTTGCCTCACCACCACCTACTTTTCCCTTGGGAGTCGCTCTCTCGAGGGTCATCTTTATTTTAACCCCCCCGGGCCAGTGCTTGTCCAAGTGTTCGTCCGAAATGGGCAGCCTGCGGGGCCACCTCGGGGAAACTTGAGGGCTGGTTTTACTCGTAGCTTGACCTATCCGGTGTTGCCCTGAGAATGAGATATGTGCAGCTCCCATCAGGATGTCGGCGCATCGGGCGGTGTTGCTGGTTTAGTTTTACCCTGTCGAAATGTCTTGTTGTACCGGGATACCGAGTCTGATCGGAATGTCTCGGGAGGAGGTCTATTCCTTCGTTGACCGTGAGAGCTTGTGATGGGCTAAGTTGGGACACCCCTGCAGGGATTTGAACTTTCAAAAGCCATGCCCGCGGTTATGGGCAGATGGGAATTTGTTAACGTCCGGTTGTAGAAAACCTAAAGTTGACCTTAATTAAAATATATCAACAACTTGTGTAACCGTGATGCTCTCTTTCCGGCGGAGTCCGGGAAGTGAACACGGTGTTGGAGTTATGCTTGACGTAGGTCGTTTAGGATCACTTCTTGATCATACTTTCTCGAACGTGCTTTGCCTTCTCTTCTCGCTCTCATTTGCGTATGTTAGCCACCATATATGCTAGTCGCTTGCTGCAGCTTCACCTCATACTTTTACCTTACCCATAAGCTTAAATAGTCTTGATCGCGAGGGTGCGAGATTGCTGAGTTCCTGTGGCTCACAGATACTTCCAAAACCAGTTTGCAGGTGCCGATGTTACCGAGCAGGTGATGCAACCAAGCTCAGGAGGAGCTCGATGAAGATCTTGTCCTTTGTGTTGTTTCGTTTTAGTTTATCAGTAGTGGAGCCCAGTTGGGGTCGATCGGGGACCGTGTCACTTTTGGGGTTCTTCTTTTATTTAGGTTCCGTAGTCGGACCTTGATTGTATTTGTATGATGTAATGCTTTATTCATGTAATTGTGTGAAGTGGCGATTGTAAGCAAACTATGTATCTCTTTCCCTTATTAAATTACATGGGTTGTGTGAAGATTACCTCACTTGCGACATTGCTTTCAATGCGGTTATGCCTCTACGTCATGCTTCGACACGTGGGAGATATAGCCGCATCGAGGGCGTTACAGAGAGAGAGGCATTGAGAAAGTCAAGGAGTGGGCTCTGCAAGAGCCCATCTCTACACGTGCTCCTAGGTATAAATTTTTTTCTAAAAAAGGCATAAAAAACAATTGTGTCTTAAAAAAAGAAAGGTAAAAAACATTTGAGAGGAAATAGATAGAGAGAAAGTGAGAAAAAGCTGTAACCAGGGCATTACCTGAGGAAGGAGGGAGTGGTGCACATGCCGAGTTTACTGGGTTGCCGTGTTTCACACTCCTCCGTCATAACAGTGGAGACAATAGCTTTCATCAAAAATAAACAATGAATACTCGTTGCTCATCCTCTATATCGGAAAGAATACTTTCATTCGCCGACATGTGGAACGTCGACCATCCTGGTCCACCTGCCATGCACAAAATTATCCTGGTCTACCCCGGTCGTATCACAGGCCCAACCTTTCCCACTGTAAGTTGTTCGGATGAAGGAACCATCATGACTTCGTTGAATTCCGCTTCTTCAATAAAACTTACTGTACCCACAATACTTCTACCACACGCGAAGACTGGACGGCACTGTACCACGTCATATCACTGAAACCCACTAGGCCAAACTAGCCCGCCTTGGTCATCTATTTTGGAATGGAGGGAGTACGTCTCTGCACTGCTATGATTTTGTGTTGCACGCTCTCTGTACTTTTGCTATGATTTTCCTACCCTATGAATCAAATGAGGCCTGAATGTATGTCGACTATTGTCTGATTGATCGCTAAGCCTACAATTTTAGGAGCTAGGGCTATTGGTCGATAGATGAGGGATAAGTATAAGCGTACCACGAGCTCATCAGCCCCAACGTTTCTCTTCGGTGAGTGTTTTGCAAGTACTATAGCACGCACAGTAGCTAGCCTACTAACACCAAGAATCATCAAACAAGCTCTGCTGATATGATAAACAGTTCAAACTTACATCTAAGCATGCCATATATTACATCAAAAGATGGTGAGGATACATCTGTTTCCATAACTCGGAGAGGGTTCGCATGATTCATCGCATGATTCACTATCAAACAAAATTAGCAAGATCCGCCCACACAAGACAGTTCACTAGCCCTAAGATGGTTTGACAACACGCATCGTTCTGGTAATTAAACACAGGGCAATGCAAACTACCCTGAAGGATTAGCGCGACCAACTGTTTCTTGTCATCGATCTCTCGGGAAATGACCACAACACGGACAGCGGCATGGGAATCGATTTCTGGGGCGATGTCCACAGGACTGACCGTGACATCAGAATCGATCTCTGGGGCGATGTCCACAGGATGGACAGCTGCATCGGAATCGATCTCCGGGGTAATGCCAACAGGACAGGCCACGACATCGGAATCATCAAGGACATCCACCAGCACCTGCACAACCCTAACATATTAGCAAGCACATTGCAAATAATCAAAAACCACAACTATGGTAATAAGCCATTATTTTTTACCTTGTGCAGCTCACCGGGGGATCTCATCCCTCCGGGGGCCATCTCCTCGTCCTCGATGGGGGCCATCACCTTGCCAGGGGAATACTGCTTCTCAACGGCGACTATCTCCTCAAACTCGGTCTTGAGCCTCACATAGGTGGCAAACAGAGTTCCTGGGGTAGGCACGATGGGGCCCTTGCTGTTCTTCCAACTTTCTTTGAGGAGTTCGTCCGCCAACGTCCTCAACTCTTTGGCCAGTGCTTGTTTCTTGGAGTTCTTCGTCTCCATGGGTTGGCCCGCCAACATGGTCAACTCGTTGGTCAGTGCTCGCTTCCTGGAGATCGCTGTCTCCAATGGGTTGTCCGCCAGCAACTCTTTGCCTAGTGCTCCAGGATCCATCAATGAACTAACAAACAAAAAGCAATCGAAAGGAAACCACAATCGCAATGAAAAAGGGAAAAGAATAGGATGTGAGAATCGGTCGGTGCTTCACAAAAAGAAGATTCTTGGAATGAAAATATAGCAGCATAACTTTTTCGCCCACCTTTCCTTCATCGCTACAGAAGAAAAATGGCAGAAGTGAGTAGCCTAGAGTGAGGTTTTCTTCAAGAAAGGGAAGAAAGGGCTTGAATGAGCGTTCTAGTGAAATGATTCATCCAGTCCAACTTGGAGGCCACCTTACCACTGCTGGTAAAGGTGTGGGTTTTGTGATATGACGGGTCATGACGGCCACACCAGGGTGACAGGTGAGTCTCGACTGTAGCACCTCGCTGTGATTTGGTGGATGGCACGTGGGCCCGGATGCTTTGAAATGTCCCGCCTGTGCACCGCGACCAAGGCGGAGAGGAAAATGAGAGAACTACATAATTAATGCATGAGTTTAATTGGGGTAGTTTTGTAAAGTACGAGATACATTCCTCCAATAGCAAAATGCCTTGGTTCATGAGATTTCTGATTTGAGCCCTATAAACCGGAAGGGAGGGAGTACTACACACGGTGTAGTCTAGTCACTTATTGAAATCTGTAGAAAGGCAAATACTCCATTCCGGTTTACAGGGCTATACTACTCCTTCCGTCTAGGTGTGTAAGTCATCTTACAAAAACCAAATAGTCCCAAAACACTTAGGCGCGGTGCATTAACTTCT
Source organism: Triticum urartu (assembly GCF_056163025.1). Taxonomy (NCBI): domain Eukaryota; kingdom Viridiplantae; phylum Streptophyta; class Magnoliopsida; order Poales; family Poaceae; genus Triticum; species Triticum urartu. The sequence goes on from NC_141875.1 coordinate 231,243,309, forward strand.
ACCTTGTTTCTTGTTTCTTGACATATCAACCAATAAGAGATGAGTGGCGTGCATGCTTTTAATGACTTGCAATGGCTAGTTCATTGCATGCAATGCTATTAATTAGCAAATAAACATTGGTGACCCCAGGAGGAAACGGTGCTAAGCGCGTGGACCTATGCAGAATGAGTATCAACCAATGGATAATGGATTTTAATTGTTAAAAAATAGCAATTTTGTCTCATGCAATAGCCTGGCTAGTACTCCAAGGAACCGCACCACGCGAGCGTTCGCAACAGCCACGTTCGGGTTGCACTTGGATCTTTGCCTCTTCGACAAGATGAACAATGATGTTACTCCTACTTCTACAGTATCGAATCCACTGATGCATGTCCGTCCACCTCGTGCGGGAGGGATAGCGTGTAGCGAAAGCTTCTACTTACTGCTCCTGCCTTTGCATCTATGACAGGTGGGCCCAACAGGTGGTTAGCCCTCCTGTCATGCAGCCAAAGGCAGGTGCAGTTAAGGCACCGGAGCTCAGTCCGCGAGGGAGAGGGCGTTGTAGTAATCAAATTTCCCAGTCTTGTACGAGTTAATGCGACACATCAAAGCACTGCACTCGATATAAGTCTTTTTTACAAATTTCAAATGGGCTACTTCGTATGTAGGAGTAGACATATTATGCTTCGTACGTAGTCACTTGTTGCAATCTCTAAAAAGACTTATATTTGGAAACGGAGGGAGTACAACGCATGCATGCATGCCGTGACTTTCCTTTTGATACTTGCATGTGTTGATTTGATGCACCTTGTCAGATTTTGACTATAAATCTAACTAACCAAATTTTCATGCATGTCACAAAAAATTACGGGGCTGTTTGGATTGTGACTATGTTTGTCTTATGTTGCCACATTATTTTTCCCACACTTGCCACACTTGCCTGACCTGAGTTGCTAAAATTGTTAGACACACTTTGGCTTGCTGAACCAATTTTTGTGTCTATGACATGTGGGGTTCACTACTAATAAAAAATTCTTTTCTTAGGTGCGGCTAATAAAAAAGACTTATATTCAGGAACGGAGGGAGTAGAAAATATAAATAATAGTGCATGTTGGGGCAACCCATGTTTCCGCTAATTTTAGCCGTGGGCTTGTTCACAATTTTTACGAGGGGTTGGTTGTTCATTTAATGGAGGGAATTGTAGTACCAGACATGAACGATACAAAGTGCGACCTGGCACTCCGTAACACCACTTGTAACAAGCGGGTAGCTATCTCAAAAAACAATCAACAACTAAAAAAACTGCGACCTGGCATGTAGTAGTACACAATTTTAAATGATTGTTTTAATGGAGTGAAAAAGGAAAACTACCCCACTACGTATATATAGGCCGGAGTCTCCGCGCTTGCTTGCTAGGGTTGCTCTATTCACACACTCTCATCCTCTCCAGATCTAAACAAGATAGCGGTAGTAACGTTGTCTTTCTCCCTTCAAAAAACACTGGCTTTCTATCCTCACCGCCGGTTACAGATCCGGACATATCCCCCTCCACCGGTGAAGGGGAGGAGGGGCAGCGTTTAGGCCGTCGTCGACAGCGAGGGAGGAGACCCACTGCCGGCCGCACCGTTATCTCTGGCCGAGCGCCGGCGCGGGAGGTTCTCCGATCCCTTCATCGTTGCCTGTGGGCGGATCCGGCCTCCCGCCACCCACCTATACACATCCTGACAACATTCAGGTATATCTTCGTTCGAAACCGCCTTAGCTCTACTTCCCTAGCTCGCTACATCGCTGCATGTGCATCATTTTCTACCTCTCAGCCCCTCTCGATCGGATGGTCCAACATCACATTTTTTTTCTATTGTTAGAGGTAAAGCTACTTCATGGAGTCGAATCTTGTACTCCCTCCGTCCGAAAATACTTGCCATTGAAATGGATGTATCTAGATGTATTTTAGTTCTAGACACATCCATTTTGATGACAAGTAATTCCGGGCGGAGGGAGTACTTGGTTCAAACAAGAAATAAAGTGGGGGTGGGGAATTTAGTATGTACATCGGACTTGGTACAAACAGGAAGGAAACGGGGTGAAATTAGTACAGACTGGTCATCCAACCGGTCTCTTGGTCGAAAAGGGAAATATAGAGGTAACGCTGTACACAGTGGTATGACCAGGACTAGATTTTCTGTCCACACATAGGGGTAGGTGGCTAGAGTGAACAAATATGGGACCAACCCAGATATGTTTCTTGGATGTTTGTTTCTCGGGGCAACAAACTATGAATCACCACTTTATGCCCGTGTTTATGTACATGGTGCTGGACTGCTGGTGCACCCACTATCCCATGCCCTTATACCAAATATTTAGGCTCCGTTCGGAATAAAGGGGCAGAAAACATAGGTCTTGATGAAAATAGAGGAATAGGGAAGGAGTGTAGGTACAAAATTATGGAACAGCAAACCGGAGGAAACTCTCAAGAGAATGTGTTTGGATGGACTACGAAATGTATAGATTTGTTTTTTTAGAGTAGCATGCTTGGCAGTATGAGATGCTATTTGTTTATTCAGCTGCACAGTGACTACTCTTGTCCTCACCTCATGTACCACACATAGGTTGATTTTTTTATTCCGGCAACACAGCACAGCAACCTGTCTAACGCATCGCAACGAGCGCCTGCCTCGGGCTTCCACCCAAAAAATGAGCAGTGCATGGGTGTTTCTAATCCTATGGAATCAGTACTACCAGACCAGCTTTCCTATGAATCACTATTCACCTTTCCCGTGTTCCGAACGGTTGAAAGGGAAAGAATACCATAGGAATTGTGTTCCTATGAAAATCCTGCACCAAACCTGTGAACCGAACACAACCTTAGTTGTTGTTAATCTAATGTCCCTGGTAAAAATGAAGCTATGACACTGTTATAAGCCATGACAAGTTTAGCCAAATGTTTTTTCCTGTAATTGTTTGAGACTCTGACTGTTTCCTCTGTTCCTTTTTGTGCAAACAGGGATATCCAATTCGCCCGGTTGCTGTTGTGACCTTTTGGTGCACTGAACAAAACTCTTCTTAAAAGAAGTGACTTTTGTGTTGTTTAACTGGAATGTCCGAATGGAACAGTTGCTTCATTTTGGTGGAACTCCACAAAGGGAGATCTGTGTTCCAATCCTCATCATCCATATTTGCGCCATAACCTTCCTTTAGGTAAGAATGATATTTAATGCAGGTGTTCATCTCTATTTTTCGACTACCATGAGAAAATAATGTTGTTTTTACTAGTACAATTGTACTCCCTCACGGACAAAACCAATTATGAATTAGAAGGTCAATCATGTACTTGGTTTCACCAAATGGTGAGGAGAAAAAGAAACAGATCATGAAGAGGAAGAAGAAGAATAAACAGTGCCAAGGCGATCTTGCTGAAGCTAGAGGCCTCAGTCGAGGCCATTCAAGGGCTTCGGCAAGGACTACCTTACATGTAAGACGATCCTCCATGGAGCCCTAACACTTCTGTTGTCTCACTTAATTAATTAGGAGTACTTAAGTACCACTAATTTATTACTGCCTAATTTTCCTGTTGGAGTTAAACAAATCTTTAGTAGGACCCTGTGATGAATCATGTACATGTGTATGTTTGTCTATGGAGGTGAATCATGTGGTGAAGCAGGGAGGGAATATTATTAGTGTCATTACATAATAGTGCTATTATTTTGCATGGCAATTTATTGCCATTGGTTCAATGAGGCAATGTTTTGCATATTGTCCATCATGAATTTGATGCTACTGTTTGAGTAATATGCTAATGTCTTCCTATCCTTTCTCACTAAGCTAATGAATGTTTCACCTTGTTCCTACTTGTGCAAACAGGGATCATGTTGTGCCAATCATACATTTTAGTGGAACTACACAAGACAATACAATGAATTGTATCCTAGGCAGTGCTTTAACTCTGCTGGAAGTTCTTGATAATCTTTTGATATAATCTTAGCACTGGTAAACAAGAGTGATTTCAACCATACATTTGAAGTGCATAAAAAGTATACTATTGTGTGATTCCAATGAGTGCTTTATCATCTGTTATGGGACTACATGAATAAGCTTTTTTTTCTAAGGTTGGTACGGGCCTAAGGCCTTCATCCATATTAGTTTGGTGTCATCTCTATTTGTATCGTGCTACTATCATGAGAAACTCCTTTATCTTTGCACGTTAAAGTTTTGCAACCTATGATAAATGGCAATGCTTTGAGTGTTGAGTTCAGCTAATTGGCACTGATTAAATAAATTAATACCTCTCTTTAAGCAAGACTACTATGATGCTAACTTTACCCATTAAGATAATGAGGGTGCTTCTATTTGTTAGTGTACGTTTCATCAACTAGTCCCACTATTATAGTAATATCACTCTCTCAATATATGTGCCAACAGGGATGCTCGATTTTGGTGGAACTGCACAAAAACTTTCGGTGCTTCATTGCCTCGACAGCTTCCATCCTTTCCTGTCAGTCGATAATCTCTGCTCGGTTTCTTCCTTTGCTGTGTCAGTCGCTTGGCTTATCTCGGCTTCCAGTCAAAGGAAATAGCAATTGATATGCTACCTCACACAGGTTGGTACTGGTCTATATCCTGATTATTGTGCCTGTCATATGTATTGGTAATTTGGTATTGTGCTACTGTTTGCAAATTTCATAAAGGAGTAATTTGGAGCCTGAACTCGCAGGCAAATCATTACATCGGGCGATTTCAGTAGAACTGCACAAAATGATCAGATGGACAGGTACTTATGCTGCGGCTATGTACTCCAAAGTTCACTCAAACAAGCATCGATGTTGACAAGAAGTGCCTATATTCATTCGAGTATCCACCGGCATCAACCAATTGTCAAACTCCAAGTATTAGGAGAATGAACGCCAAAAATATTGCTTGGTGCATAGCCCAGAAAAACGCAGTCCAGTCTTTGGTCCCAACTTGTGCCTTTTGGTTATCGGCACATATGGTAGTGAACTATATGGCATGGAGTCTAAAGATTCTAGACAAGTTGGTTGACGCGTATATTCATCTGGCACTTAATCAGTCTGCACGCCAAGGATGCTCCATTTCAGTTGAACTGCACAAAAAATTTGGGTGGTTCATTTTCTCAACCGCCTCCTTTCTCGTCTGCAATGTAGAATTTTTGCGAGGTACAGGACCAAGATGAACCAGTAAACTTGTTGGATGAAAGTAGTGGCCAAGTTGCTCAAAACTCCCTCGGCACGAGGCCACTATTTGAGGATAAACCTACAAGCAAAGTCCAGATTGTCTGTGCTACCTCTTATGTACTCGAAAGTTTACTCGTACAAGAACTAATTTTAGCAAGAAGTACCTCCGATTGAACACCATTTACCAGTCTGTACCCTAGGTAATTAAATTTCGTCCATGAATCATATCGGCTGTGATCTCAATCATTTGGATGCATAAACATACTGAACATGTGTATATCTGAATCTTTTTGTGAATTATGTATGAATATTATCGTGTGATCTATCAATCATTTGGATGCATAGATATGCTGAGCTTGTGTATATATATATGAATCTTTTGAGTTGTTGATAGTGAATGTTTGCTATGAATATGAACGTGTCCTGTGAACCTAAGTTTGATATGAATGTTTACCTTTTCTGCTGTATTTGTGTGTGAACTTGTTAGTATGCCTACTGTGCGGTATAAAACGCGGGATTCTTATATAAGTAATGATGTGTACAATTTATGTTTTCCCTTCAAACCACATTATATATACTAGCAAAAGGGCCCGTGCATTGCAACAGGAAAAAATATGGCACACACTTACGTTCTATTCGTCTTTACCGGGTCTGTCATTACATGTGCTCCGGTGTAATAACATCATAAATTACCAAACTGCCTTCGGAGTGTTTGTCTCAGGCACCACAGTGAGAATGATTGACAATATGAGCATCGCCAGCCTGAAGAAAGTTGTTGCTGTTATGACCGGCATGGCCAAGAGGATATATGATACGCACTGACATCCAACAACAACATTTCTCATGGTTTCAGTTTTTTTCCGAACCAGTGCTATATTTGATTATTTGGCACCAAAAAGTTGTAATTCTTTCACTCCAACTACGGCCAACATGGCTCGTCATTCTTCCAAAAGATGTCCCTTATGATATTTTTTCAGAAAAAAGGAGTGCATTATCTCCTTGCTGTCGTCTAACTGAAGGAAACTGAATGTGAAAATTTAAGTGTATATAGACTGACCCACTCGGAGTGCATACAAAAATATTTTTATCCAAGTCGTCAGTGCCAACACTGTACCTCCAATGTCCATCTGCATTTACACGGCTAGGTCTAATCTTAAGCAAGAATGAAACTACCAAGCAAACTGAGATAACATCATGTAGCCGACCCTGGGCAGCAAGTGGTCAGGGATCATCTGTAGAGAAACACGAAGTCGGCTGACGACCGCCGAGCATGGCCAGGCCCATCTCGCTCTCGTGGCTATCATGCTGGCTTCCGGGCCTCTCCGTGGCTCCTCCACTCCGAGTCCACAGCCCGACCTCGGCATTCCGCCTCCATCCTCCTCTGCCCTCTGTCCTGCGTGCTCCTCCACACCTCCCTCTCCAAGCCGACGGATCCGACCTTCCCCTCGCTGGATCCGGTCCACCATGAGCCTCAAGCCACCCTGCCGCCGCGCTCGTGTCGATGTCGTGCGTGGTGTAGAGGTGGCCAGCGTGTGGAACAGGCTGCGTCGCAGGCGTCGACGCGCTGCGCCTCCGCTTCCTCACCCCGGCAATCACCGGACTGAACAGCTTTGCGCCGGACTGCCATTTTGTTGTAAAATTTCCCTTCGTTCTCATTCTGTGTTTGTTGATTCAAGAGGCTCGTTGTTGATATGCAATTTTCCTAGGTATATAAAACTAGTAGACTTTCATGTAAGCAATCGAGGTGGGATTACTCCGAGTACATGTGTGAAAATCAGGTAAGGTACAGATATAGAAGCGTGCATGCAGGCCCAAACATGAGTGCAGGCCCAATAAGAGAATGTGGACGTGGACCAATTGGATGGAAAAAGTTTTTAGTACCGCCTCACAGCAATTGGACGGACTATCGATCAAAACTAACGGAAAAAAACTGAAAGCGTAAATTCAGGGAAAGAAGCGTATTGTCACGGTGAACCCAAAGAGTCAATCCGTGCTTTATTATTAGGGAAAGATTTATATTATTACTATTATCGTATATTTTATAGAGACTTATATATACATTATAAAAACATCGCACATGTTATTAACTTATAAAAGTAAATGTTTAACGGAAGTTGGCAAGGAAAATCCTGGTTGTTTTTGACTCACAGGCAAGGAAAATCCTAGTGATTGCGTACAAAAGCTTGCGAAGATTTTACGGGCCAATTTAATAATAACGCGCTCATTTTTATTTTGAGAAATAACTCGCTAATTTATTAATTATATATATATATAATGTGCCTCTCTGGTTTATTCTTTCATATTAATTGCTCCTTCTAACATAACATTATATATATATATATAACAAGCCCACCTAATACGTGAATTTCAAGGAAGTGCAAATGGGCTGGGATTTCTTAGAAAATATAAATGGGCCTGATTGACGCGAAATTATTTGTTCACCCAACCCAGCAAATGGACTGTACATTCTAGAAAACATGGGTTAAATATATGCCACATTTTTACAGGCTGACATGTGGGCCAATAGGTCGATGCCTACGCAGGGCGTTGTCAACTTGGTTAACAAATGATTGTGTCATCCACAGCCATTGGATTTATTTCCAACGGCCCGCATGCACCTTCAATCTCTCGTCTTCTTCCTCCAGCGTCGCGGGGACCGCCTGGTCCGACCTCCGGCGGCTAGCGGCTCTGCTTAGCACGCATCGTTGCGAAGCGCTACCCCACCGCCGGCCAGGCTATCCCTCCACTCCTCAGCACCTCCTGTTATTCTCCACAGACTAAAACCCCACACCGCAACAGAACCACTCATAACCCTTCTCCTCCTCTCAATCTGCGACTCACTGCTGCGATTTCACATCTCCGAGTCGTTCCCATCCCGGGCCTCGCCGTCGTCCACCGCCTCGCTGCGTTCGGTGCGGCGTGGTCAACAAACGAGAGTCATCGGAAGAGGACTGTATGTGGAGAGCCTGACGGCTGGGACCCACAAGGTCCATGGTCGCACGCAAGGAAAGTTCCTCCTTATTAAGCTGGAAAAAATGTTTCCTCCAGCTGGGACCCACCGGCTGTATCTTCGCACGGAAGGAAGTGCCTCCTTGTTTTGTGAAAAAATGATTCATGCCGTTGATAGCTGGGACCCGTCAGATTTTCTGACTGACTTGTGGGCCTACTAAGAGGACGTGTACGCACGGCTTTGTCAACTTAATCAACAAATGATTCTAGCAGCTGGACCGTGGGATGTTAATCCAACAGCCGTGCTCCGTCAACCTCTGTTCTTGCTCCTGTCTCCCGTGGGTGGCACCGCGGCTGTGCTGCCGCGCACCCAAACCAGTGAAGTTTCCCACTCCTCTCCATCTGTGACTCCACTGCCCCATCTTCCCCATCTCTGGGTCGTTCCAGTCTGGGTGCGCTCAGCATGGTGTGGTCAACGTGGTCAACAACCGAGAGTCATCGGAAGATGATTGTACATGACAGGAAGACAGTGGGGACGCACCACGCCCATGGACGCATGGTTGCAATGGAACGCCGCGAAGTCAACGTGGTCAAGGAACGACTTCCATCAGAAGTATACTGTACGTGGAGAGTCTCAGCTAGGTCTACGGCCGCAGCAAGTAAGTGCCTCCTTATTACACGGAAAATAATGATTCCTCCAACTAACAGCAGGGACCCACTGGACGGGCCACCATATTTTGCGAAAAAACGTTTGCCCCTGACTGCTGGGACCCACCTGACGGGCCACCGTATTTCGAAAAAAAAACGTTTGCCCCGCTGTCAGCTCGGACCCACCGGAAGTTTCTCCTTATTACGCACAAAAAAATGAATACTCCCCCGGCTAGCTGGGACCCACCTTAGTGGGAGGCTGACTTGTGGGCCTACTAAGTTGACCGGGACAAAGGGCATTGTCAACTTAGTCAATATGAACGATTCTAGCTCCAGTGACCGTACGATGTCCATCCAACAGCCGTAGTGCTTCTTCAACCTCTGGTCTTCTTGCTCCAGGCGCCCAAAGCAGCGCCGGTCGTGCCGCATGCTCCTGCCTCACGCGGCCGGCTGTGCTACCACGGAGGCCTCACCGCCCCTACTATTCCCACCACTGGCCAGGCCTTGCGGCGACGGCAGCCTCACACCGCAGCCGAACCAGTGAACCCTCGTACTCCTCTCCGCGCGGGCTTCCACTGCCGCGTCTTTCCCGTCTCCGCGGCGTCCCCTTCCTAGGCCTCGCCGTCGTCCACCGCCGTGGTGCTCTCTGCGCGGCGTGGTCAACATGGTCAAGGAACGACTTCCATCGGAAGAGTATTGTACATGGAGAGGCTGACAGCTGGGTCCACGGCCACAGCCCAGTTTTTTTGTGATTTGCCAAGTAAGTCGCTTTGTTAGGCCTGTTGGGCTGCAAATCTTTCAAGACGAGGAGAGCTTTCATTCGGCTGGCCAAGAAAATGGCACATCAGTAATGAGAAATGGGCTGTACATTCTTAAAACACATCAAACCGGCAATTAGTTTCGAATATCTTTTTTTCATTTCAAGACTTTAAATTACATTAATTTTTATGCGTGGAGAATTTGTTGGATTTTATACTGATATACATTTATTTTTAAAATCAGTTTGAATGTGAGTGGAAATTTCGGGATTAAAAACAGTTCGGACCGCACCGAAATATGCAAAATTTCGTATAATTTTTTAACCGTGGCCACAATATGGGTTGTAATTGTAATGCTAACAAAAATAATATGGGCTCCAAAAAACCTTAAGAATTAGCAAATGGGCTGTAAATTATTAGAAATAATGGCAGATGGGATGTATGCTGTTTTCCACAGATTTGACGCTTTCCTAAAAAAAGGTTGACGCACAAGCAGTGAGTGTTGGATGTCCATCGAACGGCCGTCGTGCTTCTTCAATCTCTACTCTTCCTGCTCCAGCCGCTCAAACAAGCGCCAGCGGGACTGCCTGCTCCCTCCTCCCCGCGGCAGGCTGTGCTGCCAAGCAGGCCTCACCGCCCCACTGTACTCCCATCGCTGGCCTAGCCATCCCTCTACTCACCCACACCTGCTGTTATTCTCCAGCGATGGCAGACGAACCAGTAAACCCTCGTACAGTCGTACTCCCCTCCGCGTGGGAAACAACTGCCGAGTCTTCCCTACCTCCGTGTCGTTCCCTTCCAAGGCCTTGCCATCGTCCACCGTCCTGGTGCTCTCGGCACGGCCTTGTCAACGTGGTCAACGACAGACACCCCCTGTTATTCTGCGGCGATGGCAGCCTCACACCGCAGCGAACCAGTGAACCCTCATATTCCTCTATGCATGGGCATCCACTGCCGCGTCTTCTCCGGCTCCACGTCGTCCCCTTCCTAGGACTCGCCGTCGTCCACCGCCCTGGTGCTCTCGGCGCGGCGTGGTCAACGTGGTCAAGGAAGGGCTTCCATCGGACGTGGACTGTACGTGGAGAGGCTGACAACTGGGTCCACGGCTGCAGCAAGGAAGTGCCTCCTTATTACGAGCAAAATAATTATTCCTCCACCTGACAGCGGGGACCCATCGGACGGGCCACCGTATTTCACGAAAAAACATTTGCCCCTGAATGTTGGGACCCACCAGCTACATCTTCGCACACAAGGAAGTGCGTTCGGGCAAAAAAAACGATTCGCCCCCCGGATTGCTGGGACCCACCAGCTACATCTTCGCAGGCAAGGAAGTGCCTGACAGTCAGGACCCACCTGTTCAAAGCATACGTACCCTTGTCATTCTGGTCGCGAACGTGTACGTACATATATACTGGTGGATGTAGAGGCACGCACGTGTCGTAGTAGAGGCGCGTACGTGTCGTAGTAGAGGCGCGCACGTAGCATGTACACGTACGTACAGCGGCCAGGGTGCAAGAATGAAAATATGGCCACGTATGTGTACATACGGGCGGGGTCTCGAATGCCTACTCGTGCATACGTACGGCCAGGGCTCGTGTACATGGTTGGGTCGGAACAGAGAAACATCGTCGTCGTCGTGTTCAAAGGGGAGGCAACGAAATGCGTCGTGTTCATGGGGAGGCAACGGAATGCGTCGTGTTCATCGGGAGGCAACGGAACGCGTGGGAGCCAACCGGCTGGGTCGGAACGGAATGCGTGGTCATGTTCATCAGGAGGGCTTGGACGGAACAGGCGATGGAAACGAGGCCTGGCGTACCGCACAACGGAGGAAACATACCTCCTACGTTCTAAACAGGGTCCTGTTGATCGGGAGGGGTCTGGCGTACCGCAAAACGAAGGAACGGACCTCCTACGGTCGAAACGGGGGTCCTGTTGATCGGGAGGGGTGTGGCGTACCGCGAAACGGACCTCCTACGGTCGAAACGGGGGTCCTATTGATCGGGAGGGGTGTGGCGTACCGCAAAACGGACGAAACGGACCTCCTATGGTCGAAACAGTGGTCCTGTTCATCAGGAGGGGTGTGGCATACCGCAAAACAGGACTCCACGGGATACTGTTCATCTCCACCGTCGACCTCCTCCAGCCTCCACAGGCTCCTGTTCATCCAGCCTCCACCGCGCGCTACTCCACTCGCTACTGTTCAACCACCCCTCCACGGGCACCCCTCCACCGTCTACTGTTCATCCAGCCCTCCACACCACGGGGTCCTGTTCAACCACCCTCCACGGGCACCCCTCCACCGTCTACTGTTCATCCAGCCCTCCACCACACCACGGGGTCCTGTTCATCCAGACGCAACGACACCGCTCATTGTTCATCCACCCCCCAACGCTCACTCTTCATCCTAGAGGCAGCATCGATCGAATTCAGTTAGCAGCAGTAGCGAAGGAATCGCTCGATCGGGTTCAGTTAACAACCATCGATCGATCGCTCGGGTTCAGTAACGCATAGCCTGCAGTGCAATCGCTCGGGTTCAGTTAGAGCCCAACGCCTCGCTCGGGTTTAGTTAGAGCCAACGCCTCGCACACATGCGCGTACGTGTAAGAGAGAAACGCGCATCGCTCGGCCCCCGACCTCCCACCGTAACCGGGAACTCCCCGAAATTTTCCTCGCCCTCGCTTCTACCATGGTTTTTCCCATCATGGACGACCCAAAGAATGTCACGCAGCTGCGTCTCCGGCCCGCCCAGGACGAAAAACCCATTTTCTCTCATGATTTTTTGTCATAGAAGTAGGAGCCCACCACATCTATGATGATACCGTGTTTTGTGACAATTATCATCATAGAAGTGTCATATGTATGACAGAAAAAAATCGTTTGGCCCAAAATGTCACAGATGTGTCTTTTTTTTGTAGTGTCTCGCCGCATCATGACAGTCAGTTTTCGGCTTTCTCTACCGAGGTGCTTGACCGGATGAACCGGAAACACAATTGCATTAGTTCTCCCTTTACTACCTTAGCCGATAGGGCAGAACGTAAGGTAGTAAGCACAGGAGCCGGGAAACCCAACTATTGACCAAAGACATGATTCGGAGTTGATGCATATAAGGCCAAACTCGTGACGCTGAAGTATGCTATAGAGCTGTTCGGACTTGTCGGCGACTCATATGTTGCCATATCGAACCCCTGGCAATTTGTGTCGGGTGCGTGCGTGAAACAACAGAAGAAGCACAATTTAGTTCTTAGAAAAAGCAAATACTGAATACGGACTATGTTCACTGGAATATGATTGACACGTCAAACACAATCTTTCAGATTAGAACGCCACTACCCGGACTATTTAACATGCTGGGGGTCGAAGGCTGAGGGAAAAGGCACTTTACAGGTTTGAAATAAAGAGTGTGGTCTACAAAAAAATATTTGGACCTCCTGTCGCACGTCTACGTTGCCTTGCCTTGGCGAAAGAACTCCTTGGCAGGAATAGCCTTTGGTTATCTATACGAAGCCAAACTCAGGAAGAGTCTACGAGATGACCAGGCTTTGAGTCACCTGTCGTAAAAGATAGAAAATAGTTAGAAAAAGGGGGAAGGATATGGGATTGCGGACCGTATTGTAGGCCTGTCCGAATTGTGTCTCCGCCGATGACTAAGGTGTTTTAAGTGCATAATTATGTATGCGCGATACAAAATTCGCCTCTATATGAGGCGAACGACGGAGTCCGAACTGCTAATCCAGCTGTGAGATTGATCGGTCCTATTTAATAGAGACCGGCGGCTTGATGGCCGATGAGATATGCGGCTTGATGAGGCCGCTTTGTGCTTTGGCTGCGGTAGCCATAGTATGCTCTTCTGTTCGGAGAGAGGTTCCGTGTTTCCGTTTATCGTGATGACGCCGCGTGGACCAGGCATCTTAGGCATTAGATAAGCAAAGTGTGGGACCGCATTAAAACAAGCAAAAGCGGTACGCCCGAGCAGCGCATGGTAGCTACTGGAGAACGAGACAATATCGAAGGTCAAGCCTTCGCTTGAGAAGTTGTTCGGTGAGCCGAAAACGACTTCCAATGTAATTGAACCCGTGCAGGAGCTTCTATGCTGGGTACTGTTCCCATGAAGGTAGTTGTGGTGGGCTTGATTCTTGAAGGATCAATTCCAGCTTTGCGGACAGTGTCTTTGTAGAGTAGATTAAGGCTACTGCCGCCGTCCATAAGGACTTTCGTGAGATGGAACCCGTCGATAATTGGGTCGAGGACTAGAGCTGCCAAACCTTCGTGACGGATACTGGCTGGGTGGTCTTTGTGATCAAAAGTGATCGGGCAGGCCGCCCATTGGCTAAATTTTGGGGCGACCGGCTCTATGCCATAGGCGTCCCGTAGTGCATGTTTGTGCTTCCCTGTAGGGATGTGCGTCACGTATACCATGTTTACAGCTTTTACTTCGGGGGGAAATTGCTTCTGACCCCCGGTGTTCGGTTGTTGAGTCTCTTCTTCGTCGCTGTCACTAGGCGGCCCCTTCCCCTTGTGTTTGGCATTAAGCTTGCCGGCTTGTTTGAAGACCCAACAACTTCTGTTGGTATGATTGGCTGGTTTATCGGGGGTGACATGAATTTGGCAGGGCTGATCCTGTATCTTATCTACATTGGATGGTCCGTCTCTGTTTGCCTTGAATGGCTTTTTCCATTGACCGGGTTTGGAGCCGCTGAATCCGGCGTTGACTGCCATGTCTTGTGTTCCTTCATTATTATTTCGATGCTTGTGTTTATTGCTTCGTGGCTCGCCGTTGCCGTCTCGAACTTTGGAAGTGCCCGGATCACTGGTGTTGTTGCTTCTATGAGCGAGGCAGCTGTCTTCGCCCACGCAAAAGCTGGTCATCAGAGAGGTAAGGGCTGCCATGGATTTTGGTTTTTCTTGACCGAGGTGGCAGGCGAGCCACTCTTCTCAGACGCTATGTTTAAAGGCCGCAAGGGCTTGGGCGTCCGGACAATCGACAAGTTGGTTCTTTTTAATTAAGAACCTAGTCTAGAGCTTCCTGGTTGACTCCCCCGACTGCTGGATAATGTGACTTAGGTCATCGGCATCCGGAGGCCGGGCATATTTACCTTGGAAATTATCGCGGAAGGCGTCTTCCAAGTCCTCCCAGCTGCCAATGGAATTTTCGAGCACGCTGTTCAACCAGTTTTGAGCTGGCCCCTTGAGTTTTACTGGGAGGTATTTGATGGCATGAAGATCATCACCGCAGGCCATAAGAATATGGAGAAGAAAATCTTTGATCCATACCACGGGGTCTGTTGTCCCATCATATGATTAGATGTTCACGGGTTTACACCCTTCTGGGAATTCGTGCTCCATTACTTCATCAGCGAAGCAAAGGGGGTGTGCGGCATCTCTATATCGGGCTAGATTGCGACGTAGTCCGGATGGAGTCCGTCTGCGGTTTTCGGCCCAGACGTAATTGTGCTTGTCATGTTCGGCTTGATAGCCGTTGTCGCGCATCGGGGCACGCCCTCGCGATCCGTAGATCGATCCGGCCAGACCTTGTTTATTCTTCAGGTCATGTCGCAGGCCATATTTGTATCCCTGAATGATTATGTTCGGCTTGAGTTGCCGCATTTTCCTGGCCATGTGCTAGCCGATCAGCCACATTACGCGCTGATGGTACGGGCTCCTATGCCTCGTCATCGAATTTAGGTAGCAATTTGTGCTTCGGGTAACTTTTGGTTGGGCGCACGAGGCCGTATTCCTCGGCTGCCAGGACATTAGTCCATCTTTTGTTGAGTAGATCCTGATCAGCTTGAAGCTGCTGCTATTTCTTTTTCAGGCTCCTTGCAGTGGGTATTAGCCATTGCTTAAAGCGCTCCTGCTCGAGAGGTTCCTCAGGCACGATAAAAGTCTTCGTCGCCGAGGCTCATCTCATCCTCGGAGGGCGGAAGGTAATTACTATCCTCCGAGTCTTCGTTTGCAACATGTTCATCAGGGCTAAGTTGCCAATCCTCCCGATCGTCTTGTTCGGAGTTTTGCTCGACAGGGTTTTCTTGGTCTTCGGCATCATCCGGAGTGTTGTTGTCCCTCGTGCCGGTATCACTGTCTTTTCTGCGACATGATTTAGAGCGGCGCCATCGGCACTTTGGTTATATCTCGAGAGGTTCATCCTCTACTGGATTTTTCTCATTATCACTGTCACCCTTCTTGGGTGTATTCACCATGTACATGTCATACAAAGAGGTGGCCTTCCAGCGTTTGGTAAACGGCAGGTTTTCAGCTTGCTCCTCTCCGGCATCGTCGTCCATACCGTCGATGTCTTCAGAGCCGTAATCGATCATCTCTGTTAAGTCCTCAACTGTGGCGATGAAGTGGGTGGTGGGTGGGACGTAAAGTTCCCCGCTCTCAGCCCCTAGTCCGGGATGGGCGTAGTTCGGACGTTGCTCCTCTGTAATCACGAGGGATCGCATCATGTCCAGAGCCTCGCTTAAAGGCGAGGTTTGTTGAGGAAGAAACGAATCCGTGGAGTATGGTGGGAAGGGAATTTCTCGACCAAACTCACAAGACGCTGACTCCGAGAGTTTGGAGCCAGTATCCGAGGAAGGGTCCAGCTTTGTGATGGTTGCCGGCGACACTGCTTCCTCCGGCTCTCCCGTACTGGGCCTAGTGGCCACAGATAGTGTGGCGGGTTTAGAAATCCTGTCTTCGGTCCTAGCGAGGAGCTCCGGCTCTAAGGCCAGAGCGGAAGTTGGGGTCTTGAATCCTTGGAAGATCAAGTCTCCTCGGATATCAGCGACATAATCCAGATTTCCAAAACTAATCTGGTGTCCTGGGGCGTAGCTGTCGATCTGCTCTAGATGGCCAAGCGAGTTGGCCCGCAGTGCGAAGGCACCGAATACGAAGATCTGGCCGGGGAGAAAATCCTCCCCTAGGGTAGCATTGTTGCAGATGATGGATGGAGCCATCAAACCTTCTGACGGCGACACAGTGGAACTCTCAATGAAAGCACCAATGTCAGTGTCAAAACCGGCGGATCTCGGGTAGGGGGTCCCAAATTGTGCGTCTAAGGTTGATGGTAACAGGAGACAAGGGAAATAGAGTTTTACCCAGGTTCGGGCCCTCTTGATGGAGGTAATACCCTACGTCCTGCTTGATTGATATTGATGAGTATGGGGGTTACAAGAGTTGATCTGCCATGAGATCGTAATGGCTAAAACCCTAGAAGTCTAGCCTGCATGATTATGATCGTGACTACGGACTAAACCCTCTGGTCTATATAGACATCGGAGGGGGCTAGGGTTCGGCCGTCTTGAGCTAGTTGTTGGGGCCGAGTCGAGGAGTCCGGCCAGGTTGCGGAGTTCGGCCGGGTTGAGGGACTTGGCCGGGTCAAGCGACCCGGCCAAGCATGAGCTGACTCAAGGGGCGTTGTTGGCCCCGTTTGTTTTTGAAAAGGATCCGGGTTTAGTTGCCTGCCTGGGGTCAATCCCCCCGACAGTATTCCCCGATGTTGTGAAGGTCCGCCGTATTCGGATGGGAGGGCCATCGCAGTTCCCCCCTTGAGGAGGTGAATTTCGCGGCCGCTGGGTCCGGCAACACCCACTATGTGCCGGCTTCCGGAAGCTGGATCGCAGCACCCCGGCAGGGGCCGGAAACCGAAGAGTCCGTTGAATCTTGGGGTGATGTTTTGAACTTCGCGCAGATGCCACATGGCGCCCGGAAGCTGTAGAGGCCTGACAGGCCACGCGCGCGATAGGATGGGGCTACGCACTGGGGCCCGCGGCCGGGCGCCCTCGGCCGACGCGCGCGGATTTATTGCGTCGTCCACGGGCCGGTTGCCATTCTCGATGCAGTTACTGCACGCGTACGTGCGCAGTTATTGTGGGGAAGTGGGAGGGGCGAGCGCAAACGATCCACTTCCCCATGTTTCGACTTGTGGGATATAAATTGGGGGAGGGGGCCGCGGAAGTCATACTCGCACGCGCTCCCTTCTTCTTCTTACTTCCTCTTCATCTTGCGACCGCCGTGCACCGCGATGCCCGCTGCCTCGAGAAGAGCTTCGTCGCCATCTTCTTCCTCTCCCTCTTTCGCCTTCATCCATGGCGCTGCCGTCGGGTTCATGGATGGGCTCGATCGTCACCCCCGATGATATCGCCTATTTTCGCACTTCTAGGCGCTTGCCGGGGGAGACGGAGGTTGTTGTGCGCCTGCCGCAGGGCGAACGAGAGCCGCGGCCAGAGGGCACGGAACGCGTAGTCTTCTATCCACACTTCAAGCGCGGGTTTGGGCTTTCGGCGAGCACCTTCTTCAACGACTTTCTGGAGTTCTTCGGGCTCCAGCCCCACCATCTTGGCATCGGCGCCATCGTGCAACTCTCCGACTTCGTTACCCTCTATGAGGGGTACCTGGGGGGGTCGAGCCTTCGATCGACCTCTGGGTGCTCTTCTTCTCCTTGAAGCAATAGCGCCCGAGGGCCGGGGAGATGTCTGAGTGCGGGGCCGCTGTCATCTTTAAGCGGTCGGGCGCTCACTGCCCGAAGATGCCACTGGAGGATTCTGCCAAGAAATGGAAAAATTCCTTCTTCTATGTCCACAACCTCGGTGCGGACCACATCAACTTGCCGCCGAAGGAGAAGAAGAACTAGGATTATTACCCCAAAGACCCGTCGTAGGAGGTGCTCAACATGTGCAAACGGGTGTCGGTGATGAAGGAGCAGGAAGGGCTCACCGTCTCTGACCTCATCAATGCCTTCATCAGGCGCCGAGTGCTGCCGCTGCAGCAGCGCCACCATCTCATTGGCGAGATGACGGGGCTTCAAGACCCCACCCGCATGTCGAACTTGTGGCTGGGGGCGGACCAGGTCGCCCTCCGGGTCAACGACATCTCCAAGGCCAACCCGCGGGACGACTGGGAGTTCGGGAAGTCTCCGTATAGCTAGGCGAACCCGGCGCCCGCGGTGAATCCCTGGTCTCCATACTTTGCTGGTACTCATCTTCTTTTTCGTCCTGACACGACGTAGGAGATTCTTCTGAATGCCATTCAGCATCCTTATGACCGGCCGCGGACGCAGGTGGCCCGTGCTGTCTCGGAGGTGCCCGAGGCCCACGGCGGATGGGAGGGGGCGACCGCCAACGTGGGCGCGGGCCGCCGTGCGGGTAAGCTTGTCTCCATTTCTTTGAGTCGCCGGCTCCGGGACGGTCTTGGCGATGCTGACGCGAGTTGTTGTTGTGGTGGTGGCAGGTGGTGGAGGAGCCGCGGCCGCAGCCAGGTCGTCTCGGGGGCCGGCGGCGGCGAGCCCGCCGCACGGGAAGAATTGCGTCAAGCCGTGGGTCCTGGACGCAAAACGAGTGGCGGACACGGCTGGGGGCGCTAAGCCGCCCGCCAAGAGGAGGCGCGGCGCTCCACAGGAGAGGGCGGCGATGCCCACCGTTTCGGTGGTGCCGGGGTGAGTTTCCTTGCTTGAATCGAGTGGTCGAGCTGCTCTACTTGGCTCTTGTGTTTTTACTGTCTTTTGTTTCAGGTTGCCGATCCCATTGGTGGTGGCGGCTGCGAACGCTGCGTCCAATGAGGGCAACCACGTTCCGGAGGAGCCGGTTCAGCACCGTCGACCAGGAGGAGGAGGAGTGAGTGGAGGCGGCGGATCCGGACCTCGGTTTGGACCCACCCGACGCTGAAAGCCAGGCATGGCGAGACCGGAACCGGGCCATGGCAGAGCTGGAGGTAGCGTTGACCCAGGCCTGGGTTAACGCCGCGGCGATGTGGGCGTGGGCCGGCGAGGGACCAGCATAGCCGAAGATGCCGGCCGGGACGGTGGCGGTGACGACGGTCTTTGTGCCGGTATAGGGAGGAGAGCACGGCCGGGATGGCCATGCGGACGTGATGGACCTCGACCAGGAGGTCGTGGTGCTTGAGGACGGCACCCCGCCGCGGGCCGACGTGGACGAGCGGGCGGGGGCGGGCGGAGACGGCGGCGACGCCGTCTTGAGGGAGGCGCCGCGGACGGCGTTGGAGGGGGCGCCCCAGGCACCAACGAGTGGGGCGTCGATGGTGGTGGGGCCACAGGCCGCCTCGGCCACGAAACCGGCCATGGCGCCGGAAGGTGCGCTGTAGAGGGCGCCGGCCGCGGGGGAGGCGGCCAGCGGAGTGCGCGCCCTGATGCTCAGGCCAAGGGGCGTGCTGGACCGCTGGGTCGCAGCCGATGCGAGGCAGGCCCAGCTAGGTCTTCTTCGGGCCTCTGACCCAGGAGGAGGCGGCGATGGCTGCCGTGACCCGCCGCCTACGAGGGCGGGTGGACCGGATCTAGGCCTTTGCCCAGGCCAACGTGGAGCAGGCACGCGAGCTGGAGCGCGCCGTGACCGTAAGTTTTTTCCTTGCCTTTTGCCTTTTCGTTTCCCGTTGCTTCTTCGTGGGGGCGCGCTAGCGCACGCACTGGGTGTAGCCCCCGAGATCCAAGCCAACTGGGTAGCGGTTGGGTCGAATCTTAAGTTGTTGTCCTTGTGTTGACCGTCGCTTCTTGCAGCAATTGGATTCCTACCGGGTTAGCGTCTTCAACCGGCAACTCGAGAAGCACCGGTAGCTCAAGGGGCAGCTCGCCGCCAAGGAGAAGGAGCTCCATGCCGCGACAGGTATTCTTTTGCGTGCTCTTCTTTAGTGGGGGCGCGCTAGCGCACCCACAAGGTGTAGCCCCCGAGATTCAGGCCAACCGTGTAGTAGTTGGGTCGAATCTTATATTGTTGTCTTCGTTTCTGACTATTTCTTCTGCAGCTGATGTACTGTCTTGGAGGACCCGGCTGATTTGAGCCGGCCTTCACAACGACCGGCTTGTCACCGACACCGGCCGACTTGGGGCCGAGGTGGCAAGGGCGAGGGTGGAGGTGACGGGAGCCCGGCAGGCAATTGACAAAGCCAACCGGCTGCGGGAGTGGCTGGAGGGCGACAAGGGCCGCCTCGAGGCCGAGGTGGAGTGCCTGAAGGTAGAGGCTGCCAAGGTTGTGGAGGCGCAGCGGGCCCTTGCAGAGGTGGACTAGCAACACGGCAAACTGGCCAACAACAAGGGCCAGCTCCTGGCTGAGGTGGAGCGCCTAAAGGCGCTGGTGGCCGCGGCGGAGGAGACCCAGCAGGGGGAAACCCGTCGTCGCGAGGAGGCCGAGAAGACGACTGAGGCCAAGGACGCCGAGCTAAAGGCGGCTCTTGCAAAGGTCGCCGAGCTGGAGAAGTCGCTGTAGGAGCGCCACCGCACCCTTGCCCTAGAGCGGCACGGTACATTGCTTGAAGCGCAACACTTGGATGAGTCCTTCTCCGGTAAGTGCTTTTCTTGGATTCTGCCGGGCTGGGACCGCAGTTTCTTTCTCTGGTAATTTTTCTGACTTTCTCTTTTTCTTGACAAGGGCCTTTCCGGAGACGCGCAAGCTAGCGGAGGAGGCCACCCTCTTCCAGCATGACCCACAAGGGGTTGTCGGCTCCGGGAGCGATCCGAGGGTGGCCTGGACCTTCTCGGAGATCGTGACCGCCGTCAAGGCTCGTCTGCGAGTCTTGGGCCACCAAATGGGGTGGATCTCTCAAGCCAGTGCGGCGATGACGGTGGCCCTCTGGCCGGGTTCTGTCACGCCGAAAAGCTTTACGCGGCTGGCAGAATGGCTGGAGGCGGGGCCGGATCGGCTTCATGACTGGCGTGTTTCCGCCGCTCGTGCTGGCGCCAAGATGGCACTCAGGTTCGCAATGTCTTGGCATCCGGACCTGTCACTGGACGCGTTGATGGGCCAGCGAGTCGGCTTGGAGGGCCAGCTGCAGGTGGAGGCCGGCCGGATTGCTGTGCGGGCCAGCTACGTCGCCGGGTTCGCCTTCCATGACGAGTTCTGCCCGGAGTGGGCAGAAGATGGCGGAGTCGTGCCTGCTGACGACTACGGCCTTCTTCTGGACGACCCGAAGGGCAGCTCCGAGGAGACGGGCGTCTACCACGACGTGGGCGCCAAGGAAGGGGACACTGGCACCTCAGCGGACCCGGAGGCCACCGGAGGAGATGCATGAAGCCGCCTGCTTATTACCTTCACAAAAATTTCTGTTAGGTAGTAGGTCCACCCACCCACCCACTTGGGGTTTCTTGGTGGAATGAATTCTGGCCTTGGGGCCTTCATAAATTTGAACTTGTGATGTATAAATTTTGTGGTTGTTTGAGTTCTTGCTTTTTGTCGTTCGAGCCGTTTTTCTATGATTTTCCCCTGTCGGGCTTCCCCCCGCGAGTCTGACGGCCGAGGCTCCGGTCCGTGAAAAGGAGTTCGGCCTTTGAGAGGAGCGCGCAGTATTTTAGCTGTCGAGACGTTGAGCGCGAGCAAAACACCCACTGGGCCGGCTGGCAGCAACTTAGTGTTCATGGCGTGCTGGTGCTCTGGCCTTGCATGCTTGCCGGCCGACAACCACTGAGTAAGGCGGCGGGTGGTGACCAAGCCGGCCAGCCCCCGAGCCCCCGGGTCGAGCGAGTCGGACCGGTGGCCGGGTTTGATGGAGAGGCAAATAATGCACAAATGTAGGAGACACAATAGTTTGGTCAGAAAGGGCAGCCCCCGAGCATCGTTCAGGGACTCCACAGTTTTCAGATGATTATAAAAGGCAGCGATACATACGAGCACATGACTAACTGTTAAACGGGCGGAGGAGTTCCGCGTTCCACGACCGGGTTGTTTATTCGCCGACGGTGTCTCTCTTGCGCTTGTTTGATTTGTGGGCGTCAATGAGGTAGTAGGCGTTGTGATCGCACAAGGCCTTGCTGATGATGAAGGGGCCCTCCCACGGGGAGGACAGCTTGTGCTAACCGGCTTACTGCTGGAAGAGTCGGAGAACGAGGTCTCCCTCCTAAAACGCTAGGGGTTTGATCTTCTTGATGTGGTAGTGCCACAAGCCTTGCTGATAAATGGCTGAGCCGCTGAGCGCTAGGAGAC
Source organism: Triticum urartu (assembly GCF_056163025.1). NCBI lineage: Eukaryota > Viridiplantae > Streptophyta > Magnoliopsida > Poales > Poaceae > Triticum > Triticum urartu. Next base: position 231,265,737 of record NC_141875.1, read on the forward strand.
GTGCTTCTTCGAGCTGGTCAACATCGTCTTCTCGGGCTTCTTTGGCTTTGACTTCGGTGTACATCGCGACACGCGGCGAGTCAAACTCGACATCGGTCGGGATGATGGCTTCCGCTCCGTAGACGAGGAAGAACTGGGTGAACCCAGTCGACCGGTTTGGCGTTGTTCGAAGACTCCAGAGGACGGCCAGCAGCTCGTCAAGCCAGCTGCCGGGTGAACGGACGAGCGGCTCAACGAGCCGTGGCTTGATGCTAGATAGGATGAGACTGTTGGCCCGCTCGACATGGCCGTTGGACTACGAGTGTGCAACGGAAGCCAAGTCGCGGCGGACGCTAGAGACAGAGCAGTACCGCGCGAGCGTGCCCTTGGCGAAGATGGTGTCGTTGTCCATGATGATGTTGTTTGGCATGCCGTAGCGCACCGTGATGTCCTTGATGAATCGAACGGCCGTTGGCCCATCCAGCTTCTTGATTGGCCTTGCTTCGATCCATTTGGTGAACTTGTCCACTGCCACCAGCAAATGCGTCATGCTGCCTTGAGCGGTGTTGAAAGGTCCCACTATGTCGAGTCCCCAGACCACGAAGGGTCAGGCAACCAGGATGGTCCGGAGTGCTGAAGTCGGCTGGTGGCTGCGCTTGCTGAAGCGCTGGCATCCTTCGCACTTGAGGATGAGTGACTCGGTGTCTTGGAGGGCTGTGGGCCAGTAGAAACCATGGCGGAAGGCCTTGGCCACCAGGGACCGTGAGGCAACGTGGTGCCTGCACTCGCCCTGGTGTATGACGAGGAGGATCTCAATGCCCTTGTCTTGCTCGATGCAGCGCTGGAACACGCCGGTGGAGGTGGGTTTGACGAGCTTGCTGTTGATGATGTTGTAGGCGGACGCCCGGCGCTACACCTGCCGGGCCTCGGTCTCGTCCATGGGGAGAACTCCGTTCTCCAGAAACTCTGAGATGGGCAGGGCCCATGACAGCGCCGTCACCATAGCGAGGATGGCCACTATGGCGGGGTCCAGGATGTTGTCCCCCAAGCCAGGATCAGCGGCCCCCGGGTTGGGAACGGCGGTGGCCGGGTCGACAGCAGCAGTCCCTGGGTCGGGGACGGTGGCGGCCGGGTCGACAACAGCAGCCCCCGGGCCGGGTTCAGCAGTCCCCGGGCCGGGTTGAGGCGCGGCCGGGGCGTCCGAGACATAGATGGACTCGGAGTCCGGAGATGGCTTGACGGACGACTTGCGTAGGTGCTCAAGGGAGACGACGGACGGATTGATTGCCGAGACAAGGCGATCTTTGCGAGCATGTCGGTCGCCTTGTTTTCCGTGCGCGGGACGTGGAGAAACTCGCAGCGCGCGAACAGCCCAGACAGCTTCAGGACAAGGAAGCGGTAGCTCGCTATGTTGGGGTCGCAGGCGTCCCATTCGCTGGAGCATTGCTGCACCACCAGATTTGAGTCACCATAGCATAGGATGCGCTAGATGCCGAGTTCATTGGCGAGCCGGAGGCCATGAACAAGTGCTTGGTACTCTATAATGTTGTTGGAGGCGGTGAAGTGGATCTAGAGTGCGTATTTGAGGCGGTCGTCCTTCGGGGAGGATAGCACGATGTCGGCCCCTAGGCTGTGACGCATCTTCGAGCCGTCAAAGTGCATGCGCCAGAGCGTACTCCGGCGGCGGCGGTAGGTGCTGGGTCTCGGTCCATTCGACGAGGAAGTCGGCCAGTGCTTGGGACTTGATCGTGGTGCGGGGCTTGTAGATGATGGTGTGAGTGGCTAGCTCAAGCGCTCACTTGGCGACCTGGCCAGAGTTATCCCGGCACCCGATGATCTTGCCGAGGGGGGCCGTGCTGACCACGGTGACGACGTGCTCTTGAAAATACTGCTTCAACTTCTTGGTGGTGAAGTACACGCCGTAACACATCTTCTGGTAGTGCAGGTAGTTCTGCTTGAAGGCGGAGAGCACCTCACTCAGGTAGTAGACAGGATGCTGGACGGCTTGGATATTGCCCTTCTCTAGTCGCTCGACCACCATCACCGTGCTGACTGACCACGAGGTTGCGGTGATGTAGAGCAAAAGCGGCTCTTTCTTGGTTGGCGCGGCCAGGACCGGTGCGGTGGAGAGCATGCGCTTGAGTTCCCGGAAAGCCTCGTCCGCCGGGTCGCTCCATTCGAACGGCGGCGTCTTCTTCATCAGCTGGTACAAGGGCAAGGACCTCTCGCCTAGCCGGCAGAGAAACCGGCTTACCAAGGCCAAGCATCCGGTGAACTTATGGACATCGCGCAGCTGAGCCGGCTTGCGCATGCACTCGATGGCCTTGATCTTCTCCGGGTTTGCCTCAATGTCGTGCTCCGAGACAAGGAAACCGAGTAGCTTTCCAGCCGGGACGACGAAAACGCATTTTTCCGGGTTGAGCTTGACCTTATACTCACGCGGGTTGGTGAAGGTTTCCTTCAGATCGTCGAGGAGCGTGAGGTGCTACTTGGTCTTCACCACGATGTCGTCCACACAAACTTGGATGTTGTGGCCGAGTTGCGGCAACAAGCATTTCTGCATGCAGCGTTGGAAGGTGGCGCCGGCATTCTTCAAGCCGAACGACGTGGTGATGTAGCAATACGCCCCAAAGGGCGTGATGAAGGACGTCTTCAGGGCGTCGGCCGGGTCCAGCTTGATCTGATGATAGCCGTAGTAAGCATCCAGGAAGGACAGGAGCTCGCACCCGGCGGTGGAGTCGATGACTTGGCCATTTCGCGGGAGGGCGAATGGATCTTTGGGGCAGGCCTTGTTCAGGATGGTGTAGTCAATACACATGCACTAGGTCTTCTTCCTCTTCAGGATGAGGACTGGGTTGGCCAGCCACTCGGGGTGAAACACTTCCATGATGAAGCCGACCGCCAAAAGCTTGGCGACCTTTTCACCGATGGTCCTTCTCTTCTCTTTGGAAAAACGTCGCAGCGGTTGGCGCACAGGCTTGGCGTCCTTGCGGACATGGAGTTTGTGTTCGACGTACATTCTCGGGATACCCGGCATGTCCTTTGGGGTCCATGCAAAAATATCCCGATTCTCACGGAGAAAGTCGACGAGCTCGCCTTCCTATTTGCTGTCGAGGTGGGTGCCCACGACAATGTACCTGCTGTAGCTGGGGTCTTCAGGGTTCAGCTTCACTTTCTTGGTCTCCATGGAGGGCTTGAATGAGGCCTCATCGGTCGGCTCCTCGGTCGGCATCGGCGCAGCCGATGCTTCGATGGCCAGGGTGATGATCCGGTCGAGTTGGCGCCGCTCCTCGGCTACGACCAGCGACTCGGTCAATTTGGCGTCGTCTCGGGCGCACTCTATGGACTTGCGGTAGTCGCCGGTGATGGTGATGAGGCCCTTTGGACTTGGCAGCTTCATCTTCAGGTAGGCGTAGTGGGGAACCACCATGAACTTGGCGAGCGCGGGTCAACCCAGCAGCGCATGGTACACACTGGTTAGATCCACCACTTCGAACCAGAGCGGCTCGCGTTTGGAAATGGTTGTTGTTGCCGAACAAGACGTCGAGTTGGACTCGGCCGATCGGAGAGCAGGAGAGGCCGGGAACGATGCCATGGAAGATCGTCCGGGTCGGCTCCAGGTCTTTGGCCTCGAGGCCGAGCTTGGTCATGGTGTCGCGGTAGAGGATGTTGATGCTGCTGCCGCCGTCAATGAGGACTCGGGAGAACTTGCACGTGCGTTGAGGCACGACGATAGTGGGGTCAAGGATGAGGGCATAGCCACCCGGACTCGGCATGACAGCCAGGTGGTCTTCCCGGGTCCATGTAACCGGGCGCTCCGACCAATGCATGTACTCTGGTTTGGCCGGGATGACGGTGTTCACCTCCTGCCGGAGGAGGCGCTCGCTGCGCTTGTCGTTGCCGAGGCTGGTGAAGACCACGTATCTCACGTTCTGGGCCGGGTAGGCGTAGTCGCGCATCGCGCCACCTGCCGGAGGCGGCGGTGGAGGCAGAGGCGGCAGTGGAGGCGGGGGCGGTTGCCCCGCTCCTGGAGCCGGGGCAGGAGGAGGCGGGACGTCGCCCCTTATGAGGTGCTTGGTGATAATGCACTACCGCAGCGTGTCTGTGGACGGACTTTCTCGGCTGTGGTTCTTGCAAGGGGCGTCGAGCATCTATTCGAAGCTCATGGAGGGTTGCCATGCCATCTTGCCAGTCTGCCAGCATTTGGCGGCCGGGTCGGTCACGGGCGCCTGCTCAGCGACCGCGACGAGTCGGTTGCCGTAGCGCTGGGCTAGCGGATCGGCCTTGCTTTTGTTGTTATATTGGTTGTGCTGCTGCCGTCATCCTTCGCCGGCCGGCTTCAGATGGGGAACTGGCTTCGCTTTGCCGACTTCGTCCAGTTCCACCTGGATCTTCATGGCGGAGTCGGCGTTGGCGTACTTATCTTCATGGCCGGCTTGGAGCGCAAGAGCTTGTGCTAGAGGAGGGTGCCTTCCCGGCATACGTTGACGAAGTACTGGATGGCCTGGACTTCATGGACGCCCTTGCAGCTGTTCCGGAGTCTGGTCCAGCGTGCGAGATACTCACGGCCGGTCTTCGCAGGTCCCTGCACGCACACCGCGAGCTAACTGGGGCGGCCGGGTCGTTTGTAGGTGTAAGTGCATCTAGTTCCACCCCTAGTTGGTTTTGGAGTATGGACGACAAACCTGGTTGAGGGAGTAATGTGTTTGTGAGAATTGCAGGATAACACAGGTAGTAGTCCCTCATTGATTCGGTTTACCTACCGGAGATTACCCCTAAAAATGTATGAAGACATTGAAGACAAAGGTGGTATGTGAAGATTATCACATTGAAGACTATGACAAGAGAAGACATCGCGTGAAGACTATGGAGCGCGAAGACTTAGTTGTTTTGTTGTTTCCTTTTCTTCTTTGTTGAGTCATAGGAACCACTGTACTATTAAGTGGGGTCCCAGTGAACAAAGTCAGAGTGACTGAAGTGATGCTTAACCAAAATCCTATGTCTTCGAGCGAAGACAATGAGAGCAAATCTTATCCAGAGCTGGATGAGTCAGCTTTACTTGTAGCCCAAGTAAAGTTGCCACGTGTGTTTGAAATCTGACTATTGGAACATGTGTCAGTTCCTTAGTGATCCAGGGTCATTTCGGACAAATCAGGTCTGGTTGCCTAGTGGCTATAAATAGCCCACCCCTACACCATAAATTGGTTGGCTGCTCAAAGTTAGTGCACGACTTTTGTCGTTTGAGAGCAACCCACCTCGAAGCCTTTGAGAGAGAGAAATCCTTGCGAGGACAAAGCCCTAAACACCCAGAGCCAAAGAGTGTTAGGCATCACTGAAGTCTTCCTATCTGGGTGATCTAAAGACTTGTTACACTTGATGACGGTGAATCCTCCAGCCAGTTAGGCATCGCGTTCTGAGCATCCAAGAGTCATTGTGGATCGCCGGTGAACGAAGTCTGTGAAGGTTTGGAAGTCTACCTTGAAGACTTACTAGAGTGATTGGGCGAGGACTGGGTGTCCTTAGCTCAAGGGGAATAAGGTGAAGACATGGTCTTCTGAGTTAAATCTCAGCCTCCCTAACCAGACTCACAGTTGTCACAGCAACTGGAACTGGTCCAACAAATCATTGTCTTCAACAGGCCACTGGTTCTATCCTTCCCATCTCTTTATTTACAGTTGGTCCTCGTGAAGACATCGCCTGTTTGCATTGTCCATTTGTCTTCACTGTGTGACTGTTTGTTCAGATTGGTTTCATACTATCTTCCATCCTGATCCGTACTGCCTAGCTGCTATTAGTCTTCATGCTCTCACTTCATTGAATACTTGACTATGGCTTGTCTAGTGTAGTATACCTTCTGCTGCATGGTTATAGGTTCATTTCTATCATTTGTCTTCGAAACTCCCATGTTTTGAAGACTTTCATAAAAATCGCCTATTCACCCCCCCCTCTAGTCGATAACTAGCCCTTTCAATTGGTATCAGAGCAAGGTACTCCCTTGTTCTGTGTGATTCGGTTTAACCACCTGGAGTTTTAGCTATGTCGACTGCAGGGATAATCAAAGTCTCCTCTGCGTGCCCCATCTTCAATGGAACTGAATATCCCTACTGGAAGAATAAGATGCGCATGCATCTTGAAGCCATTGATGTCGACCTCTGGTATGTCGTCAAGAATGGCGTTCCCAAGGCTGGTAAAGGTGTCACCGCTGCTGATGTCAAGAAGTTTGTTCAACTGGATTCCACTGCCAAGAACATCATCTGTGGTCATCTGACCAAAGGGCAGTATGGCCGTGTGAGTGCTCTGGAAACATCGAAGCTAGTCTGGGACTGGCTCTCCAAGGTCAACGAAGGCGTCTCAGCCCAGAGAGATCAAAGGATCAGTGTCCTTCGCAACCTCTTCAACCGCTTCAAGATAAGCGACAATGAGAATGTTCAGCTCATGTTTGATCGCCTCACTGACATCAGAAATGAGCTTCAAGCTCTCGGCGCTACTGAGATCACCAAGCATGAAATCGTCAAGACACTCCTGAGATCACTTGACAGCTCGTTTGACACCCTAGCCCTGATGATTCAAGAACGCCCTAACTTTAAGGCACTCGATCCGTCTGACATACTTGAAAGGCTCAACACACATGAGTTTCAGCTTTCTGGGAAAAGAGATATCTACGGTCCCAACTATGGCCGAACTCGTACCTTGAAGGCAAAAGTTGTTTCCTCATCTGAAGAAGAATCTGACTGCAGTTCTGATGATCCTGAAGACATTGGAAAGGAGCTTGCTATGCTTGTGAAGAAGTTCCAGAAATTCACCAAGAAGAAAGGCTTCAGAAAGTCTTCACGATCCAGCTCAATGAATGATGAAGCTTCTACTCATGACTACAAGAAGAGAACATGCCACAAGTGCAAGAAACTTGGTCACTACATCTCTGAGTGTCCGCAGTGGGACAATGAAAACAAGAAGAAGAAGAAGAAGAGCAAGGAATATGATTCTGACGACAAGAAGAAGAAGAAGAAATACCCAAAGTCTTCTTCCAAGTCTTCCTCAAAGTCTTCATCACACAAGAAGAGCTCATCTGGCAAGGCTCGTGCATTTGTTGGCAAGGAAATGGATTCAGAGGAGGAGTCTTCTTCTAAGGATGCGGTGGTGGAGTTTGAGGAGGAGTCCGATTCTGGCATTGCAAGTCTGGCTGCAGCCTACGTTGCCAAGTCCATCTTCAACACTGAAGACAATGACTTCGTCACCGACGCTGATGCTAATGACAAGGACAACTCCGCTCCCACCTATTGCTTCATGGCACACAGTGCCAAGGTAAACTCACGCAATGCTCACTATCAAACATCCAGTGAAGATGACTCTAATTGTGGTTCCAAACCTAGCTACAAAACACTTGCTAAAATTGCAACTGAATAACATAAAGCTATGGAACATATTCAAAAACTGTTAGACAAAAGCGATGACCTGTTGGACGCTGAAATGACTCAATCTTAGTCCTTAATTGAAGACATAAAAAATCTTCATGTTAAGTATGAGGAACTTGAAAGTCGTCACGAAACGCTCTCAACAACTCATCAAAAGCTTTCCTATGATTATCTTCAAAGGAAGCAAGAACTTGAGAAATTGAGAGCGGCTCATGAAGATCTTCAAAAGGAAAATGAGTCACTTCGCGCTCAACAGATCAATCCCACTCAAGAAGGATTTGAACCACCATGTCTTAAATGCCTTGAGCGTGATAACGCTACTTCTGTTGTTGAATGTTCTACTGCTGCTACTGTTGCAATATCTTCAGCTGTTGATGTGGTAACTAACCCCTCTACTGAGGATGCCACTGCCATTGCTGATGAAAATGCTAGGTTGAAGACATTGCTTGAAACAGGGATGTACAAAAGTCTCAAAGGGCATCAGACACTATGTGATGTGCTCAAAAGGAAGATTCTGAACCGAACCCTAGGAAAGTGGGTGTTGGGTTCGAAAGGAAAATGAATGCTGATGGCTCTTACTGGAAGCCTGAGCAGTACCCCAAAACCACATAGGTTGCTGCAAAGGAACCTTCACTGGATCCATCCACCCTATCTGGCTTCACTTGTGCTAATCCCGTTGTCATTCATGAATCCTTTGACGCAAACTATAAACTGTTTAAGAATCAGAATGGTGAAGTGTTTGCCAGGTATATTGGTACTAACTGCAGGAATGGGCCACCTATGAAGAAAGTCTGGGTGCCCAAAAGGTGTCTGGAGAACCTTCCTGTGAATGTCGTCATGACACCACAAGGGAAGAAGACAAACCCCAGACCACAGGCTTCATATTGTCCAAAGGCTTTATATAGACAGAGGACTCACCTGAGTCGCACTAACACAAATGTTTTGCAGGGAAATCATACCCAGGCCTATGAATATGAGCGTGTTTCATCAAACCGCCATGTTCATAAGACCAAGAACTACTCTGCTTATTCCTATGAGTATTATTCGCCTCCTGCAAAGCTATTTGCTAGGGCTTCAAAGCCAAAGTTCTCAGATGCTGCACTTAGACTTATTCCTTCGAAGCTACCCTTGAAGATGTGGGTGGCTAAGAAAGCTTAACTCTCTTTTGCAGGGAAAGATCTCCAGCCGAAAATCAAATGCATCTAAAGCTATTGCTAGGGACCTAAAACATCTTGTAGGGCACAAGATCAAATGCCCAAATGGTCTTATTATGTATTTTGTTCCTGAGTCGCTTGTTATTTGTCCTATCAGTCCTTACCTTGATCTAAGGTTTCATAATCCACTTGCTCGTCAAATGTTTATGCTTCACAATGCTCTTCGTGAAGCCTATCCCCCTAACAACACTGTAGGGTATGACACCAGTTGCTTCAGAATGGATTATTGATAGTGGATGTACTAATCACATGACTGGCGAACGAAGTCTTCTCATGGACTCAACCTTACGTCCATCTGACAAAACTTACATCACATTTGCTGATACTGGTAAAAGCAAGGTATTGGGTCTAGGTAGAGTTGCAATCTCAAAGGATCAACACATGGATAAAGTGATGCTTGTTGAATCCCTTGGTTTCAACTTAATGTCTGTCTCAATGCTTTGCGATTTGAACATGATTGTGATATTTGGATAATATCGTTGCCTTGTTCTAATGGAATCTGACAAGTCTCTAGTCTTTGAAGGGTATCGGAATGATGATTCGTACATGGTAGATTTCTCAGCAGGACCACAGCTTGCCGTATGTCTTCTTGCAAAAGCTTCAGAGTGTTGGCTCTGGCATCGGAGGCTAGGGCATGCTGGCATGAGGAACTTGCATACTCTTGCGAAGAAGAAGCACGTCATAGGCATCGAGGGCGTCATGTTCAAGAAGGATCACTTATGCGGTGCCTGCGAATCTGGAAAGATGACGAAGGCCAAGCATCCCTTGAAGACAATCATGACAACGACTCAACCCTTCGAACTGCTACACATGGACCTCTTCGGCCCTACTCACTACTCTACCCTTACTACTACTGCTTGTCTCTATGGCTTCGTCATTGTTGATGATTATTCAAGATATACATGGGTACATATAATCCTCTACAAGACTGAAGTGCAGGATGTCTTCAGATGCTTCACCAATCGAGCCATGAACAACTATGGTGTCAAGATCAAGCACATCAGAAGTGACAATGGCACTGAATTCAAGAACATCGGCCTCGACACTTATCTTGATACATTGGGCATCACTCATGAGTTCTCAGCTCTGTACACACCGTGGCAAAATGGCATCGTGGAACGCAAGAACAGAACACTCATTGAGATGGCTCGGACGATGCTCGATGAATACAAGACACCAAGAAAGTTCTGGCCTGATGCTATTGATACTGCATGCCATGTAATAAACCGTGTTTATCTTCACAAGCTTCTGAAGAAAACATCCTATGAACTCCTCACTGGTAAGAAGACAAATGTCAGTTACTTCAGAGTATTTGGTGCTAGGTGCTGGATCAAGGATCCACATCACACTTCAAAATTTGCACCGAAAGCACATGAAGGTTTTATGCTAGGTTACGGAAAGGATTCGCACTCCTACAGAGTCTTCAACCTCTTTCACTATAAAGTGGTTGAAATTGTGGATGTGCGGTTCGATGAGACTAACGGCTCGCAAAGACAGCACCTGCCAAATGTGCTAGATGAAATTCCACCCAATGAATCCATCAAGCTTATGGGAACTGGAGAAATCATACCGTCTGAAGTACAGCCTGAAGAGGAACTTATCATTTCTGCACCTAATCAACCTGAAGACAATTCTCAGCCTGAAGACAATCCTTCAAACGATGACAATGATCAGCAAGAGCAAAATCTTCGTCCAGTTCATCCTCGTGTTGCAAATGAAGTACAGATTGAGAATATAATTGATAGCATCAATGCACCTGGTCCACTCACTCGTTCATGGGCAACACAACTAGCAAATTTCTGTGGGCACTTTGCGTTCATCTCAATATCTGAACCCAAGAAAGTTGATGAATCCTTCATGGAACCTGGATGGATTCAAGCTATGCAAGAAGAGCTTCAACAGTTCGAGCTGAATAATGTATGGGAACTGGTCAAACGTCCTGATCCTCGTAAACACAATATCATAGGCACTAAATGGATATATCGCAACAAGCAAGATGAGCATGGTCAAATTGTCAGAAACAAGGCTCGTCTCGTTGCTCAAGGATACACTCAAGTTGAAGGAATTGACTTCAATGAAACATTTGCTACTGTGGCTAGGCTTGAAGCTGTACGCATACTGCTAGCCTATGCAAATCATCAAAACATCCTTTTGTATCAAATGGATGTGAAGAGTGCCTTTCTCAATGGCAAGATTGAATAAGAAGTGTATGTTGCACAACCGCGTGGTTTTGAAGATCCAAAACATCCTAACATGGTTTACAAGCTCAACATGGCACTGTATGGCCTCAAACAAGCCCCTCGTGCTTGGTATGACACACTCAAAGACTTCCTAAAGAGCAAAGGCTTCAAACCTGGTTCCCTGGATCCCACACTCTTCATGAAGACATATGATGGTGAACTATTTGTGTGCCATATATATGTGGATGACATTATCTTCAGCTGCACTAATCAGAAATACAGTGATGAGTTTGGACACATGATGCAAGAGCAATATTACATGTCCATGATGGGTGAGCTGAAGTTCTTCCTTGGTCTTCAAATACGGCAGCAACGCAACGGCATCTTCATATCTCAAGAGAAATACCTCAAAGATTGCTTGAAGAAGTTTGGAATGCAAGACTGCAAAGGTTATACGACGCCAATGCCATCCAAAAGTCATCTGGGTCCTGACGCCAATGGTAAAGAGTTCGATCAAAAGGTATACCGCTCCATGATTGGTTCTTTGCTTTATTTATGTGCATCTAGGCCAGATATCATGCTTAGTGTTTGCATGTGTGCCCGATTCCAAGCGGCACCACAACAATCGCATCACTTAGCTGTGAAGCGAATTCTTTGATATTTGGCTTACACCCCAACACTAGGATTATGGGATCCAAAGGTCTCAGAGTTTTATCTAGTTGGATTCTCGGATGCTGATTATGTTGGTCACAAGGTGGATCGCAAGTCTACATCAGGCACATGTCACTTTCTGGGACGATCACTTGTGTGTTTGTCTTCAAAGAAGCAGAACGGTGTATCTCTCTCCACTGCTGAATCTGAATACATTGCTGCTAGATCTTGTCGGGCTCAGCTTCTATGGATGAAGCAAACACTCAAAGACTATGGCATTCATCTGAAGCAAGTGCCACTCTATTGCGACAATCAAAGCGCCATCAAGATTGCCAACAACCCAGTTCAACACTCGAAGACAAAGCACATTCAGATCCGTCATCACTTTCTCAGAGATCATCTCATGAAGGAAGATATTGATATCATTCACGTCAACACTGAAGAGCAACTGGCAGATATCTTCACAAAGCCCTTGGATGAGAAAGGTTTTGTGGTGTGAGCTAAATATCTTGGAATCCTCAAATGTCCTGTGATCATGCACACATCCTAACACTTATGCATGTTGACAACTTAGATGTGCAACACATGAAGTAACATATATCTTCAACTAATGAAGACTTACACTCTAAGTGTGAATACATTAACGTGGAATTTGACTTTGGAGCGCCACGATAATTGTGCACCATGTCTGGGTCTAATACTCCCTATACGGTGGGTAACGCCACCACCAAACTTTTGTTTGGAGTGTTTTCTGTTGGCGTTACATTTGCAAAGTCTTCGCATTTGGTTTGTCTTCAATATTAACATGACTTCATGTTTATCTTCACTATATTGATTTGGTCTTATTCGGATATATTAATATATTTGTGTTCTGTCCTCTACAACATTCAGTTATAGCTATGTCTTCTCGTTTGAATCTTTTGAACTAAGTGAATGTGATCGGACCCTAACCTTTCTATGCTCCCGTCTCAAATCTATCTATCCAAATCATATGCATTCTATTGAAACTATCGAATGTCTTCACTACGTCCTTGTCAGCAGAAGATACAGAGACAAACATTAAATCTGTTTTAAATTCTCAATCCTTTTTGCCTGAACCCCGGGGAAGCGGGAACGACCACCCGACAATCCAGGCATGCGTGGTAACATGGAACAACCTCCAATGTGTTGCATGATCGCCACGTGTCCTTCAGATGTGAACTGCCAGGGGCACCTGCGTAATAATGTTGCGCCGTCCCTGTCCTTATACATACATGCCACACCCTAGTCATTATCTCTTCTTCCACTTCTCTTTCTCGCACAAACCCTAGTGCCACTGCTAGCCCTCGACGACGCCGGCGACGAAGCACTTAGCTGTCGTGACCTCACCGTCGCCGTCCTCACGCCGGCCGTGGACATCGTCTTCTCCGCCGTCGCCGTAGGTTTCCTCCGTCGCCAAGTTAGGGCATGGAAGATCGAACTTCTCGGCCTCATCTTCTACTCCGTCTAGCAGTTCCTCGAGTGGTAAATAAAAACTCTTTTTACAGTCCTTTTTGATCCGATAGATTCATCCTTTTCAACCACAAGTGGTTTCTGTCCCTATAAAGTTGGATCTATCATGTTCTGCATCTCATAACATGCCTAGTATGTTCACTTATGCTTCACAAAGTAGTTAGATTCCTCACTTGTACTTATTCGTGGATTCGTACAAATCTGGAACCAACTCTCTACATATGAGTGAATGTCTTTGCACTATGAGGTCAATGTCTTCTAAACTGATTTATCTTCAAAATCTTCTGAGAATGCATATGACCTCTTCCCCTTCCCTCGCATCTCTAATGCTGTCACAGGTACATGTTCGTAGGAAAATCCCTTGGTTCTCATAGTCTGCATTCGTTTGTAGAGTTCTTACAGCATCACATCAGTACTCCCGAAGCTAATTCTTGTCTGACCAGCAAAAGGAAGCCTTTGCATATTCTGACTCCTTTCAATCTAAACTTCATGGCAACAGAAAAATCAGTCAGGAAGGGCGGCAGACAGCACCGTGAACACACTACTAAGGACCTGCCATCGGATCTCTATGAGTTATGCAAGTCAGATCTAGAAGAGGCCTATGGAGAACGCAAGAACCGAATCCAATGGATTCAAAGACATTGGGCAGAGGAATGGTTCAAGTACAGATTTGTCACTGACGAATATGCTGAAAAGAATGACATCAAGGGCCCCTGGGGAGATATTATATACAAAGGTCTTCAGCCCAAGTCGAAGTCCGAAGCTATTGCTCAAGGCTTCTACCCCTGCATGATTCGTGGACCTCAGCCTGCTAATGCCGACCCATCCTCTCTGTTATGATGTCGTGAAGACAATCTCTTTAAGCGCAACTTCCAGTTTACCAAAACTTCTGCCAAAGAGAACAAGAAGTCACTAGAGTTAGACTTCAACCCCTGTCCCTCTGCTCCTCGTGCCGACGGCACACGCGATGCTGAACCCAATACTGTTGGTCCCTTCTACAACCTTGAAGGTCTCATCACTCACATTCAGGTTCAAGGGGCAGCCGTGGATCACTCTGCAGATGACGCTGAATCTGACAAAGCGCCTGCACCACCGAAGCCTATGAAGCAAAAGAAACCAAAGGCTTCAAAGCCCTCCTCCGCACCAATGGTCTCACGGGTGAAGCCTCTGGCCACTGCACCTCCTGAAGCCAGTGTGCAGTCTGAAGATCTCTCTCGCATCTCCAATCTGATAAGATGAAGAAGCCCATGCAACCAACTGGTCAAGCATTGACCCCTGCCGTCGTTCTGCGGAACGAGAACGAAGCCATTGATCTGTCTAGCGATGACGACCTTGGCGATGATGCTCTTGAGCTGCTCATAAAGAGCAAGCAAGAGGCGGAAATCTTCAATGATCTTCCCCTCTTTGATGTGGAGATCCTGTACAAATTCATTAATGAGTGGTTTGACACCCCAGACCTCTGTTTTGATCATCTTCAGCTCCCAATTGGCCTCAGCGTCTCTTTCCATGGAGCCATTGCTCTTGAGCTGGCTCTTGCACAGAAAATTGTTGAGCTGAAGCACAAGATTGATTATGAGAAGGCTCAGTTCAAGAAGCATATGGCCAAGCTCAACGTGGAAGACATCCAAAACTTCAAGGTCATGCTGCATGAGCTCAAGGAGGCGTTCCACAAGAAACGTGAAGAAGCAAAAGGTTCTTGTGAGCGCATGAAGAATCTCGCTGCTAAATGTGTTCAAGGCTACAATGAAGCTGAAAAGCACAAGGCTTTGGGGCAACCAGGCATCGACCCAGAATGGCTGCCAAGAAGAAGAAGAAGCCTGTTGTGGCCCAAGCAGAAGCATCAAGGCAGGAAGAACCTCGCATTTTCTTCCCGGCTAGTATGATAGGCTCGAAGCCTAAGGTCCCCACAGTGGCTTCGGAGTTCAAGAAAACAAGGGCAGCTGAAGCCGAAGCCCGCAAGCGCAAGACCAAGCACACCACTGACGACGCTCCGCCGATGAAAAAGAGAAAGACAAAGAAGAAAGATCGGGCTGCTCCCACAGAGCCCCTTGTTATCGAGCCAACCTCAGTGGCTCGTCCTGCGTCTGAACATCGTGAGCGCCAGTTGATAGTTCATGAGCCTGCTTCCACAGAGGCTCCAGAAGTTGAAGACATTCCAGCTGTTGACCCCACCGCAACTGAAGACATTGGTCATCAAGACAATGTTGAAGATGATGAAGTCCTTCCTCAGATCGAACACAATGTGGTATCGTTGCCTGTTCTCACGAACAGCGAACTCATCAGCATTGGTCGCCCATTGACGCCAATTGCTCAGGATGACTCATGGGCTAATCACCCCCAAGACTCCCCCCGTCAAGAAGAATCCCCAAGTACTCCCCCACCTCAAGTTACCACTTTGGTGCTTGAAGACGATGACCTTGTGGCCCAGCCAACTCCCTCTCCAAAGGCGTCGCCCGCACTCCGCAGGCTTTGCAAAGGACCAAGGCCACATGTCACTTTGTCAAGTGTTCTAGAAGGAGAAGAGCGCCAATCCATTTCACGCCAAGTCTTTCCTGAAGCCTCTCCTACTGCAAACATCCCCAAGTCTGAAGCCAAAACGGCTGAAGATATTCCAGCTACATCAGCCGACGAACAAGAAGAACCGAGAGAAGAAGAACGTGTTTGCGACACCCCCGTCCAACCTTGAAGTTGTTCTCGAGGAGAATGTGTCCGACCCTCTAGCTACTCGAGTGGAGGATGAAAACTCTGAGGCGGCCACTAACACCAACACTGACGCCAATGACATTGTCATGGATGAAGCTAAAGCCCAAGACATCATTGAGCTTACTGCCCTACCCACTCTTGGTGAACACTATGAACCAGGTTGTCAGTTACACCAGAATGCGTTGGAAAGCATCTTCCAGAAGCCAGAGCCAAATATGAGCCAAATGCTGAGCATGATGAAGCCACTGCCACAAGACGTTGACTATCCTAAGGAGTTCTTTGTTGAAGACCTAGAGTATCTGCCCCGCAGTATTTATCATATTATCAGGCGAACTCTCTGGCCGGTCAAAGGACATTCTCTTGGAGCGAAGCTTGAAGGAGCAATGAAAACATTGGGTTTCTATATCTTCAATGGCATCAGCTTCAATGCTCAAGACTTCTTCATCGGGCAATTGGCTGCATCTGGCTCCGATATCTTTGGTCTGAAGTTCTATGCTCCATGGGTAATGCGCCTCATCAAGCTTCACTCTGCTATCAACTATCTGCCGTCTGCGCGCAATCACCTTATATTCTTACCAGAGGTTGATATGTCTGTCGAAGCCATTTACCCAGAGCCTGCAAAGGAGCCAATTTATCTTCACAATGTCAATCATGAAAGCTTCACCCAGCCCATTGAAGGAGTTCAGGCCATTTCTCGTGTTTATCCCTTGGCTGGCAATACACGCGCCCTCGCACCCAAAATGAAGCCATTGCAAGTACCATCGCCCAAAGGCCTCGGAAGCGATCTCGTATTCTCAATGACCGAGAGCTTCTCATCGCTCTACATCAGAAACAGGATAAGCATCATGACTGGTTTAAGCGTCAGATGCAAAGCCTCTTGGTGGACGTCAATCGCATTCGAAATCTTGCCACCAAGAATGCCTTTGTTACACATGAAACCTGTCAGAGGTCTTGGAAGAGTTTGACGTTACTCAGTGCTGAAGCTGATCTTTAAGACGATGGATTCACAGAGAGATTCAAGTTTGGCTCAACTCCTCCGAGGAATGCTCACTTGCGTCGGACTCCCTCACTTGAAGACTCTGACTATTCTTCCTCAGCTGCAACAGTTAATGCCAGAGTCATAGATGATCAAGATGATGCTACCTCACCACCTCCAACTTCGGCGCGTATCGACACTACACCAAGTTCGTCTGCACCACCAAACCACAACGATGACCCTGCTTCATCGCCTACTCCACATGGGAATGAGTAGCAAGCTCTATGTCTTCAAACCTTTTTGGTCATTACTGACAAAAGGGGGAGAAGCATATGAGTTGATAGTCTTCATGCGGGTCCATATGGGTGGTTGCTATACTTTTGATACATTTGCCAAGTGCTTACAACTCTCGCTTTTGATATATTTGGTTTATTTTGAGTTGTAACACTTAAACTTGATGGTCGTCTGCTACCTTTTCCACACTATGTGATGTGATGATAAATTCCGCATGTGCGACGATAAATTCCGCACGAAGTCATTTGGCAGACGTCCATTTTTCATTATGCATGTCATTATCTTCGTTATATCTTTTCATGCATGATAAATTGTCTTCATAAGTAGAAGAGGAACTCTGCAAGTACAACCTACCATGTGCATTTGCATTCAAAAGCAAAATACTTATATGCACATCTTCAGGGGAGCCTTTCTACTACTTACGAAGACAATACTTAAATCCTTTACAATTTCACATACTTTTAGCCCCGTTGAAAACTTTAACCAGTTTGTCATCAATCACCAAAAAGGGGGAGATTGTAAGTGCATCTAGTGCCACCCCTAGTTGATTTTGGAGTAATGATGACAAACCTGGTTGAGGGACTAATGTGTTTGTGACAATTGCAGGATAACACAGGTAGTAGTCCCTCATTGATTTAGTTTACCTACCGGAGATGACCCCTACAAATGTATGAAGACATTGAATACAAAGGTGGTATGTGAAGATAATCAAATTGAAGACTATGACAAGAGAAGACATCGCGTGAAGACTATGGAGCGCGAAGACTTCGTTGTTTCGTTGTTTCCTTTTCTTCTCTATTGTGTCATAGGAACCACCATACTGTTAAGTGGGGTCCCAGTGAACAAAGTCGGAGTGACTGAAGTGATGCTTAACCAAACTCCTATGTCTTCGAGCGAAGACAATGAGAGCAAATCTTATCCAGAGCTGGATGAGTCAGCTTTACTTGTAGCCCAAGTAAAGTTGTCGCGTGTGTTTGAAATCTGACCATTGGAACACATGTCAGCTCCTTAGTGACCCAGGGTCACTTCGGACAAATCAGGTCGGGTTGCCTAGTGGCTATAAATAGCCCACCCCCTACACCATAAATTGGTTGGCTGCTCAAAGTTAGTGCACGGCTTTTGTCGTTTGAGAGCAACCAACCTCGAAGCCTTTGAGAGAGAGAAATCCTTGCGAGGACAAAGCCCTAAACACCCAGAGCCAAAGAGTGTTAGGCATCAGTGAAGCCTTCCTGTTTGTGTGATCTGAAGACTTGTTACACTTGAGGACTGTGAATCCTCCAGCCAGTTAGGCGTCGCGTTCTGAGCATCCAAGAGTCATTGTGGATCGCCGGTGAACGAAGTCTATGAAGGTTTGGAAGTCTACCTTGAAGACTTACTAGAGTGATTAGGCGAGGACTGGGTGTCCTTAGCTCAAGGGGAATAAGGTGAAGACACGGTCTTCTGAGTTAAATCTCAGCCTCCCTACCCAGACATACAGTTGTCACAACAACTGGAACTGGTCCAACAAATCATTGTCTTCAACATGCCACCATTGTCTTCAACATGCCACTGGTTCTATCCTTCCCATCTCTTTATTTACAGTTGGTCCTTGTGAAGTCATTGCCTGTTTGCATTGTCCATTTGTCTTCACTGTGTGACTGTTTGTTCAGATTGGTTTCATACTATCTTCCATCCTGATCCGTACTGCCTAGCTGCTATTAGTCTTCATGCTCTCACTTCATTGAATACTTGACTATGGCTTGTCTAGTGTAGTCTACCTTCCGCTGCATGGTTATAGGTTCATTTCTATCGTTTGTCTTCGAAACTCCCATGTTTTGAATACTTTCATCAAATTCGCCTATTCACCACCCTCTAGTCGATAACTAGCTCTTTTAGTAGGTGTCGGTGAAGTTGCGCATGAAGGCTTCCTCGAAGTCGACCCATGTGTTCATGCTGCCCACCGGCAGGCTGTTCAACCACGTGCTAGCTGATCCCTAGAGCATGAGAGGCACGTAGCGCACGACGAGGAGGTGGTTGCCACCGGCGATGGCGATGGCGGTGGTGCAGTCAGTGAGCCAGTCCTCCGGCTTCACGGTGCCGTTGTACTTGGGGGTGTCGCAGGGGAGCGTGAACCCTTTGGTGAAGGGCTCGTCCGGGATGCGCAGTCCGAAGCACGCCGGGCCGACAGGACTGCTCTCCTCCAGCTCCTGGGAGAGGGTGAGTCGGTCGAGGCGTTGGCAGGCGTCGGTGTCGTTGATGCTGCGGGGGCCCAGCCGGCTGCCGACAGTGCTGTGAGCGGACGGGTCGACTGCAGTCGGACGTCGGCTGGGTTGGGGAGGGGGGTCGATCCGGCATCGGTCTTCCAAGGCCGGCTCGTCGCCCAGGGCTCCGGCAGTCGTCGGGGTGGGGTTGCGCCTGGTCCGGGTGCGGCCGGAGTGCGCCTCGCCAGGTGGTGAAGACGTCGTGTGCTGATGGTTGTCGGGTCCATCGTCGCTAAGGGAGCCGGATCCTGCCGGCTTGGCGAGTTGGTTGAGGCGGTCCTGCTGTGCATTGGCCGCAGTGAGGAGGTCATTCACCCTCTGGAGGCGATCCTACAGCTCTTTGCCCGCAAGCTGATCCAGGCCAACCGCCGCCGCCTGAGCGGGGCGTATGTTCTTCACGGGAGCCTCGTAAATGGGCGGGAGGGTGCCAAAGGCGCGCCTGATCGTGCCGCCCCGGGCCCGCACGTCAGTGAACCGGCTTGGCTCAGGCGCGGTCGGCGTGAAGTCATAGGCGGCATTGCACTCCATCTGAGCGGAGTCCAGGCGACGCTGTGTGGAGACAAGCGTCTGGGTGAGGTCCAGCAGGCGCTGGCGGTCCTCCTCAAGCCGAGCCCGAGCCTCAACGACGTTGGAGGCGTCGATGTCGGTGCTGATGGGGACACAAAGGCTCTGCATCGTGGCGCGCAACAGGTTGCGCGAGCCAGCCCGTTCCGCTGCGGCCTTGGGCGCGGCGGCCTTCCTTGCCGCGCTGGACGAGAAAGATGTGCCGGTGTCGGTGACAAAGTCCTCCAGGCAGAGGTCCATTGCCCCGGTGAGAGCGTCGCCGTCAAGGGAAAGGGGGAGCCAGAAAAGTCAAGTACCTCACCTGGGTACTTGTCAGCCGCATGTGTGTCGAAGACGCGTAGCGCGGCGACGGAGGCGGTGAGTGTGTCGATGATCTCGTCCGCCAGCGTGGCGGGCTCGCCGGAGTCGGGGAGGGGCCTCGTCTGAAGCATGCTCCCGGCCAGGACCTCGAGCTGCCCCATGGTGGGCGCCAACTATCGTGGTGGGCGCACGGTAGATGCCAAGGGATGGCTAAAGATAGGAGGAGGCTCAAGGGCACTGGTGGGCGCCAGAGGCGGGGTTGGCATGAGGGAGCGCGGGACGCAAGACATACCCAGGTTCGGGGCTCTCCGGGGAGATAATACCCCTAGTCCTGCCGAGTGTGGTTGATGTGTATCAGTACAGAGTTGTTGCTTTAGCTGTGTCAGGGAAGAAGGAAGGCTGGCCAAGGCTTAGGCTGCTCCCTCTCCGTATGTGTGTGTTCTACTGATCGGTTTCTTCACCCCTGTGCATGGAGGCCTCCTGGGGGGTTTTATAGGTCAACCCCCAGGGATACAATGGTAATATTACAAGGCCGTGGGGCCGGGTTGTCATTGTCTGGGAAGCCAGCGCTGGGACCCGCCGGGGGTTCGGGCTCGCCGGGTTCTCCGAGCGCGGGGCCCACCGGGTACGGGGGCACTGTTGGCCGTCTTGTTGATCATCAGGGTGTGGCCGGGTTGAGTGTGCTATAGTGGCGCTCCGTCAGGTCACTGCTTGCTGGTGTCATTCGTGACGGTGGTTGCACTATTGCCACACCGGCCCTAGTCAGCGGGTACGTGGGGCACTGTTGCCATGCCTCAGCTGACCAGAGGCATGGGCGGTGCACTGTTTCCTCGGTCATTGGCAGGAGGAGACTCATCCCATCATATGTCTGGGATGGGACGGGAGCTGACCCGTGGCCGGGTTGAGGAATGCACCAAGGGTGGAGCTGGCTTGTTGGCAAAGTCTTGACGTGCCGGGTTCGGTCGTCTAGAGCTGGTTGTTGGGGCCGAGTCGAGGAGTTCGGTTGGGTTGCGGAGTTAGGTGGGGTCAAGGGGCTTGGCCGGGTCGAGCAACCCGGCCAAGAATGAGCCGGCTCAAGGGGCGTTGCTGGCCCCGTTGTTTTTGAAAAGGATCCGGGTTCCGTTGCCAACCTAGGGTCCATCCCCCCAACAATTGCGCCTCAGGAGCTCTTACTGGATCTCCAGCCCTCACCCCATGGCCTTGACCATGGCATGGCAACCTAGCATACCAGCAGCGGCTGAGATCGCGCAAGGGCCGGGACCCGAGGACGCAAAGCACTCAGGGAAGTACGAAGGGCGGGAGCTGGCATGGACACAACCTGGAAGCATCGCCATCAGCGGCCCGTGAACCGGTCGCCACGCAAGGAACTAATCCATGATCGCCAAGGTAAGTCACGTATCCAAGGCATCCCAGCTCGCAACTTAGGATTTTCAGCTCCTGAAGCCTTGCTCTGGCAATACCACCTGCCTTTTATACCATCAGGAAGCTGCTTGCACACTAAGGGGGGCCTCTTGAGCATCACGCCTCAAGAGCTCTTACCGGACCTCAGGCCGCTTACCTCCTGGCCTTGACTACGGCATCGCGACCTGGCATACCAGCGATGGCTGAAGCCTGCCTGGGGACTGGGACCTATCGGCGTAGAACACTAAGCTACCGCGAGGACGAAACGGGGGACAGTGCCAGAGCAAGACATGCAATCACGGATTTCACAATGAAGATAATATTGATGCAAGGCATTACAGATTCTTTACACACCCCACGGGGTTCATCTCGATTCTTCGCAAGGAACAAGAGAAGGAAGTTTCTAGGAGCCCAATCTACAAGTATTGCCGCTGGCGCCATCATCAAGAGTGGGCCACGAGGGACCAGCACCAACCCAATCCAGATCAGCGGCGGCGACGGGCGGACGCTGCCGCTGCGATCCAGGCACGGTGTGAGCTCGGGGGCACGTAGCTGTCATCGCTCGTCTTCGGAGTCACGTTAGGCTCGGTTGAGTTGCTCGACTCCCAAAAACCATCGCTGCTGCTAGAGGAATCGCCGGCAGGACCATGGGCGGGCCCAGCACTGCCCCTGCGCTGTCCTGGCGATCTCCTTCAGGACAGCACTTCAGGCGGCAGCCTTCCTCATCAAAGACTTTGAAGAACATCATGGAGGCGCTGTCGTACTGAAAGTGGATGGCAAGGGCCCCCTCCGCGCGGCAAACACGGGCAGCCTCGCCCCATCCAGGGGTCATGAAGATCTTGCCCTGGGAGACGGCCTCAACCTATGCACCTGTCACCGGGGTACCGCACTCGGCGTGCTGCAGCCACAACTCGAGCGGCCCCTTGGCGGCATCACTTTGGCAAAGAACAGCGGCAATAGGATCCACGTGCATAGTGGCACCGCCACCCACACCACGAGTTCTAGCGAGGAGCCCTCGGCGTGGGTTCGCGGGGCGGAGGTGCACGCCACCACTGCACGGCCACCACGGCCATGGTCCGAGAGGCGTTGGTCGCTACCTCCTCCTCCGGAGCCTTCTACCTGAGCATACAAGGGCAGCGTGTAGCCAGGGGGAGGCCGCTCATACCAAGGCCTCGTCACCTCTGGCCTCACGACGATGTCGCGGGAGCGGACCGACCTCTTCTTCGGTGGGAGTGGCCCAAGTTCTTTGCGGGAGATTTTCCCCTTCTCAGCGGCAGAGAACCTCTGTATCAGCGCCATGGATGTTGCAGCAAGGAGGAGGAAGAAGAAGCAAGCGGAATGAAGGAAGAAATGAGCAACGGGGGCTCTGTTGGGGAACGTAGTAATTTCAAAAAAAATTCCTACGCACACGCAAGATCATGGTGATGCATAGCAACGAGAGGGGAGAGTGTTGTCTACGTACCCTTGTAGACCGGAAGCGGAAGCGTTAGCACAACGCGGTTGATGTAGTCGTACGTCTTCACGGCCCGACCGATCAAGCACCGAAACTATGGCACCTCCGAGTTCTAGCACACGTTCAGCTTGATGACGATCCCCGGACTCCGATCCAGCAATGTGTCGGGGAAGAGTTCCGTCAGCACGACGGCATGGTGACGATCTTGATTTTCTACCGTTGCAGGGCTTCGCCTAAGCACCGCTACAATATTATCGAGGATTATGGTGGAGGGGGGCACCGCACACGGCTAAGAGAACGATCACGAAGATCAACTTGTGTGTCTAGAGGTGCCCCCTGCCCCCGTATATAAAGGAGCAAGGGGGAGAGGCCGGCCGGCCCTTGGGGCGCGCCAAGGAGGGGGGAGTCCTCCTCCTAGTAGGAGTAGGACTCCCCTTTCCTAGTCCAACTAGGAAGAGAGAAGGGGGAAGGAAAGAGAGGGAGAGGGAGAGGGAAAGAGGGGCCGCGCCCCCTCCCCTAGTCCAATTTAGACTCCCCATGGGAGGGGGCGCGCCACCTCCTGGGCTGCTGCCCTATCTCTCCCTTCAGGCCCACTAAGGCCCAATACTTCCCCGGGGGGTTCCGGTAACCCTTTCGGCACTCCGGTTTTCTCCGAAATCACCCAAAACACTTCCGGTGTCCGAATATAGCCGTCCAATATATCGATATTTATCTCTTGACCATTTCGAGAATCCTCGTCATGTCCGTGATCATATCCGGAACTCCGAACAACCTTCGGTACATCAAAATATATAAACTCATAATGAAACTGTCATCGTAACGTTAAGCGTGCGGACCCTATGGGTTCGAGAACAATGTAGACATGACCGAGACATGTCTCCGGTAAATAACCAATAGCAGAACCTGGATGCTCATATTGGCTCCTACATATTCTACGAAGATCTTTGTCGGTCAGACCGCATAACAACATACGTTGTTCCCTTTGTCATCGGTATGTTACTTGCCCGAGATTCGATCGTCGGTATCTGAATACCTATTTCGATCTCATTATCGGCAAGTCTCTTTACTCGTTCCGTAATACAACATCTCGCAACTAACTCATTAGTTGCATTTCTTGCAAGGCTTAAGTGATGTGCATTATCGAGAGGGCCCAGAGATACCTCTCCGACAATCAGAGTGACAAATCCTAATCTCGAAATACGCCAACCCAACATGTACCTTTGGAGACACCTGTAGAGTACCTTTATAATCACCCAGTTACGTTCTGACGTTTGGTAGCACACAAAGTGTTCCTGTGGCAAACGGGAGTTGGATAATCTCATAGCCACAGGAACATGTATAAGTCATGAAGAAAGCAATAGCAACATACTAAACGATCGGGTGCTAAGCTAATGGAATGGGTCATGTCAATCACATCATTCTCCTAATGATGTGATCCCGTTAATCAAATGACAACTCATGTCTATGGTTAGGAAACATAACCATCTTTGATCAACGAGCTAGTCAGGTAGAGGCATACTAGTGACACTCTGTTTGTCTATGTATTCACACATGTATTATGTTTCTGGTTAATACAATTCTAGCATCAATAATAAACATTTATCATGATATAAGGAAATAAATAATAACTTTATTATTGCCTCTAGGGCATATTTCCTTCAGTCTCCCACTTGCACTAGAGTCAATAATCTAGTTCACATCGCCATGTGATTTAACATCAATAGTTCACATCACCATGTGATTAACACCCATAGTTCACATCGACATGTGAAAGTGCAACTATCCCTAGGTGGTTTTGGTAATTCATAACAACATATAGCTCATTGAGCTAATACTATTCCAAGATAATTATTTCAGGAAAGCTCAATGATTGGCATGGCATGGATGTGAAAGTGGAACCCTCAAAATGCTAAGGACAATGGATTGGCTCAAGCTCAAAAGCTCAAGACTCTTCATTTTATATTTTAGTGATCCAAGATCACATTGAGTCCATAGGAAAAGCCAATACTATAAAGGAGGGATGAGGTGTTGCTTAATGAGCCTCTTGCTTCATGTGCTTAATGATATGCTCCAAAATCCTCAACTACTTTCCCATATCCACATATGACCAAAACTCTAAGCCAAACTCGGTCCTACCAATTCTTCCTATCCGGCGCCACCGAGTTTCACTTGTCATTAGCCACTGCCAAACCCTAGCAATTCGGTTCTACCGATAAGGATCTCGGTCCCACCGAGATGGGGTTGCAAACTCTCTGTTTCCCTTTCGTAACTTTTCGGTCTCACCGAAAGAGCGAATCGGTCCCACCGAGATTGCAATGTAAACTCAGTGTTTCCCCTTTGTAACTTTTCGGTCTCACCGAAAGAGCAAATCGGTCCCACCGAGTTTTCCTGACCAACTCTCTGGTTAGCTAATTACCAAATTCAGTCTCACCGAGTTTGTGTAATCGGTCTCACCGAGATTACGTTATGACCAAACCCTAACCGAATCGGTCCTACCGAGTTGCATGTCAGTCCCACCGAAATTCCTAACGGTCACTAGGTTTACATTTTTGGTCCGACCGAGTTTATTGATTCGGTCACACCGAGATTGGAAAACTGTGTAACGGTTGGATTTTGTGTGGAGGCTATATATACCCCTCCACCTCTTTCTCATTCAGTGAGAGAGCCATCAGAACACACACATCATTCCAACTCATTTGTTCTGAGAGAGAACCACCTACTCATGTGTTGAGACCAAGATATTCCATTCCTACCATATGAATCTTGATCTCTAGCCTTCCCAAGTTGCTTTCCACTCAAATCTTCTTTCCACCAAATCCAAATCCTATGAGAGAGAGTTGAGTGTTGGGGAGACTATCATTTGAAGCACAAGTGCAAGGAGTTCATTACCTACACACCATTTGTTACTTCTTGGAGAGTGGTGTCTCCTAGATTGGCTAGGTGTCACTTGGGAGCCTCCGACAAGATTGTGGAGTTGAACCAAGGAGTTTGTAAGGGCAAGGAGATCGCCTACTTCGTGAAGATCTACCGCTAGTGAGGCAAGTCCTTCGTGGGCGATGGCCATGGTGGGATAGACAAGGTTGCTTCTTCGTGGACCCTTTGTGGGTGGTTGCTTCTTCGTGGACCCTTCGTGGGTGGAGCCCTTCGTGGACTCGCGCAACCATTGCCCTTGGGTGGAGCCTTGTGTGGACTCGCACAACTGTTACCCTTCGTGGGTTGAAGTCTCCATCAACGTGGATGTAGGATAGCACCACCTATCCAAACCACGGGAAAAACATCCGTGTCTCCAATAGCGTTTGAACTCTCCAAACCCTTGCCTTTACATTCTCGCAAGTTGCATGCTTTACATTCCGCTGCCAATACACTCTTTGCATGCTTGCTTGAATTGTGTGATGATTGCTTGACTTATCCTAAAATAGCTAAAATCTGCCAAGAACTAAAATTGGGAAAAGGTTAAGTTTTTATTTGGTTAAGTAGTCTAATCACCCCCCTCTAGACATACTTTCGATCCTACAAGTGGTATCAGAGCTTTTGTCTCCATTTGCTAGATCTCCATAGCTTTTGGTGGTCATAGCCTTGGTTCACAACCTAGGAGAGTATCGCATCTAGCGAGGGAAATTATCACCGTAGAGGTCCTTACTTTGATGGTACTAATTTTTCTAGTTGGAAGCATAAAATGAAAATGCATATTCTTGGACATAACCCCACTGTTTGGGCTATTGTGTGTGTTGGTTTGCAAGGTGACTTCTTTGATGGGAGAGAACCAAACCGTGAAGCTACCGCGGATGAGTTGAAGATGTTGCAATACAATGCTCAAGCTTGTGATATTCTCTTCAACGGATTGTGCCCCGAAGAATTCAACAAAATCAGCCGCCTTGAGAATGCAAAGGAAATTTGGGACACTTTGATTGATATGCACGAAGGTACCGACTCCATCAAGGAATCCAAGTTGGATGTGCTTCAAAGCCAACTTGACAAGTTCAAGATGAAGGATGGTGAAGGTGTCGCTGAAATGTACTCTAGGCTTGCTCTCATCACAAATGAGATTGCCGGCTTAGGAAGTGAAGAGATGACCGATAAATTCATCATCAAGAAGATCCTAAGAGCCTTGGATGGAAAATATGATACCGTGTGCACATTGATCCAAATGATGCCCAATTACAAAGATCTCAAGCCAACGGAGGTGATTGGAAGAGTTGTTGCTCATGATATGTCACTTAAGGATAAAGAGGAACTTCACAACAAATCAAGTGGTGCCTATAAAGCCTCATGTGAAGCCCCTACATCATCAAGTGAGAAACAAGACTTCAATGAAGAATTGAGCTTAATGGTGAAGAACTTCAACAAGTTCTACAAGAGTAGAAGCAAAGATAGAAGCTCCAAATCAAGGTCCTACAATGACAAAAGATCTTCTAGTCGAGAGCAAAACTGCTACAATTGTGGAAGACCTGGACACTATTCCAATGAGTGTACGGCTCCCTACAAGAGAAGAGAAGATTCTCCAAAAAGAAGAAGCAAAGGATCACCACCAAGAGAGAGAAGGAGTAGAGATGATCGTTATGAACGAAGATACTCACGGAGAAGCAAGGATTCGGAAAGGAAGGAAAAATCATCAAGGAGCTACACAAGACGAAGACATCAAGCTCATGTTGGTGAATGGGTATCCGGCTCCGACTCCGACAGCCACACTGAGAGAAGTTATCACTCCGACTCCGAAGATACTCAAGATGAAGGTGTTGCCGGTCTAGCACTTGTGTCAACCAACTCCTACGACATATTTGACTCACCAAATGAAGGAATTGGAAGATGCTTCATGGCCAAAGGTCCTAAGGTAACACACCCCGAGTATGTTAATTTCAATAGTGATGAAGATGACTTGTTAGGTGATGATTTTCTTGGTGACAACTCTAGTGATGAATACTATGATGAAAGACCAATTAATCATGCTAATCAAGATAAAACGAGTGACAATGATAAGGAGAAGATTGAGGCTCTAACTAAAGAACTAAAAACTCTTAAGTTAGCTCATGACACTATCTTCGAAGATCATCGAGAACTTTTAATAGCTCATGAGAAACTACGCTTTGAAAAGATCAATCTTGAGCAAGAGCATGAGTTCTTAAAGGCAATCAATGATGATCTCCGCAAGAAAAGTTCTTCTTACATTGCCAAGCGTTTACTCTTATCCACTTACATGCCTCAAGTCAAGTCTGACAAGAAAGATTCTTCCTCTAGTAGTAACAATGATCATGCTAAATTCAATATTGTTGCTTCTAGTAGTTCTCTTGATTCCACTAATGATTCTCTTAGCCAAGTTACACTTGAGCAAGAAAATAGCTTATTGAAGGGAATTATAGAGAAAGGAGTGTACAAAAGCCTTGCCGGGAGTAAGCAATTCGAGGAAATTGTGCGCAAGCAAGGAATGCACCGGAAGAATCAAGGTGTTGGTTTTGAACGAAAGTTCAATGCCAATGGAGTTGAATGGGAAGAAGATCAATACCCCAGGACAAAGTTTGTCCCTCAACAAGAGAAGTATACTTCTTTCAAGGGGACACAATCTCAAGATGATCTTCCACCACAAGACTACGAGCAAAAAGGCAAGGACAAGCTTCAAGAGGAAATTGATGCATTTGAAGAAGCTCCTAAGACCTTAGTCAAGTGGATTCCCAAGACTTCTTCAAGTTCCAGTTCATCAAGTACGACTACAAATCCAAGGATTCCCATCAAGATGATGTGGATCCAAAAGAAGAAGAACTAGAGAGTTCTTGAGGGTGACTCCGCCAACATACTTCACTCTTATCATTTTGGCAAGAACAAGTGCAATCAACTTCCACATCTTGCACTAGTTCAAGGAGTCACAAACCCTCTTGTTGGTAAGACAAGGGACAAGGTAACCTAAAAGCTTTCATGGACATCATCTTTTGTGTGCATCACTCTATGTCTATGGATATCCTTGTTTGTTCCTTGTGGGACTAACCCATGTAGGTATTGAAAGTGCAATTCACTCAAATGGATAGCTCCAAGAGATCTACATCAACATTGAGCATCCACATCTTCAATATCTACATGAAGTCATCATCGACAAAACCCAAGGTTAGTTCATCCCTCTTAGGGGGGATATCACATCTAGGGGGAGCTTTACTCTAAGACTTGAGCTAAAGCAACTCTAAAGATGTGAATACATCAAGATGCTTAAACGAAAAATGGTAACCCCATTTTGAGCTTAAATGATGAGTATGACCTACGATCAAGTGTTCACTTGACTCCTAAGTCAATATACTCATATATAGATGACCTAGTCATCGCAAATTGCTTGATAGATGCTAGAATTGGTTGTGCATGCCTTGCCACATATTTCATTTGCCATCTTATTGTGTGAGCATGCTGATTGCATATTTTACTCATTCAAGGACATCCACTTGTTGCTTTGATTGTTCGGTTTTATTTCTTTTTGCCAAGTGGATGGACAAGAATGCCTAAGAACCTCCTCTAGATATCTATGCTTTTCTCGTCTCAAACTCTATTCATGTTGCATCACAAAATTTGATCAAGTCAGATTCGAACCACTCTGTGTGAGGAGCACTCGGAGTCCCCGATTCGTCATAGACTTAAACTTCCAAAACCTTTATGATTCTCGGTCTGACCGATACTCCACTTTCGGTCCTACCGAGATCATTAAGTTGATCTAGGTTTTCGATCTTGGTGCAACCGATTTGAACCTTTCGGTCTCACCGAGTTTCAGTAACTGCACGCAGTTATGAATCTTGGTGCCACCGAGTTGTTCAACTCGGTCACACCGACAGGGTCGGGCTATATATAGTCACGGGCAAAATTTGGAAATTTCTCCGAACCCCTTCGCCCGCGCGATAGCCTGCTCTACCCCCGAGGTCTCCGGATTGTCTTCTCGCCACCAGCAGCCTCCAGTCGCTGGTTTCTGTCGCCGTCAACGGGATTTCTGCCCCGCCGTTGCCGCCGTAGCAAGTCCCCGCCGAACTAGGGTATGGACTTGATCTTTGTGCTATTCCTCAATCTGATTCCTAGCACATTGTGATCATATTGTTTCTGGCCACGTTTGATAAACTTCTATCCAGTCAAAACGCTCATAGATTAGGTTTGATTCGAAAATTCTAGGTTAGGTTTCCGCCGAAACCATCTCGGACCCACCGAGTTGAAAAACTCGGTCCCACCGATTTGGCTTATGCCATTGCACAAGTGAGACTCGGTCTGACCGAGAATTACTTATCGGTGTGACTGATTTTTGAACTCAGTGAAACCCTAGCAGTCTCGGTGCCACCGAACTGTGACTCGGTCCTACCGAGTTCACTAGTTTAGGTTCCAAAACTGCTTCGGTATCACCGAGTTTGAAAGTCGGTAGATCCGAGATGATTTCAGTGGGAAACTAAAACTAAGTTATTGGATCATTCTTTTTGCAAAAATCTCTGCATTTTGTGATGCTCATCCACTCTATGTCTTCTATAATCTATTCACAGGGTCAGCAGTCAGTTTGCATCATGTCAGACCAGAGTGATAGCCAGAATCTGCCAGAGCAGCAAGTGGTCATGAGTGAGGGCACTAGTCCCTCCAGTTCATATGATGAAGGCAGCAGGAGCACACCCAGCAACCTGCCTAAAGCTGCCACGAGACAAAGGAAGAAGAAAACCTCAGATTCTGAAGATGAGGACTATGTGGCAGAGGAAGAGGCCACTTCCAAGAGAGTTGAGCCAGCTGAAGGCTCAAAGCCGGGCCTGAAAATCAAAAGGCCAGCAGGCAGGCAGCCCATGTCAAAGGCTAGAGCCTCAACTGAGAAGCCTGCTCCCATTGAGCTCGTTGCAGCTGAGGGCAAGAAAAGGAAAGAGAGAGTGAAGAAGACTGTGGCTAGAGTCCTTGGCAAGGCCTCCATCATGGTAGAAGAGGAGGAGGAAGAAGAGGCAGCTGCACCAGCGCCCAAGGCAGCCAAACTTATGGGAGATGCCATAAGGTCAGGGGGAGCTGCATCTAAGCCTAAGACAGCACCAAAGAGAAACACAAGGAGTATACCTGCTGCAGAAAAGAACAAGGCCCCAGTGCCTGAAGCTACTAAAGAAGAGGAAGAGAGTGTCCTTCGGAAGCTCAAGCCCAAGATCCCAGACCACAACGATGCTCATCCTGTGGCTGAGGATATGAAGCTATGGAGAGACTCAGGGCTCAGAAAATGGAGAGAAGCAGATCCATATGCTTCTAGGAGAAGGACTGCCATGGATTACAGATTTCATACCAAGGAGCAGCAAGATTTCTATGAGACTGTTTTGCTTGACAAGAAGCCAATCGTTTGTGACATGAGATGGGTCGACTGGACCTACATGAAGGAACATGAAGAGTACTACCCCGGAGTAATTGACAGCTTTAATGCGTGTGGAGTTGCAGACTTTGTTGGGCAGAAGCTCACAATGTGGAATGAGGAGCTGATCATGCAATTCTACTCCACAGCACACTTTTATCCGGATGGCAAGATAACTTGGATGTCAGAGGGTACAAGGTACCAATCCACTGTTGAGGACTGGGCGAAGTTGATCAATGCCCCAGAGGAGCAGGATGAGGACTTGGACATTTACGCCAAGAAAAAGATGGATCATAACTCAATGTCCAACATGTACAAGGAGATTCCGAATGAAGCACTCGACACGTTCAAGTTTGGCTCAGTGCATTATCTGCTCTCAGGATTGCCTACGATCAACTGGATCCTTAGGCACACCCTTCTGCCCAAGTCTGGAGATCACAAGATGATCAGAGGTCATGTGATCAATTTGCTTCATGTTTTTGACGTGCCTCAAAAATTCAAAGTTATGAGCCTTATAGTGGAAACAATCAAAAGGACTGCGGCAGATCAGAAGAGGAGCTGTGGATATGCCCCTCAGATTCAGGAGCTCATCAACTCCAAGATGGGCACGGGCGTATATTTGTTGGATAAGGAACACCTGCCCATCCGTCCAGATTTCGAGGACAATGAAGTTGTGATGACAGAAAATGAGCCATTATCTGCCCAAGCATTTGCAAAGAAGGAGAAGGCGAAGAAGGAGAAAGCTGCCAGGATGCCTACTCAAGCGGAGGCATCTGAATACTTCTTGAAGACCAAACAGGAGCAGCTCGGTTACTTGATTGCATCCACGCTGAGGATTGAGCAAAGTCTGGCCACTCTCACTCAGAATCAGCAGAGCCTAGAGAGAATCATGGAACAGAAGTTCTATGACTTGGATGTCAAGGTAACGGAAGTTCAGTCTGTAGTGGAGCAGCTCCAGGAGGACATGAATGAGAGGAGAGGCAGGACCACGACTCATGCTTTTTCTAGAGTGCCACGAGGCCCGAGGTCGTCTGCACTGCCAGTTGCTGACACCAGAGCCACTACTTCAGCACCAGCTACAGCCTCAGCTCCAGCGTCTACTTCAGCCCCAACTCCAGCGACTACTTCAACATCTACAGAAGCCTTCGTCCTTGGAGTGATCCGGACTCAACCACCACCTGAAGATCAAGCCTGAGCATCAATCTAGTGCTATGCATTTTCTAGGAACTTTTTGGTAACTTGTTGCCAAAGGGGGAGAAGATTTATAGATCATAGGCTTCGAGAGAGAGTGTTGCTTTATTCTCTCTTGTTTTATTTGGTGGTTTTTCGAACCTTTTCTGCTTTTGAGTGCTTGATACTACGTCCTTATGCCTGTGAGACATTGATGATCATGTGTTTGATCATAAGCTACACTTAATGTTTGCTTAATGCTTGCTTAAATATTATCATTCTATCTATCGTTTGTGATCATTCACTATTCTTGGTGATGAGTGCATGTATTTCATTCTTATCATTTTGAGCGCTCCACCAAGATGTATGTGACATGGAAGAGTAACCCATGATTCTAATTCTTTGTGCATTTGCATTCCAAAGCAAATTTTAAATATGCACAAATTTAGGGGGAGCTCTTACTTATCACATACTTCTCAAAGCGACGATATATTTCATGCTTATTATAATTTGTCGAAGCTTTGATCTATATGTTGTCATCAATTACCAAAAAGGGGGAGATTGAAAGTGCAACTATCCCTAGGTGGTTTTGGTAATTCATAACAACATATAGCTCATTGAGCTAATACTATTCCAAGATAATTATTTCAGGAAAGCTCAATGATTGGCATGGCATGGATGTGAAAGTGGAACCCTCAAAATGCTAAGGACAATGGATTGGCTCAAGCTCAAAAGCTCAAGACTCTTCATTTTATATTTTAGTGATCCAAGATCACATTGAGTCCATAGGAAAAGCCAATACTATCAAGGAGGGATGAGGTGTTGCTTAATGAGCCTCTTACTTCATGTGCTTAATGATATGCTCCAAAATCCTCAACTACTTTCCCATATCCACATATGACCAAAACTCTAAGCCAAACACGGTCCTACCGATTCGTCCTATCCGGCGCCACCGAGTTTCACTTGTCATTAGCCACTGCCAAACCCTAGCAATTCGGTTCTACCGATAAGGATCTCGGTCCCACCGAGATGGGGTTGCAAACTCTCTGTTTCCCTTTCGTAACTTTTCGGTCTCACCGAAAGAGCGAATCGGTCCCACCGAGATTGCAATGTAAACTCAGTGTTTCCCCTTTGTAACTTTTTGGTCTCACCGAGTTCCACTCGGTCTCACCGAAAGAGCAAATCGGTCCCACCGAGTTTGCCTGACCAACTCTCTGGTTAGCTAATTACCAAATTCGGTCTCACCGATTTTGTGTAATCGATCTCACCGAGATTACGTTATGCCCAAACCCTAACCGAATCAGTCCTACCGAGTTGCATGTCAGTCCCACCGAAATTCCTAACGGTCACTAGGTTTACATTTTCGGTCCGACCGAGTTTATTGATTCGGTCCCACCGAGATTGGAAAACTGTGTACCGGTTGGATTTTGTGTGGAGGCTATATATACCCCTCCACCTCTTTCTCATTCAGTGAGAGAGCCATCAGAACACACACATCATTCCAACTCATTTGTTCTGAGAGAGAACCACCTACTCATGTGTTGAGACCAAGATATTCCATTCCTACCATATGAATGTTGATCTCTAGCCTTCCCAAGTTGCTTTCCACTCAAATCTTCTTTCCACCAAATCCAAATCCTATGAGAGAGAGTTGAGTGTTGGGGAGACTATCATTTGAAGCACAAGAGAAAGGAGTTCATTACCTACACACCATTTGTTACTTCTTGGAGAGTGGTGTCTCCTAGATTGGCTAGGTGTCACTTGGGAGCCTCCGACAAGATTGGGGAGTTGAACCAAGGAGTTTGTAAGGGCAAGGAGATCGCCTACTTCGTGAAGATCTACCGCTAGTGAGGCAAGTCCTTCGTGGGCGATGGCCATGGTGGGATAGACAAGGTTGCTTCTTCGTGGACCCTTTGTGGGTGGTTGCTTCTTCGTGGACCCTTCGTGGGTGGATCCCTTCATGGACTTGCGCAACCATTGCCCTTGGGTGGAGCCCTGTGTGGACCCGCACAACCGTTACCCTTCGTGGGTTGAAGTCTCCATCAACGTGGATGTAGGATAGCACCACCTATCCGAACCACGGGAAAAACATCCGTGTCTCCAATAGCGTTTGAACTCTCCAAACCCTTCCCTTTACATTCTCGCAAGTTGCATGCTTTACTTTCCGCTGCCAATACACTCTTTGCATGCTTGCTTGAATTGTGTGATGATTGCTTGACTTATCCTAAAATAGCTAAAATCTGCCAAGAACTAAAATTGGGAAAAGGTTAAGTTTTTATTTGGTCAAGTAGTCTAATCACCCCCCTCTAGACATACTTTCGATCCTACAACATGTGACCAACACCCAAAGGGTTTACTAGAGTCAATAATCTAGTTCACATCGCTATGTGATTAACACCCAAAGAGTACTGAGGTGTGATCATGTTTTGCTTGTGAGAGAAGTTTAGTCAACGGGTCTGCCACATTC
Organism: Triticum urartu; assembly: GCF_056163025.1. Taxonomy (NCBI): domain Eukaryota; kingdom Viridiplantae; phylum Streptophyta; class Magnoliopsida; order Poales; family Poaceae; genus Triticum; species Triticum urartu. The sequence goes on from NC_141875.1 coordinate 231,300,549, forward strand.
AGATCCGTAATTATTTTGTAAATTTCTATGTCAACAATGCTCTGCATGGAGCTACTCTAGCTAATTGCTCCCACTTTCAATATGTATCTAGATTGAGACTTAGAGTCATCTGGATCAGTGTCAAAACTTGCATCGACGTAACTCGTTACGATGAACCTTTTGTCACCTCCATAATCGAGAAACATATCCTTATTCCACTAAGGATAATTTTGACCAATGTCCAGTGATCTACACCTAGATCACTATTGTACTCCCTTGCCAAACTCAGGGCAGGGTATACAATAGGTCTGGTACACAACATGGCATACTTTATCGAACCTATGGCTAAGGCATAGGGAATGACTTTCATTCTCTCTCTATCTTCTGTCGTGGTCGGGTTTTGAGTCTTACTCAACTTCACACCTTTTAACACAGGCAAGAACTTCTTCTTTGACTGTTTCATTTTGAACTACTTCAAAATCTTGTCAAGGTATGTACTCATTGAAAAACTTATCAAGCATCTTGATATATCTCTATGGATCTTGATGCTCATGATGTAAGCAACTTCACCGAGGTCTTTCTTTTAAAAAAACTCCTTTCAAACACTCCTTTATGCTTTGCAAAATAATTCTACATTATTTCCGATCAACAATATGTCATACACATATACTTATCAGAAATGCTATAGTGCTCCCACTCACTTTCTTGTAAATACAGGCTTCACCGCAAGTCTGTATAAAACTATATGCTTTGATCAACTTATCAAAGTGTATGTTCCAACTCCGAGATGCTTGCACCAGTCCATAGATGGATTGCTAGAGCTTGCATATTTCGTTAGTTCCCTTTGGATCGACAAAATCTTCCGGTTGCATCATATACAACTCTTCTTCCAGAAATCCAGTCGGGAATGCAGTTTTGACATCCATCTGCCAAATTTCATAATCATAAAATGCGGCAATTGCTAACATGATTCGGACAGACTTGAGCATCGCTACGGGTGAGAAGGTCTCATCATAGTCAATCCCTTGAACTTGTCGAAAACCTTTTGCGACAAGTCGAGCTTTGTAGACAGTAACATTACCGTCAGCATCAGTCTTCTTCTTGAAGATCCATTTATTCTCAATTGCTTGCCGATAATTGGGCAAGTCAACCAAAGTCCATACTTTGTTCTCATACATGGATCCCATCTTAGATTTCATGGCTTCAAGCCATTTTGCGGAATCTGGGCTCACCATCGCTTCTTCATAGTTCGCAGGTTCATCTTGATCTAATAGCATGACTTCCAGAACAGGATTACCGTACCACTCTAGTGCGGATCTTACTCTGGTTGATCTACGAGGTTCAGTAGTAACTTGTTCTGAAGTTTCATGATCATCATCATTAACTTCCTCACTAATTGTTGCAGGTGTCACAAAAACCAATTTCTGTGATGTACTACTTTCCAATAAGGGAGCAGGTACAGTTACCTCATCAAGTTCTACTTTCCTCCCACTCACTTCTTTCGAGAGAAACTCCTTCTCTAGAAAGGATCCATTCTCAGCAATGAATATCTTGCCTTCGGATTTGTGCCAGAAGGTGTACCCAACATTTTCTTTTGGGTATCCTATGAAGACACACTTCTCCGATTTGGGTTTGAGCTTATCATGTTGAAACTTTTTCACATAAGCATTGCAACCTCAAACTTTAAGAAACGACAGCTTAGGTTTCTTGCCAAACCGTAGTTCATATGGTGTCATCTCAACGGATTTAGATGGTGCCCTATTTAACGTGAATGTAGCTGTCTGTAACGCATAACCTCAAAACTATAGTGGTTAATCGGTAAGAAACATCATATATTGCACTATACCCAATAATAGTATGGTTATGATGTTCGGACACACCATTATGTTGTGGTGTTCCAGGTGGCGTGAGTAGTGAAACTATTTCACATTGTTTTAACTGAAGGCCAAACTTGTAACTCAAATATTTTCCTTCTGCGATCATATCGTAGAAACTTTTATTTTTGTTACGATGATTCTCCACTTCACTCTGAAATTCTTCGAACTTTTCAAATGTTTTAGACTTGTATTTCATCAAGTAGATATACTCATATCTGCTCAAATCATCCGTGAACATCAGAAAATAACGATACTTGCCATGAGCCTTAACACTCATCGGACCGCATACATCAGTATGTATTATTTCCAATAAGTCAGTTGCTCGCTCAATTGTTCTGGAAAACAGAGTCTTAGTCATCTTTCCCATGAGGCATGGTTCGCAAGCATCAAGTGATTCATAATCAAGTGATTCCAAAAGCCCATCAGCATGGATTTTCTTCATGCGCTTTACACCAATATGACCTAAACGGCAGTGCCACAAATAAGTTGCACTATCATTATTAACTTTGCATCTTTTGGTTTCAATATTATGAATATGTGTATCACTACGATCGAGATCCAACGAACCATTTTCATTGGGTGTGTAACCATATAAGGTTTTATTCATGTAAACAGAACAACAATTTATTCTCTTACTTAAATGAATAACTGTATTGCAATACACATGATCAAATCATATTCATGTTCAACGCAAACACCAAATAACACTTATTTAGGTTCAACACTAATCCCGAAAGTATAGAGAGTGTGCGATGATGATCATATCAACTTGGAACCACTTCCAACACACATCGTCACTTCACCCTTAACTAGTCTCTGTTCATTCTACAACTCCCGTTTCGAGTTACTATTCTTAGCAACTGAACCATTATCAAATACCGAGGGGTTGTTACGAACACTAGTAAAATACACATCAATAATCTGTATATCAAATATACCTTTGTTCACTTTGCCATCCTTCTTATCCGCCAAACACTTGGGGTAGTTCCGCTTCCAATGACCAGTCCATTTGCAGTAGAAGCACTCAGTTTCAGGCTTAGGTCCAGACTTGGGTTTTTCACTTGAGCAGCAACTTGCTTGCCGTCCTTCTTGAAGTTCCCCTTTCTTCCCTTTGTCCCTTTACTTGAAACTAGTGGTTTTGTTTACCATCAACACTTGATGCTTTTCTTGATTTCTACCTTTGTTGATTTTAGCATCATGAAGAGCTTGGGAATCGTTTCCGTTATCCCTTGCATATTATAGTTCATCACGAAGTTCTACTAACTTGGTGTTGGTGACTAGAGAATTCTGTCAATCACTATTTTATCTGGAAGATTAACTCCTACTTGATTCAAGCGATTGTAGTACCCAGACAATCTGAGCACATGCTCACTCCTTGAGCTATTCTCCTCCATCCTTTAGCTATAGAACTTGTTGGAGACTTCATATCTCTCAACTCGGGTATTTGCTTGAAATATTAACTTCAACTCCTGGAACATCTTATATGATCCATGACGTTCAAAACGTCTTTTAAGTCCCGATTCTAAGATGTTAAGCATGGTGCACTAAACTATCAAGTAGTCATCATATTGAGCTAGCCAAACGTTCATAATGTTTGCATTTGCTCCTGCAATAGGTCAGTCACCTAGCGGTGCATCAAGGACATAATTCTTCTATGCAGCAATGAGGATAAACCTCAGATCACGTATCCAATCCGCATAATTGCTACTAAAATTTTTCAACTTAGTTTTCTCTAGGTACATATCAAAAATAAAACAGGGGAGCTAAACGCGAGCTATTGATCTACAACATAGATATGCTAATACTACCAGGACTAAGTTCATGATAAATTTAAGTTCAATTAATCATATTACTTAAGAAGTCCCACTTAGACAGACATCCCTCTAATCTTCTAAGTGATCACGTGATCCATATCAACTAAACCATGTCCGATCATCACGTGAGATGGAGTAGTTTCAATGGTGAACATCACTATGTTGATCATATCTACTATATGATTCATGCTCGACCTTTTGGTCTCCGTGTTCCGAGGCCATATCTGTTATATGCTAGGCTCGTCAAGTTTAACCTAAGTATTCTGCGTGTGCAACTGTTTTGCACTCATTGTATTTGAAGGTAGAGCCTATCACACCCGATCATCACGTGGTGTCTCAGCACGAAGAACTTTCGCAATGGTGCATACTCAGGGAGAACACTTATATACCTTGATAATTTAGTGAGAGATTATCTTATAAAGCTACCGCCGAACTAAGAAAAATAAGATGTATAAAAGATAAACATCACATGCAATTATAATATGTGACATGATATGGCCATCATCATCTTGTGCCTTTGATCTCCATCTCCAAAGCATCGTCATGATCTCCATCGTCACCGGCATGACACCATGATCTCCATCATCTTGATCTATATCAATGTGTCGTCACATGGTTGTCTCGCCAACTATTGCTCTTGCAACTATTGCTATAGCATAGCGATAATTGTAAAGAAATTATTTGGCGCTTGCATCTTATGCAACAAAGAGACAACCATAAGGCTTCTGCCAGTTGCCGATAACTTCAACAAAACATGATCATCTTATACAACAACATTTAGCATCATGTCTTGACCATATCACATCACAACATGCCCTGCAAAAACAAGTTATACGTCCTCTAATTTGTTTGTTGCAAGTTTTACGTGGCTGCTACGGGCTTAAGCAAGAACCAATCTTACCTACGCATCAAAACCACAATGATAGTTTCTCAAGTTGGTGCTATTTTAACCTTCACAAGGACCGGGCGTAGCCACACTCAGTTCAACTAAAGTTGGAGAAACTGACACCCGCCAGCCACCTGTGTGCAAAGCACATCGGTAGAACCAGTCTCGCGTAAGCGTACGCGTAATGTCGGTCCAGGCCGCTTCATCCAACAATACTGCTGAACCAAAGTGTGACATGCTGGTAAGCAGTATGACTTATATCGCCCACAACTCACTTGTGTTCTACTCGTGCATAACATCAACGCATAAAACCTAGGCTCTGATACCACTGTTGGGGAACGTAGTAATTTCAAAAAAAATCTTACACACATGCAAGATCATGGTGATGCATAGCAACGAGAGGGGAGAGTGTTGTCTACGTACCCTCGTAGACCGGAAGCGTTAGCACAACGCGGTTGATGTAGTCGTACGTCTTCACGGCCCGACCGATCAAGCACCGAAACTACGACACCTCCGAGTTCTAGCACACGTTCAGCTCGATGACGATCCCTGGACTCTGATCCAGCAAAGTGTCGGGGAAGAGTTCCATCAGCACGAGGGCCTGGTGATGATCTTGATGTTCTACGGTCGCAGGGCTTCGCCTAAGCGCCGCTACAATATTATCGAGGATTATGGTGGAGGGGGCACCGAATACGGCTAAGAGAATGATCACGAAGATCAACTAGTGTCTAGAGGTGGCCCCCTGCCCTGTATATAAAGGAGCAAGGTGGAGAGGCCGGCCGGCCCTTTGGGCGCGCCAAGGAGGGGGGAGTCCTCCTCCTAGTAGGAGTAGGACTCCCCTTTCCTAGTCCAACTAGGAAGAGAGAAGGGGGAAGGAAAGAGAGGGAGAGGGAGAGGGAAAGAGGGGCCGCGCCCCCCTCCCCTAGTCCAATTCGGACTCCCCATGGGAGGGGGCGCGCCACCTCCTGGGCTGCTGCCCTCTCTCTCCCTTCAGGCCTACTAAGGCCCAATACTTCCCCGGGGGGTTCCGGTAACCCTTCCGGCACTCCGGTTTTCTCCGAAATCACCTGAAACACTTCCGGTGTCCGAATATAGCCGTCCAATATATCGATCTTTATGTTTCAACCATTTCGAGACTCCTCGTCAAGTCCGTGATCATATCCGGGACTCCGAACAACCTTCGGTACATCAAAATATATAAACTCATAATGAAACTATCATCATAACGTTAAGCATGCGGACCCTACGGGTTCGAGAACAATGTAGACATGACCGAGACATGTCTCCGGTCAATAACCAATAGCGGAACCTGGATGCTCATATTGGCTCCTACATATTCTACGAAGATCTTTATCGGTCAGACCGCATAACAACATACGTTGTTCCCTTTGTCATCGGTATGTTACTTGCCCGGGATTCGATCGTCGGTATCTCAATACCTAGTTCAATCTCGTTATCGGCAAGTCTCTTTACTTGTTCCGTAATACATCATCTCGCAACTAACTCATTAGTTGCATTGCTTGCAAGGCTTAAGTGATGTGCATTACCGAGAGCGCCCAGAGATACCTCTCCGACAATCGGAGTGACAAATCCTAATCTCGAGATACGCCAACCCAACATGTACCTTTGGAGACACCTGTAGAGTACCTTTATAATCACCCAGTTACATTGTGACGTTTGGTAGCACACAAAGTGTTCCTCCGCCAAACGGGAGTTGCATAATCTCATAGTCACAGGAACATGTATAAGTCATGAAGAAAGCAATAGCAACATACTAAATGAACGGGTGCTAAGCTAATGGAATGGGTCATGTCAATCACATCATTCTCCTAATGATGTGATCCCATTAATCAAATGACAACTCATGTCTATGGTTAGGAAACATAACCATCTTTGATCAACGAGCTAGTCAAGTAGAGGCATACTAGTGACACTCTATTTGTCTATGTATTCACACGTGTATTATGTTTCGTGTTAATACAATTCTAGCATGAATAATAAACATTTATCATGATATAAGGAAATAAATAATAACTTTATTATTGCCTCTAGGGCATAGTTCCTTCAAGCTCCACCCCTTTCCTCATTATAGCCAGAGGGAGGGCAACCGCCGGCCTCCACGATCTAAGGTAATGATGATTTTCTTCTGCATGCAGCAGGGTCTCGTCAAGTCGGGCAGTTGCCGAGGCAGCATGGGGAAGCAGAGACGCCCATGACCTATCAATGGCCACACGTCAATCGAGGCTGCATGTGGTTGGGGCCCGCGATGCTCCGCACCTGCCCTTTGGCTTCGCCTCAAAGCCAAGTTCAATTGCGCCTTGGGCCTGAGGGCTACTATCGGCGTCCTGGGAACGGGGGTACCTAGACTTGCCCGCCTGCGGCCCAGGGTGTGGCTCCACCAACGGCCTGGTATGACCCATCTTCACCAACAACCATTCAAGACCCTCGCGAGGGGGAAAGCCTCTCGAGGCGGACGACACCAAGACCTCCTCTAGGGCGGCCTCACTAGGTTGGCTCCTGAGGAGTAGAGATATCTATGCAAGGGGCACCTCGCGAGGTTCGGATGATGTGAGCCATGATGACCAAGACCAGGCGGGCGGCAGCAGGTGTAGGGTGCCAGTTTCCTCTTTGGTGCTAAGGAAGCAGGTGAAGATGACGAGTCTCGAGGCATCAGGCAAAGGTTTCCATATCGGTGCAACAAGACCAAGACCAGCAGGACGGCAAGACAAAGGTCACCACGGAGCCCACGGTGGTGTCACCACCAGAGCCTTGGGCAGGCGAAGACCACCTTTTGTCAGGATAACTTGTACTAGTTGTCTCCCTTCAAAATTGGCCGTTGTGGAATCCCTTCCTACCTAAACATTTGGGAAGAGGACCAGGGCTTCTATAAATAGGGCTAGCCACCACACTTGTCAGGGATCGGCTCAGGTGGGGATGGATCATTCGGACCATCCTCAAGCACACCAGCTCATCGTGCTCAAGAACACCTCTCCTTAGGAGGCTGTTCGTCCACTGTACTAGTTCATCCTCAGCCCACGAAGCAATCCACCACACCACACTAGAGTAGGGTATTACACCACAACGGTGGCCAGAACTAGTATAAACTCTCGTGTCACTTGTTCCTTGGCTTCGGCGAGCTAGGCCTAGAGATCGTTGCTAGAGTGAGCTAGCGAGAGAGAGATCTTCGTGCACACCCCAGTGTTCGAACCTCAAGGGTTTGCCGAAACCCACAATCCGATAGCACTTATTATTTAACGAAATACGTATTTGGCAACCGTGTGGCAGATTGCAAAACGATCTACCGCATCCAGCGCCATCAGATCTGACAACCGCTCGATCTGCATCTCCTCCGTTCGCGACTCCTATGCCCGAGCGCCCAGGCATGGTGCCGCGAGCACGCATTGACCGGCCATCAGCAGCTTCGACCGAACCACCTGTTCCCTTGCACCCCTCGAGCACCAGTGCCTCCTCAAGTCGCTGCCATAGCCTGCTGCTCCGACGAGCAGCTCCTTCCACGGCCAACACTCGCCGGTGCAGGAGCTCCATCACCATCTCCATGGGATTCCTACCTCCCCTGCAGCCCATCGACGACCAGTTCCTCCACACGTCTTGGCCATAGTAGCCTCTATTGCCTGCTGTTCTGCTGCCCGAGCTTCTAGCCACGGCCATAGGCTCGGGCGAGTGCTGACTTCAAGATAGGACACTTGCATTGATCTCCTTCATCTTTGACCAATAAGTTGTGTGCTCAACTAAAATGGATTCGCAATGAAGAGATCTACGATTTTCATGTTGAAGTCCGCGCGATTCGTAGACTAAATCAACAAGTATGATGGATAATTGGGAGTTCTTTGTGTGTGTGTTTTCAGTTTTCAGTTTTCACATACAGCTTTCGTTGGTTGGAGGTTGAAGACAACATTCTCGGTGGGCTTCAGAGATGGAAAAGAGTTGGGCTGGGCCCAATGCTGGGTAGAGGCCTAGTTAGGAAAACTTAATGTTGGCTAAAGAAAACATGTTCTGTGGGTTTTTTTAGCTTCACTGGTGCATCATTTGTACTACATTTTAAGACATAATGACTTACGTATAAATATCATGCTATTTTTTTACCGAAGAAAGATTGATGTAGAAATATACCCTCTGTAACTTCTATGTAAATATCATGATAATTTTTATACAATGATCTGATAATTTACGTACAAACACCATGATAAATTTGACATAGAATATTATTATTGAAAACAAACCCCGGTAACTCTATGCAAATAGCACGGTAATAATACGCACTGTAGACATAATAACTTGCGCAAAAACACAAGGTAATTTTGAACCAGGGAAAAAAGTTATTCGAAACATACCCCGCAGACCTAATAATTTTACCCGCAAACATCGTGGTAATTTTAACCCAAGGAAAAAAGTGGTTGAGAAACATAACCACATTAATTTATGTGTAAATAAGATGATAATTTACACTCCGCGGACTTGATAACATACATACAAACACGACAATAACTTTGACCCCAAGTTGTGTATTACAAATGTGCCACCTGTAATCTCTATGTAAATAACGTGGTAATATAAGCACCGCTTGACTGATAACTTACATACAAAACATGATGATAACTTTCTGACTTGGAAAACTTTTTGTTGAAAAACATATGCTTGCTAATTTATGTGTAAATAGTACGGTAATATATGTGTCACATACCTGATAATTTATGTACAGAAAACTGCGGTTCCATTGACCAAACAGGAAAAAGTTGTTTAAGAACACACCCTTGATAACTTTTTTGAAAATAGCATGCTAATATACGAATAAGCACCACGGTAACATTTTTTGCGGAGGGCAAAAGTTGTTGAAAAACATACAATCGATAACTTGTGTGCAAGTGCCATGATAATATACGAACTGCAGATCTGATAACTTGGGTATAAACACCACGGTAACATTGACCAAAAGGGGGAAAGGTGGTTGAAAAACATACCCTTGGTAAATTGTGTGCAAATAACATGTTAATACACAAACCGAAAAACTGATAACTTATGTACAAACACCGTGGTAATTTTTTCAGGGAAACACCGCGTTAATTTTTGACCTATGAGAAAAAAAATATTGGAAAATTTACCCTAGTAACTTATGTGAAAATTGCATGATAATAGACGAAGTGACACTTGATAATTGTATAAACATCGCGGTAATTTGAAACATGGGATGTAGTATGTCAAAACTTCATGTTTTTTGTCCTATTTTTGTATGCTATCAGGCTTCCTCTAAAAATCATAACTTACACTCAAAACGCCATGGTAACTTTCACGAAGGGGAAGAGGGTTGTTCAAACATACCCCCCCTCCCCCCCCCCCCCGCTCGTCCCCAGCGCGCACTTTAAATTTTGTGCAAAATTACGATGTTGCACATGTTAAAGTTACTGTGATTTTCACGCTATAGTTACCGACCTTCTCATGATATAGTTACCAGCTTTATCATATCATTTTTTTAACCAGGGGTGTTAATGTTTGAAGTTATCAGCATGCACGTGTCATAGTTATCATGCTGCTCGTCCAAAGTTATTAAGCCTAAAATTAAGCTTTTGGTTGACATGGTATAAAGAAGAAGGGTTCAAATTCCGTTGTTTGCATACTATGGAAAACAACTTAAGATGGGTGAGTTGGTTATTAGGCATAGTGGACACACATTAGACCTGGGTTCAAGTCCTCTTTCAAGCACTATATTATTTCTTTTTCTTCCCACCTAAATTAACTAGCATAAACTGGGAGAGAAAAAAATTTGTTTTGAAAATAAAAATCGGAAGAAAAAAAATCAGTGGAAGCCTCCTACGATCGAGCTGAGTTCAAATGCTTGAGCGGAACGAGGCCTTCTATATGTGTCAGTTATCTATAAGGATCGTTGGTGTGGTAGTTTTGCTATCCACCACACTTGTGCCAAATATGACGGTCCATTATTTAAATATATTTATAGCAAAATACTCATCCCCTGTTTATTTTTTGATAACATTGTTGCGCCCAACCCAACATTACAATTAGAATCAGCCCAACAAAATCGTGTATTTCGAGAAAGTGCAAACGGGCTGTAATTTTTAGCAAAAAATAAATGGACTGCATGGACGCTACATTATTTGTTCACCCTGGACAGCAAGTTTGTGTATTTCGAGAAAGTGCAAATGGACTGTAGTTTTTTAGAAAAAAATAAACGGGTAGCAGGGACGCTACTTTATTTGTTCACCCAGCCCAGCAAATGGACTGTGAATTCTAAAAAATGGGGTTGAATATGTGCTGCATTTTTGGAGGCAGAAATGTGGGCCAATAGGTCGAAGCCAATGGAAGGCATCATCAACTTAGTCAACAAATGATTCTGACATCGATAGCCATTGGATTTACATCGAACGACCGACATTCATTTTCAATCTCTCTTCTTCTTCCTACAGCGCCGTCGGGACCACCTGCTCCCGCCTCCAGCTACTAGCAGCTCTACTTGGCACACTTCATTGCGAAGTGCGACCCCACCGCCGGCCAAGCCATCCCTCCACCACTCCACACCTCCTGTTATTCTCCGTCGACTGCAGAACCACGACGCATGAGAACCAGTTAACCCTCGTGCACCTCTCTGTCTACGACTCCACTGCCGTGTCTTCCCGTCACTGGCTCGTTGCCGTCCGGGGCCTTGCTGTCGTCCACCTCCTTGGTGCAGTCGATGTGGCATAGTCAATATGGTCAATGAGAGTGATCGGAAGAGGACTGTACGTGGAGAGGATGACAGTGGGGACGCACCAGGTCCATGGACGCACGCATGCAAATGCATCCTTATTACACGAAAATAAAATTATTCCTCCCCCTGAAAGCTGGGACCCACCAAATATGTCTTTGCAAGGATGGAAGCACCAACTTATTCCTGCCCCTGACAGCTGGGACCCACCAACAACATCTTTGCATGCAAGGAAGTGCCTACTTATTACGGGCAAAAAATATATGATTCCGCCCCTGACCGCCGGGACCTGCCAGCTATATATTCGCATGCAAGGAAGTGCCTCCTTGTCCTCCCTAACAGCTGGGACCCACTCGGTCGAAGGGTACATAGTGTTGTCTGTGTTCATACCGTTCGATCGGCCTGTCTGCCATGATGAACCGTGGTCGAGTAAGGAGCGGTAGCAATTCAGGCAGTCCCGTCTAAATCCGGTACACATACGATAGCTACGCTACAAAAAAGACGGCCATGTATGTACATACGGGAGGCATCTCGAACGCCTACTCATGCGTACGTACAGCCAGGGCTCGTGTACATGGAGAGGCAACAGACGGCCGCGACGACGTCCTGTTCATCGGCAGGCAACTGGCTGGGTCGGAACAGAGAAACTGCATCTTGTTCATGGGAGTGAACGGAATGTGTCATGTTCATCGGGAGCCAACCGACTTGGACGGAACAGCCAAAACGAGGTATGGTGTACCGCAGAACGGAGGAAACGGCCTTCTGTTCGACCGCGTATGGTCGAAATGGGATCCTGTTCATCGGGAGGGGTCTGGCGTACCACAAAACGGAAGAAACAAACTTGTGTTGGAGCGCCTATGGTCGAAACGGGGTGCTGTGTATTGGGATGGTTGTGGTGTACCACAAAATGGAGGAAACAGACTTGTGTTGGAGCGCCTATAGTCGAAACGGGGTCATGATCATTGGGAGGGGTGTGGCGTATCGCAAAACGGGGCTCCACAGGCTACTGTTCATCCATCGTCTAGTGCCTCGCTCCAGCTCTCCATGGGCAACTATTCATCCATCGTCGACTTCCTCCGGCCTCCACCTACTACTGTTCATCTACCGCGCCGTCCTCCTGCCTCCACCAACTACTGTTCATCCATGGGCTGCTGTTGATCCAGCCACCATCGGCTACTGTTCGTGGAGCCTCCATGGGGTCCTGTTCATCCACCCCAATCAACTTTGGTGTGGCGGCCACCTCTCGATCGGGGTCTTGTTCATCCAACGGCAACGACCTACTACTACCAGGGGGTCCTGTTCATCCAACCCCCACCAGGAACTATTCATCCAACCGCCAAAAGGGTCACTGTTCATCAAGAGGCAGCAGGTTTGATCGGCTTCAGTTAGCAGCATTAGCGAAGGAATCGCTCGGGTTCAGTAAACAGTCAAGGGATCAATCGCTCGGGTTCAATAACGTAGGTAGTGCATTCACTCGGGTTCAGTAAGCGAATGCTTCACTCGGGTCCAGTTATAGCCCAACGCCTCGCACACACGCGCGTACGTGTACGAGAGAAACGCGCAGACCTCCGTGCATTGCTCGGCCCTGACCACCCACGGTAACCGGGAACTCTCCGATATTTTCATCGCCCTCGCTTCTACCACGATTTTTTCCATCATGGACGCCCAAAGAATGTCATGCAGGTGCGTCCCCGGCATGCCCAGGACGAAAAGCCCATTTTCTGACATGATTTTTTGTCAAAGAAGTAGGATCCCACCACATCTATGATGATACGTGCTTTTGTCACAATTATCGTCATAGAAGTGCGATAAGCATTACAGGAAAAAAAATTCGTTCGGGCCAAATGTAACGGATGTGTCTTTTTTTAGTGTAACTTAGTGCCCAAGGTCAGTTGTTGTTTTTTGCTTGTTTTTTACTTTGAAGAATATCAATAACAAACAAAGTCCAAATGCCACGGAACTTTGGAGATTTCTTTCCGGAAAGAAGAGACCCCGGAAGCTTCTGGAGGCCATGAGAAGAGGCTTGTGGGGCCCACTAGGCACCAGGGCACACCAAGGGCCTCTGGCGTGACCTAGTGGATAGTGGGGCCCATGGGCACCATCTTGACCTACCTCCACCTCCATAAATACTCTAAAATCCCCAAAACCCTAGGGGAGTCGACGAAACAGTTTTTCCACCGCCTCAAGTTGCAGAACCATGAGATCCAATGTAGAGGCTTTTCCGGCACTCTGCTGGAGGGGGCAATGATCATGGAGGGGTTTTTCATCATCCTTTCTGCCCCTCCGATGATGCGAGAGTTGTTTACCATAGACCTACGGGTCCGTATTTAGTAGCTAGACGACTTCTTCTCTCTTTTTGATCTTCAATACAATGTTCTCCTCGATGTTCTTGGAGATCTATTTGATGTAATGACTTTTTGCGGTGTGTTTGTTCAGATCCGATGAATTGTGAGTTTATGATCGGATCTATCCATGAATATTGTTTTATTTTTCTTTGAACACTTTTAAGCATGATTGTTGTAGCCTCATATTTCTTCTCCGATTTATTGGTTTGGTTTGGCCAACTAGATTGATTTATCTTGCCATGGAAGAGGTGCTTTGTGATGGGTTCGATCTTGCGGTGCTCAATCTCAGTGACAGAAAGAGACATGAAACGCATGTATAGTTGCTATTAAGGGTAACAAGATGGGGTTTATTCATTCATGAGTTTATCTTGTCTACATTGTGTCATCTTTCTTAGTGCATTACTCTGTTTTTTCATTAACTTAATACACTAGATGCATGATGGATAGTGGTCGATGTGGAGTAAAAGTAGTAGATGCAGAATCGTTTTGGTCTACTAATGTTGGACATGATGCCTATATACATGATCATTGCCTTGGATATAATCATAATTATTTGCTTTTCTGCCAATTGCCCAACAATAATTTGTCTACCCACCATATGCTATTTTCTCGAGAAAAACCCCTAGTGAGAACTATGGCCCCCGGGTCTATCTTTTATGATATACAAATCCTAAAAATACCTTGCTGCAATTTTATTTCATTTATTTTATTTTGTGTTTTAGTTAGATCTATTTATCAAATCCTATACAATTTAATCTATCTCAATACCATTGAGGGATTGTCAACCCCTCTACGCGTTGGGTTGCAGGTATTTATTGTTTATGTGCATGTGATGTTTACATAGTGTTGCTTGGTTCTCCTATTGGATTGATAACCATGGTTTCATAAGTGAGGGAAATACTTATCTCTACTGTACTGCATCATCCCCGCTTTTCAGGGAAATCCCAACGTAGTTCACAAGTAGCAGTGGGTGGAGTGTAAATTTTCCTATCGTCGACTTTACATCTGATCTGGTCATAGACCGAAGACCGCTTGCCCGAAATCCCAAGGTTCTATATTCGATCAAGCATCTCATTTAAAAGTGAGAGGTCGATTGGGCCCATCTCTTGACGGTAGTAGGGGCTAGGCTAATGATACGTCTCCAACGTATCTATAATTTTTGATTGCTCCATGCTATATTATCTACTGTTTTGGACATTATTGGGCTTTATTATCGACTTTTATATTATTTTTTGGAAAAACCTATTAACCGGAGCCCCAGCCCAGACTTGCTGTTTTTTTGCCTGTTTTAGGGTTTTGAAGAAAAGGAATATCAGACGGAGTCCAAACGGAATGAAACCTTCGGGAACGTGATTTTCTTAACGAATAAGACCCAGGAGACTTGGACCCTATATCAAGGCAGAAGAGAGGAGGCCACGAGGTAGGGGGCGCGCCTGCCTACCCCAGGCGCGCCCTCCACCCTCGTGGGCCCCCTGTTGTTCCACCGACGTACTCCTTCATCCTATATATATCCACGTACCCCCAAACGATCAGATACGGAGCCAAAACCCTAATTCCACCCCTGTAACTTTCTGTATCCATGAGATCCCATCTTGGGGCCTGTTCCGGAGCTCCGCTGGAGGGGGCATCGATCACGGAGGGCTTCTACATCAACACCATAGCCTCTCCGATGAAGTGTGAGTAGTTTACCTCATACCTATGGGTCCATAGTTTGTAGCTAGATGGCTTCTTCTCTCTTTTTGGATCTCAATACAATGTTCTCCCCCTCTCTTATGGAGAACTATTAGATGTTATCTTCTTTTTGCGGTGTGCTTGTTGAGACCGATGAATTGTTGGTTTATGATCAAGTCTATCTATGAACAATATTTGAATCTTCTCTGAATTCTTTTATGTATGATTGGTTATCTTTGCAAGTCTCTTCGAATTATCAGTTTGGTTTGGCCTAGTAGATTGATATTTCTTGCAATGGGAGAAGTGCTTAGCTTTGGGTTCAATCTTGCGGTGTCCTTTCCCAGTGGCAGTAGGGGCAGCAAGGCATGTATTGTATTGTTGCCATCGAGGATAACAAGATTGGGTTTTCATCATATTGCATGAGTCTATCCCTCTACATCATGTCATCTTTCTTAAGGCGTTACTCTGTTTCTAACTTAATACTCTAGATGCATGCTGGATAGCGGTTGATGAGTGGAGTAATAGTAGTAGATGCAGGCAGGAGTCGGTCTACTTGTCCTGGACGTGATGCCTATATACATGATCATACCTAGATATTCTCATAACTATGCTCAATTCTGTCAATTGCTCAACAGTAATTTGTTCAGCCACCGTAGAATACTTATGCTCTTGAGAGAAGCGACTAGTGAAACCTATGGCCCCCGGGTCTATCTTTATCATATTGATCTCCTACTACTTAGTTATTTACTTTGCCTTTATTTTACTTTGCATCTTTATCACAAAAATACAAAAAATATTATATATATCATATCTATCAGATCTCACTCTCGTAAGTGGCCTTATAGGGATTGACAACCCCTATTTGCGTTGGTTCCGATGATTTATTTGTTTTGTGCAGGTATGTGGGACTCGCGCGTAGGCTCCTACTGGATTGGTACCTTGGTTCTCAAAAACCGAGGGAAATACTTACGCTACTTTGGTGCATCATCCCTTCCTCTTCGGGGAAAACCAGCGCAGTGCTTAAGAGGTAGCAAGTAGGATTTCTGGCGCCGTTGCCGGGGAGGTCTTCGCAAAAGTCAACATACCAAGTACCCATCACATACCCTTATCTCCCGCATTACATTATTTTCCATTTGCCTCCCGTTTTCCTCTCCCCCACTTCACCCTTGCCGTTTTATTTGCCCTCTCTCTCTCTATCCTCCCTTTCTTTCTCTATTTGCCTCTTTTTGCCCGCTTGCCTTTGTTTGCTTCTGTGTTAGTTTGCTTGCTTGTCACGATGGCTCAAGATAATACTAAATTGTGTGACTTCACCAACACCAACAACAATGATTTTATTAGCACTCCGATTGCTCCTCTTACAGATGCTGAATCTTGTGAAATTAATACTGCTTTGCTGAATCTTTTCATGAAAGATCCGTTTTCCGGCCTTCCTAGTGAAGATGCCGCTAACCATCTAAATAGCTTCGTTGATTTGTGTGACACGTAAAAGAAGAAAGATGTGGATAATGATATTGTTAAATTGAAGCTATTTCCTTTTTAGCTTAGAGATCGTGCTAAAGCTTGGTTTTCGTCTTTGCCTAAAAATAGTATCGATTCATGGAATAAGTGCAAAGATGCTTTTATCTCTAAGTATTTTCCTCCCACTAAGATCATCTCTCTTAAAAACGATATTATGAATTTTAAGCAACTTGATCATGAACATGTTGCACAAGCTTGGGAGAGAATGAAATTAATGATACGTAATTGCCCTACTCATAGTTTAAATTTGTGGATGATTGTTCAAAAAATTTATGCTGGATTGAATTTTGCTTCTAGAAATCTTTTAGATTCGGCCGCGGGAGGCACTTTTATGGAAATCACTTTAGGAGAAGCTACTAAACTCCTAGATAATATTATGGTTAATTATTATCAACGGCATATTGAAAGATCTACTAATAAAAAGGTGCATCGATAGAAGAAATTAATGTTTTGAGTGGAAAGATGGATGAAATTATGAAATTATTTGCTAATAAGATTGTTTCTTCTGATCCTAATGATGTGCCCTTGTCTACTTTGATTGAGAATAATAATGAATCTATGGATGTGATTTTTGTTGGTAGGAACAATTTTGGTAACAACGCGTATAGAGGAAATTTTAATCCTAGGCCTTATCCTAGTAGTCCCTCTAACAATTATGGTAATTCCTACAACAATTCTTATGTAAATTATAATAAGATGCCCTCTGATTTTTAATCTAATATTAAAGAATGTATTACTTTGCAAAAGAATTTTAATGCTATGATTGAAGAAAAATAGCTTAAGATTGATGATTTGGCTAGGAACGTTGATAGAATTTCTCTTAATGTTGATTCTTTGAAACTTAGATCTATTCCACCTAAGCATGATATAAATGAGTCTCTCAAAGCCATGAGAATTTCCATTGATGAGTGCAAAGAAAGAACAGCAAGGATGCGTGCTAAGAAAGATGCCTTTATAAGAGCGTGTTCTTCAAGTTCCTATGAAAATAATGATGAAGATCTAAAATTTATTGATGTGTCCCCTATTAAATCTTTTTTTTGCAATATGAACCTTGATAATGATGGTACTGAATATTATCCACCTTTCCCTAGAAGGCGTTCCAAGAATTCGGAATTTTTTGATCTTGATGCTAAAATTGATAAAAGTGGGATTAAAGAAATTAAAACCCTAGATGTTGCTAAACCCACTATTATGGATTTCAATGAATTTAACTATGAAAATTGCTCTTTGATTGATTGTATTTCCTTGTTGCAATCCGTGCTAAATTCTCCTCGCGCTTATAGTCAAAATAAAGCGTTTACTAAACATATCGTTGATGCCTTGATGCAATCTTAAGAAGAAAAACTTGAATTGGAAGTTTCTATCCCTAGAAAACTTTATGATGAGTGGGAACCAACTATTAAAATTAAAATTAAAGATCATGAATGCTATGCTTTATTTGATTTGGGTGCTAGTGTTTCCACGATTCCAAAAACTTTGTGTGATTCGTTAGGTTTCCGTGATTTTGATGATTACTCTCTAAACATGGACCTTGTGGATTCCACTATTAAGAAACCTATGGGAAAAATTAATGATGTTCTTATTGTTGCAAATAGAAATTATGTGCCCGTATATTTTATTTTTCTTGACATAGATTGCAATCCTTCATGTCCTATTATTCTTGCTAGACCTTTCCTTAGAACGATTGGTGCAATTATTGATATGAAGGAAGGAAATATTAGATTCCAATTTCCATTAAGGAAAGGCATGGAACACTTTCCTAGAAAGAAAATTAAATTACCTTATGAATCTATTATGAGAGCCACTTATGGTTTGCCTACCAAAGATGGCAATACCTAGACCTATTCTTGCTTGTTATGCCTAGCTAGGGGCGTTAAACAATAGCGCTTGTTGGGAGGCAACCCAAATTTTTTTTATTCCTTGCTTTTTTCTCCTGCTTAGTAATAAATAATTTATCTAGCCTATGTTTTGGTTGTGTTTTTTGTGTTTAATTAGTGTTTGTGCCAAGTAGAACCGTTGGGAAGACTTGAGGAAAGTCTTGTTGAACTTGCTGTAAAAAACAGAAACTTTAGCGCTCACGAGAACTACTGCCATTTTTATTTGGAAAGTGATATTTAGTTAATTATTTTTGAAGATGATTAATAGATAAATTCCTCACGTCCAACAATTTTGTTTAGAATTATTGGTGTTCCCGATCTTGCGCTAGATACAGATTACGACAGACTGTTCTGTTTTTGACAGATTCTGTTTTTCGTGTGTCGTTTGCTTATTTTGATGAATCTATGGCTAGTAAAATAGTTTATAAACCATAGAGAAGTTGGAATAAAGTAGGTATAACACCAATATAAATAAATAATGAGTTCATTACAGTACCTTGAAGTGGTCTTTTGTTTTCTTTCGCTAACGGAACTCATGAGATTTTCTACTTTAAGTTTTGTGTTGTGAAATTTTCAAGTTTTGGGTAAAGATTTGATGGATTATGGAACAAGGAGTGGCAAGAGCCTAAGATTGGGGATGCCCATGGAACCCCCAAGGTAATCGAAGGACACCTAAAAGCCAAAGCTTGGGGATGCCGCGGAAGGCATCCCCTCTTTCGTCTATTTCTATCGGTAACTTTACTTGGAGCTATATTTTTATTCACCACATGATATGTGTTTTGCTTGGAGCGTCTTGTGTGATTTGAGTCTTTTCTTGTTAGTTTACCACAATCATCCTTGCTGTACACACCTTTTGAGAGAGTCATACATGATTTGGAATTTGTTAGAATACTCTATGTGCTTCGCTTATATGTTTTGAGTTATATATTTTTGCTCTAGTACTTCACTTATATCTTTTAGAGCATGGTGGTGGATTTTTTTATAGACACTATTGATCTCTCATGCTTCACTTAGATTATTTTGAGAGTCTTTAATAGCATGGTAATTTGCTTAAAATCCTAATGTGCTTGGAACACAAGATTAATAATAAAACTTTCTTATGAGTGTGTTGAATACTATGATAAGTTTGATACTTGATAATTGTTTTGAGATATGAAGATGGTGATATTAAAGTTGTGCTAGTTGAGTAGTTGTGAATTTTAGAAATACTTGTTTTGAAGTTTGTGATTCCCGTAGCATGCACGTATGGTGAACCGTTATGTGATGAAGTCGGAGCATGATTTATTTATTGATAGTCTTCCTTATGAGTGGCGGTCGGGGACGAGCGATGGTCTTTTCCTACCAATCTATCCCCCTAGGAGCATGCGCGTAATACTTTGCTTTGATAACTTGTAGATTTTTGCAATAAGTATATGAGTTCTTTATGACTAATGTTGAGTCCATGGATTATACGCACTCTCACCCTTCCACCTTTGCTAGCCTCACTAATATAGCGCACCTTTCGCCGGTATCATACACCCACGATATACCTTCCTCAAAACAGCCACCATACCTAACTATCATGGCATTTCCATAGCCATTCCGAGATATATTGCCATGCAAATTTCTACAGTTCCATTTATTATGACACTCTCCATCATTGTCATATTGCTTAGCATGATCATGTAGTCGACATCGTATTTGTGGCAAAGCCACCGTTCATAATTCTTTCATACATGTCACTCATGAGTCATTGCATACGCCGGTACACCACCGGAGGCATTCATATAGAGTCATATTTTTTCTAAGTATCGAGTTGTAATTGTTGAGTTGTAAGAAAAAGAAAAGTGTGATGGTCATCATTATTAGAGCATTGTCCCAGTGAGGAAAGGATGATGGAGACTATGATTCCCCCACAAGTCGGGATGAGACTCCGGACGAAAAAAAAAAGAGGCCATAAAAAAGGAGAAAAGGCCCAAATAAAAAAATGAGAGAAAAAGAGAGAAGGGACAATGTTACTATCCTTTTACCACACTTGTGCTTCAAAGTAGCACCATGATCTTCATAGTAGAGAGTCTCTCATGTTATCACTTTCATATACTAGTGGGAATTTTTCATTATAGAACTTGGCTTGTATATTCCAATGATGGGCTTCCTCAAATTTCCCTAGGTCTTCATGAGGAAGCAAGTTGGATGCACACCCACTTAGTTTCTTTTTGTGCTTTCATATACTTATAGCTCTAGTGCATCCGTTGCATGGCAATCCCTACTCACTCACATTGATATCTATTGTTGGGCATCTCCATAGCCCGTTGATATGCCTAGTTGATGTGAGACTATCTTCCCCTTTTTGTCTTCTCCACAACCACCATTCTATTCCACCTATACTGCTATGTCCATGGCTCACGCTCATGTATTGCGTGAAAATTGAAAAAGTTTTGAGAATGTCAAAAGTATGAAACAATTGCTTGGCTTGTCATCGGGGTTGTGCATGATTTAAATATTTTGTGTGGTGAAGATGGAGCATAGCCAGACTATATGATTTTGTAGGGATAACTTTCTTTAGCCATGTTATTTTGAGAAGACATAATTGCTTAGTTAGTATGCTTGAAGTATTATTATTTTTATGTCAATATGAACTTTTGTCTTGAATCTTTCGGATCTGAATATTCATACCACAATTAAGAAGAATTACATTAAAATTATGCCAAGTAGCACTCCGCATCAAAAATTATGTTTTTATCATTTACCTACTCGAGGACGAGTAGGAATTAAGCTTGGGGATGCTTGATACGTCTCCAACGTATCTATAATTTTTGATTGCTCCATGCTATATTATCTACTGTTTTGGACATTATTGGGCTTTATTATCCACTTTTATATTATTTTTAGGACTAACCTATTAACCGGAGGCCCAACCCAGAATTGCTTTTTTTGCCTGTTTTAGGGTTTCGAAGAAAAGGAATATCAAACGGAGTCCAAACGGAATGAAATCTTCGGGAATGTGATTTTCTCAATGAATAAGACCCAGGAGACTTGGACCCTATGTCAAGGCACGAGAGAGGAGGCCACGAGGTAGGGGGCGCGCCTGCCTACCCCAGGCGCGCCCTCCACCCCCGTGGGCCCCCTGTTGCTCCACCGACGTACTCCTTCCTCCTATATATATCCACGTACCCCCAAACAATCAGATATGGAGCCAAAACCCTAATTCCACCACCGTAACTTTCTGTATCCACGAGATCCCATCTTGGGGCCTGTTCCGAAGCTCCACCGAAGGGGGCATCGATCACGGAGGGCTTCTACATCAACACCATAGCCTCTCCGATGAAGTGTGAGTAGTTTACCTCATACCTACAGGTCCATAGTTTGTAGCTAGATGGCTTCTTCTCTCTTTTTGGATCTCAATACAATGTTCTCCCCCTCTCTTGTGGAGAACTATTCAATGTTATCTTCTTTTTGCGGTGTGTTTGTTGAGACCGATGAATTGTGGGTTTATGATCAAGTCTATCTATGAACATTATTTGAATCTTCTCTGAATTCTTTTATGTATGATTGGTTATCTTTGCAAGTCTCTTCGAATTATCAGTTTGGTTTGGCCTAGTAGATTGATCTTCCTTGCAATGGGAGAAGTGCTTAGCTTTGGGTTCAATCTTGCGGTGTCCTTTCCCAGTGACAGTAGGGGCAGCAAGGCACGTATTGGATTGTTGCCATCGAGGATAACAAGATGGGGTTTTCATCATATTGCATGAGTCTATCCCTCTACATAATGTCATCTTGCTTAAGGCGTTACTCTGTTTTTAACTTAATACTCTAGATGCATGTTGGATAGCGGCCGATGAGTGGAGTAATAGTAGTAGATGCAGGCAGGAGTCGGTCTACTTGTCTCGGACGTGTTACCTATATACATGATCATACCTAGATATTCTCGTAACTATGCTCAATTTTGTCAATTTCTCAACAGTAATTTGTTCACCCACCGTAGAATACTTATGCTCTCGAGAGAAGTCACTAGTGAAACCTATGGCCCCCGGGTCTATCTTTATCATATTGATCTCCTACTACTTAGTTAATTACTTTTCCTTTATTTTACTTTGCATCTTTATCACAAAATACCAAAAATATTATTTATATCATATCTATCAGATCTCACTCTCGTAAGTGGCCTTATAGGGATTGACAACCCCTATGTGCGTTGGTTGCGAGGATTTATTTGTTTTGTGCAGGTACGAGGGACTCGCGCGTAGCCTCCTACTGGATTGATACCTTGGTTCTCAAAAACTGAGGGAAATACTTACGCTACTTTGTCCCATCATCCCTTCCTCTTCGGGGAAAACCAATGCAGTGCTCAAGAGGTAGCAGCTAACCTATAACATGCTCGGCGGGCCCTATGACTTGACCTCTGAGTGTTGGACGGTTAGGGTTGGCTCCTGGAATGGTGATTGTGTGATGGGATTTGGGCTCAGAGTCGATTCCAGGGTGGGAACTGATAAGAGGTTTGGATCCATGGTTAAATCTGAGGTTAAAACCTCGACATCTGTGGAGTTCTCAAGTTGATATGACATCCAACCCGAGAGAGCAAGATCGCTGCGGGAATCAGTAGTGCATTACAAATCCCCAAATCTGAATGCTTGACCCAGGGTGAAGCTTTCAACTCGGCTGAGGTGACCGACCGAGTTCGCATGAAGGACAATGATGTAGAATGCAAAAAGACGGCTAGGGAGAAAGATGCCCCCATAGCCGATGTGATCGTAGATCTGAAAACGAGCCATTGATCCTTTGTGACGACACAACGGGACCTGCATGGGAACCAATATCGGTGCTAAAACTGGCGGATCTCCGGTAGGGGTCCCGAGCTGTGAGTCTAAGAACAATGGTAACATGAGATGAGGGAGATGATGTTTACCTAGGTTCGGGCCCTTTCGAAAAGATAAACCCCTACGTCCTGCTTTGATTGTATTTATTCGATGAAGTACAGAGTACAAGATGATCTACCTTGAGATCAGATGATTGTATTCTAAACCCTAAGGCTTGTGTTGTCATGCCTCGAATGACTAAACTCTCCAGCTTATATATGCATCGGGGGTACCTAGGTCACACATATGGTCGGTTTCCAACTAGGAATAAACACGCTGGCTGCTAGATCTTTCTTTGAAGTACATGCCATGTCTTTGTAAGTTTCCATGTAGCTTACGCTAGGGGGCCACAGTTTTGGTAGTCCTTTCTCCAGTAATCGATGGGTCATCAGCTTGGTCCATAGATGATAGGCCGTACAGGTTGGAACCCTTTAATCCAGGACACCCACAGGGGGGAGATGGGCTGGTGCGCACTGGTGGGCTGGCTTCCCACTTTCTTTTTGGTATTCCATTTCTTTTTGAAATAGACTTGGAGAGAAAGGAAATAGGGGTAGAGATGGAATTTACCCTTGGAAGATGTTTTCTTGGAAATAGAAAATTTATGATTGATTCAATAAAATTGGTTGGGGAAATTTGGAAGATAAAACATGGGACAAGTTTGAATATAATTCAAATTGTTTTAATTTTGCAACCCATTTAAAAGAACTCCAAATGGGATGGCATTTTAAATGTTGAACCTGCATACTTAGTAAGATTTATGGGCAAATGTTTGACATTAATTGAGCTCTTAAATCTGGAACTCAAATTTAAATAATTAAATATGAGAAAGTTGAAAGTGGCAAATGGGGATTTGGAAACTTGGCATGGACTTGATGCAAGTTGAACATGGGTTTGGGATAAGTGGGAGTTGAGCATGAACTTGGTGGAAATGATCATCACAAGGAGTTGGAAGAGCTTGCTTCAGGAAATTGTGGAGTTAACTTTTGGTTAAAAGAAAAGAGGTCGAGACTTGGTGGAAGTTGACATGAGATTTATGAAATGATCAAAGAGGAGGAGGAAGAAGAAGTTACAGTCACATTAATAAGTAATAGAAAACAATATCACAAGATTATATGGAGTTAATGACATGATGCAAAATAAAAGAAAACAAACATCACACATAGCATCCAAGTCCAATAATATAACAAACATGGAAGGTCTTCCTCCTGCAATGTTATAATCACTGGTACAGCAAGCTGCTATACAAACAGTTTTTAACCCCTTTCCACGACAGCATTTTAAATTCTCGCCTTGCCAGTGTGGGCGAAGGGGGGGTCCTTCCCACACGACTCAGAAACCATCGGGAATTGGGAGTAGGAATTCATATGTTTGCCAGAACAAAGCGTATGTGATGCCTGCATCTATCCCAAATGCGATTTGTTTTGTTTGTGATATACCGAATATCCCAAACTCTCTATCCATGCTAGTCGCGTGTGCTGGCATTACCATTGCACACGCTATTAGGTGGTGCAACGTTTAAGATGTGCGTCCCATCACAAACAGTTCATGGTTGCGAAGCGTGTATGATAAGGAGACTATCACACACATTCACTTCTCCCGAACCGTATGTGATCTATAATTAAGAAGATTAGCTAATCATCGTACAAGTGTGGGATAGGATTACGAAACTTCGGACCATCGTACTAGTGTCGTACATGATAACTATCTCACATGCTATTATGTGGTGCAACATTTACAATGCCTATGACATCCAAAATAGTTCATGATTGTAAACCGTGTATGATAAGAAGACAATCACAAACATTTAGTTTGCTTGCACCATTTGTGATATTGTTTGACATCACACACGCTTCTCAAACGGCAACTGTGTGCATGGTCGGACATATTTCCCCTCTGAAAACCGTGTCAGATTATGATGTATATCACACAAATTTGTGCTTTATAGACCATGTGCGCCATAACGACATACAGAACATATTTTGACACTAATTTAATCGATGCTACTTAAATTGTGCTGAATTTGAAATTGAAAGTTGGCTATAACTTTATTCATATCCAACGAGTTCAACAACCAATGGATTATTTGATTTGCAGGTACATATGTTCAAGAATTACATAAGCACCAAATAAAGAATGAGGAACCCGGGTTGTATACTTGTACTATTAAACACGGTAAAGAAAGATGCAGAAGGCATTCTGGTTGCTGAACAAGGTGAAGCAGAATGCCCGTATTGTGCTCTCCTCCATGCAGAAGGCACGCATGACTCTAGTCCAAGCCCTTGTGATGGCCGACGACCCATCCTTCACTGTCTTCATGACTAATGAGGACATCTAGATAGTCATTGTGTTCTGGTAGAAATACTTTAACCTTTGCATGCCCACCAATCATGTAGTTTGAGAGGTAATCCTGAGTAAACTGTTTCGGTAACCATTGCAATGGAAAAAATATTTAGACATTGTCATCTAACACAAGTCATTATGAGCATTAAAAAGAAGGTTGCGGAGTTCCTACTTACCATGTTATAGTTCACTATTGTCTTGGATAAAGTGTAAACAAATAGTTTAATTGCCATCTTTTAACCCATTTTACTAACAACCTTTATCGGTTTCCTCACTTGATGTTGGTTCATCAGTATCTCATTGCCACATATGTAGAAAGGGTCGAAGCATGGATCTTTAGCAATGACATATGTACCTAAAAACACCAAGTTAATATTAGAAGCTAAACATCAATTGCACAATGATGTAGTAAAACACTCCCTCTGTCCCATTATACAAGATCTTATAACATCCAATACTCACATATTGGATGAATTAACATCTTATATTATGGGGCAGAGGGAGCTTATTATATTTTTACAAATATTAGCCGATTAACTGCTGCTGTGTTGTTGTTCTTCTTGCCGATCTTCTATGTATATCTAAACATTATCAGAATATCAAGGTAACACTCTTGGTTTGAGACTAAAGTTTGCCAATCGTTGCCGCACCTAAGGTTAGGCAAGTTTGACCAACTGAGGTGTGTGTTTGGTTCAAGCCACATCTGAGGCAAGCCGCACTATGGTCCCACATCACATACACTCAAAAATGTAGCAAGATTCTCTTAGGCATGCCAAGTTGTGGCTCTTGTTTTAAAGAACTAATACGGGGCCATATAGTTTTACGCCTAGCAAAGCCACACTTTGCCATACAGTGTTGCCAAATTTTCCTAAAGTTAGTTTAAAATGAGAGCCACAAGTTGGCAAGCCTAATTGAATCTTGCCACACTTTTTGTGTGTATGTCATGTGGGGCCCTACTATGGCTTGCACTGGTACAACGAGCTACTATACAAATGGTTTTTAACCCCTTTTCGTGACGGCATTGTAAACCGTCACCAAGTGAGTGTGTGTGCGATATGGGGGTCCTTCCCACACGACCAAAAAACTGTCGCGGAT
The DNA here is from genome assembly GCF_056163025.1 of Triticum urartu. Taxonomy (NCBI): domain Eukaryota; kingdom Viridiplantae; phylum Streptophyta; class Magnoliopsida; order Poales; family Poaceae; genus Triticum; species Triticum urartu. The sequence goes on from NC_141875.1 coordinate 231,327,498, forward strand.
AGGGATCCATGATGCATATAAAATTGTTTCTAATATCTAGAATATCCCAAATGTTGCATCCTTGATAATCGTTTGTTCTCGCATTGACATCATAGCCGGTATTCTGTGGTGCTATGTTTATGATGCACGACCCATCACAAACAGTTCACGATTAGAGAACGTGTACGATAAGCAGACAATCACACACATTTACTTTTCCTCGACTGTATGCGATTTGATGTAAGAGGGCATACAGTTGTCCCTATAAAACTGTATGTGAATCTTGAATATGTTCCACATGATTCATCTGTCGTACCCGCGTCGGATGAAGACCTATCGCATGCGTTCTTCTATGACCAAATGTTTTCGATGCGCACATCATCATAAACAGTCCATAATTGCCAAGCATGTGTGATAAGGCGACTTTTGCAAACATTTAATAAGAAGGACCTGTGTGCAATGTTGTTGTTAATCTCACACGTTTTTTCTTGGCTGGTCGTGTGTGTAGTAGAGATTGATCGCACACGTAGTGGATCCGAGAACAATGTCAGATCTCCACATTTATCGGAGTCGTTTTACTTTCGCAAACCACATGCAGTGTAATCCCTAATTTAATCCCAGCATTTAAAAACCACAGATTTTGAATTTGAAAGTAGGCAACCACTTATTTCATATCGAACCATATTTATTACAAAATATACGTTCAACCACGACTGCATAATTCGATGCACATGTAAGAACTACATAAGCACCAAGTAAAGAATGATGAACCACAGTTGTACTAATAACTGTAAAGAGAGAGCCAAAACACATTTTGGTTGCTGGAGAAGGTGAGCGGAAAGCCCATATTGTGCCCTCCTCCATGCCTAATGCTCACACGAATCTAGGCCAACCCCCTGTCATGGTTTCCCTCCCATCCTTCACTGTTGTAACACCCACAATGCGGCTATATCTCCCACGTGTCGGGGCACGACATAGAGGCATAGCCACATGGTAGGTTTGTCGCAAGAGGGGTAATCTTCACACATCCCATGTACTGAATAAGAAAGGGATAAAGAGTTGGCTTACAATCGCCACTTCACACAAATACAAGTTAAACATACATCATACAGAATACAATCAAGGTCCGACTGTGGAACCAAAATAAAAGAAGACAACCCCAAATGCTATATCCCGGATCGTCCCAACTGGGCTCCACTACTGATCAACATGGAACCGAAACAAAACAACTATCAAGATCTTCATCGAGCTCCCACTTGAGCTTAGTAGCGTCACCTGCACTGGTATCATCGGCACCTGCAACTGTTTAGAAGTATCTGTGAGTCACAAGGACTCAGCAATGTCACAACCTCGCGATCAAGACTATTTAAGCTTATGGGTAGGAAAGGGTAGTGAGGTGGAGCTGCAGTAAGCACTAAGCATATATGGTGGCTAACTTATGCAAATAAGAGCGAGAAGAGAAGCAACGCAGCGGTCGAGAAGCTAGAAGTGATCAAGAAGTGATCCTGAAACTACTTATGTTCAAGCATAACACGAGAACCATGTTCACTTCTCGAACTCCGCCGGAAAGAGACCATCACGGCTACACACGCGGTTGATGTATTTTAATTAAGCTAAGTGTCAAGTTCTCTACAACCGGATATTAACAAATTCCCATCTGCCCATAACCGCGGGCACGGCTTTTGAAAGTTCAAAAACCTGTAGGGGTGTCCCAAAGTAGCCCATCACAAGCTCTCATGGTCAATGAAGGATATTCCTTCTCCCAGGAAGACCCGATCAGACTCGGAATCCCGGTTACAAGACATTTCGACAATGGTAAAAAAAGACCAGCAAAGCCGCCTGATGTGCCGACAATCCCGATAGGAGCTGCACATATCTCGTTCTCAGGGCAACACCGGATAGGTCAAGCTACAAGTAAAACCAGCCCTCGGGTTGCCCCGAGGTGGCCCCGCAGGCTGCCCGGTTCGGACCAACACTTAGACAAGCGCTGGCCCGGGGGGGTTTAAAATAAAGATGACCCTCGGGAGCGTGACTCCCAAGGGAAAAGTAGGTGGTGGTGAGGCAAATGGTAAAACCAAAGTTGGGCCTTGCTGGAGGAGTTTTATTCAAAGCGAACTGTCAAGGGGTTCCCATAACACCCAACCGCGTAAGGAACGCAAAATCAAGGAACATAACACCGGTATGACGGATACTAGGGCGGCAAGAGTGGAACAAAACACCAGGCATAAGGCCGAGCCTTCCACCCTTTACCAAGTATATAGATGCATTAAAGTAAATAAGATATAATAATGATATCCCAACAAAATCCATGTTCCAACATGGAACAAACTTCATCTTTACCTGCAACTAGCAATGCTATAGGAGGGACTGAGCAAAGTGGTAATATAGCCAAACAACGGTTTCCTAGGAAAGGAGGGTTAGAGGCTTGACATGGCAATATGGGAGGCATGATATAGCAAGTTGTACGTATCGCGGCATAGCAATAGATCGAACAACTAGCAAGCAAAGATAGAAGTGATTTGGAGGGTATGGTCATCTTGCCTGCAAAGTTCTCAAAGTTGACAAAAGCTTGATCCTCGTTAGCGTACTCAACAGGTTCCTCGGTCACGTACTCATCTCCCACCTCTACCCAAAGCAAGAACACAAGCAAAGGACCAACAATCAATCACGGTGCAATGCACAAACAACATGATGCAAAACATGGCATGACATGCGGGATGTGATATGCAATGCATATGCGTGCTCCAGAAGGAAAATGATGAACAAGGCATCAACTTGGCAAGCCAAGTGTGTTGCTGGAAAGATGAGATGATTTCGGTCGAAATCGATATAAAGATCACCGGAAATGGAGGCACAGTTTGCAAATGGCAAGCAAAACGAGAATGGCACAATTCTGCGATTAACAGCACGATGCCATCTAGAATACAAGAAGAAACTAAGGTACTACACTCCAACATAGCAACAAATCATATGGAAGTGATGTACACAAGATGCTTGACAAAACATGAACATTGAGCTACGGCTAAGTCACACAAGAGCAAGTTCAAACAAGCATGACAAAAGTGCAAAAGATATCAGCTTCACAGACTTGGTGAAAATACTAACATGCCAGAAAATAACATCAGGAAGCCATGTTTAGAGCAAGCAAACATCATTCTACAGGAACATATCATAGCAATACAAGGCATGGTATGAATCTACTAAATGCATAGAACAAAAGTCCCTTACTGATCATGACCCAAAAAGGCACAGAAGATATGATGGCACCCATGTAAACATAGCAAGTTTTATTAATAGTTTCAGACTTATCAGAAAACTGAGCATGGCATAAACAGAATTATGAAGGCATTTTGCGAGCTCAAAAAACACACCCCAAGGCATTGCATGACAAGATAAGCATACTAACAGCACGATGACATGTTCATCAAGCTAACCATGGCAAGAGAAAGTTCATAGCATGCATGGATCACTAGCAACAACCATCACAAAATTGATTAACATATAACCAATCTGCCAGGAACATTTTATAGCAAAAGTAGAGCAAGATTAAGACATGCTAGGGCACTCCATAATTGCAAACAGGGGAATGGATGGATAGAACATAACCATATCTCCAAAACTTCCTTACTGAAGCAACTCAAAACAAGCATGGATCTCACTGTAGCATCATATTTACATGGCATAAAAATAACAGCAGAACAAGGACTTTGCAAAATCCTAAGTCCCTGAAATCAGCAATATCACGAAGGCTACTTTGCATGTTTGTGCTAGTCACCACATAGATCACAAAAATAGATGGAAAGAACCTCTGTAAAGATGGCATGGCATAGTTCAAATTACATGTAGAGCTCATGCCCATATGACACACACAACAAATGTGAAAAAAAGACAAATCAACATAATCTGATAAGTAACAGCAGGAAAAATTTTATAGCAACATTGTATCTATGATTAGGGAATCAAGATGAACTCAAACAAGCATGCCACAATGGAATTAAATGAAGAGCACCTCACAATGAAGATTTTGATATCTCATACGCATGAAACAGTGCTACGGTCATGGAGTTATGATGCGATGAACATGGCCTGAAAATATCACAGATAAAGGACTTAGAGAAATTAGACCTCGTGAAAAACTGGACGGAGAAGACCCGAGACAGAGTGGATCGAGACGGGACGCCTTGTTTGGTTCAGGGGAGAGGTGGATCTCATCCCGGTGAGGGTCAACGCCGGCTCCGGCGATCGCCGGAGAGGACGGAGGAGCCCGCGGGTTGCCAGATCCGGTCCGGTCCGACCGGATCTGCAGTGGGGCGGTGCAGCAACCGGCGACGGTGGGAAGGCAAAGGGCGGTGCGAGGCATGGCACGCGGGAAGTGGCGGACGGCGGCGCGCGGCAGGCGGCGACTGGTGGCGGGGCGGCAGCGCATGCAGTGTCGGTGGCGGCACACGGCGAGCGAGGCGGCGGCGCGCGGAGGCCAGCGACTGGTGTGGGGCGGTGGCGCATGCGGTGTCGGTGGCGGCGCATGGCGAGCGAGACGGCGGCGGGCGAGCAAGCGGCGGGCGGTGTCGCGCGGCGGCTGGAGACGGACGACGCCCGGCGGCGCGGGCGCTCGGGCCGCGGCGGCGGCAGGATAGGCCCCGCTGGCCCGATCCGGGCCCGGTGGGCCTGGTGCGGAGGGGAGGAGAGTCACGCCGGCGGCGGTGACGTGGCGAGGTGGGATTGGCCCGGGGCGGCGGCGCGGACATGTCCGGCTGGGGTTGGACATGTCCGGCGGCACATATTTATAGGTAGAAGGAGGTAGGAGTGTCCAAATGGAGTGTAGTTTTGCCCACACGATCGTGATCCAACGATGGAGGAGATGGAAGTGGTCTAAATGGGTTATTGGGCCGTTTTGGAGAGGTGTTGGGCTGCAACTCACAAGAGGCCTTTCCGGTTACCCGGTTAACCGTTGGAGTATCAAACGGACTCCAAATGGCACGAAATTTGACAGGCGGTCTACCGGTGGTGTACCAAGGACACTTGTCAAATCTCGGTCCATTCCGAGAATGTTTAACACCCGCTCATGAAAAGAGACAAGAGGGGTGCGCCGGTGCAAGTAGGAGTGTCGGATTGCGAAACGGACAACGGGGAAAATGCTCGGATGCATGAGACAAACACGAATGCGAATGTGATGCACATGATGACATGATATGAAATGCAAGACATGAACAAAATGAAAAACGAATACAAAAAACCCAATCACGAAGGAAATATCGCATCTCCGGAAAAGGAAAGAGTCGGAGTTACAAATATGGAAAGTTGTATCTAGGGTGTTACAACACTCCACCACTACGAGAGGATCTCGTCCCGAGATCTAGAATGGCACCGGAGAAAAACGAAGAGGAAGAGAAGAGGTAAACTAAGTTGCTCCTTCGACAAATGAGTGAAACCAAAGAACCTTGAGAGGTTAAACATTTTGAGAAAATAATACAACGGAGATGAACGAAGTTGAAAACACTCCGTTATAAAAGAGAAACAAGGAACCTTACTAGAACCTTGTAGGTTGAAAGACATAAGAAAAGTGTTACAATGTACAAGAAGTACATGCAAGCACTCCGGTACAATGAAATGTACAAGGAACGATAATGGTCAATTACGATAACACTCCGGTTGGAAAAGGAAGGCATAGAATATGATCTTGACAAGATGAGAGGATACTTGATGAAATCAACAACACACTGCCTCCGGAACAAATGCAAGAAATGGAATGGAATGAATGGAGGGAAACAAGATCTTGAGAGAGCACGCTTACAACAAATGCTAGAACGAAGTTGTTAGACTATCAACAACGAAAGGATAAAATTGTAGTGGGATTATGGAAAACTTCTCAAAATTATGAGGTGAAATTCTGCCACTAACGAAAACAATAGATTGGATTGATATCAACAAGGAGACAAGAAACTTATTGCACCGAGAGGATAAATGAAGAACTTGGGTCATTTATAAGCACCACAATAGCATCATTCCTTAGAGATGGCTTCAGGTGAAATCTAACCCAAGATAAGTCCAATGAAGAGATTGATGTGTTGCAAAGGATCTCCTGAACGAATTGGAAATGATGGTTTTAAAATATGTCATTCCGCACAACTTGTCAATCATGAAACATGAAGGAAATTGTCAAAATGACATAACACCACCTCAAAAGATAAGATAGAAAGAATTTCACATCAGAATGCAAGATGAAGAATGCTTGAACTCCTCAAAACAAAGCATGTGTTGCGCACCATGTTAAATTTTGAGTATAGCTTGGCGGAATATAACTTCGAGAGATATCTTGAAGAACAATTGAAGAATGAAAAGAATCCTTGATGAACCACCATGTAGAGTCTCCACGAAGAACTCCGGTAATAAAAGGACGATAAAAGAAAGAGAAGTTGAAAACACAAGGTGAAGCCTTGCAATGATTTAGATGGATCTTTGTGATGACGAGAGCTCGGAACTCCGAGAAAAGAAAAGATGAAATAATTGAAACGGAGAACTTGATGAGCCTCCGGAATAAGGAATTGAATTTACTCATTGAAACAAGCATAAGAATTACATTATGCATATCCTTCACCAATTAAATTGATGACAAGCAACAGATTTGGCATACTACTTATTCTCGTAGAAAGGATTAAGATAGATATAGCGCAAACTTGAGAAGGTCTTCGACGAACCACCGGTAGGATTGAAACAACGAATAAATTGATATGATAACGAAGGAAGAGAAATCTTGAACGAACCACTGTAAGAATTCAAAAACGAACGAAGTAAAGGGATGAATCACCGGTAAGAATTTGAAAACGAACAAAGATACTTGGGGAAATTAGATACAAGAGAACGAAGAGATCACAAATTGATTAGAGAATATTTGAATGATGCACCGGTAAGGTTGGATAATGAGAGCTCAAAGCAGAGAATGAATAAATCTGAAATGATGGCCTTCGGAGAATCAAACTGAAAAGAATCTTGAATTGCTCCGGATAGGTGAATAGAATTCCCACAATCAAAAAATATTATGAGAGGATGGCATCAAGCTTGACCTACGCATCTTCGAGAGAGCGGACAAATATTTGAGAGAAACTCTTCTTCGGTCTTCAAGTGTTGAGAATGACGATGAGAAACACCACCATGAATTGTTGAGATACTCCGGGATGAAAATTAGAAAGGTTGAACCAAACGATGAAATGAATTTGAAAGATCCTGGAGAAAGACATATGACTAATGATAATTCATTCTTACGTCAACTTGGAGAAGAATTTGAGACTAACTCTGGGAAAATTAGAAGAGTCAGGTAAGATCCTGGGAAAAGATCTGTGGGTTAGGGCCCACTCAAGAATACACCGTTGAAAGATTTCTTAGGAAGAGGTAATGCACCGGTTGATTTGAACGTCTTGAATGAGGTAACAACCTCAAAATAGCTTGGAAGGAATAAGAATGAAAACTTGAATCTTATGGGATATCTTCAGCACTCCCGAACAAATAAATGGCGAGAAGTGGATGAATAAGAGGTGCACCGGCATGGGGAAGCATTTGAAACAAGGAAAGGAATGATCAACACCGAAATCTTGAATTGAATCCACCAGAGAAGAAAAGAATGGACAATGATGAACTTGAAGCTCCGTTAGTATCTTCCTGAGAATCACCGGATAAGAACATTGACGGAAAAGAATGGAGATACTTGCCATCGATAAAAGGATACTTGAATAAGTAATCTTAGTCCTTGAATAAAAAGGGTGGGTGGGCGGGAAAACAAAGACAACTTGGGGGCGGATGAAACCAACACCGTTGAGATAACTTAGAATTGAACTTGCGGATGTTTAAAATTATCGGATCCACTTGAAGAGAAACACGCTGGATGAAAAAGGATTGACATGCCAATCTCGATTATCATGAAGGATTAGTATTCACATAGAAATATGAGAACACCGCTTAGGCAAGGTATGGAATCAACACTTGACATTGAAGCAACTCGAATACCACAACTCAAAACATAACAAAGGATTTGCTTGCAGAATAAGCCGGAACAAACATATGATAGACCCCATATCGTATCACGTGTCTATTGGAAAGATATCCTACGATATACTTGAATTCCCACATATAAACTCCCGAAACTTTCTGGTTATACAATCAGGTGTTGGGGATACAGGGGAAGCATAATATCTCACCCAAACTAACAATACCTACATCCATCTGTATCCATCCTTCAACACATAACCAAGAACCCTTCAGAAATTGTGTACCTCAACCTTCGAAAAGCATCCGTTATACGAGTTATGGCAATACTACCGAACTCCCGCCCCAGTACTGGGTGGCGTCGAGGTTATCTCACCAACAACTGCATAAAAGAGATTTTCTATGTCGGCGAACTCAGGTATTCCAGAACTGCAATGATAAAATTGTGACGACAGCACCTCGGAGCTCAACTCCCCGGGACACTGCCACAACCCCTAAATGTCAGGAGGCACCAAGAACAATGTTCTCGTCACAAAACTATCAGAACGATTCCAAGATACCCGCGTGATCCTAAAAAAAATTCATGAAATTTGAGGAGCAAAGAGTCAAAACTCTACGTCAGGAAGCCTCGCCAGAGCGACGAAGGGACTGAGGAGTAAAAAGAATCCTACTCTCCGATATATATAATCCTAAGACTCAAAACATTTTGTTCTAGACTCAACAACGTTAGCGATTCGATCAAGCAGGGAGCTACTAAGTCGGGGATGGCTCTGATTACCAACTTGTAACTCCCACAATGTGGCTATATCTCCCACGTGTCGGGGCACGACTTAGAGGCATAGCCGCATGGTAGGTTTGTCGCAAGAGGGGTAATCTTCACACATCCCATGTACGGAATAAGAATGGGATAAAGAGTTGGCTTACAATCGCCACTTCACACAAATACAAGTTAAACATACATCATCCAGAATACAATCAAGGTCCGACTACGGAACCAAAATAAAAGAAGGCAACCCTAAATGCTAGATCCCCGATCATCCCAACTGGGCTCCACTACTGATCAACATGGAAACGAAACAAAACAACTATCAATATCTTCATCGAGCTCCCACTTGAGCTCAGTAGCATCACCTGCACTAGTATCATCGGCACTTGCAACTGTTTGGAAGTATCTATGAGTCACGAGGACTAAGCAATCTCACACCCTCACGATCAAGACTATTTAAGCTTACGGGTAGGAAAGGGTAGTGAGGTGGAGCTGCAGCAAGCACTTAGCATATATGGTGGCTAACTTACCCAAATAAGAGCAAGAAGAGAAGCAACGCAGCGGTCGAGAAGCTATAAGTGATCAAGAAGTGATCCTGAAACTACTTACGTTCAAGCAGAACACGAGAACCGTGTTCACTTCCCGGACTCCGCCGGAAAGAGACCATCATGGCTACACACGCGGTTGATGTATTTTAATTAAGTGTCAAGTTCTCTAGAACCGGATATTATCAAATTCCCATCTGCCCATAACTGCGGGCATGGCTATCGAAAGTTCAAAACCCTGCAGGGGTGTCCCAACTTAGCCCATCACTAGCTCTCACGGTCAACGAAGGATTTTCCTTCTCCCAGGAAGACCCGATCAGACTCGGAATCCCAGTTACAAGACATTTCGACAATGGTAAAACAAGACCAGCAAAGCCGCCCGATGTGCTGACAATCCCGATAGGAGCTGCACATATCTCGTTCTCAGGGCAACACCGGATAGGTCAAGCTACGAGTAAAACCAGCCCCCGAGTTGCCCCGAGGTGGCCCCACAGGCTGCCTGGTTCGGACCAACACTTAGACAAGCACTGGCCCGGGGGGTTAAAATAAAGATGACACTCGGGAGCGCGACTCCCAAGGGAAAAGTAGGTGGTGGTGAGGCAAATGGTAAAATCAAAGTTGGGCCTTGCTGGAGGAGTTTTATTCAAAGTGAACTGTCATGGGGTTCCCATAACACCCAACCGTGTAAGGAACGTGAAATCAAGGAACATAACACCGGTATGACGGAAACTAGGGTGGCAAGAGTGGAACAAAACACCAGGCATAAGGCCGAGCCTTCCACCCTTTACCAAGTATATAGATGCATTAAAGTAAATAAGATATAATAATGATATCCCAACAAAATCCATGTTCCAACATGGAACAAACTTCATCTTCACCTGCAACTAGCAACGCTATAAGAGGGGCTGAGAAAAGCGGTAACATAGCCAAACAACGGTTTGCTAGGAAAGGAGGGTTAGAGGCTTGACATGGAAATATGGGAGGCATGATATATCAAGTTGTACGTATCGCGACATAGCAATAAATCGAACAACTAGCAAGCAAAGATAGAAGTGATTTCGAGGTATGGTCATCTTGCCTGCAAAGTTCTCAAAGTTGACGAAAGCTTGATCCTCGTTAGCGTACTCAACAGGTTCCTCGGTCACGTACTTATCTCCCGGCTCTACCCAAAGCAAGAACACAAGAAAAGGACCAACAATCAATCACGGTGCAATGCACAAACAACATGATGCAAAACATGGCATGACATGCGGGATGTGATATGCAATGCATATGCGTGCTCCGGAAGGAAAAGGATGCATCAACTTGGCAAACCAAGTGTGCCGCTAGAAAGATGAGATGATTTCGGTCGAAATCGATATAAAGATCACAGGAAATTGAGGCACGGTTTGCAAATGGCAAGCAAAACGAGAATGGCACAATTCTGCGATTAACAGCACGATGCCATCTAGAATACAACAAGAAACTAAGCTACTGCACTCCAATATAGCAACAAATCATATGGCAGTGATGTACACAAGATTCTTGACAAAACATGAACACTGAGTTATGGCTAAATCACACAAGAGCAGGTTGAAACAAGCATGGCAAATGTGCAAAAGATACTAACATGCTAGAAAATAACATCAGTAAGCCATGTTTAGAGCAAGAAAACAACGTGCCACAGGAACATATCATATTAATACAAGGCATGGCATGAATCTACTAAATTCATAGAACAAAAGTCCCTTACTGATCATGAGCCAAAAAGGCACAGAATATATGATGGAACCCATGTAAACATACCAAGTTTTATTAACAGTTTCAGACTTAGCAGAAAACTGAGCATGGCATAAACAGAATTATGAAGGCATGTTTGCAAGCTCAAAGCACTCACCATAAGGCATTGCATGACAAGATAAGCATACTAACAGCAAGATGACATGTTCATTAAGCTAACCATGGCAAGAGAAAGTTCATAGCATGCATGGATCACTAGCAACAACCATCGCTAAATTGATAAACATGTAAACAATCTGCCAGGAACATTTTATAGCCAAGGTAGAGCAAGATTAAGACATGCTAGGGCACTTCATAATTGCAAACAGGGGCATGGGTAGATAGAGCATAACCATATGTCCAAAACATCCTTACTTAAGCAACTCAAAAAAAGCATGGATCTCACTATAGCATCATGTTTACATGGCATAAAAATAACAGCAGAACAAGGACTTAGCAAAATCCTAAGTCCCTGAAATCAGCAATATCACGAAGGCTACTTTGCATGCTTGTGCTAGTGACCACATAGATAACAAAAATACATTGCAAGCACCTCTATAAAGATGGCATGGCATAGTTCAAAACACATGTAGAGCTCATGCTCAGATGATGCACACAAGAAATGTGACAAAAAGACAAATCAACATAATCTGATAAGTAACAGCAGGAAACATTTTATAGCAATATTGCTTCAAAGATTAGGGAATCAATATAAACTCAAACAAGCATGCCACAATGGAATGAAATGAAGATCACCTCACAATGAACATTTTGCTATCTCATATGAATGAAACAGAGCTACGGTCATGGAGTTATGATGCGATGAACATGGCCTGAAAATATCACAGATAAAGGAATTAGAGAAATTAGACCTCGTGAAAAACTGGATGGAGAAGACCCAGGACGGAGTGGATCGAGACGGGATGCCGTGTTTGGTTCGGGGGAGCGCTAGATCTCATCCCAGTGCAGGTCAACACCGGCTCTGGCGAACCCTAGGGATCCGGCGATCGCCGGAGAGGATGGAGGAGGCCGCGGGTGGCCGGATCCGGTCCGGTCCGACCGGATCCGCAGCGGGGCGGTGCGGCAACCGGCGATGGCGGGGCGGCGAAGGGTGGCACGAGGCGCGGCACGCGGGCAGCGGCAGACGACGGCGTGCGGCAGTCGGCGACTGGTGGCGGGGCTGCGGCGCATGCGGTGGCGGTGGCAGCGCACGGCGAGCGGCAGCGCGCGACAGCCAGCGACTGGTGCGGGGCGGCGGCGCATGCGGTGGTGGTGGCGCCGCACGGCGAGCGAGGCGGCGGTTGGTGAGCGAGCTGTGGGCGGTGGCGCGCGGCGGCTGGAGATGGACGCGGGCAGAGGCGCGCGGCTGCGCGGGTGCTCGGGCCACGGCGGCGGCGAGATGGGCCCCGCGGGCCCGATCCGGGCCTGGCGGGCCTGGCACGGAGGGGAAGAGAGAGACGCCAACGGCGGTGATGTGGCGAGGTGGGATTGGCCTGGGGCGGCAGCGCAAACATGTCCGGCTGGGGTTGGACGTGTCCGGCAGCACGATGATGAAGATAGCTAGGGTTTGACCGCGAATTTTGGAGAGGGGCACATATTTATAGGTAGAAGGAGGTAGGAGTGTTCAAATGGAGTGTAGTTTTCGCCCACACGATCGTGATCCGACGACGGAGGACATGGAGGTGGTTTAGATGGGTTATTGGCCATTTTGGAGGGGTGTTGGGCTGCAACTCACAATAGGCCTTTCCGGTTACCCGGTTAACCGTTGGAGTATCAAACGGACTCCAAATGGCACGAAATTTGACAAGCGGTCTACCAGTTGTGTACCAAGGCCACTTGGCAAATCTCGGTCCATTCTGAGAACATTTAACACCTGCTCACGAAAAGAGACAAGAGGTGTGCGTCGGTGCAAGTAGGAGTGTCGGATTGCGAAACGGACAACGGGAAAAATGCTCGGATGCATGAGACGAACACGAATGCAAATGCGATGCACATGATGACATGATATGAAATGAAAGACATGAACAAAATGCAAAACAAAGACAAAAAAACCCAACCACGAAGGAAATATCGCATCTCTGAAAAAGGCAAGAGTCGGAGTTACAAATATGGAAAGTTGTATCCGGGGTGTTACAACTGTCTTCATTAGGACTTCTTGATGCTCATTGTAGTCTGGATGAAATACTTTAACCTTCATTGCGCGTCTACTTCGTGAGGTAATCTTGACTAAACTGCTATGGGAACCACAACAAACGAAAAAGATTCGGACATTCTTGTCTAGCAACTCATTATGGATAGTAAAAAGAGAAGGCTGCAGAGTTTGTAGTTACCATCCTACAACTAACTGGTGTGTTGGATAGAGCGTAAACAAATAATTTGCTTGCCACCATTCGTATCTTTTTGCTAATAATCCTTATCAGTTTCCTCACTTGATGCTTGTTCATGAATATCTCATTGCCCCATACGCAAAAAGGGTCAATGTGTGGTTCTTTGCCAAGGGCATATGTACCTACAAGCAACAAGTCAATATTAGAAGGTAACAAGTGTCCAGGCCTGGATTATACGCACTACATTTTGGAACGACGGGGGGACTACAAGCTGAGGGATCAAACTAACCTCGGCAGAAAATACTGGCCACTCCCGTTGTTGTCCTGCGTAAGTAGTGGAAAGGCTTGATAATACAACAACCTTAACATCAAACAAATATAGAAAAGGTAAACAACATCATCTCCAAATGATAGCTTGAATGTGTTGGTTTCAGCATGTTGTTAAAGCAAATATAAAATGGAAGGGAATGTTACCTACAACAGGCTTAGCAACCATCAAATATTGCAATTCAAACTGGTATTGATGAAAATGAATAGAACGTAGCTCATGCTTAAACATCACACTAGATAAATGTGTAAAACTAAAATAAAGGCGATGTGTTAACTACACCAGGCATAACTGGAACCAAATATAGCTGTTCTAACTGGTATTGATGAAATCAAGTGGCACAGTTCCAACTTGCACAAAATGAACATCACATTGTGAATGACTGAAATAAACAAGGCATAAATGATCAATATAACAACCAAATATAGCCATTGAAAACTGGACAGAGTACGACTGCAACCAACCTAACAAGGAAATACAGATAAACATGGCATATGCTTGAAAACTGGAAAAATGCTCACGGCAACCAACCTAACAATCAAATACAGATAAACAAGGTATTTGCTTGAAAACTGAACAAATGCTTGATACGACTCCAACGTATCTATAATTTTTGACTGTTCCATGCTATTATATTATCTATTTTGGATGTTTTATATGCTATTTTATATTATATTTGGGACTAACTTATTAACCCAGAGCCCAATGCCAGTTTCTGTTTTTTTTCTTGTTTTGAGTTTTACAGAAAAGGAATATCAAATGGAGTCAAAACGGAATAAAACTTTACAATGATTTTTCTTGGACTAGAAGACAACTACGTGATTTGGAGAGAGGGCCAGGAGAGTCCCGAGGAGGCCACAAGCCTCTAGGGCGCGCCCAGGGGGCTGAGGGCTTGTGGGCCCCTCGGGTGTCCTCCAACCCTAATTCCACCTCTATATATTCTGAAATATTCCCCCCACATTAGAAGCATCCACAAAATACTTTTCTGCCGCCGCAAGCCTCTGTTCCATGAGATGCCATCTTGGAGCCTTTTCCAGCACCCTGCCAGAGGGGGATTCGATCAGGGAGGGCCTCTACATCAACCTTGATGCCCTTCCCATGATGCGTGAGTAGTTCACCATGGACATAAGGGTCCATATCTAGTATCTAGATGGCTTCTTCTCTCTCTTTGATCTTCAATACAATGTTCCCCTCAATGTTCTTGGAGTTCTATCCGATGTAATATTCTTTTGCGGTGCGTTTGTTGAGATTCGGGGAATTGTGGATTTATAATCAGATTATCTATGAATATTATTTGAGTCTTCTTTGAACTCTTTTATGCATGATTAAGATATCTTTGTAATTCTTTTCAAACTATCGGTTTGGTTTGGCCAACTAGATTGGTTTTTTCTTGCAATGGGGAGGTGCTTAGTTTTGGGTTCAATCTTGTCGGTGCAACAGACCCTGGGTATGTTGCCCAACTGTGCAGAGGCACAAGATCAAGATTGGAGCACCAGCTTAAGTCAGAGGTTGAAGAACCAAGAGACTTGAAGAACCAACATGCATATTAGAGAGATCGAGATTGAGCCAAATGAACAGGATATCGGCAAGAGAAGGGCCTCCCTAGCCGGGCAAGTGAGTCGGGAAGGGGCCAGGCCACCACCTGAAGCAAGCAACCAAGACTCCCCGGCAGCGCCTGCCAGGGCTTGCGGGGCCTAAACCACCCCGCCAACCATGCAATTACGACCCACGTTGTCAATCAGTGTGGTGTCAAACCGCAAGGTGACTAAATGACAGTATTTCCACAGCCAACTCCAACAGAAGGAACCCACAGTTGACACCCGTCCAGCGACGTGTCAAGTGAACAGGTACGGAGCTGGCAAGATAAGCCCGGCAGGCCTTGCCGGGCAGCTAGTGATGTGACACTGAGTGGTGCATTTAATGCACCCTACCAGCTCGCAGAGTTAGGTATGATAGCACTATTTACTATCATATCAATGGGTAATGACTGTTTTACCGCTGTGGTGGCCCCTTAATCTATAAAAGGAGCCCCATGGCAATCGTAGGAGGGGGTTAGAGGGTTAGAAACTTGACAAACCCAAGCCACCATACGCTTGTGGTCACCGTAGCCCTGAGGCAAGTGTACCACGCACCACCACGCTCATTTCCACCATCAATCCACCAAAGCAGGAGTAGGGTCTTACGCCTCGCAGCGGCCCAAACCTGGGTAAATTGCTTGTGTGCTCTCTGTCGTGCTACCGTGTGCTGGTCTGCTCTTTGTGCGATGCGACGCCCCCCTCCGAAACAGCAAGGGGCCGCTCGGTCCCATAGATGGCCGCGGATATCCCGCGACATCTTTGGCGCGCCAGGTAGGGGCCTCGCTTGTGCGAACCTGAAAGCGCGCGCAGCACGTCATCTTCATCGCCATCTTCATCTTCGACGATTCTATCGACCATCGCGCCCAAGAAGAAGAAGTCCGGCCCTTTGGCCCAACCATCCACCTCGAAGGCTCCGCTGCCCGCGGCCTCAGATGCCGTTGGGGATGCGGGGACAAGTGAGGACGTGAATGCTGCTGGGGGCGTGGCAGGAGCAGCTGGTGTCGTCGCCACTCCCCCTACGGCAAGCACGGGGGCTGAAGGCGTCGGAGGAGAACAACTTTAGCAGTGTTTCAATGGTCAAGCTCCGCAAGGTGTGGACGGGAGGGTGACTCCATTTGCATCCCTTCCTCCCACTGATGGAGCCGCGGACCCTCGAGCATCATCACCGCGCTACCCCACTGCCCAGGTGGCCACCCCACCGTAGCGCGGGCGCGCCACTGCTACCGCCGCCACGGCCATGGTCAGGAACTAGGCGAGGGTGCGGTCGAGGTCATCAACTTCCATGCCAAGCACGGCCACGAAGGCTATGGCGTGGGCCCAGCTGCTACTAAGGTTCCCGCCAGCAGCCGAGCAAATGGATGAATGGCGTGCCGCCATCCAGAGTCTGCTCGGTTTCACTGAGGCTGGGGGCTCGCGGCGCGCTGGCCCGCCCCATCCTCCTCAAGTGATGATGACTGCTCATACTGCTGGCCGAATGGAGGGTGTTGTCCCTACCATGTGGTCCCCACCATGGTAGTAGGCGCGGGCATAGCCAGATCAAGATCTCGATGATGTCTCGATGGCCTCTTCCAACCCTCGAGCATGTCCGTGCCGACAGGGGACCCCAGAAAATAGGCGGCGGGGAGATGACCCCGTGCAAGAGAAAATAAAGAAGCGCTGTAGGGGGGGCCCAACTAATATTGCAAGCATGCACAAGCACACCCAGATCATTGCATAATCACTTCATGAGCATTTTCATATGCATATAGATAGGATTGCATCCTGCATTCATTCTCATCTACAAGGAGTTGCAGGTTCTTGCCATGAACCTGGCTTTGACAAAGGACGAGAAGATTGCATGGCACGGCGATCCCCGGCAAGCCAAACAGATAAGTTCACCTCTTGTCCATTAGTATTCTATAAAGCTACAACTTTGCATAAGAAAACCTCGCCTCCCTCTTTGAAACTTAGGTGCTCCCATCCATGACTCGGACGCTGCTTCAGTCAGGGTGGTCACAGTGGCCTTTGGGAAAAAGGAGTTGGCAGGGGGCCGGCCCCTCTATCTGTTCCCCGGCAGACAAAGTTATCTGACAGACAAAGAGGGTGCCGGCAGGATATCCTTCCGGGGAAACTCATTTATTCTACTAAAGAGGCACTTTGCCTCTGCATGGACATACACATGCACGAGTTCCCGACAAGATTCATCTTTTTCATTCATATGCAGTTGCAAGTACAAGTATTACATAATACAAAGATGGACTCGAGAGATTACATTATTTGAATTAAAATTTGGCGATTTCTAGCTAGTTAAAGATTAAAAAAACATAAGTGCCCCATTACACATTTGCCCCTATTCATCTCCTGTAGTAAGAGGTTGAAGAGTGCCGGAGGCGCACACAGCTGGGATCTGGCACCTCCCTAGGATCAGGGCGGCACCGCTCCCCAGCGGGGAGGAAGAAATAGGAGGGTAGGCATGGATGGTGACGCTGCCGGAGGACCAGATGGGTGGCGCGGAGTCACTGGCAAACACGACTGGTCGGAACGTTTGTCCCCGTTCTTGATGCGTCCTGGGTTGCCGGTGCCGTCTGCATCACTACCACATGAAGACCTCGGCGCGGCCACCACGCCGGGCACCATGCTCTCTAAGCCCTCCCACAGCGAGCATGGTCGTCCCCGGTAGCCCTGATGTTAGAAGTCACCGCACATCCCGAAGACGTGTGAAAAAGCAAGGAGCCTTCCTGTTCGACGAACAAAACTGCGTCTAGGAGGAGATAGATTCACCCCTATTAGCAGCGAGTCTCTCCTATGACTCCTCCCCGATGCTACGAAGGGAAAAAGAATGGGGAGCGGTCTACTACCACGCACCGTGCCCGTCACGAGCCGCGGCGTGGTCTTGACCGCATCCCCTCCCACTGAAGTCAAGGCCACGGGCGACCCGGCAGGAAGCGCACCGGGGTTGCCACTCCCGGCGTTGGCGCCACACCGCCCGAACCTTCCTTTCAGATCCAAGGAAGGCCCCAAGCAGAAGCCCGGGGGCTGGCCCAGGGCTCTTCTCTTCAACATTACCAGAAGAAGAAGAAGACCAAGAGGAGAGGAGGAAGAATGCAGGGATGAGTGACTTCGCCCTCCTCCGCCCCTCCTTTTATAGGCCGGGCGTGTAAGGGCAGTTGCCCCGTCAACACGCAGCCACTGCCTTCCTTCGCCAATTCGAGGCAGGCGGACCCTCTTCAAGATGCTCTTCCGCACTACGCGCCTCCGTTACCTAC
This sequence comes from Triticum urartu, assembly GCF_056163025.1. Lineage (NCBI taxonomy): Eukaryota > Viridiplantae > Streptophyta > Magnoliopsida > Poales > Poaceae > Triticum > Triticum urartu. The sequence continues at coordinate 231,346,000 of NC_141875.1, forward strand.
CCTGCGCTATGCATGCAGCATATGTGGCTAAGGATAAGAGCGCGCTATGGGAAGAGTAATTTGGCGGTTTCGATCCCTTGCGTTAGTCATTCACGGGCCATCACTGCCACGGCCCCACCGCTATTGGCCTTACACCACGCGAGGGGGAATCGGAAACCGCCCCAAGATCAAAACTAATGAAGCAGCAACGGAAAACTTCAAAGGGGCCAACCCCTTCAGCAGCCCTACATGTGCACTTATTAGGTCCTACCCCGCCGATGCTTAGCAGCACAATTGGGGCAGGCCCAGAGGCTTCTGTCGGTGCAACAGACCTCGGGTATGTTGCCCAATTGTGCATAGGCACAAGATCAAGATTGGAGCACCATCTTAAGTCAGAGGTTGAAGAACCTAGAGACTTGAAGAACCAACATGCAGCTTTGAGAGATAGAGATTGAGCCAAAGGAACAGGATATCGGTAAGAGAAGGGCCTCCCTCGCCGGGCAGGCGAGCCCGGCAAGGGGCCAGGCCACCACCTGAAGCAAGCAACCAAGACTCCCTGGCAGCGCCTGCCAGGGATTGTGGGGCCTAAACCACCCCGCCAACCACACAAGTATGACCCATGTCGTCAATCAGTGCGGTGTCAAGCCGCAAGGTGACTAAGTGGCAATATTGCCACATGGCAGCCAATTCCTACAGAACAAACCCACAGGTGACACCCGTCTAGCGACATGTCAAGAGAACATGTACAGAGCTGGCAAGATAAGCCTGGAAGGCCTTGCCGGGCAGCTAGTGATGTGACTCTGAGCGGTGCATTTAACTTTGCTAAATTTCCGATAAACAAACCAATTTGGTAAATAAAATGGCTGCTAAACCGGAGTTTTTAGAAAATAATGATGAAGATCTTAAAGTGATTGGTGCGACTCCTATTGAATCTTTGTTTGCTAATACAAATCTTGATAAATATGGGACTAGTGATGAGTCAACTTTAGCTATAAGGCATCCCAATAATTTGGAGTTTAAGGATCTTAATGAAAAAATTGATAAAAGTGGGATTTCAAGGACTTTAATTATGATAATTGTTCTTTAATAGATTGTATTTCCTTGTTGCAATACATATTAAATTCACCTCATGCTTATAATCAAAATAAAGCTTTTACTAAACATACCGTTGATGTTATGATGAAATCATTTGAAGAAAAACTTGAGTTGGAAGTTTCTATCCCTAGAAAGCTTTATGATGAGTGGCAACCTACTATTAAGATTAAAACTAAAGATTATGAGTATAATGCTTTGTGTGATTTGGGTGCTAGCGTTTCCACTATTCCGAAAGCATTATGTGATGTGCAAGGTTTCCATAAATTTGATGGTTGTTGTTTGAATTTGCATCTAGCAGATTCCACTATTAAGACACCTACGAGAAGGATTAATGATGTTGTTATTGTTGCAAATAGGAGTTATGTGCCCGTAGATTTTATTGTGCTTGATATAGATTGCAGTCCTACATGTCCTATTATTCTTGGTAGACCTTTCCGTAGAACAATTGGTGCAATTATTGATACGAAAGAAGAAAACATTAGATTTCAATTTCCGTTAAGGAAGGGCATGGAACACTTTCCAAGAAACAAAATTAAATTGCCATATGAACCTATTATGAGGTCTACTTATGGATTTAATACCAAAGATGATAATACCTAGATCTATGTTTTATGCCCAGCTAGGGGCGTTAAACAATAGTGCTTGTTGGGAGGCAACCCAATTTTATTTTTTGCTTTTTGTTTTTGGTTCTGTTTTTCAATAAATACACATTATTACTTCTATAGTAATTGTGTTTTGGTGTTTTAATTAGTGTTTGAGCCAAGTAAGACCTTTGGGATGGTCTATGGTGATAGTTAATATGATATTGCTGAAAAACAGAAACTTCTACACTCATTCCCAGAATTTTAAAAAAGAACAGAAAGGTGCTTTTGATCTTAAGTTTTCACACAAGATTGATACACAAATTTCGAAGATTGTCCTATTATTTCAGAATTTTTGGTGTTACAGAAGTATACTAAATTTCCATATTTCAACAGATTGTTCTGTTTTTGACATATTCTATTTTCTATGTGTTGTTTGCTTATTTTGAAGAATTTATGGGTAGTATCGGGGGGTATGAACCATGGATAATTTGGAATACAGTAGATATTACACTAATATAAATTTAGAATGAGTTCACAACAGTACCAAAGTGGTGATTTATTTTATTATACTAACGGAGCTTATGAGTTTTCTATTGAGTTTTGTGTTGTGAAGTTTGCAAGTTTTGGGTAAAGATTTGATGGACTATGGAATAAGGAGTGGCAAGAGCCTAAGCTTGGGGATAAAAAAAGGCACCCCAACACTAATGGAATCAGGATCTTTGCTGTCAGCCAGCTCTTTGATGTTTGCTAGCTGAGAGAAAAGAAGGCCTTTGCCATCAGCTTATAGAAAGCTAACGGCAAAGAAAGAGCGGACGGTAAAGAAGGTGTTTGCCGTCAGCCTGCTCTTTGCCGTCCGCTAGCTGATAGCATAGAAGCTTTGCCGTCTGCTAGCAGACAGCAAAGAGGGTGGGTGGCGGATTAATGAGAACGACTAAGGCCAATTTCTTTGCCGTCAGCCAGTAGACGGCAAAAAAAGTGGTCGTTTTAACGGCTGTTTCCCCCTAGCCCCACCCCACAATGTAGGCTCTTTGCCATCTGCTAGGAGACGACAAAGAGTTGTGACCTAACTGAAATAGGGCCGGTGCCCGCGCCCCACCCCATCTCTCTCCCCTCTCTCTCTTTCTCACGGCCCTCACCTCACCCGCGCCACCGTCCCCGGGCCCGAGCTGCCCCAGACGCCCATCGCCCCCGCCGCCCCGCCCCCGCGCCCCGGCCCCAGCCCCGCGGCCCCCGCCGCACCGCCGCCCGCCACCTCCTCCACCAGCGCCGGAGCCAAGGTGTTTTTTTTGTTTTTTCTACTATTATTTGCTGTTTAGGTTTAGGTGTTATTTATATGTTTAGGTTAGTGGTAGGATTAGGTTAGTGCGAGGTTTAGGTTTAGATAATTAGAATAAGAAGTTGAAAAAAAGAAGAATAAGTAGAAGAAGAGGAAAAGGAAAAAAGGAAGAGGGTCCTGGATGCCGGTCGCCGAGGGGATAGATGGTGGAGCCAGTGGGTCCCGCCGGGCCCGACGCCATAGCCCATGCCGAGAATCCCCCAGTCTGAGTGCTGATCCGTTGACTGTGCATCGCCATACCAAAGGGCGCCAGGGGACGAGCGGGTTAGGGGGTTCCTCGACGTCGATGGAACCCTAAATAGCAAGTATCGTCGGTGCGAGATACATGTGGACATCGGTGTCGAACACTACATCCATGTCCCACAAGTGAAGTCGGCATCCGGTGTCCTGCAACAAGAGTTCTTGGGGTCGAAGGCAGTCAAACACCTATGTGAATTTGTCTTGCAGCCTCTGCGATGATGATTAAAAGACAAGTGTTAAAACTTGAAACACCCAAACTGACTCAAGTCGGTTTGTTTCTTTGAAGTTTCGAAACTTGGCTATAATCCTCATCGCAGAGGCTGCCAGACAAATTCTCCAAGGTGTTCGACCATCATTGGCCCCCAGAACTATTGCTGCGTGCGGGACGCCGGGCGCCGGCATCACTTGTGGGATGTGGATCTAGTGTTCAACGTCGAGCGCCACATGTATGTCAAACCGATGATACTTGCTATTTAGGGTTCCATCGACACCGAGGAACCCCCTAATCCGCTCGTCCTATTGTAAATATTTAGTTAGGTTGACGGAAAAAAACAATATTGCTAGGTTACTCATCTTTCAATTTAAATATGCAGTTTTTTCGTCGATGCGAGGGTCTAGTGTTCCATGAGCTCTGCCCCTGCGTTCGTGGGTGAGCAAAAATGACATCTCCTCCTCCCCCTTCATTTTCTCTATTCTGGTCTTCGTGCCAATGAAACTTGCTAGCTATAGGCGTCTTCAATCATCAGTACGTGTGACCACTATGCGTCTCCCGTTCGAAAGGTTACATCTATAAATATGCATGCATTTGCATATTTATAACCGTGATTCTTTCGAATTGTCCAACGTTATCCATGGACAGTCTGAGTATGTGTAGATTGGGTTTGTTTTCCCATATGCTCTGCTCTGGATCCGATGCAGAATTTCTTTAGTGCCTCCTTGTTGTTCTCCGGGTACACATCCTGTCTGCTTATTGCTGAGACGTGTATCAGGAGAACAGTGGGGAGGTGCTGCCGAAATTTTGTGTCGGGTCTGGAGCAGAGCATGGGAAAACAAACCCAATCTACATATACTCAGGTGGGATTAGGACCTATCTTTACCTATTAGCGTCTAGACGTAATAATAGTGACAAACTCCATTAACTGATGAATATATACATGCTAATATATATATATATATCTCTTATGTGTCTAGTAGCTAGGCACGATGAGTGATCATGCGTGGATGTACACCAGTCACACTAGTCACAAAGACATGTCCATTGAATGGTTAACAAAAACCAGGGGGTTTCTGAGAGCCGCATTTGCAAATGGCCAGAGGACAACCTGGTGCCCCTGTGCCGGGTGCAACAGTTGGCGCAAGAGTAAAGAGGATGAATTGGGCAAGCACCTTCAAAAGAGGGGTTTTACGCCAGATTATACGGTGTGGACATTTCATGGCGAGTCTGCCCAACGTGCCTGAGCTGAGGTGCTTCGTCGTTGCACCAACGAGCATGGTACCGGGATGGAAGACATGGTGCAAGACTTTGACGATGCTCAGGACTCGGATGATGAGATGCAAGAATTTGCAAAGGCCTTCAATGAAATGTTGGAGTCTTCAAGACGTCATCTCCATGAGCACACTAAGCTTTGTCAGTTGGCTGCCATCTAACAAATAATGGCTCTGAAGGCTGAATTCAACTTGGGCAGAGAATGCTATGACGCGATGATGACAGTATTTGGACATTTTCTACCCAAAGGTCAGGTACTACGTCCAAACCTATACCAGTCAGACAAAATCCTCCATGCTCTTAAGATACCCTATGAGAAGATACATGTCTGCACTACAAAAAAGACACATCCGTGACATTTTCGGCCGAACGATTTTTTCTGTCATGCTTATGACACTTCTATGATGATCATTGTGAGAAAACCCGGTATCATCATAGATGTGGAGGGCTCCTACTTCTATGACAAAAAATCATGACAGAAAATGGGCTTTTCGTCCTGGGCGGCCGGAGACGCAGCTGCATGACATTCTTTGGGCCGTCCATGACGGAAAAAACCATGGTAGAAGCGAGGGCGAGGAAATCGGGGGACTTCCCAGTTACTGTGGGTGGTCGGGGGCCAAGCGATGCGTGTTTCTATCGTACGTACGCGCATGTGTGCGAGGCATTGCGCTCTAACTGAACCCGAGCGAGGCATTGGGCTCTAACTGAACCCTAGCGATTGCACTAGCTACGTTACTGAACCCGAGCGATCGATCCCTCGCTGTTAACTGAACCCGAGTGATTCCTTCACTATTGCTACTAACTAAAGCGGATCGATGCTGCCTCTTGGTGAACAGTGAGCATTGTTGGGGGTTTGGATGAACAGTTCCCAGTGGGGGGTTGGATGAACAGGACCCAGTGGTAGTAGAGGCCCTTGCCGCTGGATGAACAGTACCCCAATCGATCGAGCCGGTTGGGGGCTGGATGAACAGGCCCCCGTGGAGGGCTGGATGAACAGGATGACCCCATGGAGAGCTGGTTGAACAATAGCCGGTGCAGGGCTGGATGAACAGTAGCCCGTGAAGGGGTGGTTGAATAGGACCCGGTGGAGAGGGTTGGTTGGAAAGTAGCCGGTGGAGGAGCAGTGGAGGCTGGATGAACAGGAGACCGTGGATGAACAGTGGCTGGTGGAGGCAGGATGGGCGATGCCATGGATGAATAGTCGCAGGTGGAGGCTAGACGAGGTCGACGGTGGATGAACAGTAGCCCATTGAGGCAGTCGACGATGGAGATGAACAGTATCCCATGGAGCCCCGTTTTGTGGTACGCCACACCCCTCCTGATGAAAGGGACCCCCGTTTCGACCATAGCCCTCCAACACAAGTCTGTTTCCTCCGTTTGCGGTACGCTACACCCCTCCCGATCAACAGGACCACGTTTCGGCCGTAGGAGGTCCAAGAGAAGTCCGTTTCCTCCGTTTTGCGGTACGCCAGACCCCTCCCGATGAACTGGATCCCGTTTAGACCGTGGTTGGTCGAACACAAGGCCGTTTCCTCCATTCTGCGATACGCCAGGCCTCATTTCCATCGGCTGTTTTGTCCAAGCCGGTTGGCTCCCGATGAACAGCATGCATTCCGTTGCCTCCCGATGAACACGACGCATTCCGTTGCCTCCCCATGAATATGACGACGATGTAGTTTCTCCGTTCCAACCTAGGCATGTACACGAGCCCTGGTGAAAGGCTCGAGAAGAGGTGTCTAGACGGGGGTGAATAGACTCTTAACAAAGAAAAGTACTAGTTTTTAATTTCTTCAAGTTAAGGTGGAGTTTTAGTACAAGTTTAAACATTCACAATACATTCAAGCAAGCATGGAAAGAGTATATGAGCAGCGGAAAGTAAAGCATGCAAGTTGCAAGAATGCAAAGGGATGAGATTGGAGTATGCAAACGCAATTGGAGACATGGAGATTTTTGGCGTGGTTCCGATAGGTGGTGCTATCGTACATCCATGTTGATGCAGACTTCAACCCACGAAGGGTAATGGTTGCATGAGTCCACGGAGGCCTCCACCCACGAAGGTTCCACGAAGAAGCAACCTTGTCTATCCCACGATGGCCATTGCCCACGAAGGACTTGCCTCACTAGGGTAGATCTTCACGAAGTAGGCGATCTCCTTGCCCGTACAAACTCCTTGGTTCAACTCCACAATCTTGTCGGAGGCTCCGAAGTGACACCTAACCAATCTAGGAGACACTAGTCTCCAAAAGGTAATAGATGGTGTGTTGATAATGAACTCCTTGCTCTTGTGCTTCAAATGATAGTCTCCCCAACACTCAACTCTCTCTCACGGATTTTGATTTGGTGGAAAGATGATTTGAGTGCAAAGCAACTTAGGGAAGACTAGAGATCAAGATTCATATGGTTGGAATGGAATATCCTGGTCTCAACAGATGAGTAGGTGGTTCTCTCTCAGAAAATGAATGTTGGAAGTGTAGGCACATTCTGATGGCTCTCTCCACTAATGAAGAGTGGGTGGATGGGTACATATAGCCTCCACACAAATCTAACCGTTACACACAATTTACCAAACTCGGTGGGACCGAATCAGAAAACTCGGTCAGACCGATTCAGTTCATAATGTGACCGTTAGGCATTTCGGTGGGACCGATATGATCAACTCGGTGGGACGATGTGATGGGGTTAGGGTAAAACCTCATCTCGGTTTGACCGATTACACAAACTCGGTGGGACCGATTTTGGTAATGAACAAAACAGATAGTTGGTCAGACAAACTCGGTGGGACCGATTGCTTATCTCGGTGGGACCAAAATAATTGCAACTGGCAACAGAGAGTTTGCAAGCCCATCTCGGTGAGACCGGGATCCCATCGGTGAGTGACTAGGGTTTCTGGTAGTGGCTATGTCAAGTGAACTCGGTGGCGCCGGATAGATCAAATTGGTGGGGCCGACTTTGACTTTTGGTTTGGGACATATATAGATATGAGAAAGTGGTTGAGGGCTTTGGAGCATATCATTAAGCACTTTGAGCAAGCAAGCCATTAAGCAACACCTCATCCCCTTTTAATAGTATTAGCTTTCCTATGGACTCAATGTCATCTTGGATCACTAAGATGAAAATGTAGAGTCTTGACCTTTTGAGCTTTGCCAATCTTCTATCCTTAGCATCTAGATGGGGTTCAACATCCTCTTGTCCACGCCACTCCACTGTTGAACCTATCTGAAATATACTGGATAAAAGTATTAGTCCAACAAGAGATATGTTGACATTGATTACTAAAACCACCCAGGGAGCACTGGTGCTTTCGATCTCCCCCTTTTTGTAATTGATGACAACATACATCTAAGCTTTAGATAAAGATATAAAGAATAGTAGGTAAAGCTTTGGAAAGACATGTAACATGCATAGGCTCCCCTTACATGTATGCAATCATGTAAATATAGAGTATAAGAGCAGGTGAGTGCAAAAGCATGATAGAGAAAACAATGAGTTACATGTATCTTGGCTATATGCATCAGAGCAAATGATGTGAATATAGAGATTCTAACTTCATGTTCATGATTCCTTCTTGCAAACAATATGTACATCAGCAAAAGATCATCATGCACATGAATGTGATTCATATACTTACCTTGTGGTCTTAAGCTGGCTTAGGAAGATATGAACCTGAGTAAACAAGGTTAGATAACATAGGTACATCTACTGAACAGAGCAAGAACTGCAAACCACAAGAGTACTAAGACTGGGATGACATGTAGAGAATGAGTACTAGGTACCCCTATGGGATATAGACATGTACCCAAAGGTAAAGATATGCAATGAATTCATGGATTTCCTTCCCTAGAAGTCTTTCTCCCCCTGAATCTTATATTGGGTAATGGGAGAATATAGGGAACAGAAAATCAGAGCAAAACAGATCAGAACACAAAAACACAAACTAACATGTCTTTCCCCTCGTAAAGACATGTGACTTCTCTCCTCTTGAATACCAAGCATCAGGGGTCTCTCTCTCCATTTGATGTGATCAAGCATTTCTCCCCTTTGAAGTACTCTCCCCCTTTTGAAGTAAGTAAGCTTTGATCTGATCTCTCTCTCCCCCTTTGATATCAATTTCCAAGAAGGATCTTCTGGAGTGTGAGTCAAGATTTGTTTGGTCCTTGAGTCACAGAGCAAAGTAGCATATAGAATGTGATGTTGGTAGAGGACAAGAATCATTGAGTGGAGCTGGAACAGATATGCAGGATGCAAATGACAAAGTGTCTCCTCAGCACTGAAATCGGTAACACCGAGTTGTTGTCTTCAGTAGCACCGAAATGGTTCGGTTCAACCAAAAGTGGCAATTCGGTGTGTTCGAGTTCAACACAGAGACAACATTTTGTCACCTCAGCTCACTAGGCAAATAGGATATCACAAAGATTTGCAAGGAATTAACTGAAGGATTTGCAACGAATTGGATGCAGGAAATGCAGAACAAATCAAGAAAAGAAATCTAGATGAAGTATGCAAGATACAAATGCAAGAACAGAGAGAAACACTAGGGAACTTCATCTAGAATTGGTCGGCGACAAAGTTACCTATGTTAGATATTGACTGAGGAGTCAAGTGAGAACACTTGATCATAGGTCATACTCATCGTTTAAGCTAAAAATGGGATACCTTTTTTCGTTTAAGCATTTTGATGTATTCACATCTTGTTGAGCTGCTTTGACCCATGACTTGGGCTAAAGCTTCTCTAAGATGGAATAACATACCTTGGGTGGTGGTGTTGATCTTGATCATGTAGTTGAACTTGTGTGGGATGCTCAAGGTTGATGTAGCTCATCAATGATTGGGAGCACCACTTGTAGTTTGAGTTCATCTACCTACATGGGTTAGTCTTGCAGGGAAGAGCACTTGTGTATCCAAATTGACAATCATGAATTTGATACCAAATGAAATTTGATATAAAGATTTTGTCAAAGGATATGTTGAAAGGTTTCATGCTTCCTTGTCTTCAACCACCATGTTGTAGAGACTTGGTGATGTAGAGATTGCTAAAGATGTGAGTGATTTGCAATCTCATAGATTTAGATTCACCCAAGTACCTACAAGGGTTAGATAGCATGTACGGGTGCAAATATATATCCAAGTCATATGATAATCATCATAAGAGAAATATCAAGGATTAGTCAAAGGCTCATGCCTTGCATGTATCCAAATGGAGTTTCTACTCCAAGTTTGAAGCATCAATGATGTTCAATTCACCTCTCAAACGGCAAAACACTTTCTCATCAAGTGGTTTAGTGAATATATCCGCCAATTGCTTATCGGTACGAACATGATTAAGATCAATGTCCCCTTTAGCAACATGATCTCGAACGAAATGATGATGAACTTCAATATGCTTAGTTTGAGAATGTTGCACAGGATTATGAGCAATCTTAATAGCACTGTCATTGTCACAAAGCAATGGAACATGTTTCACATAGATCCCATAATCTTTAAGAGTTTTGGTCATCCAAAGTAATTGGGCACAACATGAACCGGCGGCAATGTATTCCGCTTCAGCGGTGGATAAGGATACCGAGTTTTGTTTCTTGGTGGACCAAGACATAAGAGATCTACCAAGAAATTGACCGGTACCCGAAGTGGACTTTCTATCAACCTTGTCACCGGATAGTCCGAATCGGAGTAGCCAACAAGATCAAAAGAGGACCTCTTGGGATACTAAATGACAAAATTTGGTGCATGGATTAAGTATCTCACTATCCTTTTCACAGCCTTAATATGACATTCTTTGGGGGCCGCTTGATATCATGCGCACATGCACACACAAAGCATAATATCGGGACGGGAGGCACATAGATATAACAGTGAACCAATCATAGAGCGGTAAACCTTTTGGTCAACCGATTTGCCATCCTTAGTCAAGTCAAGATGTCCACTAGTAGGCATGGGTGTTTTCATACCTTTGCTTTCTTGCATGTTGAACTTCTTGAATAATTCCTTAGTATACTTTGTTTGGGAAAAAAAGAAACCCTCCTTAGTTTGCTTGATTTGCAACCCAAGAAAGAACTTGAGTTCACTCATCATAGACATCTCAAACTTCTCCGACATTAGCTTTCCAAAATTTTCACTAAAATGAGGGTTAGTCGAACCAAATAAAATATCATCAACATAAATTTGGCACACAAATAATTCATCATTAACCCTTTTAGTAAAAAGAGTAGAATCAATCTTTCCAATTTCAAAGCCTTTGTCAATAAGGAACTTGGTCAAGCATTTATACCACGCTCTAGGAGCTTGTTTAAGGCCATAAAGAGCTTTGTGAAGTTTGTAAACATGATCAGGTTTCTTAAGATTAACAAAGTCAGGAGGTTGTTTAACATAAACTTCCTCCTCAGTTTCACCATTTAGAAAAGCACTTTTAATGTCCATTTGGTACAAAGTGATATCATGGTGATTAGCATAGGCAAGTAAGATGCGAATGGACTCAAGTCTTGCAACGGGGGCATATGTCTCACCATAGTCCATACCTTCGACTTGACTGTAGCCTTGGGCAACGAGACGTGCTTTGTTGCGAATGACTTGTCCATCTTCGTCTTGCTTTTTGTGAAACACCCATTTGGTACCGATGATGTTGTGGTTGTTGTCGGGCTTCTCGACCAATGTCCACACTTGGTTTCTCTCGAAGTTATGTAGCTCTTCATGCATGGCATTTATCCAATCCGGATCTTCCAATGCTTCTTCAACCTTCATAGCTTCAATGCTAGATATGAATGAATAATGTTCACAAAAATTAGCCAAACAAGTTTTAGAGCGAGTGATTCTCCCGGTATGGATTCCATTGAAGATTTGTTCGACGGGATGGTCTCTTAAGACTCTTGCTTGAACTCGTGAGATCTTTTGCTTGGGTCGGGGTGGAACATCTTCTTCATCATCTTGTTCTTCTCCTTGGCCTTCTTCATTGTTGGCATTGTCGTTCTCCTGTCTAGGTGGAGAAGGTGGTTGATGAGGTTCATCTTGATGTACTTCCTCGTTTTCTTCATCTTGGCGTGTCCCACTTGTGGATGCTTCCATGTCAACTCTGGGTTCACCTTGTCGTGACGTAGAAGCTTCCACTTGGACGGACGAGGTACTCTCCTTCACCTCCGTTGGACGAATCTTGCCAATAGACAAGTCTTGGATTGCTTCCGAAGGGTCTTTGTCTCGTACATCAATTGGCAATTTCTCTACTTGTGAGCCGTTAGATTCATCAAACTTCACATCTACCGTCTCTTCAACCTTTCAGGTGAAATTGTTGTAGACACGGTAAGTGTGAGAGTTCGAGCCATAACCAAGTAGGAAACCCTCATGAGATTTTGGAGCAAATTTACAACGATGATGCTTATCAAGAATGTAGCGCTTTGAGTCGAATACCCGAAACTATCCAACTTGGGGTTTGTTACCGGTGAGAAGCTCGTATGCCGTCTTGCCGAGTAGCTTGTGAAGATACAAGCGATTTGTTGCATGACAAGCTGTCTCAACCGCTTCTGCCCAAAAGTGTTTTGGTGTATTGTACTCATCAAGCATCATTCTCGCCGTCTCAATAAGAGTCTGGTTCTTCCTCTCAACGACTCCATTTTCTTGAGGCATGTAGGTAGCCGATAACTCATGTGAAATCCCTTCTTCATCAAGAAAGGTATCCACATTTGCGTTCTTGAACTCCGTTCCGTTGTCGCTTCGAACCTTCTTGATCTTCACTTCAAATTGATTTTGGGACTTTCTACCGAAGTCCTTGAAGATCTTTTGGACCTGTGAGATATCATCAAGAAAGAACACCCACGTAAATCTTGAAACATTGGGACCAAAGAGATCCATATTAAGTAGCTGAAGCGGTCTTCTCGTGGTCATGATGTTCTTCATGGGGTGACTCCCTCCAACTTGTTTTCCTGCTTGACAAGCACTGCATGATCTATCCTTGTCAAATATAACATCTTTCACTCCAAGGATATGATCACCTTTAATTATCTTATCAAGATTTCGCATGCCCACATGACCTAACCTTCTATGACACAACCAACCTTTGGAAGATTTAGCAATTAAGCAAGTTCTAGGTTGAGCCTTTTTAGTGAAATCAACAATATATACATCACCTCTACGTATACCGGTAAAGACCATATTATGATTATCTCCACGAAACACTTGGCAATCTACTTCAGTAAATAGAACATTGAAGCCAAAGTCAGCAAGTCTAGATACAGAAAGTAAATTGTAGCCAAGATATTCAACGAGCATAACATTTTGTATGGAGCTCTCATGTGAGATTGCCACCTTACCAAGGCCAACCACCTTACCCATTGAGTTATCACCAAAAGTGACATACTTTCGAGGGCCGTCTTTTTCAGCAAGCTCACAAACATATCCTTATCTCCGGTCATGTGATCGGTACATCCACTATCAAGGACCCATTCCTTTCCTCGAGCCATGTAGCCGCAAAGATTAGCCATGAGGCCAAAGTGTCTCATAGACTCATTGAGATCAAATTCACTATCATCATCCTCTTCACAATATCCATGTTCAACATCGTCCTGTGATGGATCAATTCCTAGAGAGAGTGATTCATTAGATAAATGATCATAACAATAATCATCTTTATGAATTCTAATGGCTTCGGAGATGATATTGCTAAAGATTCTAACATCTCCTTTGGCACGCATGAGGTTAGTAAGCTCAAATAGATAATCACCAAAGTTAGGATCATTGGAATTCATCTTACTCAAGGAAATAGACTTATGAAGAATTTCATCTAGGTTTTGCAAGGAACAGTTTGGGAATCATTCCTCAAGAAATGCCCATATAGTGTAGGCACAATTAAGAGTAGGCAAGCAACCAGTCAAGTTTCTAGGCAAACATCTAGTGATAAGATTAATAGTTCTAGGGTTGCGAATCATGTCAATAGACTCATCAAGGGTAGGATGGAAAGGATCAACAAGGGTGCACAAGGGCTAGTAATGTAATTGGTCAAATGATATTCATTGAAAATCTCAACCATCTCAATTTTCCACTCATGAAAGAACTCTCCATCAAGTATAGGCACTCTATGTCTAAGACTCCCCAATGTAGACTCATCCATCTTCCTCCAATGCTGATTAAGCCAAAGCAATGGAGACCAATGCCCTGATACCAATTGAAAGCATCGAGAAGAGGTGTCTGGAGGGGGGTGAATAGACTCTTAACAAAGAAAAGTAGAAGTTTTTAATTTCTTCAAGTTAAGGTGGAATTTTAATACAAGTTTAAACATTCAAAATACATTCAAGCAAGCATGGAAAGAGTATATGAGCAGCGGAAAGTAAAGCATGCAAGGTTCAAGAAAGTAAAGGGATGGGATTGGAGTATGCAAACGCAATTGGAGACACGGAAATTTTTGGCGTGGTTCCGATAGGTGGTGCTATCGCACATCCACATTGATGGAGACTTCAACCAACGAAGGGTAATGGTTGCGCGAGTCCACGGAGGGATCAACCCACGAAGGGTCCACGAAGAAGCAACCTTGTCTATCCCACCATGGCCATCTCCCATGAAGGACTTGCCTCACTAGGGTAGATCTTCATGAAGTAGGCGATCTCCTTGCCCGTAGAAACTCCTTGGTTCAACTCCACAATCTTGTCAGAGGCTCCCAAGTGACACCTAAACAATCTAGGAGACACCAGTCTCCAAAAGGTAATAGATGGTGTTTCGATGATGAACTCCTTGCTCTTATGCTTCAAATGATAGTATCCCCAACACTCAACTCTCTCTCATGGATTTGGATTGGTGGACAGATTATTTGAGTGGAAAGCAACTTGGGGAAGACTAGAGATCAAGATTCATATGGTTGGAATGGAATATCTTGGTCTCAACATATGAGTTGGTGGTTCTCTCTCAAAAAATGAATGCTAGAAGTGTAGGCACGTTTTGATGGCTCTCTCCACTAATGAAGAGTGGGTGGAGGGGTATATATAGCCTCCACACAAATCTAACCGTTACACGCAATTTACCAAACTCGGTGGGACCGAATCAGAAAACTCGGTCAGACCGATTCAGTTCATAATGTGACCGTTAGGCATTTCGGTGGGACCGATATGATCGACTCAGTGGGACCAATGTGATAGGGTTAGAGTAAATCCTCATCTCGGTTTCGGTTTGATCGACTCAGATCGACTCAGTGGGACCGATTTTGGTAAGGAGCAAAATAGAGAGTTGGTCAGACAAACTTGATGGGACCGATTGCTTATCTTGGTGGGACCGAAATAATTGCAACAGGCAACAAAGAGTTTGCAAGCCCATCTCGGTGAGACCTAGATCCCATCGGTGAGACCGAATTGACTAGGGTTTCAGGCAGTGGCTATGTCAAGTGAACTCGGTGGCGCCGGATAGGACAAATCGGTGGGGCCGAGTTTGACTTTTGGTTTGGGACATATGTGGATATGAGAAAGTGGTTGAGGGCTTTGCAGCATATCACTAAGCATTTTGAGCAAGCAAGCCATTAAGCAACACCTCATCCCCTTTTAATAGTATTGGCTTTCCTATGGACTCAATGTCATCTTGGATCACTAAAATGAAACTGTTGAGTCTTGAGCTTTTGAGATTTTTCCAATCTTATATCCTTAGCATCTAGAAGGGGTTCCACATCCTCTTGCCCACGCCACTCCACTGTTGAACTTATTTGAAATATACTGGATAAGAGTATTAGTCCAACAAGAGATATGTTTACATTGATTACCAAAACCACCTAGGGAGCACTAGTGTTTTCACCTGGCCGTACGTATGCATGAGTAGGCATTCAAGACCCCGCCCGTATGTATGTACGTGGCCATATTTACTTTCTTGCACCCTGGCCGTTGTACGTACATGTAGATACTACATGCGTGCCTCTACAACGACACGTGTGTGCCTCTATTAAGACACGTGCCCTTCCTTACACGGCCACGGTTCATCGCTGCAGCCTGCAGATACACTGATCGACCAGTATGTGCATACACGTTCGCGACTAGAATGACAATGCTACGTACGCTTCAACCAGGCGGGTCCCGACTATCAGGCACTTCCTTGCATGCGAAGATGTAGCTAGTGGGTCCCAGCTGCCAGGGGGAAACATTTTTTTCATGAAATACGGTGGCCCGTCCGGTGGGTCCCTGCTGTCAGGTGGAGGAATCATTATTTTCCACGTAATAAGGAGGCACTTCCTTGCTGCGGCCGTGGACCCAGCTATCAGCCTCTTACGTACAGTCGACGTCCGATGGATGTCGTTCATTGACCACGTTGACCATGCGGCACCAAGAGCACCAGGGCGGTGGACGACGGCGCGGCCTAGGAAGGGGATGACGCAGAGCCGGGGAAGACGCGATAGTGGAAGCCCACACGGAGAGGAGTACGAGGGTTCACTAGTTCGGCTTTGGTGTGAGGCTACCATCGCCGCAGGGCCTGGCCAGCTGTGGGAGTAGTAGGGGGCGGTGAGGCCTCCGCATCGTCATAGCCGGCCATGGGGGGCAGGAGCACGCGGCACGACCGGCGCAGCTTTGGGCGGTTGGAGCAAGAAGACCAGAGGTTGAAGAAGAACCACGGCCGTTGGATGGACATCGTACGGTCACTGGAGCTAGAATCATTCATATTGACTAAGTTGACAAAGCCCTCCATCCGCGTCAACTTAGTAGGCCCACAAGTCAGGCTCCCCATATGGTGGGTCCCAGCTAGCAGGGGGATTATTCATTTTTTTGTGCGTAATAAGGAAGCACTTCCTTGCGTGCGAAGATATAGCTGGCGGGTCAGAGCTGTCAGCGGCGGGAACATTTTTCGCGAAATACAGAGGCCCTTCCGGTGGGTCCTAGATGTCAGGTGGACGAATCATTATTTTGCGCATAACAAGGACGCATTTCCTTGTGTGCGACCATGGACCCAGCTGTCGGCCTCTCAATGTACAGTCCACTTCCGATGGATGTCGTTCGTTGACCACATTGACCACGCCGCGCCGAGTGCATCCAAGTGGCGGACGACGGCGAGGCCCCGGGCAGCAACGAGCCGGATATGGGAAGACGGCGGAGTGGAGTCGCAGACGGAGAGGTGTATGAGGGTTAGCTGTTTCTGGTGCGGTGTGGTCCGGCAATCGGTGGAGAAGAACAGGAAGTGTGGAGGGATGGCCTGGCCAGTGGTGGGGTAGCCCTTCACAGTGAAGGATGCTAAGCAGAGCTGCTAGCAGCATGAGGCGGGAGCAGGTGGTTCCGGCGGCGCTGGAGGAAGAAGACGAGAGATTGAAGATGGATGCCGGTCGTTGGATGTAAATCCAATGGCTAATGACGTCAGAATCATTTGTTGACTAAGTTGACAACGACTTGCATTGGCTTCAACGTATTGGCCCACATTTCAGCCTTAAAAAATGTGGCACGTATTCAACCCATTTTTCAGAATTTACAGTCAATTTGATCTCTTTTTTTAGAATTACAGTCCATTTGCTGTGCTGGGTGAACAAATAATGTAGCATCCATGCGAACCATTTATTTTTTTCCTAAAAAATTGCAGAACATTTGCACTTTCTTGAAATACATAATTTTGATGGGCTGATTCTAATTATAATGTTGGTTTGGGCGCGGAAATGTTTTCAAAAAATAAACAGGGGCTGAGAATTTTGTTATAAATATATTTAAATAATAAGTGATTCATTATTACATTGGTCCTTAAATCTTACCAAGCTTTTGTACACAATCACGAGGATTTTCGTTGCCAAAAAATCCAGGATTTATTGTTAAGAAATTATTTTTTAAGTTAATAAGATGTGGGATATTGTTTTCTTACATATGTAAATATTTGTTAAATATATGATGACAATAAAAATAATATATAATAACATATAAAATAATTTAAATATATATAATATAGTTATAAGGGAAACATAAGTTGGACTGGGCGTTCCTATTCTTATATAGAAAAATAGAACAGACCTCTGCGTTTTCTTCAAAAAAAACATAAATTGGGTTGCTGATGTTTCAGGAAAAATAAAACCTCGGATGGGAGGTCCATAGGCCGGTCGATACATGATGGCCCTCAAGAAAATACAAACCGGCATGTCGTGGGTTGCGCATGTTAAAAAAGAAAGCCTAGACGGGGCAGCCCAGAACCCAGTTGATACTTGCTGCCCCAGTGATAATAAATGATACCTGCCAGCTCCCGACTTTGTTGTGAATTTATCTCCTTTAGTAACTACGTTGAAGCACCTAAAAAATGTAACTATGTTGACAAACCCATGGCCCCCAACGTCAATATAGCATTAGGAGGAAGTATTTTTTCAATGCGGCACTTGCTTGTGTACGACCATAGACCTGGTGGGTCCCAACTGTCCACCTCTCCACGTACAGTCCTCTCCAGATTCCTCTCATTTGTTCAGCATGTTCACAACAGCAAATGTCGTGGTTCTAACTCTGACAGTGAGGTAGGGGAGTATGTATGGAGAGGCTAGATCTCAGCTATGGAGAAGTTGTGGATACACCAGGATGTACGAGTTCAGGCCCTTCGCGGAGGAAGTAACAGCCCTACGTCTTGGTGCCCGGAGGCGGTCGACTGGATTACGCGTGTGTGAATTACAGGGGTGCCAACCCTTCATACTGAGGAGGGGGTGGCTTATATAGAGTTCGCCGGCCCTCTCCTCCCCTCAGTGATGCAGGGTTTAAGGTACATTTAAGGTTGGGCGTTACTGGTAACGCCCCTAATAAAGTGCTATAATGACCATAAAGACTACTTAATAGCCGACCGTTTGCCTCCGGAGTGACTTTAGGTCTCCTGGCAGTCGAGTGGTTGGCTTCATGGTCGAGTGATAGCTTCTTGGTCGAGTGTCTTGAACCCATCGAGTGGGATACCTTCAAGTCGATTGAAAGGTGACTTCTTCTAGGGATGTCCTTGGGTAGGGCTCTTTGGACAGGTCCGTGCCCCTACCCTAGGTACATAGCTTCATCAGCAGACAGTGGCGCCGCGGCGAGCATACAAAGGCGCGGGAGGAGATCGGACCACCTGAGGCAGTGCCTTATTTGTAATGAAAGTACTGAACTAGCCCAGTGGCCAAGTGACACTACTGACAGCTCTGCCGCCCGGGTTCGATTCCACCTGGTACAGGGAAAATATCTCCAAAATTTTTGCCTCTCCCATTATTGACATGCGGGTCCCCATTGTCATCTACGCACACCACGTCCAACACTTAACAAAACTTCGTCCCTTGTTTTATTTGATTTCACACAGTCGACATTGTGTGGGCATTTTGAAAATAACATATCTTTTTGACCGTGCATCATATGAAGATGTGCTATGCATGAATGTTGATCAGCATGATGTTAACTAGCTGGTAGTTCCATTTTCGACAATGAATAAAACTTTCAACATGATGTTATCCCTATTTGAAAAGGCCGTGTTAATATAAATGCTCTGCCTCTAAAAGTTCTAGTTTCTTATCTGAAACTGAACTTGCAGTTTCTTATCTGAAACTGAAACTTGCAGTTTCTTCTCTGAGAATCACATTGTCTGCACTTGTATACTCCTATGAAACTACATTTTCTAAGTGCTAAAATAGATCTCTAGAATTCATAAAATACTTCATATGCTCAATACTGCAAATCTGAAATTGAAAAGACATTCATATCTGAAAGTACTCTCAAAATACACAACACAAAACACAATTCACAACCTGCAAATACTGACAACCCAAACCTCCTCCTGACAATTCACAACCTGCCTGACTATTAGGCTAGGGGGCAGTCCCCTACTATTCCTCGGCGGCAGACAGCCGCCCCATGAGACGATGTGAACGACGAGGGAGAGGATGGGGGGGAAGCATTGTCGGGCCTACTGCTTTTCTCCTATTGTAGTTGGGTTCAGTCAACAAAGACTCCACCGGCTCGCTTTAGCATGACACCCTCACAAACTGCACCCTGTAGATGCCCGATCCTTCAATCTCTGGTGGATGCTCCATCTGGGATCGATACTCCCACCACCGCTCCATAACGATCGGATTCGGTGAATCTGTTTGCTCCATGGCCCAGAGGAGCAGCTCTATGTACTGCCATGCGACTCCCTTCGGGTGTATCGCCACCTTTTCGCTCTGTTGCAGATATTTGGCCATGGATGTCGCCGTCGCCGCTAGTTGGTCCTTGTTGTCAAACCAAGATTGTATCTCCAACATCCTAGCTAGCTTCACAGGGTCGTCGTCTGCGATCCTCACGTATCGGTTGTACTCCTCCATCGATCTACTTCTCCACAACACCTTCACTCACCGGTGCTGGTTTTTGAATGGAAGAGGAGAGAAGCAGCACTGGTTTTTGATTAGAACGGGAGAGGAGCGATGTTGGTTTTGGATTGGAACAGGAGAGGAGGGGCAGTGGTTTTGAAATGGAAGAGGAGAGGAGTGGCGCTGGATTTAGATTAGAGCACGAGAGGAGCAGCGGTGGTTTAAGAGGAGAGGAGCGGCGCTGGTCTTGGAAGTATTTTTTTGTTTTGCGTATTTTGGGTCAAAGTTTGACCATGTACTGTATTTGACAAGCAAAATGCAAATGCATGCCACCAAAAATTGTATCATTTGGTTCATATCTAAATGTACTTTCAAATTATATTATTTTTGCAACGTATAACATATATTTTATTTGTGAAAATCATGGTCAATTATGACCCAGAATAAAAGGGAGACTAGTTAATGTGGGGTCGCTTTTTGAAATGAAGTGTAAATTGATTTTGATTTCGATCTAGTCACAGCGCGTCGGCCCTCTCATCCAATCCTAATCGCTGCCACACGCTCCTCTCCCTCTTCTCCATTGCAAAACCACCTCCTCTCCTCTCCATCATCTCCATTCCAAAACCACCGTCTTTCCTCTCCCTCTTCTCCATTGCAAAACCACCCCTCTCCTCTCCATCACCTCCATTCCAAAACCACCATCTCGTCTCTCCCTCTTCTCCATTGCAAGACCACCGTCTCTCCTCCCATCTTCCAAAGCTAGCATCGCACCACTCAGAAGGACATCTATGGAGAGGATGCAACAGCGAATCAGGCAGATCGCCGGTGGCAACCAGGCAAAGTTAGCCAGGTTGAAGGAGATCCTTACTTGGTTTGACAATGAGTGGGAGATTTCGAGGACGTTGAGGGCCATGTGGCAATGTATGTGAAAGAGCGATGCGGTGGGGATGAGGGCGGCGATGTACTCCTCAGCGGCAATCACGCTATAGTCCTTCAAGTTCATCGAGTATCTCCTCTGGGCAATGGAGAAGACAGATTCGCCTGAGGCAAAAGTCAGGCAGAGGTGGTTGGCTTACAGGTGGAAGGTCGAGCACCCAGAGGATAACGAATCGATCAAGTACGGTGTGCCGTCCGTGAGAGTGCAGAGCCAGCCGGAGCCACAGGAGTATTCGTTCTCCCACCGCAAGAGGAGACCGGATGGTGCGACATCGCATCCCCGCCATTCTCCATGGTTCCCTCGACGCTTTCCTCATTTCAACGGTGGCGGTAGGGTTTAAGGTAAGCTTCGCACTAACCTAATCTTCAATCTGCTCATGCTTACAATTAGTGTGACAGCTAATGAAAATCATGCTTACAATCAATCTCCGAGTACTATGCCAATCACCCTAAAATAGCTCTAGACCTTTGGGTCAAAGTTGTGACATTGTGTACAAATAAAGAAAAATAGATTGGTGCTTCTTTCAGAAAAGAGTACTCCCTAGAAAACTGCCAATATAAGCTACTAGTATTTGGTTAGAGGATTTGCTGCCAAGAAAGATCCGCCCACAGAGAGCACCACACATCCCACTGGTGGTGGTGGATGCTAATGCATGCATGGAGCATGGTTGGTGTTGGTAATTTTTACTTGGCACACCTCGCACTCTACATATATGCTAGTTCCATCCGTACATTTGTGCAGTTCCACCAAAATGCAGCTGAATCCTGTTAGCGCAGATAATGAAAAAGCATGATTCATTATAGTGGCACTAGTTGATGAAACATACACTAATAAATAGAAGAAAATATTGTGATAGTATCATAGTATGCCATGCTGCAAGGGCGAGATGGGCCCTGCAATGCCTCATACGGTACTCCCCATACTGGAAATCGACCCAAGTCTCCCCGATACACCTTCTGCCAGTGATGAACATCAGTGTACAGCGGTAGTACAAGGAAGGGCCTTGAGACATTCCAATCTCTATTTTTGTGCAGATCAACTAAAATTAAGCACCCCAGTTTGCAGAAACGCTTAAACATTAACAATGGGACTAGTTGATGAAACATATACTAACAAAGACAAGCACTTTCTTTATCTACATTGGAAATGAAATGATAGAGAGGACACTTGCTCCATTTTAACTGTATTATTACTTCATTTCATCAGTGGCACTAGGGTCGAGCAAGTGGCAAACGAGGTGTACCGTGCATCGCAAGGATGGAGGTCGGGGGTGCTTAGACTGGGATGCTGAAGCTGGCTCTATATTTCCCCATGATGTTTCTGTGGTAGAATTTGGGTTGTAATCCAAACTTGGTCGAGCTGGTGTTGCGTCCCCCTACGTGCCTAGATTATGTGGCGAACTTGCCTCCTGCTAGTACTCATTCCATTCTAGTAGTAGTTGCAAAACTGCCCGTTTACACTGAGATGTTGTCGGATAATGGTTGTCTATGTTAGGGTTTCTTTAATGAAATCGGAGGAAACCCCCTCTTTCGATATATAAAAAAATCAGTGGCACTAGCGGTGCAAAAACATTGCCACAAATTAATAGTGCCACTAGATTAAGGTGCAAAATAATAACATTACTGCTTTATCATGGTAGTGCCAAAACAATAGCACAAGAGAAGACTCAACATGCAGGATCTTTGGCAAACGGTCAGACCAAAAAGGAACATACCTCGTGATGGGAACCATATCTGTAGTCAACACCATTCTAGAAGGGATGACACTAGTCACCAACATGGATGATTCAATTCATGGGGCCTTTTGTTGCAGTTCACCTAAAATGAAGCAATGTCCCATGAGCTAGCAGCTTCTTCACTTTTTTTAAGAAAAGGGCTCCAGCCCCGGTTCCATTTCCATCCGAAAACGATACCCACAGAGCTTATTCTTCAAGTGTGAAATGTATATCTCTGTTTGCACAAAAAAAGGTGGAAAGGAGGGTGACTAACAAGTGATGAAACATACATCAAATGAAAAGAAGCATGTTCCTTATCTGAATGGCAATCCTACGAGGACAGTAGAAATTTCTAAAGCAGCAGCATTCCTAGATATTAGTGTGGGCATTAGGATTAAGTATGACAAACGTTAAATACGCCATTACTTTAATGGTGGCATTGCTTCATTTTACCAGCAACATTAAATTAACATGTGCTACAGAGTTGGTATTTGCGCACGGGAGAGTAGGCGGACCAGGACAGTTGCATTCTAACGAAAAGAAGCAACTTATCTTAATGGGAAATTTAGCAGGACATGAAAAAAAGTTCCATTGATTCATATCACTGGAGGCATTACATTGAAAACAACATTGGTTTAACGTGTCCTTACTTTTAATAGTGTGACTGCTACATTTTACAAGTGGCATTACATAAGAGTGGCTCGGGGCAACAAATATCAGAACAGGATATCTGGGTTGGTGCCATTTTTGTTTGGTATAGCCACCTTATACTGTGTGAGGCTAGCAAATCTAGTGCTGGACTTACTCTGTTGACTTGTCCCCCAGTCCCCACTTTCTTTCCTTTTTTCAACCAATAGATTGGGTTTATATTGAGTTTGTATTGTGTTTCCCTTTATTTCCCTTAGACCAAGAGACCAGTTGGATAGCTAGTCTCTGCTACTTTTCACCCCCATTATTTCCTCTTTCGACCAAGTCCTAGATTCTGGTAACAGATCTTCCCCCACCGCCACCCCCTTTCTTCCTTGTTTGAACCAAGTAGTACTAGATTCGAGTGCATGGACTGGTTTTACCTCTTAACAGTAAAAATTGAGGTGGCTTCCGAATAGCCGATCGATCCTATCTACAAGGGGGGCTGGGAAATAGTAAAAGATACAAATGCAGCAACGTCAGGAGCTCGGCAAATAGAGCAAGGCCGGTTTCAAAGGAAGTTATACCTGAGGGTCGCCAGGATGTCGCTAGGTGCGCGGCGGGAGGCCTTATCTGCCCACACTATGGCAGCGAGGCAGAAGGGGTCAGAGGCCCTCCCTAGCCAGTGGTGCTTGGGACAGAACGGCAAGGCACGCTGATCGGGATGCGCCGGCAATGGGTAAGAGCCGTCCCCGAGGACGACCGCATGAAAGCTGCACCTTCTCACCTTCCCCGGCGGAGAGGATTCGGCTGGATCTGTGACCAGCGGTGAGCAGATAGAGTGCGGCCACCACTGTCGTGTTTAGATCTGGAGAGGACGAGACAGTGTGAAGAGAGCAACACTAACAAGAAAGCGCAGAGGCTCCTACCTATATAGTGGAGTACTAGTTTTCTTTTGTCTACCGGAGTCGGCTTGACCTCGTCAATGACTATCGAGAAGTCTTCATGCACGTGCCCCGGAGGCGCAGTTTTCGTCATTTTGATCTGAAGCACTGGATTATAACATATAACACGAAAAAATGCCACATGACAAGAAACCATAACCTCACTGCCCAAAGGAGACAACATGAATCCCGACGAACAAACTAGACGAGGATCAAAGCTCAAATCAAAGATAAACTCATAGAAAAGGGGTCCATTGATAGATGTCCTAATTAACATAGCCGGCTTGACCTAGATGGTAGTCGAGTAGTCTTCGTGCATGTGCCCCCAATGACCAGCGCCTTGGAGGAACTCAGTTGTCGCTATTTAACCCTCGCAGTGATCTGAAGCACATGACACCTAATATTGCGAGATGACAAGAAATCATTTTATATATTTCTCATCAGAACAATAGCCATGTACAACACAGCCTGCATGATATGTAGACGATAACCAATCCAGGCGTGTCTGCTGGAGTCTGGTCACATGCATGGACGAACTGATCTTTCGTGTCATGCAAGGATCGTCCAGGCACCAACGTCTATACAACACTTCTCTAGTACTATCGCTCGTCTCTCTCTTCTATTAGCTCACCCGACTTGCGGGGTCGGGGAATGTGCCTATGGTCGATTCTCGATGGCGGTCCCGCATGTGTGCGCAAATGCAATATGACGTACGTTCCATTCGGAGAGCAGCGTGCCAAACCGACCGACTGTTTGGGGTGCGACGCGAACGCGATGGGCGTGCTGTATACTCCGTACATGTGTACCATCGTTTTCTTGAGGCTTTGCGCCATGGCGCAATCCATGGATACAAAATTAGTATACTGTACTTTTTAAAAGTCGAGGGCAGGGCTTTTCCCGCACGGTAGGCCGGGTAGTTCCGCCTAGTCGGTTCGACAGAGATGCGAGAAGATGAGGGAGTAGGCTGCTGTAAACGTAGGGCTGTGTGATTTGACAGCGGGTTACTGCTGGACAGGTGGGGCCCCGTGATTTGACTTGCCATTATCATTTTAACTACGGTACTACGACCGGCGTGAGTCTCCCGATTCCTGACCACCTCCATGGTATACAGGTGCCTCTCCCAATGCTCCACCATGTAGAGGCTGGCTCTTGCATGATAGCCCAGTCCTCCACTTTTTCCTTGCCTCCTTCCTCCACATATGAAAAAATGCCATGTAAGCGGGCTTATAGCCCACTTTTTTACTTGCTCGTACATGTGCTAAGCCTGCCACATAGGCATTAAGTTTGATGTGGCAAGTTAATTAGTAAGAAGAGAGAGACTAGTTTGGTGACCCCAGGAAGAAACGGTGCTAAGAGCGTGTACCTAGGTGAAAAGACAATTTTGAGTCTATAACTAATTAAATGAAGCAAACTTAGCAACAAAAAACTAAGCACCTATGCATTGGGGACTTGAGTTGCTAAGCCATTTAATGCCCTTAGCACCTCACCTAAGCACCATTTCATTGGAAAAGGTCACTCCTTGGAAAATGCAATAAATACTACGAAGAAAGAGATTGAGAGAAGTAAAAAATACTCTTATAGCCAACCTTATAGCTAACCTTGTTGTATAAGTGATGACTATGTATGACATGCCAACATCAGATAGGCTAACGCACCGTGTTAAATCTCCAAAGGCGTGACCGCGCGAGCGAAGCGACGGTAGTGGACTCGTGTTAGGCGCGACCATGATACAGGCTGCTGGCAGCCCTTGGATCTGAAATCGACCGGTCGCATGCTAAGTTGCTGAAAATTTGCAAAATAACCCTCCAGGATAGGATATTCACCCATAGGTTTAGAATCACACCATGCAATCGTTCGATCTTAGACCCAAGGGCTCTCGGAAGCCTGTATCATGGGAGAAAGGAAAGCTTCGTATCACCTATAATTTTCCCGACGCTTGACATGACATCGAAAGCCATTTAATTGGGAGTCGAGTAGACATGGCATCTATTTGGGTCCCGATAGTACTCTTCATGAATCCATTTATCCACCAGGCAAGCCACTACCCTGTCGTTCGCATGCCCCACTCAGCATTTTTACAATCGAAAAACCACTGGCAGTTTTCTCCTACTTGTCCCCGGACATCCTTTAACATTATGGCAGTTTGCTCCTAGTCGTCTCATCCTTTCACATTATGGCAGTTCCACTAATCCTAACCGTCCTCCCAAATCCATGGCATCCCAAATCTCCATGGTCGGTGGTGTGTACAAGGTTAGAACCATCACCGGCGATGAGTTCGACGTCATCTACACCCTTTCTTCCGCGATAGTGAAAGGATGCCTTGCTCGCTTCAGACTCATGTTTCGAAACTCAAAGGATGAGTGGGTCGCTAGGCTAGATGTTGAGTACACCACAGTCCTGGAAAGCGAGAAGAATCTAAAGGAGGCAGAGAAGAAGCCCGCCGTGATCCAGGTTTGCGTGCATGACTTATGCTTGGTCTACCACATATGTCGTGCCGACGTTGAGTGTGAGGAATTTAAGAACTTCCTCAAGGGTGGCCGAGTAAAATTTGTTACTATAGACTTTAGGAACGACAAGGATGTCTTGGGTCGGATAGGCCTTGTTGTAGCCAGCCCCTTCGACCTCCAGAAGAATGGGTCGGTGCCCTCCCGTGATCAGCCTTCAATGCTGACACTGGCAGGAGCCCATGGATCATCCTTCGTATGGGACACTGAAGAAACCTCCATTCAAGTTTCATCGTGCATGGCAGATGAATATACTAGATATAGACCACATCCACTATGCTACAATGGATGGCTACTTTTGTTTCAATATCTACAAGGGTTGGATGAAGAGCAAGCTAGAGCCAAGTGTGTGGTTCAAGCAAAGAAGTATCGGCCAAGAGGAAGAGGAACAAGGACGAAGTCGAGTACGTGTACAAGGAGTCCGAGTAAGGTGGCAGTGTCGTTGCTCATGGTGGTTCTAATGCAGTGTCTACCGGATTAGCTGCATAGTTTAATTTCAGGTGTGCTTAGTTTTATTTGAGGGGTGTGTTGTGCTGATCCCCCAGCAGAACTATGTTATGTTCCTTCTCGTTACTTTAACTCTTCAGTACATACATACTAGTATTTCTTACATTTCATCTTTTAGTTGGTATAGTACTACCACTCGTTTCTTCACATTATATACATACAATATATATTGCCAACATCATATAGCCAGCAGTTTAGTTGTCAGAGAATTTCAGGGTGCTTAGTTTTATTTGAGGGGTGTGTTCTGCTGGACACCATTATTGTGACTCAAATCTCTTTGGCCATGCTATAATTACATAAATACCGACGGACCAACATGCCACCTCTCCCTCTATCTCACTACAGTAAAATAAAGTGTGGGGCCTACTTGATCCCAACAGCGTTCTTATTTTCCTATAAAATTATTTGCTTGGTTACTCCTGACAAGCGGGGCCACACTTATCATTGTGAGAATCGACATTTTTTTTCATATAACATGGTCAACGGGGTTGACGTGAAAATAACAATGTCTAATGGCATTTTGAGCAAACATCTAACTTAACGATGGCATTTTTGAGATATCTAATTGCATTTTTGAGTAGGCATCTCACGGACCGATGGCATTTTTGAGGAGTTGTGACTTCTAATGGCAAAAATGAGTAGCGATACACAACGAGTGGCATAAATAATAAGAACCCAAGAATTAAATAGGTATGCTAATTTCTTTAATAGAATTTAGCACCCCATATAAGCACGTACTAGCTTTTTGAATAGTATTATATGCATAATTTGGCGACAAGCGCTCTCTGTATGTACCACCTTTTTTCTTTAATTTCATCTTGTTAGTTTTGCTCCATGGCGCAATCCATCGATAATACTACTGTACAAAAGTTTACATTTTTCTAAAAGGCTAGAGGGTGGGGCAGTCTAGCTTGGTCGGTTTCAAGAGAGGCGGGGGCCTTTGTGATTTGATGGATCATTACTGCTAGAAGGCGGGGCCTAGTGATTTGACTACTTGTATAAATGTGCCGACGTCCTGAGGAGGAGCAAAGAACCGTACGGTGTACTCAAGTTTTCTACTGGAGTAGTACGACGGAGGAGCACGAAACACGGCAGCCCGGTGCCATATGCCGATAAAATTGATCTAATTTGCTAGTCATCTCATTGTTAGCATTGTTCTCTATTCATGCCTCGCAGAGAACATGACACATGCGGCGAAACACCTGAAGCAAAAGAAGAAACACAGGAGCAAAAGAAGAAACACAGGAGCAAAAGAAGAAGGAAGATTATCACCCCCAAAAAAGAAGGAAGACACACACACAAGTATGGGGCGCTGCTCTCTACTACATGAAGGGTTGCTGGCCGCGGAGTCGTAACTGCTTCTTCTTCGCCTCCACGACCTCCATCTCCTTCCGCGTCTCCTCTGCCATCTTCTTCATTCTGTCCATGATGCGGGATTTCGTGACGCGAGCCTTCATCATCTGTTCCACAGCCGCATTACGTACCTTTACAGCAGCCGGGTGCTCGATGCGGAGCTTCGCCAATTCCTCCTTCTGTTCCATGACGAGGGCCTGAAGCATCTTCATCGAGGAACTACTATTCTCATGCAGCTTCTTCTAGCCGGCGTTCTCCTCCTTCAGCAGGTCGAGCTCGTGGTAGAGCTTCGCCTTGTCCTCCCGAAGTTGCAGGATTTCACCGGTCGCCTTCTTCTCCGAGGAAATGCTCTTATTCAGCAGCATCACCAAGCCGGCGGTCAACTCCCCCTACTCACTGAGCTCAGCGGGCATGTCGTCGAGGCTCTCCTTCAGCAGCTCCACCAAGCCATGGATGAACTCCTTCTGCTTATTGAGGTGCTTATTGAGCTGATCGGGCATGCCGGCATGTTCGCCTCCCTCGGCTAGGGCGCTCCTGGGAGCCATCGCCTGCTCGTGAGAGATCTTTCGAGGTCTCTGCATGGTGGCGAGCCCTCTTTTTTCGCAGCCTTGGTTGCTGCTCCCTTGTTACGAGTAGTTCTCGACCTAGAGCTCTGCACACCGGCCATGGCAAGGACGAACGAAGAAGAAGGACTTATGAGGAGGAAGGTAGAGTAATTTTCGGTTAGGTAGCTCCCCTTTTTATAACCAAAGTACTAGCACTAGTACTAAAACCTGCATAGTGGGAACACATTCAGGTTTGGTATGTACTAGTTAGTGTGAGAAGGCTTGCACTTAATTGTAGCACTAGTACTTTGGAATGTGATGTGAACACGGTAAAGATTAATTGATGGTTTTGGTTTCGAGGCTCGAAATGGCTCCCGATGAGTTTAGTGGAACATGTATTTCAAGTACTCCCTCCATCTCAGTTTACAAGGCTTGCACATGTATCTAGGTCGTCAATGTAACTTATATAAAATAAATTGTTTAACATAAAAAATACTCTGAATATTTGAAGTTTGTAATGATTTTTTGTTATGTATGCCTCTTATTAAGTTGGTCAAATTAATGACCTAGGTACACATGCAAGACTTGTACACTGGGATAGAGGGAGTACTACACTACTCAAATGCGGTCACACAAGTCGGTGATGTAACTGGTCGTACATGTCGGGCCAAGCCAATGTGTGTCCCTTCGGTGAGACGCGGGTCTGACCGATAGTCTGTTTGTGCGACCGACCATAAAGTATTACATGATGGAGACTTTTGGTTGTGTCTTCGGTTGATTGTCACGACCAAGCATTCTAAAACTAGTGATAAATCAATTACCATATTTTTCCAAACGACCAAGTATTTTCACAGGAATACAATACATATATATGGAGTGATTGTCAAGGTTGCAAACCGACATGGCATTGCAAGTTCACTGCAGCAGCAACCGACTAGGTCACTACATCGTTGCGAGGAAGGAGGGAAGATCACCTCGCCTACGATGCATGCCCAGCGGCGCTGCCGCAACTGGTCCCGGGATTTGGCTTCTTCTATCGCCCATTTGAATAGTTGTACTAGCTGCTCATGCCATTGCGCGGGCATTTGCGTTCTTTCCTCCGTAGTCGACTCTGTGAATATGATCTTTGCCATTAGCCCTAGCTCGAAATCACCGCGACGCTGCCAGATGCTGACATCCCTCAGCATCTCTCCCCTGAGATCGACTTGCGCCTCCGCCTTGTGCTGCGCCAGGCACAGCTCCTTGGAACATCTCTCTAATCGATGTGACGCTTCCTAGATCCGATTTGCCCTTGCTTCCCACCCCCTGAAATGTAGCCCTGGCATGTCCTCTGACACCAACAATATGTGATTCTAGAGCAATGGATCCCCTCTAAAACACATGTGGGTTTCGCTCAAAGGCGGCAGTACTGCGGGCCTCAGCGAGAGGGAGGCTCGCGGGATCCAGCGATCTATGGGATTATCCATGGCGGGATCTAGTGGGCGAGGCGGGGAGGCGATCCTAGGCGCTGGGAGAGGCCTACGAGGGTAAGATAAAGATAGTAACTACTCCACTCCTTCCATATTTGAATACAAAGCCCACCAACAGTAGCCCTGGCAAAAATTGATCATGCTGCCTGCGTCCTAGTTTATTGGCCCCCTTTTTTGTGCCACTTTTTATGACATGCATAAATATTAAGTTACTTAAAAATATTGTCAAAATTGGCACAAAATACGAAGGAGACCAATGGAAGTAGCAACCCATGATTTAACAACTCACATGCACGCAGTGGAGTAGTAATGTCTTTCTTCCTCCCTCATGTCCACTCAATTTCCATGCGCTGTATTAATTGACCATCAATGAAGTGAAGGACTTTACATGCGTCAAATTATCACATGGGGTGGATATTCATACAAAAATGCGTACCCCTGTGTACCCACGTGTGCGTGGGAGGGAATGAGTGTGTGCTTGGACGTCACTGTGATCCAGCAGCACGTCACTGTGATCAATCCACACAAGGAGGTCACGACAACGCCTCCACATGTGCCACGTGGATTCATGAACCATAAGAGAGACACTGTGTAGCGTGCCATTGAATTCTAATTTACGTGATTTGCACATACTTGAAGTACTAGTAAGGTACACGTGCATTGCACACATCAGATTTGGGCAACCAAATTATGAATAAATACCACACTATAGCATGTATGCTTTGAGTCATATATGCCTGATGTAGATGTTCGTTTAATTCTTATAGTTCATATCATTCAAAATCAATTAGTTTTTATAGAAAATCTAGGGCCTCTTTGATTCGTAGGATTTCCAAAACACGGGAATAGGAAAACATGGGATTAGAGTGGAATGTCGTCTTGAATCCTACAAGATTGTACGGGTGTTTGATTGTGCATAGAAAAAACGCAGGATTCTTTCAAAGAGGTTTGAGTGGATGGGATGTTTCCTATGAAATCTAGTGCAAATGAATCCTATGGGAAAAATCCCATGGTTTACAATCCTTCGAATCAAACAACCAAGAAAGGAAAAATTCCTAAGGATTAGGATCCTCCAAAATTCTTTTGAGAATCCTTTGAATCAAAGAAGCCCTTAATCTATTTTATGATTCATGGAATTGTGCGTTCTAAAGCATAAAGTAAAAACAAAGAATGGCAATTCAACTAAAAAAAATATTGGGCAGTTATGATAAGGAAGATTCTAGAACAAAGGAGAAGCACTTGTGTTTTGAGGTTTGTGGATTATGCCTAAGTTCAACCATGGAGTCTGTTAGATTGTACATGTGGCAAAATCCGGTGGGGGCTAGAAGATGGTGCGAGGGGCCAAGTGGAGGGATAGTATGAAGGAGTGCACAAGTGCAAGGTCGATATTTAAAGAGAGGGGGGAGAACATGCGCTGTTGCGTGCAGTGGCAGAGCCATGAAAAATAAATGAGCTAGGGGGCCAAGCATTGCTAATCCTTTATGAGGAGGGCCAATTCATCAACTTAAACCATTTTACCAGCAATTTTCTAATGATCACATTCATATTAGCCTCTATATATAGTGATGTTAGGGGGGGCACGGCCCTTGCTGCCCTCTGTCTTCGCCACTTTGCACGCGTCTGAGAGATGAAGCGGAAGGCATGGATGATGAGTGGGGGATGTTGGATATATAATTAATGTGGGTGTATTAGCTATGTAATCCTATATAGAGAGGTATAGATTGATCGATGTGGACGTGGGAAAGAGGGTGAGACCTCACTAGATATATAGATAGATCAGTTTGCGTGGAAAACTATGAAAGACCTAGCTATATATACACACACATAGAGGAACATCGATCGTTGCACATGCACGTCAGAGATAAAGAATGCCCGATATGATGGAGAGGGGGTGCATGCATGGGAGACCAACCTGAAGAAAAAGATTGCATGTGTGCGATGGATATTGCTGACTAGTAGTGTGTGTGCATGCATGCACGAGAGAAAGTTAGTGGTACAACTATAAAGAGAAGACGAACGTGTGGGTGTAACAGACTAGGTGAGGTCATAATCAATATAAAGTTGAATTCAAATATTTGAATAAGAGATCATGATGTTTGAAACCCATGCATGCATGAATATAACTGAGATATGCACGGTGTGGTTTGGAAACGAGCATGTTGTACTGTATACACATTGAACAAGGTCAGACTGATTTGAATTTGAGATACTGATGGCAAACATCTTTTGGCCAAATTGCATCCGTGCATGAACACACTATTCTAATTGGAGATGATGGGTGGCTTTCGCATCATATTTCTATATCTATACCCCTATATATTATATTTTATATTTTTATAGTCTGCGGATAACTTTAATTGACTTTGAAACATGGTCGTTGGATGAAGCCAATCTGATGGTGCAGAGATGGCAAATTTGAGCACTACTGGTCGTTGGATATCATCTAGTTTCCACCAGATTTTGCCACATGTACAATCTAGAAGACTCCATGGTTGAACTTAAGCATAATGCACAAACCTCAAAACACAAGCACGTCTTCTTTGTTCTAGAATCTTCCGTATCATAATTTCCCAAATGTGTTTTCTACATGATTTTCCATTATTTGTTTTTACTTTATGCTTTACAATGCACAATTCCATGAATCTTAAAATAGATTAGCTTTCTTATAAAAACTAGATGATTTTGAATGAAATGAACAATAAGAATTAAACGAACATCTACATAATGCATATATGACTCAAAGCTTACATGCTATAATGTGGTATTTATTCATAATTTGGTTGACAAATCTCATGTGTGCAATGCACGTGTACCTTACTAGTCTAAATGGTGTTTGTGTGTGTGTTGTGCGTGTTAAACACATTGTACGTAGTATCATACATGGTTTAGATTTCGAACATCTAGCTAGAGCATACATGTACTATGATTTGAATTCAACATAAAATGGATACATGTATTTGAATTTGAGATCGTATGTACATGTAGTTCGCATTTATTTAGGAATTTACTTCTCCTATATTCATCTCATGTGTTGTGAAGATAATATTTAGATGGTTGTATAACTAACCCGAGTACAACCCCATTCAAACAGGGAAAATGTACTTAAATTTAGTCCATATGCTAGACAACACACATTGTTTTTTTATTGTTGAGGGAAGTGCAAATTGTTTTGGTACTGTACATGTTATGTTTGTTGTCCCAATTTTTTTATTTTTTTGTTGTATTTGAATGCATTTCTAGTAATATAGTAAAACGGGACATGGGTCTCTCTAGTGATCAGGTGCGAATTGTCTTTTTTTGGTACACATTGAGCTTGTTCTCCCGAAATTTCAAGCCATGCCTTGTTATGCCAAAATTTTAAGCTAGCATCTCTATCTATCGTGCTGCGAAACTCGCGCTTCTTCAACACGCGCCTTGTTACCCTGAAATATTTAAGATATATCTTTGTCTCGTTGAGCTCCGAAAACTCCCTCCATCTCAACCTGCGCCTTGCTATCCCAAAATTACAACGCGCGCGAAAACTCCCACCTCCTGTGAAATCCCGACACACGAAATGCCCGTGATACCCCTGAACCGAAAGAACCGCCTTGCACAAATCAGTGGGGGTACTTTCATAACTTACCCCACATTTCGGACAAGCACGTCCCTAAGCCAAGGTTCCCCACTCCCATCCCATTAGCCCACCCATTCGAAAACCGAGGCCGCGAAAACCCGTGAAACCTCACACCCTCCTCCGTCTGCCACCCAGCCGGAGCCTCTTCCCCGACGACGTCGTCCACAACAACACCTCGACGTCCCTCATCCACCGTAACTGATGAGGATCCGTCGTCGATCTCATCGTCCCACCGGTTTAGCCACCCCGTCCTCCACCTCCAAGGAGCTGCCGCAACGTTCCCCTCATCTTTCGTGCCACCTCCATTCCCACACCGCCATCTTCACCTGCACCATCGAAAGAGCAGCATCATCACCATTTCCTCAGATGAAGCTAAGGCCTAATCGGCAGCACCAAAGAGGTTGTACACTAATTGCCGCATTTTCTTCTTGATTCGATCTCATGGTGCTGCCGGCGCTCGGTCCCGAGCCGACATGGTGCGGCTCCGTCCAAGGCGGCGTCGCAGGCCACTTCCTCCACGCGTCACTCCCTCGATGGCGATGTCCACATCAGTAGGAGCTGCTGCTGCTTTAGCTCTTGCTCGCGCTGCTGCTCTGCTCTTGCTCTCAGTCCCCTGCTTGGTCTTCTCTTTCTATTGCTCTTGCTCATGCTACTACTCTTTCTCTTGCTCTTGCTTGCGATGCTACTCTAATTTGGCTACACTTCAGTCGACTGAATTGACTTTTGGGTCTGTCGATTTTCAAGGGGTGGGGGGGCTCATCGGAGTTAAGGAAGAACCAGCCGCAACGGGGAGGGGGGCTCGCCGGAGAGGTGCCAAACTATCTATCTAAGGGTTTAGGGTGGGGCGGTGGTCGCTGGCGGTGGTGGGGCAGTGGCGTGGGGATTGCCAAATAAAAAGATCGGCACGGGGGGCTAGAGGGATGGCCGGGACGGTGGCGGACCGGCGGTCGGGAGTGGTTTCGGGGCGGGCGAGGTGGCGCACCGCCGGCCGCGAGCGGCGGGGGTGGCGGTTTGGCCGGTGGTGTCAGTTGACTGATGCTCCTACACGACGAGCTGCCCTGGCTCTCGCACGCGCTACTGCTTCTGCTTTTCTACTACTGGTGCGTTCAGTTTCGACAGTAAAATTCAGTTTCGATAGAAAATTCAGTTTCAACAGTTAAGTTCGATTTCGACGGTTAAATTCAGTTTCGACAGTTAAGTTCAGAGATGATCGGCTGATGTATTTTACATCTAGCACTTTATGGTTATGTATTTTATGTCATCTATTGGAGATGCTATTACAATTCCACTCAGGTTAACGTTGTCTCTCTTATCCTGCTTCAGCCTCGGCATCGTACAACTCACCAGAGTTGCTCCAACGACGAAACCCTCCATCACAGCGGAGCAGTACCCCGGGCTCCATCTCTAGACACCTAAGATCTTCTTCCCCTCCTCCAACAGCCAAGTCAGCCGGAGCATCCTCACCAACCAACCCAATCACGCTGAGATCGACATGGCTTTGCCAAAGAGGTTGTACACTTGTTGCATCTCTTTTTTACTCTACATGTTATATATATTGTCCACTGAGCACCCGTAGTAACGTGAAATACGCTTATTTTATCCTACTATATGACAAGCTATGAGGTACCACACAAATTAGCCATCCGTGATGGACTCTCTTGAATGCCATCACTATTTACTGTACGTTTGAGCTATGCACTTGTTGATGGGCTGGGGAGTTGAGCTAGTAGGGCAGTGGCCTAGGTCCAAAGTAGTAGAAGTAGCAGAAAAACATTTTTTGAGTGTAGGCTTTTCCTTGCTCAAGCCTGCCTACTAGAATCGCCAGTGCTTGAAAGGAAAAGTGAAGGAAAAACATAGGAATTGGAAAGTTTCCTATGGTACTACTATTCATGCATTTGGTTCAAAGGAATGGAGTAAAGGAAAACTGTAGGATTTGTTCCTTTAGTGTCTCCTTGAAAGAAAAACCATAGGAATTTTAATATCCACTTGTCCTCCTTTTCAAATTCCTATTCATGAAGCACAAGACTTAATCTCACCACGCTTCATTGCATCATGTGATCTTCCAATTCTTGTGAACCAAACACCCAGATTGGCAGAAATCCTGTGTTTTTAAATTCTTTGTTTTGCACGTGCATTCCTATCCTATTCCTGTCTATTTCCTATCCTTGCATTGTTAGAATCCTCAAACTCAAACAAGCCCTTACACAATTACTTCTGTTACAAATACGTGTCAAAGAAAACCTTGTGTGGTTTGTCCTGCTCCTGCTGCGCTGTGTTCCACACCAGCTCAGCTGCTCTAACGACGGAAGGGTTCGCCACAGCAGGGATCTCCTCTCCAGACTGTCTTTTGCTGCCTCGGATCTTCTTCCCCGCCGCCGGCAGCCACTACAACTTCCTTACCATCATCAACTGAGCAGATGACCTTGAGGACTACACGGGTCCGCAAGAGAGGTCGCACTCTTCCGTGTCTGCTTACGTTATGCATCGCTTAATATGATGACATGCTATTTTATCATCGTGTTGACCTATTAGACTCCGAGTCAGGTCCAAACTAATGCTGAAACTTGAGTTTTTGAATGGTTGTGGGGTACATATTGGGGCAGCAATCAGTACTATATGTCTACTATCTGGTTAATCTCACGTGTCTACTATGAGTTTCATGTTGGGTGCAAACAACCATTAAAGGAGCCATTATCTGTATTTTTTAACTAAAGCTATTATCTGCCTGCTATCATTGGTTTTGGGTTTATCCATAGTTTTCTACCATCACTCTAGATTTGTGCATGCACTCCTTACATAATCTCACTATGTTTTATTCCTATGCATGTAAGTTATTGTACACAATGGAACTGAACATGTAGAGCAAAAGATACGAGCCTTGCATGGCAATAAAATTTCATGCAGACGTCGCTCCATGGTGGGCGCAAATGAAGCCCCCTCCACCCATTTCGGATTATAATCAAGAGGAAGATAACTGTTCTGAGTGGGATTCAGAAGGACAAGACCACTCCTATTTACCCCCTAAGGTCTTTGCTCTAACTTGGCATGCTAATGTTGGTAATATCATGCATATGGTGCCCTGCATTGCTTACTTTATACATCAAATATGGCATCTTCTTAGTTTACACATGCTTCGTGTGAATGCCATATGTTTAGTTTCTTTATCGTGTATGTGAATCATGCAATGCCATCTTGTTTAGCCAGGCATCATATATGTGGATTTTGCAATGCCACCCTCGTTAGCCACTCATCTTATATGAGAATTATATCATGCCATCATTTTTTTTATTACGTGTTAAATATGTCAACAATTTTAGTACATTCAATTACTCTTCCTGTCCATCAGCCATTCAGCATGGTCATGGAAAAATCTGGATTGGAAACAAGGTCTTCAGAGCAGACAATGCTATATAACGAAGCGCATGTCTTGCTGGTTATAGATAGCTCCTCAGAGGAGGATTCCGAGACAGATGACCAGTCCTATCCCCCCCTCCGAGGTGCATGCTCTAACTTGGCAGGGTTATGTTGCTCATATCATGTGTATGGTACCTTGCATTGCTATGTCATTTTCTTAGTTTAGACATGCTTTGTGTGAATGTCACCTATTTAGTGTCTAATTACGATATATGTGAAATATGTAATGCCATCATGGTGCAAGACATCATATATGTGAATTATACAATGCAATCTTGTTGCGAGGCATTATATATGTGAATTATGCAATGCCATGCTGTTTAGCCAAGCGTCATATATGTGAATTATATCATGACTTCCTTTTTTTGTATTTCTCGTTGCATTTGTCGACAATGTTTGTATATTCAACTGATCTTCCTGTACATCAGCCATTTGAATTGGCGATGGAGAAATCTAGAGTGAAAACAAGGTCTTCAGAGCAGACAATGCTACCTGCTGAAGAAGATATCTTGTTGGTTACAGATAGCTCTTCAGAGGAGGATTCAGAGGCAGATGACCAGTCCTATTATCCCCCTGATGTGTATGCTCAAACTTGGTAGGGTTATATTACTCATATCATGCATATGTTGTATTGCAATGCTTAGTTTTTACATCATATACACAATATTGAATGCCATCTCCTTAGTTGACACGTCATATATGAGATTGCCCTCTACTCACTTGCTTATTATATAAATCATATATTTGAATTATATCATGCCATGATGTTTACACAAAAAGCATGTATCTGAATTATGGCATGCCAACCCATTTTCTAAAGACATAATATAGTTATCTCATCTTATCCTATTTACATTGTCATCATATTTTGAATTATGTCATTCTATTTGTGAATTATATCAAGCCATCATGTTTCCGTTGACGGCATGTTTGTGATTTATGTCTTGCCAACCACTTTAATAGACACATCATATAGTTATATCATGTCATCCTGTTTAGATAGTGATCATATTTAGAAGTATGTCATTATACCCTGTTTAGTTAGCCATCATACATGTGAAATTGTGTCATGCTATCCTGTTTAATTAGCCATCATATATGTGAAATTATGTCCTGCTATTATGTTTGGTTAGACAACATAAATGTGAATTATTTCATGCCCTGTTTTCTTCCCTACTATCCATTGCACCTGTCTATCTTACAATATCTGTACATTCAATTACTTTTCTTGTTTATCAGCCATTTCAATTGGAGGGGGTGATGGCAGTATCTGTGGGAGTAAAAACACGGTCTTCAGAAAATATCGTGCTACCTGTCGATGCAGATAGAACCACAGTTGTACTTGCCCAAGAACCAACCCCACCACACATAACCCAGACTAACGCAGACCCAGTTGGATAGAGAACCAGCTACACCCCTTCTAACCCCAACCCCAGCAGATAGTAACCCAGTTCTAGTTGACACAACACCGTCTCCACTACAGAGGACCCAAACACGAGCAGTAAGTAAGGCAACTGTAGTGGCCAAAGCACGAGGACCACCACTCCGAACCCTAAGTCAATGCTTAAAGCAGAAGAAGAATTGTTCTCAGGTCAGGTTCCATAGCTATGGTTCATACTACTTTGCTCTTGCATCATTGTATTTACTCATACCAACTAATTTCAAATTTGAAGTATGCAATTGAAACTCCAATGGCGCAACAGGTATGTTTTAAACCTATTTCTTTAACGTGTTTACTGTTGTAACTTGCTCTATGTTGATTTCAGTTTCAATTGAATAAACATTTATGTTCTCATGCCATGCACATTACAACTGTTGTTATTGTTGTGTAGTTTCCCACACTTATATTCTCTCTATGCTGCTTTGTCTTAAATAGATATGATTCGAACTGTCTCTATCTTGATTTGGCAACATAAACGAGAATGATATAGACCATACAGTGACCATACTACATAGATATATGTTTGTTTCATGTTGTTATCCTGTCCACCTCACTACTGAACTGGTTTACCAAAATGAGTTTCATATACAACATGGTAAACATGTGATGTGTTTGTTTCTCTTTTAGAACACGGATAAAATATTGGAGAAGAGTACCCCATTATGCAATGGTAAAGGAAGTAATGCAGATAAGGTTCAAGATAGTGAGACATCCTTGTTGGTCTCGAAGAAAGTTGATAAAAACTATATTGAAGACACTGAGATAACCCTAAAGTCCTGTCTTGATGTAGTGTTCGAGTTACTGGCTACTACTGCTGGAACCAGCTCTTCGAACTCGCTGCCTGAATCAGTTTGGTTTCTTGAGTCTCAACTTCAAGTTGAAAGGCATCGATCAGATGTTATGCGATAGGAAGCCGAAGGACTGAGGAAGTCCCCGCAGAATTCAGATGCATACTTTCTGGTGCAACAGCAAGTGCTGGAGGATTTAAGCGCCAAACAAGAGAAAGTTATCTTGCTAAGCATCTTGCCAGCATTATGGGTACCCAGGATATTGTTTCTTGAGCTCTTCTGAAGTGGTTTCAGTTCTGGACTTGTTTTGCTGCGGCGTTTATTTGCACTGGTCACCAACATTGACAACCAGTGTATATGATATGCTGTTTTGTTCCCTATATTTGCACTGGTGGCGAACTTTGATGCCCAGTGGATATAATATGCGTAATAGTAGTGATAGCCTAGCATAAGTTGCTTGCTTATTTATTTCCTTGTTGTCTTGTTTATATCTTTGGTTGTAGTCAGTGTAGTTCTTTTTCCGCGGTTTTCTAGTGGCAGCAATAACCTATTTTTTAAAACTAGGCCACAATAACCATGGGCTACGTATTTACTGTAGTTACCATGGGCCTCCTACGGCCATAGAAACAATGGGCCTTCTAAGGGTCATAGCATCAATGGGCTTCTACTTGTCGTAGCATCAATGAGCCTTCTACGGGCCGTATGATCAATAGGACAAACATGGGCCAATAACAGACCGCATTTTGCATCATAAATGGGCTAGATTTGGAATAATTCGTTCATGGACCGACAACAATGGGCCATCGTTAATCAACTGTATTTGATGACGCTACAAAAATGGCCCAACGGATTAACGGGCCGCAAACTGGCCGATTGTAACCACGGGCTGAATTTGGCCCACAAGTAGAAAAGGCCAGTAATGGGCTGTAAGTAACCGAATGCTGGAAATGAGCCCAAAAATAAATGGGCACTAAGAAGGCCGAAAGATAACACGGGTTGGAAATGGCCCAATGGAATAATGGGCCGTTGATGGGAATAAAGCAGTACACTGTTCATTGCAGGCCAGATTCACAACGGGGCGTTAATGGGCTAAGAGTTACAAATGGCCTCGTATGGGCCGAAAGACATCATGGGCCATACATGGGCCGAAAGTTACAACGGGCTGGAATCATATTGGACGGCCCAGATGAAGCTACTGGGCTTAATTCCGATCGGCCGTAACGGGCCGTGAGTTAGCGGGCCGTAAATGGGATATATACGAACAAGCCGTTAACAGGCTTTTTGTGGGCCGGCCCATTACCTTTGACCAAGTCAAACGGGCCGGCCTTTTCACTGGAATGGTCCTCTGTTGGGTCATGCCACGTGTCGGCGTATCATAGGCGCCTCCTGTCCAATGAATGGATGACATCTGTCCCAGCGGTGAGCCAACACGTGTTTCCTCCAGCCAATGAGAATTTTACACGTGGAAAATCCTCATTGGTCCGGGCTATTAGCGGGTTATCGGATCCAAAACCGGACCCGATAGCTTAACGGCGACCCGTTACGGTGGATGCCACGTGTCGGTCACCCTTGACGAAAGCACTTCCATGACGCGCCATTTATCATCATGGAAGTGGACACTTCCGTGATGATAATTTTGGTAATGTCATGGAACACTTCTAAGATAGCATAGGTATGACTATCTTGATTTTGACATAAAATTGTCATGGATGTACATGCATGACGGAAAACGTGACCTACTGTGAAAAACACGTATCATCACAGAAGTGTATTTTTTGTAGTGCTATGAGAAAGGATGTGCCTTATTTACGCATCAGTATTGGTAGAGAACGGTATGGGTGAGAAGATGCAGACTGTCAATGCAACAAACCCTGGGTCTGTTGACCAACTATGCACAAGCACAAGATCAAAATTGAAGCACAAGCTTAAGCCAGAGAGCAAAGGACCAAGAGATTTGAAGAACCAACATGCAGCTCAAAAGGATCAAGATTGAACCTGAGAAGCAAGATATCGGCAAGAGAAGGGCCTCCCTTGCCGGGCAGACTCGCCCGGCAAGGGGCAAGACCGCCACCAGAAGCAAGCAACCAAGGCTCGCTAGCAAGGTTTGCCGGGGCTCGCGGAGGCAGAACCACCCCACCAACCACTCAAATACGACACACGTTGTCAATCAATGTGGTGTCAAGCCGCAAGGTGATTATGTGGCAGCCATTCACCACATGGCGGCCATTTCCTACAGAGAAGCCTACAAGTGACACCCGTCCTGCGACTTGTCTAGAGAGCAGGTGCGGAGCTGGCAAGATAAGCCCGGCAGGCCTTGTCGGGCGCCCAGTGATGTGACACTAAGCGGCACATTTAATGCACCCTGTCAGCCCGTAGAGTTAGGTATGGTAGCACTATTTGCTATCATATCAGTGGTTAATGACCACTTTGCCACTGTGGTGACACCTTTAATCTGTAAAAGGAGGCCCATGGCACTCGTAGGAGGGGTTAGAAGGTTGGAAAGTTGACAACCCCGAGCCACCACATACGCGTAGTTTCCACATGCAAACCTTGCCAGGAAAGTGTACTACGCACCACCACATCCATTCTTCCATCAATCCACTAAAGCAGGAGTAGGGTCTTATGCCTCACGGCGGCCCGAACCTGGGTAA
The DNA here is from genome assembly GCF_056163025.1 of Triticum urartu. Taxonomy (NCBI): domain Eukaryota; kingdom Viridiplantae; phylum Streptophyta; class Magnoliopsida; order Poales; family Poaceae; genus Triticum; species Triticum urartu. Next base: position 231,388,429 of record NC_141875.1, read on the forward strand.
ATTGATTATGTGCTCTCTACCACGCGGTCGTACGCTGGTCTGATCTTTGTGCGATGCATCGTCCCCCTGCCGAACCAACAAGGGGCCACCCGGTCCCATAGGTGGCCGCGGAAATCCCACGACATCTTTGGCGCGCCAGGTAGGGGGAGCACTTGCGCGAACCTGAAAGCTACATCGCGCGTCATCTTCATCGACATTTTCACCCTCGACGGCGCCATCGACCATGGCACCCAAGAAGAAATCTGGCACATCAGCCCATCCATCTATCGAGAGCTCCTTTGCCCGCGGCCTCCAATGTTGTGGGGGACGCGGGAGCTCACGAGGACGTGGACGCCGCTGGGGGCGTGGTTGGAGCAGGTGGCACTGTTACCACCTCCCCCGCGGCTGTCACAGGAGCCATAGTTACCGGAGGAGAACAACATCAACAACGTCTCGATGGTCAAGCTCTGCGAGGTGCGGGCAAGGGGGTCACTCTATCTGTGCCCCCTCGTCTCGCCGAGCACAGCCGCAACAATGGCGCTTGGTCCGGGGCGAGCCATCGCCCTCCTGGCGCCCCCATCATGGGAGCGGCCGCGGCGCATGCTTCTCCTCCCGAACGAGCCAACCAGGCTGCTGTGCTCAACGGAGCCGCAGATCTTCGAGCACCACCACCGCGTGACCCCGCTGCCCCACTTGTCGCCCCACCACAGCGTGGGCGCGACGCCGTCACCGTCACCGCTGGCACCATCGGGAGCCAGGCGACGGTGCGGTCGGCGTCATCGACATCCATGCCAAACACGGCCACTGAGACCATGGCGCGAGCTCAGTTGTTACTAAGGTTCCCGCAAGTGGCTGAGAAGATGGATGAGTGGCGTGCCACCATCTAGAGCCTTCTTGGTTTCGCCAAAGCTGGGGGCTCATGACAAGATTGCCCATGGCAACCTTCCCAAGCAACAGCCACCGCCCGCGCTGCTAGCCGAACGAAGGGGGCCGTCCCTATAGTTCAGTCCCCGCCACGAGAGCTCGCGAGGGTGCAGCAGAATCCAGACCCCGATGATGTCTCGAGGGCCTCTTCTGACACTTGAGCACGTCCAGGCCAATGTTGAACCCCGGAAGATAGGCAACGGGAGGACGCGTGCACCATCGCCGAACGGTGCCGCAACGATCCCCGCCATGCCGAGGGTGTGACGACCTCAACGTCGACGAGCCTGCGCTCAGTGTTGGCAGGCACCTACCCTTCAAGGTAGGCTACCCCGGCTTTACACAAGAGTTGTGGCAAGTCCGTTGGCCGTCCGTTTCCACGTTCAAGCCAGAGATACCTGATAAGTACGACGAGAAGTTGAACCCGACAGAGTTCTTGAGCATCTACACCATCGATGTTCAGGCTACCGGGGAAAGAGATAAGAAGGTGTTCGCCAACTAGTTCCCTTTGGCCCTCAAGTCCAATGTGAGGTGTTGGCTGATGCACCTGCCGGAGAATTCCATTTCATCATGGGTAGACATGTGCCACGAGTTCATCGGTGCCTTCACCGGTGGCCACTAAGAGCCTGGCAGGCCTAGTGACTTGCAGCTTCTCCAGCAGAAGGAAAGAGAAACTCTCCGTAAGTATTTGCAGAGATTCAGTAGACTTCATGGAAATTTTCCAAATATCCATCCGGTAGCTGTTATAGAAGCTTTTCAGTCCAATGTGCGCAACCGCCGCATTCGTTCCAAAATGAACACTCAGTTTCCCAAGACTGTGAAAGAGCTATACACACAGGTGGACAAATGTGCCCGGATGGAGGAAGGAAGGAAGTTGCCCGGAGAGGAAAATTGCATTAATGTTGATTCAGAAGATGAGGATGAATCAACCGGTCAGAGGAAGGGAAAGAAGCATAGTAATAAGCCAAGAGACAAGGCGGTGATGACTGTGGAAGGTTCGGGCACACCTAGTACCGGCAAGAAAGCCAAAGCTGAGGCCCCCGGCAAGGAAGCTGCCACGTGCACTGCCTGCTGGGAGGCCACTGTCGCAGAAAAAGTTGGGAAAGGTGATGAGCCGTACTGCAAGATCCATCGGACCAAAGGCCACGACCTTCAGGAGTGTATCAGGTTGAGAAGCTTGTCAAGAGACAGAAGGCAAAATATGATAAGCGTGATAAGGAGAAATGTCAGAATGCTGCTGGCAGTAAGGGCCGAGGCGGTGAAGCAAATCACCCCGGCAAGCCCTTTCGGAACCAAGGAAAGCCCGCCAGGGGCCAAGAGAAGGAGACTTGTGATGATGTTAGTGATGGAGGGGATGAAGAGGAAACTAGTGAGCAGGAATTTCAGAAGGCCACTGACGCCCTATGCATTGATGGTGGTGCATATTTGCACACCTCTCATTGCCAACTCAAGCGATGGGCACGAGAGGTCAATGTTGTGGAACCAGCGCTAGAGGCCCGGAAGCCGCTCAAGTGATCCTGCATGCCCATAATCTTTGATGGGGAGGATCACCCTTGCCGCACCACCGCGGTAGGGTGTTTGTCGTTGTTGGTCTCCCCAACAATTCACAACCTCAAGGTCACAAAGATGTTAGTGGATGGCGGGGCTGGGTTGAATCTGATTTCCACAGCAGTTATCAGCAAGCTTCAGATAGGAGAAGAGGAGCTAGAGGTCACCGGCACGTTTCAAGGAGTTAACCCCGGCAGGAGTAATCCTAAGGGGAAGATCAGTTGCCAGTGACGTTTGGGGGAGAGTTGAACTTTCGAACTAAGAAGATTGTGTTTGATGTGGTTGATCGCCCCCTGCCGTACAATGGGATTCTTGGACGACAAGCCCTGGCCAAGTTCATGGCAGCATCCCGCTATGCTTACAACACCCTGAAAATGCCTGGGCCATTGGCAGTCCTCACTATTCCGTCAGATGAGAAGGATGCAATTATCTGTGTGGACAAGATGTATCGAGATGTAGTCGCAGCAGAGGCTACGGTGGCAGCAATTCCCGCCAAGGAAAGAAAAGGAAGGAAGAGGGATTGTAGGACCTCCGGCAAGGAGTCCGGGAAGCGTGCCCCCTCCGAGTGCACGGCACCCATTGACGACGTGCCGAAGTGGTCCAACAGCAAGAGATCCACGGTTGCTGCACCCCAAGTGAAGAAGGTCCCGACAGGGCTGGCTGGCGTTGATGGTACCTTCAGTATCAGTGCCACCCTCGATGACAAATAGGAAAGTGCGCTCGTTGCCTTCCTGCGGGCGAATATCGATGTGTTTTCTTGGCAACCATCTGATATCCCCGGTGTTCCCAGGGAGGTAATTGAGCACCACCTTGCTGTCTGCCCACATGCCTGACCCGTCAAGAAGAAAGTACTGAAGCAGGCCTTGGAGAGGCATCAGTTCATTGCCGAAGAGATCAAGAAGTTGGAAGCAACTGGTTTGGTTATAGGAGTATTGCATCCCACATGGTTAGCGAATCCAGTAGTGGTCCGGAAAGCTAACGGGAAGTGCAGGCTTTGCGTTGACTTCACAGACCTCAACAAAGCATGCCCGAAGGACCCATTTCCCTTGACGCGCATTGACCAAATCATGGAATCTACTTTGGGATGTGATTTGCTCTCCTTTTTGGATGCATAATCAGGATATCATCAGATCTTCATGCCTAAGGAAGATGAAGAGAAGACGTCGTTCATCACTCCATGTGGTACGTACAGCTTTGTCCGCATGCCGTTCGGATTAAAGAGTGTCGGGTCCACGTTTGCAAGGGCAATACAGATCAGTTTTGAGCCACAATTGCACATAAATATAGAAGCATATATAGATGATATTGTGGTCAAAACCAAGGATAAGGCCACCCTTATCCAGGATTTGGAAGAGACATTTTCCAATCTGCGCAAGATCAATCTGAAGCTTAACCCGGAGAAGTGTGTGTTTGGTATTCCCTCCGGCAAGCTACTTGGCTTCTTCGTTTCCCATCCAGGGATCGAAGCCAACCCTGACAAGACCAAGGCCATTGAGCAGATCCAAGCGCCAAGGACAGTAAAGGATGTGAGGCGCTTGACGGGATGCGTTGCCGTGTTGAGCAGATTCATCTCCAAATTTGCCGAGCGTGCCCTGCCGTTCTTCAAGGTTTTGAAATAAGCGGGACCTATAAAGTGGACCTCGGAAGCAGATGCAGCTCTGCAAGAGTTGAAAGCCTACCTATCGTATGTGCCTACCTTGGTTGCACCCAAACCCCAAGAGCCATTGTTGCTATACTTGGCGGCAACCAACCAAGTAGTCAGTGCAGCTTTGGTAGCGCAGCGAGAGGTGGATGAAGCAGAAGGTGGCCAAGTCACAGCAAAGTCAGAAACGGATCAGGACAGCAGTGAGCACACACTACAAAAAAAGACACATCCGTGACATTTTGGGCCGAACAAAAAAATCTGTCATACTTATGACACTTATATGACGATAATTGTGACAAAACCCGGTATCATCATAGGGGTGGTGGGCTCCTACTTCTATGACAAAAAATCATGACAGAAAATGGGCTTTTTTGTCCTAGGCGGGCCGGAGACGCAGCTGCATGACATTCTTTGGGCCGTCCATGACGGAAAAAACCATGGTAGAAGTGAGGGCGAGGAAAATATCAGGGTGTTCTCAGTTACGGTGGGTGGTCGGGGCCGAGCGATGCACAGAGATTTGCGCGTTTCTCTCGTACACGCACGCGCGTGGGTGCGAGGCGTTGGGCTCTAACTGAACCCGAGCAAGGCGTTCTCCTACTGAACCCGAGTGATTGCACTGTAAGCTACGCGTTACTTAACTCGAGCGATCGGTCTATGGCTGTTAACTAAACCCGATAGAGCAATTCCTTCGCTACTGCTGCTAACTGAAGCCGATCGATGCTGCCTCTGGATGAACAGTGAGCGTTGCTGGGGGGGTTTGGATGAACAGTTCCTGGTGCGGGTGGATGAACTGCACCCCGTGGTGTTGCCTCTGGATGAATAGGACCCTGTGGACGGCTGGATGAATAGGATGACCCCGTGGAGGGCTGGATGAACAGTAGACGGTGGAGGACTGGATGAACAGAAGCCTGTGGAGGGGTGGTTGAACAGGAGCCCATGTGGAGAGGGCTGGTTGAGCAGTAGCCGGTGGAGTAGTACGCGGTTGAGGCTGGATGAACAGGAGCCCGTGGATGAACAGTCGCAGGTGGAGGCTGGAGGAGGTCGACGGTGGATGAACAGTAGACTGTGGAGGCTGGCGGGGTTGACGGCGGAGATGAACAGTATCCCATGGATTCCTGTTTTGCCGTACGCCACACCCGTCCCGATGAACAGGACCCCCGTTTCGACCGTAGCGCTCCAACACAAGTCCGTTTCCTCCGTTTTATGGTACGCCACACCCCTCCCGATCAACAGGACCCCGTTTCGACCGTAGGAGGCCCGTTTCCTCCGTTTTGCGGTATGCCAGACCCTTCCCGATGAATAGGATCCCGTTTCGAACGTGGCCAGTTGAACACAAGGCCGTTTCCTCCATTGTGCGGTACACTAGGCGTCGTATCCATTGGCTATTCCATCCAACCCTCCCGATGAACACTATGACGCATTCCGTTCCGACCCAGCCGGTTCGCTCCACATGAACACGACGACGACACTGTTTCTCCGTTCCGACCCAGCCATGTACACGAGCCCTGGCCGTACGTATGCACGAGTAGGCGTTCGAGACCCTGCCCATATGTACGTACGTGGCTGTATTTTCTATCTTGCACACTGGCCGCTGTACGTACGTGTACATGCTACATGCGTGCCTCTACTACGACATGTGTGCGCATCTACATGGACCAGTATGTACGTATGTGTTCGCGACCATAATGACAACGCTATGTACGCTTCGACCAGGCGGGTCCTGACTGTTAGGCACTTCCTTGCCTGCGAAGATGTAGCTGGTGGGTCACAGCAGTCAGGGGGGTGAATCGTTTTTTTGCCCGGGCGCTTGCGTGGGAAGATGTAGCTGGTGGGTCCCAGCAGTCAGGGGGGAAACATTTTCTTCATGAAATACGGTGGCCTGTCCGATGGGTCCCCGCTGTTAGGTGGAGGAATAATTATTTTGCGCGTAATAAGGAGGCACTTCCTTGCGGCTGTCGTGGACCCAGCTGTCAGCCTCTCCACATACAGTACTCTTCCGATGGTAGTTAGTCGTTGACCACATTGACCGCGCCGCGCCGAGGGCACCACGGCGGTGGACGACGGCGAGGCCTAGGAAGGGGACGATGCGGAGCCGGGGAAGACGCGGTAGTGGATACCCACGCGGAGAGGAGTACCAGGGTTCACTGGTTCGGCTGCGGTGTGAGGCTACCGTCGCCGAAGAATAACAGGGGGTGTGGGTGAGTAGAGGGATGGCCTGGCCAGTGATGGGAGTAGTAGGGGGCGGTGAGGCCTCCGCGGGGGCACAACCGGCCACGGGAGGGAGGAGCAGGCGGCACGACTGGCGCTGCTTTGGGTGGCTGGAGCAAGAAGACTAGAGGTTGAAGAAGCACGACGGCCGTTGGATGGACATCGTACGATCACTGCAGCTAGAATCGTTTATATTGACTAAGTTGAGAAAGACCTTGGTACGCGTCAACTTAGTAGGCCCACAGGTCAGCTTCCGAAATAGTGTGCCCCAGATGTCAGGGGGAGGAATCATTTTTTGGGCGGGTGAAACTAGAATATCCGAGATTGAAGATGAAGAACGGCATCCATTGGATGGACATCCAGCGGCCACTGCTGCTAGAACCATGTGTTGACTATAAGGCCACAAGTGTGTCAACTCTCTTTTTTAGGGGACGCGTCAACTTAGTAAGGCCACAAGTGTGTGGTAGAGAACTTATAACCCATTTGAGATTTGTAAGAATGTCCAGCCAATTTTTGAATTCTAATGGAATTTACTACAGCCCATTTACGGTTTGTTAAAAGTACAGCCCATTTCATCCAACCATTCAAAATAGAATTCAATAAAATTTCCCACATTTTGATGGGATCCGAAATATTTTTATCCTGAAATTTCTAGTCAGATTAAATACAATTTCAATATAAATTTCTATTACATAAAAATCCAACGAAACATTACACTCGCAACAATTAATGAAATTAAAATTTTCAATATCCTAAAATAATATTTTGTAAAGTAATTACGTGTTTGGTGCATTTTTTATAGTTACTGCCCAGTTTTATAATTACATCCCATTTATTATTTCTTAAAGCCCATTTTCTTGTTAAGCCTAATGCATTCCTCCTAGGAAAGATTTGCAGCCTAGCGGGGCGGAGAATAACAACTTGACCTTGCCTGGGTATTCCTAAAGAAGTATAGCTGGGCTAGCCATTTTCAGCTTGAAAAGAATTAATATGTGGGCTGGATATCTGGCATCGGCTAGATGGGCCACAGCCCGCCCAGTTAATACCTGCAGCAATGTTTTCGTTGTTGTTCAGAGGAAAAAAATTAATATCTGGGCTAAACATCGCTCAAGAAAAACTCTGCAGTGCTCACAACTCAAAAACACAAATACTGCTCGAGCTGCTTGGTCCCAGCTGTCAGCCGCTTCTTGTGCAATTCTCTCGTTTATTGACTACAAAGGTTGACAATGGTGTGGGACCATGATGTCAGGAAACCAGGAGGAAGCAAAAAATTATAGTTTTATATACTAATAAGGAGGCACTTGCATACGTGCGGCTATGGCCCTGGTGGGTCCCCACTGTCATCCTCTCCAAGTAAAGTCATTTCCTCATCAATGTCCGTTGACCATGTTGACAACGCGAGACGGCGGTGCCACGGCGAGTGCAACAACTCGAAGGACAGCGGAGAGGGCCTCGCGGGCCCTACAGATGGTCTGATACAGCGCCCGCTGCTCATTCAGGAAGCCAGGGTCATAGGGCCACATGTCCGCGACGACATTGTCGTTCGCTTGTTTACCGGTGCTCGTTGAGGAGATGGAGGTTGCAGCACAGGTCCTCCTGTGCTGGTAGCTCTTCCGCCATTAGGGCATCGAAGTGTGGCCGCACCTGCTCTATGGTGAACACGGCATGAACCGGCTTGGACAATGGTGTGGGCTCCTGGTCGTAAGCTACGTCCATCGTCTGATTGTCGTCGCTCAGCTCGGTGAGCTAGCTGGTGAGCCAGGAAGTCCGGCTGCTGGACCGACCCGCTGCCAAGCACGAGTCTGACTTCCTTGGCCCACCCAGACCGCCTCCCTCGCCCACGCGTGCTTTTCGCCCGAAACGGTCAGCGCCACCCGCCCCGCTTCCCAGTCCGGGCGATTGCTCCACCTTCAAACGACACAAGTGTCGTCCGTCTGTCCTTCTGCCGCCCACATTAATGATACGCGGTTGCCGAGGCGGCTACTCCGGCGCCACATGTTCGTCCCTCCGCCGCCCACCATTACTATATAAACTGTTGCGCCAGCCATAGCCGCAGTCATCCGCATCCATTCCCTTTCTCCTGTCCACACCACTACTGCCCACCATGGCTCCTCGCGCTCCAGCACTCTTCAGGGCGGGCGGAGGACGGACCACAAGGAGATGGCAGCCATTGCTGCCGACTAGCTGGCCGGCAGGCAGCCGGAGGACGACGACGTCCCAATGGAGAACATGGTAGTCGACAATCCGGCGCCAACCCCCTCCTCCACGCCATCCTTGCTGGGGCATTGCACCATGACCATCGGCGAGGCCCGTGCCCAATATATGGACACGGTGAGGCAGAAGCGTGAGGAGCAGTTCTGGGAGGCGCAGGCCAACGCCGCCTGCAACCACCATCTCCTCTAGGAGCACCTATAGGCGGAGGAGCAGATCGCCACGGAGTGGGCGGAGCAGGAGGCGCTTCTCGACTCGTACTGCTCCGCCCGCGAGGGCCGCCTCGAGCACTGGCGGTACCGCATGCGGGTGGCGGAGGTTGCGGCCGCCAACAAAGAGGGCGATGAAGTGGGTGAGGCGATGTTTGGCGAGACCGAGGACGAGGCAGAGGACAATGCCGGCTCCGACGAGTCCCCGCTCCCCTGCCGTCGACAAGGCCCTGCTCTGTCGAGGCCCTGCGGTGCCAACAACGAGGCAAAGGACACCACCGGCTCCGTCGAGGCCCCACCCTGCCGGCAACGAGGGGGGGGATTTCCCCCGCTCCGCCGAGGCGCCGCCCGCCGGGAACGAGACAAAGGACATCGCCGGCTCCGCCGAGGCCCCGCCACACTGCCAACGAGGCCACGCCACACAAAAAACAAGGAAGAGTAGAACGTGGTAGGTTGTCGCCGCTCGAGTCCAAGTAAGGCCACAGCTGCTACCCTCCGGTTGCTGGCAGTGAGCTGTACATCATGGAGCAATTCTATGATTACAGGATGATTGAAGAGCGCTCTGTGGTTGAGCAAGCTCATGAGATACAGTCATTTGCTAGAGAACTTGAGCACTTCAGTTGTATGCTACCGGACAAGTTTGTTGCCAGAGGTATCATCACTAAGCTTCCTCCTTCGTGGATCTCATTGGCAGTCTTGATGTGGAACAAAAGGTGAGAGCAAAGGACACATGTGAGCGAGGAATTGAGGGAGGATCTAGTGCCAATCTGGTACAGAAGAAGAACTTTCAGACCCACAAGTTCAAGAACAAGGGCAAGTTTGATGGTAAAGGAAAGTTTGATGGGAAGAACAAGGCTATGCAAGACACGAACTTCAAGAAGAAGAATGACAAGAAGAAAGGTGTTTGTCATGTGGGGATCCTGATCATTGGGCTCCTAGTTGCCCTAATCGCTATGACAAGCTAGGCGGGATGACTACTGATGGCCGGTTAGCTTCTTGGTGGCAACGTGGAGTCGGAGAGCTATGTTGGAGAAGGACGCTGCTTCTACTTGACTATTGGTGCAGTTGGATGACTGACACGTGGGCCCAACAGGCATCTAGGCCACATGTCAGTTACACAACTGCGCCTGTAGTTAAGTCACAGAAGCTTCTGTTTGGGTCAGCCGGACACAGGTGGGTAGCTTTGGTTAATTAATTATACATCCAGCGCACCCCTTTTTAGTTGAAGAATGTATGAAATGTTATGAAATCTGGCATGTTTATATGAAATCCGACCGTGTATGAATGAATTTATTTCTATTAGTTCAAATTCTTGTATCGCTGGCATTGGATGGACATGCAAAACAATACGTACTAGCATTATTCCCAGGGTGATCACCTCGTTTGCAGCAGTTTCACATGTACTCCCTCCGGTCCTTTCTAGTCTACATCCAAGTTTTGTCTATAGTCAAAGTATCTCTACTTTGACCAATCTTATAGAAAAAAGTATGCACTTTCACAATGTGCGAAGTAAAAAGTAACAGAAGGAGTACAAAGAGTTTGAGCAGCTTTTTAGCGTTCCTGTACATTGCAATCAAACACACAAGCCTGGCAATTCATAGAGAACATTCAAAACAATCGATGACTATGCATCTCAACGATTCACATGTCAGAGCCAATATTTACTTCACAACTAAAGAATAAATAAAAAAGGGATCGACGCTGCTGACAGCAAAGGGCGTCCCATTCAAAAATATCAAACGCATGTCTTCTTGCTAAAATCAATGAGAAATATTTCAGAAGGTTATCCCATTCCAAAATATCAAATGCCTACGATTGTGGAATTGGCAGGGTTTGCCATCAGTTTGGACATTGTGGAATGGGCAGGGTTTGCTAAATAAACCAGATGTTCTTCTTGTGCAGTTCCACCAAAATCAACCAAATTCGCTCGGCACCTCCTTTCTTGTGGTGGAAATGAATGATTCGATGTATTCATGAACATTTTATGCAGTTCCCACTGAAATCAAGCTGAGCACCCCTATTTGCACAAACACAAAAAAAGTGATTAGTATAAAGCAAACTGTACTATGAATTAACAGTTTAAACAGGCACCTACATGGTCCATGCAGAGCACACTTTTAGAAAAATGGAACTCACCGGAAAGAATCCTAGAACAACATTGTACTCGCGCATCACAGCAAGAAAATGGAGATTTTTCAGTCCTTCTGAGCTGAAGTTAGTTTGGTCTTGTGGGGGGTAATGTAACCATCCTTCAACTGCTCCTTCTGATGAGAAGATAGAAAGGGCTTCTTCATCCTGGCATAATCGGAACTAGTCACTTCCCATACTCCATATTCTTCTTCGAAGGAGGATGATCCTGTTGTGCAAAGACAAGAGGACAACTAAATGCTAGCATCCCTATTTGCTCGAAAAAAGTAACGTAAATATTTAAAACAGCACAGATGAAGCACTTCTCAAGGACAATTCCACTTTTTGATGACAGTATCTAAACAGTAGCACGACACCAATAGAGATGACAAAGCTCAATCATATGGATGAAATCAGTGGGTGAGTACCAACCTTTGTCAGGAAGCTTATTGTGTGGAGCATACAGATGAAGCACTTCTCCGGAACCATCTGTTGCTATCTACTGTGGTGGCCATGCTTACTATATACTCCTCGATTAGTTTAACGTTTCCAACATCTTCTTGTTCAGTTCCACTAAAATATATGGCGTATCTTCAAGGAAGATCCCTGTTTGCACAAGTAGAGATAATTACGTATTACATTAAGAGTGGCATCAAATCAGTGGCAAAACAATTGCTCATTCCAGCCATAGCAATAAATTAAGATGCAAAACTATATCATTACTTGTGTCATCACAGTTCCAGTGCTTCATTACAGCACCGGGAGTTGATTTTTTTTTTTCCGCTTGTTCTTCCCCTTCATCACTTGGTTCAATAACAGACAAGCTTCGCCTTCAATGTAAGATTTGGCATGTCAATTAGGTTGCACAAGTATAACACTAAACAATGACCTTAATTTTCTGATGAAAGTGGAAATATACATGCCAGCAGTTGTGAAATATCCTTATCTTACCTCAATGGGATATTACGGTGCACATACAGATTGGAGGTCTTGTCTCCATTTGTGTAGTTCACTAAAATCAAGCAACATTACCGTACAAGTAGCACAACATATGAAAGCACACTGCAGAATCATGTGAAAGAAGGCTAGTACTGACCTCTCATGACGCGGAATTCAAACAACTCACAAGAAGAAGATCTGAACCAAATTTGCCAACACGGATAGGAAGTAAGATCTCCTCTTGTGCAGTTCCACTAAGATCAAGCAATCAAGCAATGTTGTCGGTGTGACATTTTGTTTGAACTGCACAAAACACTCTTAAAACAAAAGTGTTTTGTGCAGTGCAACAAAAGGTCACAATGGCAACGAGGTGAAGTAGATAACCCTGTTTACACAGAGGTGCAAAGGAAACAACTAGTGGTCAATAATGATGGATGACACAAAAGCCAACAAAAAGAAGCATCTACCTTATCTAAATGGGAAAGAAAGCAAGACAGTAGCATTTCTCAAACAATGGCATTGATTAATATTAACAGAGAGATTATATTAACAATAAAATTCGTTAAACATGTAATTTGCTTTTAACTATGGCATTGCATCAATTTTCTAGCGGTATTATTAGAGGGTGTTTGTTTACAGGGATATTTTGGTGGAGGGACTAAAAAAACTCCGTGTCAGTCCTATCTAAACCAAACAGGAGGGTCTTTTAGGGACTAAAAGTGGGCATTTAGGACTAAAGAAAGAAGCCCTGAGGGAGAGTCTTTTGGGACTTTTTCCAACAGTTGCCCCTACCACGCATCGCACCTTGTATCTATTAGTTCATTACTAGGGGTAACATGGTCTTTTAGCATGTCATTTAATGACCCCTAGTCCATGTTTAGTCCCTGGAACCAAGAAGGTAGGGACTAGGGAGTTTTTAACCAAACAGGGCCTTAGATTAACAATAGTTAAAGAGTTGCCCGGGACAGTGGATGCACCAGCGCCATGTGCATCTACCGAAGTACTAGGGTGATGCACAGTCTGTTGCAACAAAGAACAAACAACCAAGGAGCATATTTGTGTTGGTCCCAGTTTTGTTATCTTTAGACACCTTTCCCTATGTGAGCGCGGCAAATCTAGTCCTGCTCAAACTCTACAACCTTGTCCCCCAAAACAAAAGATCAGTTCGTTATAGATGTGTGTACTAAGTTTATCATTATTTTCCCTTTTCGACCAACGTAGGTGTTGGATAGCTAGTCTATACTAGTACTTCCCCCCCCCCTCCTTTCCTCTTTGAACCACATCCTAGATTTATGCTATACAACTTTCCCCACTACTTTCCCCCATTCCTTTCCTCTTTGAACCACGTCTTAGATTCATGCGATACAACTTTCCCCACTACTTTCCCCCTTCCTTTCCTTTTTGAACCACGTCCTAGATTCATGCTATACAACTTTTCCCACTACTTTCCTCCATTCCTTTCCTCTTTGAACCACGTCCTAGATTCATGGTATACAACTTTCCCCACTACTTTCTTGTTTGATCCAACACCTAGATTCGAGTGCAGAAGCGGAAAAGCCCACATGCAGCTAGAGCAATGCATGTGGAATAAGTAAATTATACCTTAAGGTTCTTGGGGTGTGGTTCGGTGGGCGACCGGAGGCCATTCGGCCCACACTATTACGGTGGCGAAGAAGAAGGGGTTGGAGGCCCTCCCGCGCCGCCACTGGGTGAAAGTGAACAGATGCGCCGGTAGTGGATTACCTCCCTCGCCGACGACGACAGTGTTAAGTCTCCTTCCCTTCCCAGTGGACGGATCCTGCCGGCTCTTTGACCAGCAGTGAGGGGAGAGAGAGGCCAACAAAGTCTTGTTTAGATCTGGAGAGGGTGAGAGAGTGTGAAGAGAGCAACTACAAGCAGACTAGTAGTGAGGGGAGAGAGAGGCCAATGAAGTCTTGTTTAGATCTGGAAAGGGTGAGAGAGTGTGAAGAGAGCAACTACACGCATTGAGGCTCCAGCGTGTATATATATACTGGAGAGAGTGTGAAGAGTGCAAACCCAAGAAAACAAGCGCCAAGGCTGCAGCTAATCGTATAGCTCCGTATCCATCCATTTTGTGCAGTCAAAGAATCCTCCTGACATGAATTATGCTCAAGTGTAGTTATCGAACCCGAGACCTCAAGTTTGATGAGCGAACAGGCTAACTAGGCACACAACCCTCCCGTTATGTTCAACGAGAGGAAAATAACCTTTTATACATTCCTGCATTCGTGTGACAAGCATGCCGTGTTTTTTGTGTGGGAGTCATTGGGATTTAAATCATAATTGTGTCTTGTGACTTTGGTGGTAAGACTATCCACAGTGGTGCAGAAATAATGCAACGTTAGTCACGTTACCTCTCTCCACGTAGTACGTCGGGTCCCACCGGTCAGAGAATGAAACAAAAAAATTAATAAGAAAAATTAAAAGCGCCAGCGGTGTATCTTACCTCACACATCTCGCTACTGCTCAGGAACACTGTCCAATTGATCCCTCTATTCGCTCACATACTATTTTAAGTGAATCCTTATTATAACATGCACACAATTTTGGGCATTTGTATTCGACCAAAGTCAGTGTGTCACCGTATCTCATACGACTCCCTCCGTCTAGGTGTAATAAGTCACGTTAGAAGGTGCAGCGGGACCAAGGTGCAAGCAGATTGGTGGAGAAGGAGAAACTTGACCGGACATTCCTCCAATCAAAGCCCTGATTTCTGTCTCTAAACGCAACAATTAATCCAAACAACTAAGAGATGATGTTTAGCTACCATGCAGGGCCACGTACTAACTCGCATGCAAGCCGACCTTGATTTCTTGACTGATCGACGCGTAGTTGCGCTCCATGCATTGGGTTTCCGGGGGAGATTACAAGGCAGAGTAAGGAGCATTTGGTTACATTGCACAGGCTGGTCATAGTGGTGAGTAACTTGGACTAGTAACATGCATATGTTACTAGTCTATGTTACTACTATGAGAAGTTTTCCGTCGGAAGCGAGCCGATCTGGCTCTCCTGAGCTAGCAAGGTTTTTCTAGCCCACCCAAGCTAGCTGTCCCACAAAAGCTAACATATTTTAATAGTTCCAAACGCCTAAACTTGCCCGGCTATGCTATAAGCTGTTCTTGCTAAGGATCCAAACGCTCACTAAGTAACAACGCTTGCTAGAAACGAGGCTAGGAGGGGATTGAGAGGCGAAGTTAATGGATGACGCCTAAACATTTTGGGAATATCTTATTTCTGTAAGATGACTTAACACCTAGACGGAGGGAGTACTACTCCTCAGTCCAGGTTTCATGGAATATTCGTCACCTATTCGCTTCTTGTATGTACTCCATTTGTATCTCATTTCCTGTGGCTTCACACTCGCACGATTTTCCTATTCTATGAAGGTGTGTGTGTGTGTTTGTGTGTGTGTGTGTGTTTAACAGCATGTGTGTGTTAGAGAGAGTGACAGATCGACAGAGTCCTAAAGAGAGATGGTATGTAGTGTACGATTTAGCCGCGAGAGTTGGTGCATCCTCTCGTTTTCAGGTGTCCGCTAGGGACAGGCGGACACCTGCCACGCCCGCTCCTGACCAGCCTGGCCCACCCAAAGCCCCTCCATCGCCCGCGCGCGCTTCCCGCCCAAAACGGTCAGCGTCGCTCCACAGAATCGATGCCGCATTCATGCCCGGGCAGAGCGGACGCGACCTCTCACTAGTGCCTGCATTGAAGGGAGAAGCGGATTCAAGAGTGATGGTTGCTTCGTCTGTCCAACTTACTGCTGGGTCTATGTGCTTTGACGGCTCATTGGTCATTATTACTGAGGTGGTAGGACTGCTGGATGTCCCACGCTTTCGGCGAAAGGAGGTACTACTAGATTACAATTTTCTCCATTCTTACGACGGAGGAGTGCAAGAGCAGTGAAAACACGCAGGCTCAGTGATTACATGGCCCACCTCACACTATCACCATATTTTCTGGACACCGTGTGACACCTAACTCTTTACATAGTACTCCCTCCGTTCCTAAATATAAGTCTTTGTAGAGATTCCACTAGGTGGACTACATACGGAACAAAATTAATGAATCTACACTTAAAATGCATCTATATACATCCATATGTGGTTCATGGTGAAATCTCTACAAAGACTTATATTTACGAACGGAGGAAGTACTAGTAGTACGTACTGTAATTTATTAGCGAGATAGTACAATGCTATGAAGCTTCCTGCTTCTGTTACATGTATCTTGCGTCCAAGGTTGCCCATTGCAACATTTCATCAAATACAAAGGAGACTAACATGCATGCTATTGCTTCTCAATGATTGACAGATCATAGTAAATATGTACTCCGTCCGTTCCAAAATAAGTGTCTCAACTTTATGCAGGGGGTGTTTGTTTCCAAGGACTTTTTAGTGTAGGGACTAGAAAAGGTCCATCTTAGAGACCTTTTAACCAAACGGGAGGGACAACTAAGGACTAAAACTTGCTTTTGGGACTTAATGAAGAAGACTCTCAAGGAGAGTCTTTTTTGGGACTTTTCCAACAATGCCCCTCCCTGCACCCATTGCCCCGCCGCCCCATGGTGTTGTTTGGTTGTTATTTTTCTGTTTACTTGGGGTAACATGGTCATTCAATGACCTCTAGGGAGGGACTAGGGACTTTTTAGTCCCTGAAAACAAATAGGGAGGGACTTTTTAAGGAGTAGGGACATTTTAGTTGGGACTAGAAAAAGTCCTAGGACTTATGAACCAAACAAGGCCTCAATATGGACTACATACGGAGTAAAATGAGTGAATCTACACTCTAAAATACGTCTATATACATCAGCGTTTGGAGTATGTACTAGTAGTTCATATTGAAATCTACTAAAGGACATATACATTCCAAACAATATGATAATCTCTCTAACCAAGGTAGTAGGGACGAGAAGTAAACGGAGGGAGTGGTAAAAATTTCTCCTCGTCCTGCGAGCCACCGCGCGCATGGGCGAGGGAGCGGGCATAAGGCGTACAGTACTACTACTAGTAAGCAAGCTTCACCTCATCCTGCGAGCCACCGCGCCCATGGGCAGGGGAGACGACGTACTAAGCAAGCTTCTCCTCATTCTGCGAGTTGACGGGACACATCAAAAGTACTCCAATGTATAGACCCTTGCCTCTAAGGTAGGCCCCACATGGTTTGCCTCTTTTTTAACATAACGCGTCAAGTCACAATTAGTTTGTTCACCCATGGTAGACGATCCTTCCTCCATCTCGTGGACAACTAGTACACGTGTCAAATTACCACGTGGGCTGCCTTTTCATACAGAAATGAGCTCCACCGTGTACCCGCGCGGGTCTGGTTGGGAAAGTGATGGGAGTACGTGCACCGTGCGTGCACCTCTTCTCTTCGTGCACATCCCCCACCTACGTGTGTGTGTGAGAGAGAGATACAAACCTAGACAAATGGTTTGTGCGTTCGTGAGTGTTTTTTGTTTTGGGGGAGGTAGATTTCGTGAATGTATTTGTGGGAATATGTGTCGATGACATCTCAAAGAAAATTTAGCATGCAATGTGTGTGAAATGGAGGCCTATCCATATCATATATAGAGGGCCAGGCGATCCACAAGAAGAGAGGGAGGGATCATAGATATCGATAGAGTCGAAGAGAGGATCAAGTGGGTGGGTGCGAGATCGATGAAGAGAGCCATCGAAATTGTGTGTGTGTGCAAGTCAAAGATATAGGGCGACTGACCTACCGGAACGTCAGGGGGCATAGGTCAAGTTTGTGTGTGGCAGGGAGACATGACTAGAGAGCTCGATGTATCGGTGTGTGTGTCTGTGGGAGGGGGTGGGGGGAGGGGTAGGCAGAGGCCTAACTATAGAGGTAGAACGACTCGTATATGTGTTGAGAAGGAGAGACGCAGCTATGTCTTGAGGGAGATCGGTCGACATCCATACATAATTGAAGGACAGGAAATAGGATGGGAAAGAGAGAGAGAGAGGATAGACAGAGGGAGGGAGACGGGTAGAGTGCTGGATGGTTGATGGAGTTGCTTCTCGAAGATGGTGGGAGAGGCCTACTAGACAAACTAAGGGTGGAACTGCAATATTATCAATAAGAGTGGGGATGTGTTTCTGTGTGTGCCTGTGCGTGATAGATCTGTCGGGACACATCCATGGAAGATGAAGGGGAACCATGTGTTTGGTAAGCAAACCTAACTAGATCGGTAGATCAATTGTTGTTTGTCGGAGGAAGGGAGAGACATAACTAATGAGGTAGATCGATCGACGCGTGGGGAAAATGAGTTATAAGGACCTAGCTAGCTATATGTATAGCGGGAGATCGGTCGGTGTACGTCCATTTGTAAGAGGCAAATAAGGCCCGGTGAGACGGATAGACAGAGAGAATGGAGCTAGGAGGTGGTGTGAGAGGCCCAGCTACTAGCTAGATAGGGGAGGAGTGTACGGTTGTGAGATCGATGAAAAGAGGGGCGAGAGTTTACACGTGTGTGGGACCGTATGAGAGACACGAGGCAAGGACACATAAAGGAGGAGATTGAAGGTGTGTGTGTATGTTGTAGGTAGACATCGCTGGAGAGGTTTATCGATCGTTGTGTGTCAGAAAGGAGTTGTGGAGATTGTGGGAGAATGTCCTAAAGACAAAAAAATGAGTGTGTGTGATGGATAGAATGCTGAGGGAGGGGGAGGGCGAGGAGGGCGTGTGCATGCACGAGAGAATGTTACTGGTAGCTACAAAGGTTTGAGGATTGTGTGGGTGTAAGAGACTAACAAAGATCATAATTTGATATGAAAGTGGAATCATATATATGAATAGGAGACCATACTGTTTTAAACATATGCATGCATGAATATAGCGATGATACGCGTGTTGTGGTTTTGCACATGTTATACCATGATGTGATAATGCATGGCGTTTGCAACTCACAGCTAAATGTCGAACAATCTAAACCATACTATACATCGAACAATCTCACATTTTATTTGAATTTTGGTGATAATGTGTGGCGTTTGTAGCTTACAACTAAATATCGAACAATCTAAACAATACTATATATCGAACATTCTCACATTTTATTTGAATTTGTGGTAATGTGTGGTGTTTGCAACTCACATATAAATACTTATAGGCGTAGGGGGCGGGGCACCATACATAATGTGATAAACACATTATACATATGAGACATGGTTAAGATTATGAAGATCTAGCTAGGGCTTGAAATGTACTATGATGTGAAATTAACCTAAAGTGGATTCAAAAAATCAAGTTCGAGTTCATATAGTACACATAGTTCATATGTAACTCGAGACTAATCATGTGGTGTGTTGTGAAGATAATACACAAACGATGGTTTAACTTGACAATAATGATGATTGTATATCTTATTAAAACAGAGAAATGAATTTAAATCCTTTGACTTCACAACAATCATTATTTTAGATCTTATTCAAATAGAGAAACGAATTCAAATTTAGTTCATATTGAAGCGGTAGTATATACGTTTGGAATGCACTAAAACGTTCATTTGAGTAGTAGGTTGCATGCATTATACACGTAGCATAATATTTTAATTGAACATAACATGAATTCAATGTTTTGAATGACATTTGTAGTGCGAATTGATTTGGTACAGTACAGGTTAGGCTTGTCCAGAAATTTCAACCCGCGCCTTGTTAGCCCGAAATATTTAAGATATATCTTTGTCTCGTTGTGCTCTGACAACACCCTCCATCTCAACCCGCGCCTTGCTATTCCAAAATTACATCGTGCGCGAAAACTCCCACCTCCCGTGAAATCCTGACACGCAAAATGCCCGTGATACCCATGAACCAAAAGAACCGCCTCAAATCGGTGGGGGTACTTTCGTAACTTACCCCACATTTCGGACAAGCGCGTCCCTAAGCCATGGTTCCCCACTCCCATCCCATCTGTCCACCCATTCATACACCGAGGCTGGGAAAACCCGCGAAGCCCCACACCCTCCTCCGTCCTCCACCCAGCCGGAGCCTCTTCCTCGACGATGTCGTCCACAGCAACACCTTGACATCTCTCATCCACCATACCGGATGAGGATCCGTCGTCGATCTGGTCGTCCGGCTGGTTCAGCCACCCCGTCCCCCACCTCCAAGGAGCTGCCCCGATGTTCCCCTTGTCTTTCGCACCACCTCCATTCCCACACTGCCGTCTTCACCTGCATCACCGAAAGAGCATCATCATCACTGTTTCGTCAGATGAAGCTGCGGCCTAATCGGCGCCACCAAAGAGGTTGTACAATAATCGCCGCACTTTCTTGTTGATTCGATCTCACGGTGCTGCCGGTGCTCTATCCCGAGCTGACACGGTGCGGCTCCATCCACGACGGCGTCGCCAGCCACTTCCTCCACGGCGTGGCTCCATCGGCGGCGACGTCCACATCAGTAGGAGCTGCTACTACTTTGGCTCTCGCTCACGCTGCTACTCAGCTCTTGCTCTCGGTCCCCTACCTTGTCTACTCTTCCTCTTGCTCTTGCTCTCACTCTTGCTCTTGCTTGCGATGCTTCTCCGATTTAGCTACACTTCAGTCGACTGAATCGACTTTTGGGTCAGTTGATTTTCAGGGGGTAGGGGGCTCGCCGGAGTTAAGGAAGAACCAGCCGCAGCGGGGAGGGGGCTCGTCGGAGAGGTACCCCACTATCTATCTTAGAGTTCAGGGTGGAGGCGGTGGTCGCCGGTGGTAGTGGGGCGGTGGCATGGGGATCGCCGAAGAAAAAGCTCGACACTGGGGGGGTAGAGGGATGGACAGGGCGGCGGCGGACCGGCGATGGGGAGTGTTTTCGGGGCGGGTGGGGCGGCGACCGCCGGCCGTGGGCAGCGAGGGGCGGCTATTTGGCCGGTGGTGGCTAGCAGCTCAGGGAGGTGGAGGTTGAACATGAACTGCAGGCCCTTGATTTCGTATCCAACGGTTGCAAAATCGACTGACCAGAGATGAAAAACTCAGTCGACTGATATGTAGCCTCACCTCTAGTGCGTTTAGTTTTGACGGTAAAATTCAGTTTCGACAACAAAATTCAGTTTCGACAGTTAAGTTCAGTTTCGACAGTTATATTCAGGTTCAACAGTTAAGTTCAGAGATGAGCTGCTGATGTATTTTACATCTAGCACTTTGTGGTTATGTATTTTACGTCATCTATTGGAGATGCTATTACAATTCCACTCAGGTTAACATTGTCTCTCTTGTCCTGCTTCAGCCTCGGCGTCGTACAACTCACCGGAGCTGCTCCAACAACGTAACCCTCCACCACAGCGGAGCAGTACCTCGGGCTCCATCTCCAGACGCCTAAGATATTCTTCCCCTCCTCTGACAGCCAAGTCAGCCGGAGCATCCTCACCGGCTAACCCAATCATGCTGAGATCGACATGGCTTCGCCAAAAAGGTTGTACACTTGTTGCATCTCTTATTTACTCTACATGTTATATATATTGTCCATTGAGCACACGGAGTAACGGGAAATACGATTTTTTTATCCTACTATATGACAAGCAGTGAGGTACCAGGCAACTTAGCTATCTATGATGGACTCTCTTGAATGCCATCATTATTTATCTCTGCGCGTTTGAGCTGTGCATTTGTCTATGGCCCTGGGAGCTGAGCTAGTAGGGCAGTGGCCTGGATCCAAAGTAATAGAAGTAGCACAAAAACATTTTTTAAGTGTAGGCTTTTCCTTGATCAAGCCTGCCTACTAGAATCGCCAGTGCTTGAAACGAAAAGTGAATGAAAAACATAGGAATTGGAAAGTTTCCTATGGTACTACTTTTCATGAATTTGGTGCAAAGGAATGGAGCAAAGGAAAACTGCAGGATTTCTTCCTTTAGTGTCTCCTTGAAAGAAAAACTGTAGGAATTTTAATTTCCAGTTGTCCTCCTTTTGAAATTCCTATTCATGAAGCACAAGAGTAAGAGATAGTAGCATAATAGCATTATAATCGTACATTTTCTTGTGGTTTGACTTAATCTCACCATGATTCTTTGCATCCTGTGTTCTTCCAATTCTTGTGAACCAAACACCTAGATTGGCAGAAATCCTGTGTTTTTAAATTCTCTGTTTTGGACGTGCATTCCTGTCCTATTCCTGTCTATTTCCTATCCCTGCATTGTTAGAATCCTCAAAGACAAACAAGCCCTTACACAATTACTTCTATTACAGATATGTGTCAAAGAAAACCTTGTGTGGTTTTTCCTGCTCCTGTGGTGTTGTGTTCCACCCCAGCTCAGCTGCTCCAACGAGGGAAGGGTTCATCACAGCAGGGATCCGCTCTCCAGACTATCTTTCGCCGCCTCAGATCTTCTTCCCTGCCGCCGGTAGCCACGACAACTGCATTACCATCACCAACTGAGCAGATGACCTTGAGGACTACACGGGTCCGCAAGGGAGGTCACGCTCTTCTGTGTCTGCTTACATTATGCATCGCTTAATATGATGACATGCTACTTTATCGTCGTGTTCACCTATTAGACTCCAAGTCAGGTCCAAACTTATGCTGAAACTTGAGTTTTTAAATGGTTGTGGGGTACATATTAGGGAAGCAATCAGTACTATCTGTCTACTATCTGGTTAATCTCGGGTGTCAACTATAAGTTTCATGTTGGGTGCAAACAAACATTAAAGGAGGCATTATCTGTATTTTTTAACTCAAGCTATTATCTGCCTGCTATCATTGGTTTTGGGTCTATCCACAGTTTGCTACCATCACTCTGGATTTGTGCATGCACTCCTTACATAATCTCACTATGTTTTATTCCTATGCATGTCAGTTATTGTACACAATGGAACTGAACATGTAGAGCAAAAGAGACGAGCCTTGCATGGCAATAATATTTCATGCAGACGTCGCTCCATGGTGGGCGCAAAGGCAGACCCTATCCACCATTTTCAGGTCGTAATCAAGAGGGACATAACTGTTTTGAGGGGGATTCAGAAGCAGAAGACCACTCCTATTTACCCCATGAGGTCTTCGTTCTAACTTGGCATGCTGATGGTGGTAATATCATGCATATGGTGCCTTGCATTGCTTACTGTATGCATCAAAGATGTCACCTTCTTAGTTTAGACATGCTTTGTGTCAATGCCATCTTTTTAGTTTCTTTATCGTATATGTGAATCATGCAATGCCATCTTGTTTAGCCAGGCATCATATATGTGAATTTTGCAATGCTACCCTGGTTAGCCAGTCATTTTATATGTGAATTATATCATGACATCATTTTTTATTACGTGTTAAATATGTCAAAAAATTTAGTACATTCAATTACTCTTCCTGTGCATCAGCCATTCGGCACGGTCATGGAAAAATCTAGAGTGGAAACAAGGTCTTTAGAGCAGACAATGCTATCTGACGAAGCACATGTCTTGCTAGTTACAGATAGCTCCTCAGAGGAGGATTCAGAGACAGATGACTAGTCCTGCCCCCCCCCCCCCCCGAGGTGCATGCTCTAACTTGGTAGGGTTATGTTGCTCATATCGTGCGTATGGTATCTTGCATTGCTATGTCATTTTCTTAGTTTAGACATGCTTTGTGTGAATGCCACCTGTTTAGTGTCTAATTACCATATATGTGAATTATGCAATGCCATCTTGTTGCAAGGCATTATATATGTGAATTATGCAATGCCATGTTGTTTAGCCAAGCGTCATATATGTGAATTATATCATGTCGTCCTTTTTTGTATTTCTCATTGCTTTTGTCGACAATTTTGTATATTCAACTGCTCTTCTTGTGCATCAGCCATTTGAATTGGTGCTGGAGAAATCTGGAGTGAAAACAAGGTCTTCAGAGCAGACAATGCTACCTGCTGAAGCAAATATCTTGCTGGTTATAGATAGCTCTTCAGAGGAGGATTCCGAGGCAGATGACCAGTCCTATTATCCCCCTGAGGTGTATGCTCAAACTTTGCAGGGTTATATTACTCATATCATGCATATGTTGTATTGCAATGCTTATTTTTTACATCTAATACACGATACTGAATGCCATCTCCTTAGTTGACACATCATATATGTGATTGCCCTCTGCTCACTTCCTTAGTATACAAATCATATATTTCAATTATATCAGGCCATGATGTTTACATAGACAGCATGTATCTGAATTATGGCATGCCAACCCATTTTCTACAGACATAATATAGTTATATCATCTCATCATGTTTACATAGTCATCATATCTTGAATCATGTCATTCTATCCGTGAATTATATCATGCCATCATGTTTCCATCGACGGCATGTTTGTGATTTATGATATGCCAACCACTTTAATAGACACATTGTATAGTTATATCATGTCATCCTATTTACATAGTCATCATATTTTGAAGTATGTCATTCTATCATGTTTAGTTAGCCATCATACATGTGAAATTGTGTCATGCTATCCTGTTTAATTAGCCGTCATATATGTGAAATTATGTCCTACTATTCTGTTTGGTTAGACCACATATATGTGAATTATTTCATGCCCTATTTTCTCCCCTACTATCCATTGCACCCGCCTGTCTTACAATGTCTGTACATTCAATTACTTTTCTTGTTTTGTCACACCCTGCATTTTGTAACTTGTCATTTGCATTAATAAAGCATGAAAATTTGGACCAACAAAAACTTTTGCATTATTTGGCTTTTATTTTGGGTTTGGATTTCTCTGTGTGGTTTTTCAAGTGCTCTTTAAAGTCAACTACTCCACCTTTTGTACTTCATCTCCTTGCCCCAAACTTCTGCCTAATGATCATGCCATGTGTATAGTGCAGTATAGTATTTTATTACAAAAATAATTTGGCCAAATAGTATTTTAAAAATTAGTTTTCCAAAAACCTCTGAATTGAGGTTTGCACTATAAGTACTTGATTTGGGGTATGAAAAATATTTCAAAAAGTATATTTGAAACCTATTAGATAAAGGATTCCCATAAACCACAAAGATATAATTTTAAAAGTTACTTTCCCATTTTATTTAAAAGCTTTTTCTTAAGGCCAGAAATGGTCTTTAATAGGGAAAAATTATTTTATTCTTTTAAAAATATTTGAGAAAAATCAGGGAAACTCAATGGACATATATTTTCCATATATATGAGTTTCAACACATGGTCATGATCAAAATATTGGACAAAACCTCCCAAAACCATTTATGCCCATTTCAAGGATTTGAAATATTTCTACAGGAAATATTTTCATAAAAATCCAAGGAAAATCCAGCAAGTCACAAATGCATATTGTTATCACCATGCAAAGCCTCATGTCAATTAAGGTCATTTTGGTTCACCAAAATGCCCCAAAACCCTCTCTAACCAGAATCAAATTTGAACAAGTTTGTACTACCAACTTTCTCTCCTTGACCCCAACTTTTGTGGGCATGTTCATATGACCAAATGAGGCCACTACCCCAAGTGGTGCATCAAGGAGAAGTGATTTGCTCAACTAGATCTACACAAGTTCATTTCTGCTAATTTCTAGGGTTTGCCAAAGCTTCATTAGCAAACTCTTCCAAATGAGCTCATCTTCCTTTTTCCATGTCATTTTGTCATGAAAAACACCCCTGCCAAGTGCCACAGGAAGTAAATTAGTGCAAGTACCCCAAAACCATATCAAACACCTTCTGCATGTTAACTAAAAACCCTGTTTGGGGCTCTTCCACTAATCTCCATGAGCTCCACTCTTTACCACAACCCCTCCTAGTCCTCTTTCACCTCCAATAACAATGGAAAATCCACGGTTCAATTATTGGATGGGTAAAACCCCACTTTCTCTCTCTGGACAGCCCATTTCTCCCTCTTCTTCTACCTCTCTCCTCTCCTAATGGCCACCCAGGGCATCCAAGGCCATCTCCTACTTCTTTACTCCTCCCTAGAGCTACCAGACACCTTTGGCCGTGCCCACTTTACCAAAAAAATGGCATGCCGGCCATTTGCACACTCTGGAGCACGCTACAGTGCGCTCCCGCACTGTAGCCGCCCCCTTCCAACCACCTCCGGCCACCTCGGGCCTCCCCAGCACGCCCGACGATGCGCCTCGACGTCTGCGACATGACATGCCTCTGTCCCCCTCCTCCTTCTCCCTCCTATCGCCCCAGCTCGCACGCGCGACGACCGCCTGAGCACACCAGTGAGCGTGCTCACACACGCGGTGCCTCTGGCCCCCTGCTCCCTCTCTCTCTTCTTTCCCTCGCTCTGGACCAAACCCACGAGCACCCCAGACATGCCCACGCGCGCCCCCGTGACCCACAGCAACGGCAACAACCTCGCCGGTGCACGGGTCTATGGTGAGCCATGGCTCGCCTACTTAAAGGCCTCCCCGATCTCTCCTCTCCTCACCACTCGCTCTCTGCATCTCCAAATCACCCCCCTGCATCCCCAGTTCCTCTCTAGAGCTGCCCGAGCTCGAGATCGAGCTCGAGCTCCGCCGCTTCGGCTCGCCGGAGTTCGCAAGGTACAGGCCTCCTCTGCTCCTCCTCTGGCTCGATCTGGAACCCCCGAGCACCCCTGATCATTTCCCCTTTCTCCCCCGCTTCTTTTGCAGCCGGAAATGGTCGGAACCGATGACGCCCGAAGGTCCTCTGCCACAAGACCTCGTCGCCGGTGAACCAGGCCACCCCGGCGACCCCAACCACCTCCACCCGAATGGCGACTCGACACTGAGTCCATCCGTACCCTCGCCCGACCTCGTCGTGCCCTACATCGACGCCGGTGAGTTTGTCGGCCCTCTGTCGCAGGGTTAGGGATGACAATCGGGCCCCGCCTGTCAGCCTCTCCTCTCCATCGCCCCTCTCTCTCTCGCTAATGCCTGGGCCCTGCCCGTCAGGTTTAAACCCGGCGCACGCGCGTGCACCAGTGCGCTGGGCCGCCTCTTTGACTGGGCCTGCTGCGCTGCGGCTGTTCTGGCCCAGCAGGCATAGAGCCCTTTTTCCTTTTCTTTTTCTATAACTTTTCCAAAAAATCCACAGGATTAAATAATAATCCAAATGCAATAATTCCAACTCCTAAATTCTTGTAATAATCCCACCTATTTATTGGTGCAGTTTTCATTCACATCAAACCAACTTTTCTTCACTTTTCAAATTTAAATTTGAATTTGAGCATTTATGCCAGTCATTTAAAATTCCTAGCACTACTTCCATGACTCCAAATCCAAAACTAGGAATTCTCCCCTTCTTAGTTTCCACCCTAGTATTTAACAAAAATGAGTTGACATTTTTCTGAGCACTTTGGTTTTTCTGTTTTATTATTGCCTTATTTTCTCGTTATTATTTTGCGACGATAGATTGCATTGCTGACGAAGGAGTTGGACGAGAAGACTTTGAAGACCCAGAAGACTTTGTTGAGCCAGGCAAGCAGCCCTTTGACCATGTCTATGAAACCCTTTTTATGCATTTCATATAGCACTTTATTATTGTTGCATCGGAATCATGGTGAGATGGTAGCCACTTTGGTGGGTTGCCTTCATTTCCTCCTTGTTGATACTTGCATTGTGCATGACCCTACCTTCTTATGAGGGTTATGCCGGTGGGAGTAGATAGGATGCTAAAGTAGTTGCTATGCAAAAAGGGACGGGAATATGCATGGTGATGGAGACAAAGTATTTTCAAAAGACTTTTCGAAAACCCCCATCGGGTGCCACTTATGCCCAGGGGAGATGATGAGTTTGGTAGCCACTTGATGATGAAGTGGTGTACCGAGGAAAGTGTGTGTGTTGTTTTTCAAAATGGATTGGTTAAAGTTGCGACCGTTATTCCAACCTTACATGCGCAACCACTCTACCCTTGTATGGGAAAGGGCATTATTGATTACCTAGGCCGATACTATCTTGGAGCCCGCATTACTAGTGATGGGAGAGTTGTTGGTGCGCTCTCTCAAGACGGGGTCGTGCCAGGTAGGGCGGCCAAGAACATTTTTATGGGGCACCGGACACACCGTTGGAACCCCGTGCCAGTGGTATGTGATGAATATGGGAGCAAGGCTCCACAATTTTTAAGTTGTGAAATGTTGGGCACGGGGGTTACTACCAATCGAGTGGACTCCATGTTAGTGTCGTCTAGGGAAAGATAGTGATTGGGTGCTTACCCCGGGTACTTGAGGTACCGCAGGTCGTGGATGACACGGAAGTTCCCCGGATCTTGTGGGTAAAGTGTGCAACCTCTGCGGAGTGTAAAACTATTTGAATAGCCGTGTCCACGGTCAAGGACAGTTGGGTAACCGCTCTTGGGCTACGTCCACTTGTTTAGAAACCAGTGTGTGTGGGAAGTACTTCTTGGGTCAAGTCAAAGGACTTGGCATGAATGAGTTGGGTTGGAGCCCACTCCCTTTATGTTGATATCTGTAACCAACCCCTATGGTTACTTGAATTCATGCGATGCATGGTTTACCAATTATTGAACATGTCATAACACAACAAAAATTAGCTTTTTCCAAATGTTTACCTATGTCATGCATTGTTGTATCTTGAGCCAAAACATGGGTTGCTTGCGAGTACATTCAAAGTACTCATTGGCTTGCCACTGGTTATTTAATTGGCCAGGCCTGGAAGAACAGGAGTTCGAAGAAGAGTTCTTTGGAGATGAACATGCGAACTAGGACGTTTCCCAGTTAGAATGCATGTAGGGTTAAGGCAGATGGCATGGGTTCTACTTATCGACGAAGATTTCCGCTGCTTAAGTTTATTTGATATTCAGCCCTTGTGGCTTTATCTATGTAAGACTTGACCATAATGGTCATAATTTGTGTAAGACGGTATGTATGGATGTAAGACTCTTGTTATTCAGCTTCTGTGTGTTAAGTGAGCATTGATCTCTGGGATCATTGTACACGTGCATTCGGTGATCATGACTTATGAGTCAGGGTCCCCACAGAGCTGGTATCAGAGCCATCCTGACTGTAGGAAGCCTTAGTTAGCATGGACGTTAGTTAGCTTGAGACCATCTAAACTTCTCTTCTTTTCGAAAGCTTACCCAACCCGAGATATATTTCCCTTATTGACCTCTCCCGTTCAACCTTTGTAGATGGATGACGTACCCGAAGACTTCCTGACCACCGGATTTCCCGTGCTTCTCGAGGATAGCCTCAAGAAGTGCCAGTTTCACCGAGCCCCCATTTTCGCCTACCATGAGCATTGGATCAATGAAACCGAGACGGAGTATCATGTGGAAGTGATCGTGAAGGCTAATGACTCTCCAACAAGCTGGTTCTACGAGGGACCCTAGATGGCAACACTGGTTCTTGCCGTCGAGACGGCAACCCTCAAGGCACTCACCCGCCTCCGAGACCTTCTTCTAGAGATGGCAGACGAGTTGGCAACCCGCTTCTTGCCTTATCGGAAGGAAGGTGAGGATGAGAGCAGTGCGCCAGCTCCACCATTAGAAGAAGGACTTCCACTCCGATTCCAGACCTACTTCAGCCTTTGTGCAGATAGTTTGGCACAACATTTGGCCTCGGAATCAATGGAGCTCCAAAAGGAACTTCATCAGACCAAGGCACTTCTTCGCCAAACACAAGGGAAGACGGATAGGATCAAGAAGGAAGGTGCTCCCCCTGGTCAGCCCGCGATCGCATACCGAGGCAGAAGACCCCCAAAGGATGGGGAACCACCACATCAGCACCGCATGAGCGCAAGGGATTACCGCAAGCTCTTCACACCACCGGCAAAGCAACGTCGTGTTGAGCTCCTCCACTCCCCCACCCCTTCGAGCAATGAAGGAAGTCAGGCCACCGATGACGAGGAGGAAGAGCCAGAAGAGCCAGTCTACGCGACCGAGCATTCCACCACTTAGGCATCATTCGCAACCCGGATATGCCCGTTAGTAACCCCTACGGTAGGATAGGTCGTGTACCCCTATGCGAAGTCGAGTCCTTGTAATGGTTCATATGAAACCATGTAGTGTTGTGTTTGCTTTTGATGTGTTTGATGGACGTCGTGCTTTCCTACGGGAACTTGTAAGCGACTACATCACCCATTTGGATTTTAATGAATGTGTTTGGCCTTTTGGCCCTTGCATGAAAACAATTAGTGTCATACCAACCCCCTTACTAGGCATCCCATCTATATTGCTTTCCCCATCTTTCCCAATCATGAGACCTTGACCGCTCCAACAGGATGCCTGTTGTAACTCGTACTGGTACCTCTACCCAGCAGCAAGAAGCTGCAGGTTCAACCGGAGCAGAAGCAAGTCAGGACCAAACCCAAGGACAAGCTCCACCACCGCCACCACCTCCAAACATGGACATGGCTCAGCTTCTCCAAGCCTTCCGAGAGGAACGCCAAGCCAACACTACAGCCCTCCAGATGATTGCTCAAGCTGTCAATCGCCAACCGGCGGGAAACGGCAATGGACATTCCACGTTGGTGGAGTTCAAGAAGCATGCACCACCCACCTTCATCGAGAATGCTGAACCCCTGGATGCAGACGACTGGGTCCGCATCATTGAGGATCTGCTGGAACTAGTCGGATGCACTGAGGACCGTGAGAAGGTGGCATATGCTGCTCACTGTCTCGGGGGAACTGCCAGAGCTTGGTGGGATGGATTCAAGGCCATGCATGCTGAGCAAAACATCACTTGGAATGACTTCAAGGAAGAATTCCGCAAGGCCCACATTCCTTCCGGAATCATGGCCATCAAGAAGCATGAGTTCCGAGCCCTGAAGCAAGGAAGTAGCACTGTCAAGGAGTACAGGCAGAAGTTTAGTGTTCTCTCAAGGTATGCTCCTGAGGATGTCAGCACTGATGCTGCCAAAAGGGAGCGCTTCATGGAAGGCTTTAACCAGACTCTGCAGTACTCGGTTGTTGTGTGTGACTGCCCGACCTTTCCTGATCTGGTGAACAAGGCACTCATGCTTGAAGACAAGCGACGTGCTTTGGATGATACCGGTAAGCGCAAGATGATCAGCAAGGGTAGCTCTAGCAACCAGAAGCCTCGCCCGTGGCAGCCAGCCCCGGTCAAGCCAACCTATCAGCAGCCAAGAGCCCCTGCACCTCGCACCAACTATCAGCCTCAACAGTATGCCAACCCCATGCCAGCTTTCAACAACCCCAATAACAATGCCAGAAAGAGCAGCAACCCCAATCAAGTCACTTGCTTCAGATGTGGTCAGGCAGGACACTACTCCAAGTATTGCCCCAACAAGAAGCCCGACGTCCCGCGCCCCAATGCGCAGAACCCAGGGCAAGGCCATGGAATTCCACCAAGGAACCAAGCTCCCCGCAACCTGCCCAACAACGTCAAGGGTTGTGTGAATCATGTCACTGCTGAAGAAGCCCAGGAAGACCCGGACGTCGTGCTGGGTACGTTCCTTGTTAACTCAACACCTGCAACTGTCTTGTTTGATTTTGGAGCCACGCATTCATTTGTCACCCAAGAGTTTGCATTAAAAAGTGGCATGACCCCTACACCCCTGAATAACCCTATGGTGGTGCAAACCCCCGGAGCAGAGATGAGAACCAAGATAGGATGTAAAGGAGTCAGAATTGTCATTAATGAGGTAGACTTCCTAGCAGACCTTATCGTCTTAAGATCACAAGGCTTGGATGTGATCTTAGGAATGAATTGGCTCATCAAGCACCAAGGCTTGTTAGATTGCGCCAACCGGACCGTCACTGTAACCAATGACCAAGGAGTCGAAGTTAAATTTGCCTCCAACCCCTCCTCTGCTCAAGCCAACCAAGTCAACAGTCTGACTGAAGTCGGATTGGAGCAAGTGCCGGTGGTATGCGAATACCCCGATGTCTTTCCTGATGAGCTACCGGGAATGCCTCCAGACCGAGACATTGAGTTCATCATCGAGCTCATGCCCGGAGCAGGACCCATCTATAAGAAGCCCTATAGAATGGGATCGGAAGAGTTAGCAGAGTTGAAGAAGCAACTAGAAGAGAAGTTGAGGAAGGGATTTATCCGCCCTAGTGCCTCCCCTTGGGGATCACCTATTCTGTTTGTGGCAAAGAAGGACGGTACCATCCGCTTGTGCATTGACTACCGCTCCCTCAATGAAGTTACAATCAAGAACAAGTATCCACTTCCCAAGATTGAAGAACTGTTTGATCAACTCAATGGGGCCAAGGTGTTCTCCAAGATCGACCTCAGATCTGGGTACTACCAGCTGAAAATCAGACCCCAAGATATTCCGAAGACGGCATTTGTAACCAGATATGGCCTGTATGAGTGCACGGTCATGTCCTTTGGATTGACTAATGCCCCAGCTTACTTCATGTATCTCATGAATAAGGTCTTCATGGAATATTTGGACAAGTTTGTCGTTGTCTTCATTGATGACATTCTTGTCTTCTCAAAGATGGAAGAAGAGCACGAGCAACACTTGAGGATGGTCCTAGACAAGCCGAGAGCACCAACTGTATGCCAAGTTCAGCAAGTGCGAATTTTGGCTACGTGAAGTTGGATTATTGGGTCATGTTTTGACCAAAGAAGGATTGTCGGTCGATCCCTCTAAGATTGAAGTCGTGACTGAATGGCAATCCCCAAGCAATGTGAAGGAAGTCAGAAGCTTCCTCGGACTTGCAGGATATTACCGCAAGTTCGTTGAAGGATTCTCAAGCATTGCACGACCCATGACTCAGCTCTTGAAGAAGGACAAGAAGTTTGAATGGACGCCGAAGTGGGAAGAAAGCTTCCAAGAGCTGAAGAAGAGATTGACCACTGCCCCAGTTTTGGCCACACCAGATATACACAAGGAATTTGTGATATATTGTGATGCGTTGAGAACTGGACTGGGAGGTGTTCTGATGCAAGAGGGCAGAGTCGTAGCTTACCTTTCGAGGCAACTATGGCCTCATGAAGATAACTATGCTACTCATGACCTCGAGTTGGTAGCTGTAGTTCATGCCCTGAAGACATGGCGACATTACCTCCTAGGGAAGCGGTGTGAGATATACACGAATCAAAAAAGTCTAAAGTATATTTTCACTCAGAAGGAATTGAACATGAGGCAAAGAAGATGGCTAGAGTTGATCAAGGATTATGACCTTAGTGTTCAATACCACCCTGGAAAGGATAATGTGTGGTAGCAGATGCATTAAGCAGAAAGGCTTGTTCCTTGAATACTATGCTTAAGGACAGGCTACCCACCTTGTATGAAGAACTGGAAAGCTTCGGGTTGGAACTGGTTGCACCAGGATTCTTGGCCAACCTCGAAGTTAGGCCTACCTTGGTAGATGATGTTAAGGAAGCTCAGAAGGGACACGAAAGTATTGGAGGCATCAAGAGGAAGATCAAGGCAGGCAAGGCCCCAGGATTCTCAGAGGATGAGCAAGGAATTGTGCGGTTTGGGAATCGCATTTGCATACCCAACAAGATTGAGCTCAAGAATTTGATCTTGCAAGAAGCTCATGACACCCCGTATTCCATCCACCCCGGAGGAACCAAGATGTATCAAGACCTAAAGGAAAGATTCTGGTGGCATGGCATGAAGAGAGAGATAGCCACTTTCGTCGCTAAGTGTGACATATGCCAAATGGTCAAAGCTGAACATCAGCGACCCGCTGGATTGTTACAGTCTCTCAAGGTGCCTGAATGAAAATGGGATAAAGTCGGAATGGACTTCATCACTGGATTACCCAGGTCAAATAAGGGACATGACTCCATCTGGGTCATAGTCGACCACTTGACCAAAGTAGCCCATTTCATTCCTCTCAAAATGACTTACAAGGGAAACCAGCTAGCCAACCTCTACATCAACAGAATCGTAAGCCTTCATGGTGTTCCCAAGGATATTGTGTCAGACCAAGGAACACAGTTTACCTCAAGATTCTAGAAGAAGTTCCAAGAGGCCATGGGGACCAAGTTGTCCTTCAGCACTGCTTTCCACCCACAGACCGGAGGTCAGACAGAGCGAGTGAATCAGATACTCGAAGACATGCTCCGAGCTTGTGTCTTAGCATATGGAGCTAGGTGGGAAGATTGCCTCCCTTTCGCCGAGTTCTCCTACAACAATAGTTATCAGTCAAGCCTCTAGATGGCACCATTTGAGGTGTTGTACGGACGCAAGTGTCGCACACCCCTTAATTGGTCAGAGACCGGAGAAGGACTAGTCTTTGGGCCCGATATCCTTCGTGAAGCAGAAGAGCAAGTCCAGCTTATCAAAGAGCGTTTGAAGACTGCCAAGTCAAGGCCGAAGAGCTACGCTGACTCACGTCGGAGAGACATGACCTTCCGAGTTGGAGACCATGTCTATCTCTGGGTCACACCTCTCAAGGGAACCCAACGCTTCCATGTCAAAGGAAAACTCGCACCAAGATACATCGGCCCCTTCGAGATCACTCAACGGCGAGGAGAAGTGGCTTACTAGTTGGAATTGCCACCTGAACTATCCGATATGCACAACGTATTCCACGTGTCACTACTCCAGAAGTGTCTCCAAGTTCCAGACAAACCTGATCTTTACAAGGACGTCGATCACCAAGCCATTGACCTCCAGCCCGATTTGACTTATCATGAGAGGCCCATCTGCATTTTAGATGAGGCTGAGCGACGCACTCGAAGCTGCACGATCAAGTACTTCAAGGTCCAGTGGAGCAACCACACTGAAGCAGAAGCAACCTGGGAACGTGAAGACTACCTTAGATCTGAGTTTCCGTATCTCTTTAAAGCCTAGTTTAGGAATCTCGGGGACGAGATTCTTCTAAGGGGGGTAGGTCTGTCACACCCTGCATTTTGTAACTTGTCATTTGCATTAATAAAGCATGAAAATTTGGACCAACAAAAACTTTTGCATTATTTGGCTTTTATTTTGGGTTTGGATTTCTCTGTGTGGTTTTTTAAGTGCTCTTTAAAGTCAACTACTCCACCTTCTGTACTTCATCTCCTTGCCCCAAACTTCTGCCCAATGATCATGCCATGTGTATAGTGCAGTATAGTATTTTCTTACAAAAATAATTTGGCCAAATAGTATTTTCAAAAATTAGTTTTCCAAAAACCCCTAAATTGAGGTTTGCACTACAAGTACTTGATTTGGGGTATGAAAAATATTTCAAAAAGTATATTTGAAACCTATTAGATAAAGGATTCCCATAAACCACAAAGATATAATTTTAAAAGTTACTTTCCCATTTTATTTAAAAGCTTTTTATTAAGGCCAGAAATGGTCTTTAATAGGGAAAAATTATTTTATTCTTTTAAAAATATTTGAGAAAAATCAGGGAAACTCAGTGGACATATATTTTCCATATATATGAGTTTCAACACATGGTCATGATCAAAATATTGGACAAAACCTCCCAAAACCATTTTGCCCATTTCAAGGATTTGAAATATTTCTACAGGAAATATTTTCATAAAAATCCAAGGAAAATCCAGCAAGTCACAAATGCATATTGTTATCACCATGCAAAGCCTCATGTCAATTAAGGTCATTTTGGTTCACCAAAATGCCCCAAAACCCTCTCTGACCAGAATCAAATTTGAACAAGTTTGTACTACCAACTTTCTCTCCTTGACCCCAACTTTTGTGGGCATGTTCATATGACCAAATGAGGCCACTACCCCAAGTGGTGCATCAAGGAGAAGTGATTTGCTCAACTAGATCTACGCAAGTTCATTTCTGCTAATTTCTAGGGTTTGCCAAAGCTTCATTAGCAAACTCTTCCAAATGAGCTCATCATCCTTTTCCCTGTCATTTTGTCATGACAAACACCCCTGCCAAGTGCCACAGGAAGTAAATTAGTGCAAGTACCCCAAAACCATATCAAACACCTTCTGCATGTTAACTAAAAACCCTGTTTGGGGCTCTTCCACTAATCTCCATGAGCTTCACTCTTTACCACAACCCCTCCTAGTACCCTTTCACCTCCAGTAACAACGGCAAATCCACAGTTCAAATATTGGATGGGTAAAACCCCACTTTCTCTCTTTGGACAGCCCATTTCTCCCTCTTCTTCTACCTCTCTCCTCTCCTACTGGCCACCAGGGCATCCAAGGCCATCTCCTACTTCTTTACTCCTCCCTAGAGCTACCAGACACCTTTGGCCGTGTGCACTTTACCAAAAAAAATGGCATGCCGGCCATTTGCACGCTCTGGAGCGCGCTACAGTGAGCTCCCGCACTGTTGCCACCCCCTTCCAACCGCCTTCGGCCACCTCGGGCCTCCCCAGCGTGCCCGACGATGCGCCTCGATGTCTGTGACATGCCACGCCTCTGTCCCCCTCCTCCTACTCCCTCCTCTCGCCCCAGCTCGCACGCGCGCCGACCGCCCGAGCGCACTAGTGAGCATGCTCACACACGCGGTGCCTCTGGCCCCCTGCTCCCTCTCTCTCTTCTTTCCCTCGCTCTGGACCAAACCCACAAGCACCCCAGACAAGCCCACGCGCGCCCCCGTGACCCACAGCAACGGCAACAACCTAGTCGGCGCACGGGTCTACGGTGAGCCGTGGCTCGCCTACTTAAAGGCCGCCCCGAGCTCTCCTCTCCTCACCACTCACTCTCTGCATCACCAAATCACCCCCTGCACCCCCAGTTTCTCTCCAGAGCTGCCCGAGCTCAAGATCGAGCTCGAGCTCCTCCGCTTCCGCTCACCGGAGTTCGCGAGGTACAGGCCTCCCCGCTCCTCCTCTGCCTCGATCTGGAACTCCTGAGCACCCCTGATCATTTCCCCTTTCTCCCCCACTTCTTTTGCAGCCGGAAACGGCCGGAACCGACGACGCCCGAAGGTCCTCCGCCGCGAGACCTCGTCGCCGGCGAACCAGGCCACCCCGCCGACCGCAACCACCTCCACCCGAACGGCGACTCGACGTTGAGTCCATCCGTACCCTCACCCGACCTCACCGTGCCCTACATCGACGCTGGGTTAGGGATGACAGGCGGGCCCCGCCTGTCAGCCTCTCCTCTCCATCGCCCCTCTCTCTCTCGCTGACGCCTGGGCACCGCTCGTCAGGTTTAAACCTGGCGCGCGCGCATGCACCAGTGCGCTGGGCCGCCTCTCTGACTGGGCCTGCTACGCTGCGGCTGTTCTGGCCCAGCAGTCACAGAGCCCTTTTTCCTTTTCTTTTTTTGTGACTTTTCGAAAAAATCCACAGGATTAAATAATAATCCAAATGCAATAATTGCAACTCCTAAATTCTTGTGATAATCCATCTATTTATTGGTGCAGTTTTCATTCACATCAAACCAACTTTTCTTCATTGTTCAAATTTAAATTTGAATTTGAGCATTTATGCCTGTCATTTAAAATTCCTAGCACCGCTTCCATGACTCCAAATCCAAAACTAGGAATTTTCCCCTTCTTAGTTTCCACCCTAGTATTTAACAAAAATGAGTTAACATTTTTCTGAGCACTTTGGTTTTTCTGTTTTATTATTGCCTTATTTTCTCGTTATTATTTTGCGATGATAGATTGTGTTGCTGACGCAGGAGTTGGACCAGAAGACTTTGAAGACCCAGAAGACTTTGTTGAACCAGGCAAGCAACCCTTTGACCATGTCTATGAAACCCTTTTTATGCATTTCATATAGCACTTTATTATTGTTGCATCAGAATCATGATGAGATGGTAGCCACTTTGGTGGGTTTCCTTCATTTCCTCCTTGTTGATACTTGCATTGTGCATGACCCTACCTTCTTATGAGGGTTATGCCGGTGGGAGTAGATAGGATGCTAAAGTAGTTGCTACGCAAAAAGGGACGGGAATATGCATGGTGATGGAGACAAAGTATTTTCAAAAGACTTTTCGAAAACCCCCATCGGGTGCCACTTATGCCTGGGGGAGATGATGATTTGGGTAGCCACTTGATGATGAAGTGGTGTACCGAGGCAAGTGTGTGTGTTGTTTTTCAAAATGGATTGGTTTAAGTTGCGACCGTTATTCCAACCTTACATGTGCAACCACTCTACCGTTGTATGGGAAAGGGCATTATTGATTACCTAGGCCGATACTAGTTGGAGCCTGCATTACTAGTGAGGGGAGAGTTGTTGGTGCGCTCTCTCGAGACGAGGTCGTGCCAGGTAGGGTGGCCAAGAACATTTTTATGGGGCACCGGACACACCGTTGGTACCCCGTGCCAGTGGTATGTGATGAATATGGGAGCAAGGCTCCACAATTATTAAGTTGTGAAATGTTGGGCACGGGGGTTACTACCAATCGAGTGGACTCCATGTTAGTGTCGTCTAGGGAAAGACAGTGATTGGGTGCTTACCCCGGGTACTTGAGGTACCGCGGGTCGTGGATGACACGGAAGTTTCCCGGATCTTGTAGGTAAAGTGTGCAACCTCTGCAGAGTGTAAAACTATTCGAATAGCCGTGTCCATGGTCAAGGACAGTTGGGTAAACGCTCTTGGGCTACGTCCACTTGTTTACAAACCAGTGTGTGTGGGAAGTACTTCTTGGGTCAAGTCAAAGGACTTGACATGAATGAGTTGGGTTGGAGCCCACTCCCTTTATGTTGATATCTGTAACCAACCCCTATGGTTACTTGAATTCATGCGATGCATGGTTTTCCAGTTATTGAACATGTAATAACACAACAAAAATTAGCTTTCTGCAAAAGTTTACCTATGTCATGCATTGTTGTATCTTGAGCCAAAACATGGGTTGCTTGCGAGTACATTCAAAGTACTCATTGGCTTGCCACTGGTTATTTAATTGGCCAGGCATGGAACAACAGGAGTTCAAAGAAGAGTTCTTTGGAGACGAACATGCGAACTAGGACGTTTCCCAGTCAGAATGCCTGTAGGGTTAAGGCAGATGGCATGGGTTCTACTTATCGATGAAGATTTCCGCTGCTTAAGTTTATTTGATATTCAGCCCTTGTGGCTTTATCTATGTAAGACTTGACCATAATGGTCATAATTTGTGTAAGACGGTATGTATGGATGTAAGACTCTTGTTATTCATCTTTTG
Source organism: Triticum urartu (assembly GCF_056163025.1). Lineage (NCBI taxonomy): Eukaryota > Viridiplantae > Streptophyta > Magnoliopsida > Poales > Poaceae > Triticum > Triticum urartu. The sequence goes on from NC_141875.1 coordinate 231,427,073, forward strand.
TGTGTTCAGTGAGCATTGATCTCTGGGATCACTGTACACGTGCATTCGGTGATCACGACTTATGAGTCAGGGTCCCCACATGTTTATTAGCCATTTCAATTGGAGGGGGTGATGGAAGTATCTATGGGAGTAAAAACATGGTCTTCCAAAAAGATCGTGCTACCTGTCGATGCATATAGAACCACGGTTGTACCTGCCCAAGAACCAGCCCCACCACACATAACCCAGACTCACGTAGATTGTACCCCTATCTAGTTGGACAGAGAACCAGCTACACCCCTTCTAACCCCAACCCCAGCAGATAGTAACCCAGTTCCCGTTGACACAACACCGTCTCCACCACGGAGCACCCAAACATGAGTAGTTAATAAGGCAACTGCAGTGCCCAAAGCATGAGGACCACCACTCCAAACCCCAAGTCAACGCTTAAAGCAGAAGAAGAATTGTTCTCAGGTCAGGTTCCATTTCCATGGTTCATACTACTTTGCTCTTGCATCACTGTATTTACTCATACCAACTAATTTCAAATTTGAAGGATGCAACTGAAACTCCAATGGCGCAATAGGTATGTTCTAAACCTGTTTCTTTAATGTGTTTGCTGTTGTAACTTGCTCTATGTTGATTTCAGTTTCAATTGAATAAACAGTTATGTTCTCATGCCATGCACATTACAAGTGTTGTTATTGCTGTGTAGTTTCCCACACTTATATTCTGTCTATGCTGCTTTGTCTTAAATAGATATGATTCGAACTATATCTATCTTGATTTGGCAACATAAACTAGAATGATATAGACCATACAGTGACCATACTACATAGATATATGTTTGTTTCATGCTGTTATCCTGTCCACCATACTACTGAACTGGTTTACCAAAATGAGTTTCACATACTACATTGTAAACATGTGATGTGTTTGTTTGTTTCTCTTTTAGAACGCAGTTAAAATATTGGAGAAGAGTACCCCGTTATGCAATGGTAAAGGAAGTAATGCAGATAAGGTTTAAGATAGTGAGACATCCCTGTTGGTCTCCAAGAAAGCTGATAAAAACTATATTGAAGACATTGAGACAACCCCCAAGTCCTATCTTGATGTAGTGTTCGAGTTACGGGCTACTACTACTGGCACCAGCTCTTCGAACTCGCTGCCTGTATCAGTTTGGCTTCTTGAGTCTCAACTTCAAGTTGAAAGACATTGATCAGATGTTATGCAACAGGAAGTTGAAGGACTGAGGAAGTCCCTGCAGAATTCAGATGCATACTTTCTGGTGCAACAGCAAGTGCTGGAGGATTTAAGCGCCAAACAAGAGAAAGTTAATAAGCTTGCTAAGCATCTTGCTAGCATTATGGGTACCCAGGATATTGTTTCTTGAGCTCTTCTGAAGTGGTTTCAGTTATGGACTTGTTTTGCTGCGACGTTTGTATGCAGCTTTGTTCCCTATATTTGCACTGGTGGCGAACTTTGATGCCCAATGGATGTAATATGTGTGATAGCCATGATAGCCTAGCGTAAGTTGCTTGCTAATTTATTTCCTTATTGCCTAGTTTATTTGTTTTATTGTAGTCAGTGCAGTTCTTTTTTCGCGGTTTTCTAGTGGCCGCAATAACCTATTTTTTAAAACTAGGCCACAATAACCATGGGCTACATATTTACTGTAGTTAACATGGGCCTCATACGGGCCATAGAAACAAGTGCCCTTCTACGGGGCGTTGAAACAATGGGCCTTATACGGGCCGTAGACACAATGGGCCTTCTACGGGTCGTATCATCAGTGGGCCTTCTCCGGGTCGTATGATTGGTTGGCCAAACATGGGCCAATAACAGACCACATTATGGTCGTAAATAGGCTAGAGTTGAAATTTTCTGTTCATGGGCCGACCATAACGGCCCGTCGTTAATCGGCCATATTTGATGACGTTATGAAAACGGCCCAACGTATTAACGGGCCACAAATGGGCCGACTGTAACCACGGGCTGAATTTAGCACACAAGCAGAAAATGATAGTAACGGGCCGTAAGTAAACGAATGCTGGAAATGAGCCCAAGAATAAATGGGCCCTGAGAAGGCCGAAAGACAACATGGGCTGGAAACGGCCCAACGGAATAATGGGCCGTTAATGGGTATAAAGTGATACATTGTTCATTACGGGCCAGTTTCACCACGTGTCGTTAATGGGTATAAAGTGATACACTGTTCATTACGGGCCAGTTTCACCACGTGGCGTTAATGGGTATAAATTGATGCACTATTATTATGGGGCAGTTTTACCATGGGTCGTTAATGGGCCGAGAGTTACTAAGGGCCTCATATGGGACGAAAGATGTCATGGGCCATACATGGGGTGGAAGTTAAAACAGGCTGGAATTATATTGGATGGCCCAGATGTGGCTACTGGGCCTAATTCGGATAGGCCGTAAACGGGCACTAGGTTAGCGGGCTGTAAATGGGCTATATGAGAACATGCCGTTAACAGGCTTGCCGTGGGTCGGCCCGCCACCTTTTGACCAAGTCAAACGGGCCAGCCTTTTCACAGGAATGGGCCTCTGTTGGGCCATGCCACGTGTCGACGTATCATAGGCGCTTTGGGTCCAATGAGTGGATGACATCTATCCCAACGGTGAGCTGACACGTGTTTCCTCCAGCCAATGATGATTTTACACATGGAAAATCCCCATTGGTCGGGGTTGTTAACGGCTTATCGGATCCAAAACCGCACCCAATAGCTTAACAACGTTCCATTACGGTGGATGCCACGTGTCGGTCACTCTTGACGAAAGCACTTCTGTGACACGTGATTTATCGTCATGGAAGTGGACACTTCCGTGATGATAATTTTGGTAATGTCATGGAACACTTCCACGACAGCACAGGTATGACTATCTTGATTCTGTCATAAAATTGTCATGGATGTCCATGCATGACAGAAAATGTGACCTACTATGACAAACACGTATCAACACAGAAGTGTATTTTTTTGTAGTGACGGCAACGAGAGCAATCCCAAGGATGCCGCAAGGAAGAAAGTGGTGCAGCGCCCAATATACTTCGTCAGCTCCTTATTACAGGGGGCTAGAATGAGGTACTCTAGCATGCAAAAGTTGATCTTTGGTCTCATTATAGCCTCAAGGAAACTGTGCCACTACTTCCAAGCCCATGAGATCACGGTTGTCACTCGTTTCCCATTGCAAAGGATACTCCGAAACCCTGAGGCAACTGGCAGAATAGTGGAATGGGCTTTGGAGTTATCCAGCTTTGGTTTGAAGTTTGAGAGAACTTCAACTATTCAAAGCAGGGGATTGGCAGAGTTTATTGCAGAATGGATGCCAACCCCTGATGAGGGAAGGACAGAGACAGCTCTCCCCGGCAAGGAATCACCCCCAAGAATGAATTGTGTATTTTGATGGTGCTTTTTCCCTACAAGGCGCAGGGGCTGGCATGCTTCTTGTTGCCCCCTCCGGGGAGCACTTGAAGTACGTCATCCAGATGCACTTTTCCCGGGAAGAAGCCACCAATAATACAATAGAGTATGAAGGGCTCCTTGTCGGGCTCAGGATTGCAGCAGAATTGGGAATTAAGAAGATGATCATTCGAGGAGATTCATAGCTCGTGGTGAGACACGTCAACAAAGATTACCAAAGCCCATTCATGGAAGCATACATTGAGGAAGTAAGGAGATTGGAGGAGCACTTTGACGGGCTGCAAACAAAGCACGTACCCCGTGCGGAAAACGGCATAGTTGATCACTTGTCAAAGTGTGCTGCGCAGAAGCTTCCTATGGAACCAGAAACTTTTGTTCTCCATCTCTCTCAACCCTCCCTATCACCATCCACAATGGCTCGGAAAAGGAGAAAGATGGACTACGGTAAGACTCTCCCGGCAAAGCCATGCGCCCACGGCAGAGACCCTGCCAAAAACAACTCCTCATAGCCTGCCGAACCACCCCTCCATCCGGGCCAATGGACCCCGCGAACGAGGCTTGTGCTCCCGCAGCCGACGAGGAGCCGCTAGTCCTCGTTACCGAGCCCCAGGCTCCAACTTGGGCGAGGCACATTGTCCACTTCCTCCCAACCGGAGAACACCCTGGAAATCATGATGAAGCTAAAAGAGTAGCCCGGAGGGCCAGTATGTATCAGTTTGCCGATGACACTCTGTACAGAAGGAGGCCCAATGGTGTGAAATTGAAGTGTGTTTGCCAGGAGGATGGAAAGGAACTGCTGGCTGAGATTCACAGAGGAATGTGCGGCTCACACATTGGATCAAGGGAATTAGTTGGGAAAGCATTCCGGCAAGGATTCTATTGGCCTAGAGGCCTCCAAGATGCAGTTGAGCTCGTCACGAAATGTGAAGCCTATCGGTTCCTTTCCAAGAGAACACACCTGCCTGCCCAAGCCCTTCAGACAATCCTTCTAACATGGCCAGTTTCGGTCTGGGGGCTCGATATCCTCGGCCCCTTCCCCCGAGCAATCGGGGGCTTTGAATTCTTGTTCGTTGCCATCGACAAGTTTACAAAGTGGCCGGAACTGACTGCTGTGAGAAAGGTGACTGCTCAGGCAGCTATCATGTTCTTGAAGGAATTGATGTGTCGTTTTGGAGTTCCGGCAAGGATCATCACAGACAACGGCACCCAATTCACGATCCACACCTTCATGCGATATGTTCGCACCCTCGGATGCAACATCTCATTCACTTCTGTGGCACACCCCCAGAGCAATGGAAAAGCTGAGAGGGCGAACGCTGAAGTGCTTTGTGGACTCAAGACAAGAACTTTTGATACACTGTAGAAGCACGGCAGGCGGTGGATCGAGTAGCTGCCGGAAGTTCTCTGGTCCCTGAGAACGACACCTAACCGAGCTACCGGGTAGACTCCCTTCTCACTAGTCTACGGGGCAGAAGCAGTTATCCCCACAGAACTCATTTACGGGTCCCCTCAAGTGCTTTCCTACGATGAAGTAGCGCAAGATCAGCACTGGCGTGACGACGATGTGCTACTTGAGGAGAACCGTCTCCGGGCTGCTACGCGTGCTGCATGCTACCAGCAAGCCCTGTGTCGCTATCATAGCCGCAGGGTTCATGCCCGATGTTTTGAGGAAGGTGACCTTGTCCTTAGGCGTGTTCAGTCCACCAAGGGTACAAACAAGTTATCACCGAAGTGGGAAGGCCCTTACCGGGTGGTACGAGTCTCCATACCTGGCGCAGTCCGTCTGGAAACCGGAGATGGCACATAGTTGCAAAATTCATGGAATATTGAGCATCTCCATAAGTTCTACCCATAAGGCACAAAGGCTGTCGGGCCCTGCCCGGCAGCCACCCATTGTACATGGCCTTGCCGAAGTTGCATGTAACCCGCTGTACAAGCCAGGGCGATGACCCCGTGCGAGATAAAATAAAGAAGCGCTATAGGGGGCCCAACTAAGATTCCATGCATGCACAAGCACATCCAGATCATTGCATACACATTTCATGAGCATTTGCATATGCATATAGATAGGATTGCATCCTGCATTCATTCTCATCTACATGGAGTTCTAGGTTCCTGCCATGAACTTGACTCCGACGAGGGACAAGAAGATTGCACGGCACCGTGGTCGGATTACGGGTTCCGGCAAACCCTTGAGGTTCGAACTTTGGGGTGCGCACGAAGATCTCTCCCTAGCTCGCTCTCGCAATGATCTCAAGGCCTAGCTCACCGAACCCAAGGAACAAGAGACACGAGAGTTTTATACTGGTTCGGGCCACCGTTGTGGTGTAATACCCTATTCTAGTGTTGTGTGGTGGATTGCCTCATGGGCAAGGGATGAACTAGTATAGTGGATGAACAGCCTACTGAGGAGAGGTGTTCTTGAGCTCAATGAGCTGGTGAGATGGCCTTGGTGGAGTGGATCCGATCCAAGATGAGACGATCCCCGACTACGGTGGTGGCTAGCCTTATTTATAGAGGCCCTGGTCCTCTTCCCAAATGTTAGGCGGGAAGGGATCCTACAATGGCCAATTTTGAAGGGAGATAACTAGTACAAGCTATCCCGACAAAAGGTGGTATTTTCCTGCCAAAGGTTCTGGTGGTGACACCGCCATGGGCTCCGCGGTGACCTCCATCCTGCCGCCCTGCTGGTCTTGGTCTTGTTGACCCGATATGGAAACCTTTGCCTGACGCCTTGGGACTCCTCGCATACGCCTGCTTCCTTAGCAAAAAAGAGGAAACTGGCACTCTGGGCCTGCTGCCGCCCACCTGGCTTCGGTCATGATGGCGCACGTCACACGGAACTCGCGAGGTGCCCCTTGCATAGATATCTCCGCTCCTCGGGAGCCAGCCTAGCAAGGCCGCCCCAGAGGAGGTCTTGGTGTCGCCCGCCTCGCGAGGCTTGGCCCCTCGCGAGGGTCTTGAGTGGTTTGCTGATGAAGATGGGCCGTACCAGGCCGTTGATGGAGCCACGCCCTCGGCCACAGGCAGGCAAGTCTGGGTACCCCCATTCCCAGGACACCAACAGTAGCCCCCGGGTCCAAGGCGCGCTCGGACTTGGCATCGAGGCAAAGCCAAAGGGCAAGTGTGGAGCGCCGTGCGCCCCAACCGGCTGCGACCTTGATTGGCGTGTGGCGGTTGACAGGACGTGGGCGTCTCCGCTTCCCAACCCTGCCTCGGCAACCGTCCGACTTGACGAGTCCCAGCTGCGTGCGAAAGAGAAACCATCATTACCAGCGATCGTGGAGGCCGACTGTTGGCCTTCTTCTGGCTATAAATGAGGAGGGGGCGGAGCCCCCGTTGTTCATCTCTTCCTCCATTCTACCTGCCTTTTCTTCCTTTTTGCTCCACCGCCTTGCAGTGAAACTCACGGCGCTGACATAGAGGTTCTCGGCTGCAGAGAAGGGGAAGGCTTGCCAGGAGGGGCCCGGCTCGCCACTGCCTAAGAGGGGGCGTGGTCGCCCTCGCAAGCAAATCAGAACCCCCGTTGTGGTGCCTCGTGGGCGCGGACGAACCTCTTCGGGGTCCGGTGCCGTTCCTGGTGGTCGTGGCGGCGTCTGCTCGCGCGGCGGGAGTCGCCCATGACGCGGCAGTCCCGCCCACAAAGGGAGGCGTGCCATGGTCGCCCGGCCTCCCCGGCCGTGCTTCCATTCGGTGGAGGTGCTGTCGGAGTTGGTCGTGTGGTCGAAGAACCCGGTCGGCACCTGGCTTTAGCTTCCGCACTCCTCTGCCGGCGAGCTGCCGGCCACGGGTCCTAGTGGCCTTTGGATGTAGGCCGACGGCTGCTGCAATAAGGCTTCGTGGGTCGCGGTGGAGGTCTCCATCGCGGGCAATGTAGCCCTGGCCCGCGGCTGGCAGATGTTTGCCCGCGCGCGGTCTGAGTAGGAGGTGCACCCTCCACTTCAAGTACGACAGTGCCGCTACCCTCTTCGTGAGTGTGTTCGGGGAAGATGGTCGCCGCGCCTGGTGCTGCCCTGAAGACAGCAAGGGTGAAAAAGTGCTCGGCCTTGGTGATGGTCGTGGTGAGGATGAGGGTGGACTCGCCGACAACGGCAGCTCCTCCTCCGGCGAAAGCTCCAGCAGTGGTGGTTACGACCAACTGCCACGCCACCGGGCCCGCTACGAGGATGTCGGCGGGTCGTCCCGCCGCTGCTCCCCGGTGAAGCGTGAAGAGGACTTCGGCTGAGTCTGAGTGGAGGAGCTGGGAGCCAGCCCTCGTGAGCTGCTGCAGGCGTGTGCGCCACTTTTGCCTGTCTTTTTCCTTTTTTTTCCTGCATTCCAAGAAACAAGTATGGGGCCTTGCGTGGGCGTGTAGTGAACCATAATTCTTATGTCGCTCATGTTATGTTCATCGTTCCTATGTTGTGCTGTGGCATATGTGCTTTATGTAGGCGTAGTGGGATAACTTAGCCTGACATATTCGAGGTAGCTTCCACCTCGCGAGGGTGCGCGCCTCCTGGTACCTGGTGAGGCTTCCCAACCGCCAACTCGGGAGCCGCTGATCTTGGGAGACATGCGAAGCTGCAAAAACTCGTTAGGAAACTTATCCTTCCTTGCGCGAGGCCCCAATCATAGGCTGATCATGGCCTAGCGCACCACGTTGCAGTACCCGTGGGGCACGGACTCAGAAGGGTGCGCCGATCCCGAGCTCAATCAAGGGCCCCTCGCAAAGACTAGGGGAGCCAAAGCTCTGGTGTGGTAGGGCTTTGGCGAAGTGTGCCCGTGACCGGGTAGACCTAGTGCATGCACACACCTGCCCAGCCCCCGCGTGAGGCGCGCGAGGGGGAATGTCGAGCAACTAACGTCCCCCGTGGCGCAAGGCAAGAACCGAGCGAAGAAACAGAGAGGAGAAGGGGCTCAACCAAGAAAACCAAGAAACGCTAGAACTTCAAATTCCATTAAAAACGGGTGCAAACCAACTACAGAAAGCAAATGAACAGCCGTGTCCGGCACCTAGTCTAGTCTTCTCACCAGCGCAGAGCTATGTGCTGCCACTAGGACGTGGGAGGGAGCCCCCGAGGCCCGAGGGCGGCACTCCGGAGACTCCGGCACGTGTACAGCCCCACTCATTATTACGTGAGAGTGTCACAAGTGGAGACCTTCACAGGCACTGGGCCTTGCTTCATGGGTAGAACTTCCGGAGGTGCTGGATGTTCCAGGCGTTCTGGATGGGGGTCCCGTCCTGCGTCTCCAGGCGCGTGGCGCTAGGCCTGGAGACGTGGGAAATCCTAAACGGGCCCTCCCACATGGGCAAGAGCTTATGCAGCCCTTCCCTGGAGAGCGCCCGCCTTAGGATGAGATCGCCCACCTCGAGCATCCTCGAGCGGACACTGCGGCAGTGGTACCATCGCAGCGCCTGCTGGTATCTCGCCGCCCGGAGCGAGGCTTGATGGCGGCCCTCCTCCCCCAGCACGAGGTCCATCCCCCGCATGGCGTCCTGACGTGCCTCGTCAAACGCTAGGACCCGCGCGGAGGGATGTTTGACCTCGTGAGGGAGAACTGCTTCGGCTCCGCAGACGAGGAAGAATGGGGTCTCGCCTATTGGCTTGGTGGCGGTGGTGCGGATGGACCACAGCACGGACTGGAGCTCATCGTGTCAGCCCCTAACGCAAGCCTCAAGCTTCTTCTTGAAGGTCCTGGTCTTGAGGCCTCTCAAGACCTCCACGTTGGCGCGCTCATCTTGGCCATTGCTCCTAGGGTGCACCACTGAGGCGTAGCATATCTTTGTTCCAAGGTTAGCACAATATGTCTTGAAAAGATTGCTAGTGAACTGTGAGCTGTTGTCAGTGATGATGCGGTTACGGACCCCAAACCGACTCACGATGCCATTGATGAACTTGACCGTGGAGCCTGCTGGGATGGTGCGGACGGCTTCCACCTCCGCCCATTTGGTGAACTTGTCGATGGCGACGTAGAGGTAGCGATAACCCCAGGCGCCCGAGGGAATGGACCCAGGATATCTAGCCCCCAGACCACAAACGGCCACGAGAGTGGGTTAGTCTGGAGGACCTGAGCATGCTGGTGGATTTGCTTGGCATGGAACTGGCAAGCCTCACAGGATTTCACCAGCTCGGTTGAGTCGCTGAGTGTCGTGGGCCAGTAGAATCCACTACGGAATGCCTTGCCCACCAAGGTGCGCGATGACGAATGATGCCCGCAGTCTCCTCCATGTATGTCAGCTAGCAGTTCATTCCCCTGCTCCCTGGAGATGCATCACAGAAGAACATCATTCGGTCGTTTTCGGTATAGCTCACCTTCTCGGATGCAGTAAGTTGTAGCCTACCGAGCTACGCGCTTCGCATCCTCCTCCTTCTTCGGCAGGGTCCCCTACTGTTGGGGAACGTAGTAGAATTTTAAAATTTTCTACGCATCACCAAGATCAATCGATGGAGTCATCTAGCAACGAGAGAGAGGAGTGCATCTACATACCCTTGTAGATCGCGAGCGGAAGCGTTCAAGAGAACGGGGTTGACGGAGTCGTACTCGTCGTGATCCAAATCACCGATGACCGAGCGCCGAACGGACGGCACCTCCGCGTTCAACACCCGTACGGTTGCGGAAGACGTCTCCTCCTTCTTGATCCAGCAAGGAGGAAGGAGAGGTTGATGGAGATCCAGCAGCATGACGGCGTGGTGGTGGAAGCAGTGGGGATCTCGGCAGGGCTTCGCCAAGCTCAGCAAGAGGGAGAGGTGTTACGAGGGGAGAGAGAGGCGCCAGGGGCTAGGGTTGGGCTCCCATGCGCCTCCCCACTATATATAGGGGTGGAGGGGGCTGGTTTCTTGCCCTCCAAGTCCATTGGGGCGTTGGCAAAGGTGGGGGGAAAGAAATCCCATCATTTCCCTTCCCCACCGATTGTTATCCCCCCTTTTTAGGGATCTTGATCTTATCCCTTCAGGATATGATCCTATTCCTTCTAAGGGGGGATCTTGGTGTGCCTTGACAAGGGGTGTGGGGCCTTGCCCCCACTACCCACGTTCATGTGGGTCCCCCCATGCAGGTGGGCCCCACTCCGGAACCTTCTAGAACCATCCCGGTACAATACCGAAAAATCCCGAACATTTTCCGGTGGCCAAAATAGGACTTCCCATATATAAATCTTTACCTCCGAAACATTCCGGAACTCCTCGTGACGTCCGTGATCTCATCCGGGACTCCGAACAACTTTCGGGTTACTGCATACTAATATCTCTACAACCCTAGCGTCACCGAACCTTAAGTGTGTAGACCCTACGGGTTCGGGAGACATGCAGACATGACCGAGATGACTCTCCGGTCAATAACCAACAGCAGGATTTGGATACCCATGTTGGCTCCCACATGTTCCACGATGATCTCATCGGATGAACCACGATGTCGAGGATTCAATCAATCCCGTATTCAATTCCCTTTGTCCAGCAGTATTGTACTTGCCCGATATCCGATACCTTGTTCAATCTCGTTACCGGCAAGTCTCTTTACTCGTTCCGTAACACATCATCCCGTGATCAACTCCTTGGTCACATTGTGCACATTATGATGATGTCCTACCGAGTGGGCCCAGAGATACCTTTTCGTCACACGGAGTGACAAATCCCAGTCTCGATTTGTGCCAACCCAACAGACACTTTCGGAGATACCCGTAGTGCACCTTTATAGCCACCTAGTTACGTTGTGACGTTTGGCACACCCAAAGCATTCCTACGGTATCTGGGAGTTGCACAATCTCATGGTCTAAGGAAATGATACTTGACATTTAGAAAAGCTTTAGCGTACGAACTACACGATCTTTGTGCTAGGCTTAGGATTGGGTCTTGTCCATCACATCATTCTCCTAATGATGTGATCCCGTTATCAACGACATCCAATGTCCATGGTCAGGAAACCGTAACCATCTATTGATCAACAAGCTAGTTAACTAGAGGCTTACTAGGGACATGGTGTTGTATATGTATCCACACATGTATCTGAGTTTCCTATCAATACAATTCTAGCATGGATAATAAACGATTATCATGAACAAGGAAATATAATAATAACCAATTTATTATTGCCTCTAGGGCATATTTCCAACAGTCTCCCACTTGCACTAGAGTCAATAATCTAGTTCACATCGCCATGTGATTAACACTCATAGGTCACATCACCATGTGACCAACATCCAAAGAGTTTACTAGAGTCAATAATCTAGTTCACATCACTATGTGATTAACACTCAATGAGTTCTGGGTTTGATCATGTTATGCTTGTGAGAGAGGTTTTAGTCAACGGGTCTGCAACAATCAGATCTGTATGTACTTCGCAAATCTCTACGCTATATTTGGAGCCATTTCAAATAACGGTTCTACTTGGAGCTATTCTAAATTGTTGCTCCATTATACGTATCCGGTATCTCTACTCAGAGCTATCTGGATAGGTGTTAAGCTTGCATCGATGTAACTCTTTACATCGAACTCTTTATCACCTCCATAACCTAGAAACATATCCTGATTCCTCTAAGGATAATTTTGACCGCTATCTGGTGATCTACTCCTAGATCACCTTTGTACCCTCTTGCCAGACATGTGGCAAGGCACACATCAGGTGCAGTACTCAGCATGGCATACCATATAGAGCCTATGACAAAAGCATAAGGGACGACCTTCGTCCTTCCTCTTTCTCCTGTCGTGGTTGAGCTTAAATTCATAACTTCATACCTTACAACTCAGGCAAGAACTCCTTCTTTGACTGATCCATCTTGAACACCTTCAAGATCATGTCAAGGTATGTGCTCATTTGAAAGTACCATTAAGCATTTTGATCTATCCTTATAGATCTTGATGCTCAATGTTCAAGTAGCTTAATCCAGGTTTTCCATTGAAAAACACTTTTCAAATAACCCTATATGCTTTCCATAAATTCTACATCATTTCTGATCAACAATATGTCAACAACATATACTCATCAGAAATTCTATAGTGCTCCCACTCACTTCTTTGGAAATACAAGTTTTTCATAAACTTTGTATAAACCCAAAAGCTTTGATCATCTCATCAAAGCGTACATTCCAACTCTGAGATGCTTACTCCAGTCCTTAGAAGGATTGCTGGAGCTTTGCATACTTGTTAGCATTTTTCAAGACAGACAAAACCTTCTGGTTGTATCACATACAACATTTCCTCAAGAAAATCGTCAAGGAAACAATATTTTGACATCTTATCTGCAAGATATCATAAACAATGCAGTAACTGCTAACATAATTCCAACAGACTCTTAGCATCGCTATGAGTGAGAAAGTCTCATTGTAGTCAACTCCTTGAACTTGTTGGAAAACATCTTAAAGACAAATCGAGCTTTCTTAATGGTGATATTTACCACCATTGTCTGTCTTTCTTTTAAAATCCATATGTACCCAACAGCCTTATGACCATCAAGCAGTTCTTCCAAAGTCTACACTTTGTTTTCATACATGGATCCTCTCTTGGGTTTTATGGCCTCGAGCCAATTTTTGGAATCCGGGCCCACCATCGCTTCTCCATAGCTCGTAGGTTCATTTTTGTCTAGCAACATGACTTCCAAGATAGGATTACGTACCACTCTGAAGTAGTACGCATCCTTGTCGTCCTACGAGGTTTGGTAGTGACTTGATCCGAAGTTTCATGATCACTATCATAAGCTCCCACTTCAATTGGTGTAGGTGCCACAGGAACAACTCCCTGTGCCCTGCTATACACTGGTTGAAGTGACGGTTCAATAACCTCATCAAGTCTCCACCATCCTCCCACTCAATTCTTTCGAGAGAAACTTTTCCTCAAGAAAGGACCCAATTCTAGAAACAATACTTATTGCTTTCGGATCTGAGACAGGAGGTATACCCAACTGTTTTGGGTACTCTATGAAGATGCATTTATCCGCTTTGGGTTCAAGCTTATCAGCCTGAAACTTTTCACATAAGCGTTGCAGCCCCAAACTTTTAAGAAATGACAGCTTAGGTTTCTCTAAACCATAGTTCATACGGTGTCATCTCATGGGAATTATGTGGTGCCCTATTTAAAGTGAATGTGGTTGTCTCTAATGCCTAACCCATAAACTATCGTGGTAATTCGATAAGAGACATCATGGTATGCATCATATCCAATAGGGTGCAGTTATGATGTTCGGACACACCATCACACTATGGTGTTCCAGGCTGTATTAGTTGTGAAACAATTTCCACAATGTCTTAATTCTGTGCCAAACTCGTAATTCAGATATTCATCTCTATGATCATATCAGAGATATTTTATCCTCTTGTCACGACGATCTTCAACTTCACCCTGAAATTACTTGAACCTTTCAATAATTCAGACTCGTGATTCATCAAGTAAATATACTTAGCATCTACTCAAATCATCTGTGAAGTAAGAATATAACGATATCCACTACATGCCTCAGCACTCATTGGACTGCACACATCAAGATGTATTACTTCCAGCAAGTTGCTTTCTTGTTCCATCTTACTGAAAACGAGGCCTTTCAGTCATCTTGCTCATGTGTTATTATTTGCATGTCTCAAGTGATTAAAAATCAAGCGAGTCCAAAGATCCATCAACATGGAGCTTCTTCATGCGTTTTATACCATTGTGACTAAAATTGCAGTGCCACAAGTATGTGGTACTATCATTACTATCTTGTATCTTTTGGCATGAACATGTGTATCACTACAATCGGGATTCGATAAACCATTCATTTTAGGTGAAAGACCATTGATGGTATTATTCAAATAAACAGAGTAACCATTATTCTCCTTAAATGAATAACCGTATTGCGATAAACATAATCCAATCATGTCTATGCTCAACGCAAACACCAAATAACAATTATTTAGGTTTAACACCAATCCCGATGGTAAATGGAGCGTGCGATGCTTGATCACATCAACCTTGTAAACACTTCCAACACATATCATCGTCTCACCTTTTACTAGTCTCCGTTTATTTTGTAGCCTTTCATTTCGAGTTACCAACACTTAGCAACCGAACCGGTATCTAATACCCTGCTGCTACTAGGAGTACTAGTAAAGTACACATTTAATATAATGTATGTCCAATACATACTTCTTTCAACCTTGCCAGCCTTCTCATCTACCAAGTATCTAGGGTGGTTCTACTTCAGTGACCGTTCCCCTTGTTACAGAAGCACTTAGTCTCGGGCTTGGGTTCAACTTTGGGTTTCTTCACTAGAGCAGCAACTGATTTGTCGTTTCATGAAGTATCCCTTTCTTGCCCTTGCCCTTCTTGAAACTAGTGGTTTTACTAACCATCAACAATTGATGCTCCTATTTGATTTCTACTTTCGCGGTGTCGCGAATAGCTCAAGGATCATCATATCTATCCCTGATATGTTATAGTTCATCACGAAGCTCTAGTAGCTTGGTGGCAGTGACTTTGGAGAACCATCACTATCTCATCTGGAAGATCAACTCCCACTCGATTCAAGCGATTGTAGTACTCATACAATCTGAGCACATGCTCAACGATTGAGCTTTTCTCCTTAGTGTGCAGGCTTAAGAAACTTGTCAAAGGTCTCATACCTCTTGACGTGGGCACTAGCCTGAAATCCCAATTTCGGTCCTTGGAACATCTCATATGTTCTAAGATGTTTCAAAAACGTCTTTGGTGCCTCAATTCTAAACCATTTAGAATTACACACTGAATTATCATGTAGTCATCAAAACGTGTATGTCAGATGTTCGCAACATCCACAACCGACGTTCGAGGGTCAGCTCACTGAGCGGTGCATTAAGGACATAATCCTTCTGCGCAGCAATGAGGACAATCCTCTGTTTACGGACCCAGTCCGCATAATTGCTACTATCAACTTTCAACTAAATTTTCTCTAGGAACATATCTAAAACAGTAGAACTAAAGCGTAAGCTACGACATAATTTGCAAATTCCTTTTGACTATGTTCATGATAATTAAGTTCATCTAATTATTTAATGAACTCCCACTTGGATAGACATCCCTCTAGTCATCTAAGTGATACATGATCCGAGTCAACTAGGCTGTGTCCGATCATCACGTGAGACGGACTAGTCATCATTGGTGAACATCTTCATGTTGATCGTATCTTCTATATGACTCATGTTCGACCTTTCGGTCTTCCGCGTTCCGAGGCAATGTCTGTACATGCTAGGCTCGTCAAGTCAACCTAAGTGTATTGCGTGTGTAAATCTGGCTTACACCCGTTGTATTCGAACGTTAGAATCTATCACACCCGATCATCACGTGGTGCTTCGAAACAACGAACCTTCGCAACGGTGCACAGTTAGGGGGAACACTTTTCTTGAAATTATTGCGAGGGATCATCTTATTTTAGCTACCGTCGTTCTAAGCAAATAAGATGTAAAACATGATAAACATCACATGCAATCAAATAGTGACATGATATGGCCAATATCATTTTGCTCCTTTTGATCTCCATCTTCGGGGCGCCACGATCATCATCGTCACCGGCATGACACCATGATCTCCATCATCATGATCTCCATCACCGTGTCTTCATGAAGTTGTCTCGTCATCTATTACTTCTACTACTATGGCTAACGGTTTAGCAATAAAGTAAAGTAAATACATGACGTTTATGTTGAGACGCAGGTCATAAATAAATTAAGATAACTCCTATGGCTCCTGCCGGTTGTCATACTCATCGACATGCAAGTCGTGATTCCTATTACAAGAACATGATCAATCTCATACATCACATATATCATTCATCACATCCTTTTGTCCATATCACATCACACGGCATATGCTGCAAAAACAAGTTAGCCGTCCTCTAATTGTTGTTGCAAATTTTTACGTGGATGCTATAGGTTTCTTAGCAAGAACGTTTCTTACCTACGCAAAAACCACAACGTGATATGCCAATTTCTATTTACCCTTCATAAGGACCCTTTTCATCGAATCCGATCCGACTAAAGTGGGAGAGACAGACACCCGCTAGCCACCTTATGCAACCAATGCATGTCACTCGGTGGAACCTGTCTCACGTAAGTGTACGTGTAAGGTCGGTCCGGGCCGCTTCATCCCACGATGCCGCCGAATCAAGATAAGACTAGTAACGGCAAGTAAATTGACAAAATCGACGCCCACAACTACTTTGTGTTCTACTCGTGCATAGAAACTACGCATAGACCTAGCTCTGATACCACTGTTGGAGAACGTAGCAGAATTTTAAAATTTTCTACGCATCACCAAGATCAATCTATGGAGTCATCTAGCAACGAGAGAGAGGAGTGCATCTACATACCCTTGTAGATCGCGAGCGGAAGCGTTCAAGAGAACAGGGTTGATGGAGTCGTACTCGTCGTGATCCAAATCACCGATGACCGAGCGCCGAACGGACGGCACCTCCGCGTTCAACACACATACGGTTGGGGAAGAAGTATCCTCCTTCTTGATCCAGCAAGGGGGAAGGAGAGGTTGATGGAGATCCAGCAGCATGACAGCGTGGTGGTGGAAGCAGCGGGGATCTCGGCAGGGCTTCGCCAAGCTCAGCGAGAGGGAGAGGTGTTACGAGGGGAGAGGGAGGCGCCAGGGGCTAGGGTTGGGCTCCCATGCGCCTCCCCACTTTATATAGGGGTGGAGGGGGCAGGTTTCTTGCCCTCCAAGTCCATTGGGGCGTTGGCAAAGGTGGGGGGAAAGAAATCCCATCATTTCCCTTCCCCACCGATTGTTATCCCCCCTTTTTAGGGATCTTGATCTTATCCCTTCGGAATATTATCTTATTCCTTCTAAGGGGGGATCTTGGTGCGCCTTGACCAGGGGTGTGGGGCCTTTCCCCCACTACCCACGTTCATGTGGGTCCCCCCATGCAGGTGGGCCCCACTCCGGAACCTTCTAGAACCTTCCCGGTACAATACCGAAAAATCCCGAACATTTTCCGGTGGCCAAAATAGGACTTCCCATATATAAATCTTTACCTCCGGACCATTCCGGAACTCCTCATGACGTCCGGGATCTCATCCGGGACTCCGAACAACTTTCGGGTTACCGCATACTAATATCTCTACAACCCTAGCGTCACCGAACCTTAAGTGTGTAGAACCTACGGGTTCGGGAGACATGCAGACATGACCGAGACGACTCTCCGGTCAATAACCAATAGCGGGATCTGGATACCCATGTTGGCTCCCACATGTTCTACGATGATCTCATCGGATGAACCACGTTGTCGAGGATTCAATCAATCCTGTATTCAATTCCCTTTGTCCAGTGGTATTGTACTTGCCCGAGATTTGA
Organism: Triticum urartu; assembly: GCF_056163025.1. Classification (NCBI taxonomy): domain Eukaryota; kingdom Viridiplantae; phylum Streptophyta; class Magnoliopsida; order Poales; family Poaceae; genus Triticum; species Triticum urartu. The sequence goes on from NC_141875.1 coordinate 231,444,771, forward strand.
TCGTCGGTATCCGATACCTTGTTCAATCTCGTTACCGGCAAGTCTCTTTACTCGTTCCGTAACACATCATCCCGTGATCAACTCCTTGGTCACATTGTGCACATTATGATGATGTCCTACCGAGTGGGCCCAGAGATACCTCTCCGTCACACGGAGTGACAAATCCAGTCGCGATCCGTGCCAACCCAACAGACACTTTCGGAGATACCCGTAGTGCACCTTTATAGCCACCCAGTTACATTGTGACGTTTGGCACACCCAAAGCATTCCTACGGTATCCGGGAGTTGCACAATCTCATGGTCTAAGGAAATGACACTTGACATTTAGAAAAGCTTTAGCATACGAACTACATGATCTTTGTGCTAGGCTTAGGATTGGGTCTTGTCCATCACATCATTCTCCTAATGATGTGATCCCGTTATCAACGACATCCAATGTCCATGGTCAGGAAACCGTAACCATCTATTGATCAACGAGCTAGTTAACTAGAGGCGTACTAGGGACATGGTGTTGTATATGTATCCACACATGTATCTGAGTTTCCTATAAATACAATTCTAGCATGGATAATAAACGATTATCATGAACAAGGAAATATAATAATAACCAATTTATTATTGCCTCTAGGGCATATTTCCAACACCTACAGCAGGTACGCCTTGAATTCTTCAGTCCAGGACCCCTCCTGGGTTTCAAGCGCAAGGAGTAGGTGTGCTCCTGAGGTCAGGCCGCAGGCGGGAGCTCCTGAGGTTGGTGGCGGGGGGAGCTCCTCCTGAGGCGGCGTAGGCTCCGCAGCCGGAGGGGCCGCTGAAGGCTTAAAGAGCCGCTCCTCAAAGACGCCAGGCTCCTGAGGCTGACGCCTTGACGCCCTCTTGGCGATATCATCAGCTTCCTTGTTTGTGTCGCGGGGAACATGCTGCAACTCTAGGCCCAAGAATTGCTTCTCCATTTTGCATACCTCCGCGAGGTATGCCTCCATGTGCTCGTCCTTTGGCTCGTACACCTTGTTGGAGAAGTTGACGAGGAGCTGAGAGTTTCCCTTGATGGTGAGGCGCTTCACTCCCAAGGCCGCCGCAGCCTTGAGGCCGACGATGAAACCCTCGTATTCCGTGATGTTGTTGGAGACCTTCTCGCCCTACTGGAAGCAGAGCTGCACGGTGTAGTATAGCTTGTCCCGAGTGGGCGAGATCAGCACGGCACCAGCCCCCACGCCCTGGCGTGCGAAAGCGCCATCGAAGTACATGACCCAGCCATTTGGCGCTTCACTTCCTGGCGAGTCGGGTCGGTTCTCGCATGCTCCGGGTTCCGGAGCGTCGGTCTACTCTGCCACGAAGTCGGCGAGGGCATCCCCCTTGATGACCCTGGTTGTGCGGAACTCTAGTTGAAACGCCTGTAGCTCGATGTTCCACTCGGCAACTCTTCCGACTACCTTGGGGATCCAGAGCAGCCTCTCTAGTGGGTAAGGCTGAGACGACCTTAATTGGGTGGCCTTGGAAATAATGACGCAGCTTGCGTGAGGCCACTAGGAGCGCGAGCAGGAGCTTCTGCGGCATGGGGTATCGTGCCCTTGCATCCCGTAGCATTGTGCTGACAAATTAGACCAGGTGCTTGATGAGGGCAGGAGCATCAATGGAACCCGAAGTCTCCGGAGGTTGGGACACCTCCTAAGGTGGAGGGACCTTAGGAGTTTGGTCACCCATCGGGGCCTCCATTGGCCTGGGACCGCCGTCTTGTAGGGCCTGATCATCCGCTGGCATCGTCACGGCCCTAGTGGCGCCGTCTTGGCACCGCCTCGCCCCTGCTGAAGGTGCGGCATTGCGCGACGAGCTCTTGACCTGGCGCTCCTCCCGGACAGGCACCAGCGCCGCACTGGCTGACGAAGCTATGTACCTAGGGTAGGATTATGGACCTGTCCAAACTGCCCTACCCAAGGACATCTCTAGAAGAAATCACCTTTCAATCGACTCGGAGGTGTTCCACTCGACATACTCGAAGACACTCGACCAAGAAGCGATCACTTGACCAAGACCAAACCACTCGACGGCCAGGAGACCTAAAGACACCCCGCATGCTAACGGTCGGTTATTAAGTAGCCTTTATGGTCATCATAGCACTTTATTAAGGGCGTTACCAGTAACGCCCGATCTTAATGTATTTAAAACCCTGCATAACTGAGGGCCGTAGGGGTCCAGCGAACTCTATATAAGCCACCCCCCCTCCTTAGTGTAAAGGGTTCGCACCCCTATAAACCATACATACATAATCCAGTCGACCGCCTCCGGGCTCCGAGACATAGGGCTATTACTTCCTCCGAGAAGGGCCTGAACTCGTAAACCTCATGTGCTTACAACTTCTCCATAGCTAAGATCTTGCCTCTCCATACTTACGCCCCTACATTACTGTCAGACTTGGAACCACGACAGTTGGTGCCCACCTTGGGGCAGGTGTTTTAGCGATTTGTTGGAGGAGTTGCGATCTTTTCCGATCCGAATCATCATGGTTTCCGGCAGAGTTCTGGTGGAGGGCCGCGAGATCCATCTCGACGCACTCACATTCATCGCCGACGATTCCGCTTGGCTTCAGGAGGCTCCGCTCGACGTGGACGCACTCCCTGTCCGCGGGGCGACGCACTTTCGCGCGTGCACCCGCGACATCCTTTTGCGGCAACCGTCGACCCACTGTCGGTCGGCTCATGTGTTGTCATCACTCCCTGTTTCCCGCCGGCGCAAGCGCTCCGGTCGGTCGATACTTCAGCGGTGGGTGAGACACGCGGTGGCACGCCAGTCGGCCATCCCTTAAGTCGCGGCGATCGACCCGATGAATCCCTCTACGGCTTGTTCGATCTGTCGACTGGCTACGCAGAGACTGCATCCGAGTGCGACAGCAGCGATCCAGCGGCGGAGGTTCTGATGGTCGATGGACCACCCAGTCCTCCCGGTTTTCCTCGCACCGATGGAGGCGCGGGTGGAGACGACCCGTCGCGTCCCCTTGAGGAATACCTCCCCGAGCCTCTCACGTCGCTGCAGAGAGAAGAACTTCGTCGCCGGAACATGGATGCACTGCACACTCCTATCGACGGAGAAACCCCCGAGGCTCGTGCCTTGGAGGAAGCGCGCCTGGCAAACTTGGCCGAGCGCGCTCGACTGGAGAACCTCCAGCGAGCACTCGACGAGCGTGCGCGACAACGGGTTCCTAAATCCAGTCGACGTCAGCTCTTCCCGCCCCCGCAGGTATATCGAACTCCGATTCAGAATTTAGCAGCTGCAGCCCGTATAGCAGAGTCGATTCAGCCTTCCCAGTCGGAGGCTGGCAGAGGCTTGCTGCAGATCAGAGCGTTACTCCGGGCAGCAGGAGACCAGAATTCCGCTGTTTCTCAGTCGCGGAACAGGATTCACAGTAGATCTGTTACTGCAGACACAGTCCAGTCGGCTCATAGCCCAAGAACGCCCCCGAGGCGTGAGGGACGTGGGGGCCGGCATAATCAGTATGGGAACCGTGAGCAATATGACCACCAATTCGATCGTGACGATCGACGTCGAGTGCCCACCCCTCCCCCGAGGAGCGGGTCATATGCGCCTCGACAGCAGGATGACAGGCGCCCTCGTAGTGATGGGCGAAGGATTCCAGTCGACTCCAGGGATCCAGGCTTTGATGCGAGATCCATTCTCGTTCAAGGTTTGGTCGACAGGAACAGAGCTCACCGAGAAGGTCATGATAGAGATGCACCTACCAGCAGCAGAGCACATGCTTCGGGGCTAGAGTGCTTTAGTAGAGCCATCAGGGCCGCTATGATTCCTCCCAACTTCAGGTTGGCGACTGGAGTTAGCAAGTTCACTGGTGAGTCCAAGCCCGATACTTGGCTTGAAGACTATCGAGTGGGCGTCCAGATTGGCGGCGGCAATGATGAAGTGGCCATGAAGCACCTGCCTCTCATGTTGGAGGGCTCGGCCAGAGCATGGCTAAACCAGTTAGCACCCAGCAGCATTTACACTTGGGAAGATCTCGCCCGAGTGTTTGTCACCACATTCGAAGGAACATGCAAGCGACTGGCTGGGCTGACGGAACTGCGGTCTTGCGTGCAGAAGCCGAATGAAACTTTGAGGGATTACATCCAGAGATGGATCACGTTACATCACACGGTGGAGAATGTGCCTGACCACCAAGCAGTCTGTGCCTTCAAAGAAGGTGTCAAGTACAGAGAGCTGAATCTGAAATTCGGTCGGACCGGAGATATGTCTCTGAATCGGATGATGGAGATTGCCACCAAGTACGCTAATGGTGAAGATGAGGATTGAGTCAGGAGTGGAAAGCTCAAGTCAGTCGCCCAGGAAACCAGAGGAAATTCCAATCGTAAACAGAAGCGGAAAGCCGAGCCAGCTGCTCCTGGGGAAGCCTTGGCTGTAACCCAAGGAAAGCTTAAAGGGAAACCCAAAGGACCTTGGAACCCCAAGAAAGTTAAAGACCAGGACGGAAATGATGTGTTGGATTTGCCATGTCCCGTCCACACCAAGAAAGATGAAGAGGGTAATTTCATTTACCCGAAACATACCACTCGATAGTGTCGACTCTTGATCCAGCAGTTCCAGGGCAAGCAGCCCAAAGATAAGGAAAAGGAGTTGGACAAAGTTCAGGACAAGGATGATAGCGACGATGGATACCCCCAGGTCAATTCCAACCTGATGATTTTTGCTGATGTTGAAAGCAAAAGTCGACTGAAAGTTATCAACCGAGAGGTGAATATGGTTGCTCCGGCGACACCTAGTTATCTGAAGTGGTCTCAGACTGCCATAACATTCGACCGGTCCGACCAGTTATCTAAAGTGGTCTCAGACCCCTGGGAGGCAAGCTTTGGTGGTCGACCCAGTTGTTGAAGGCACTCGACTGACCAAAGTCTTGATGGATGGTGGCAGTGGTTTGAACATATTATATGCTGAGACATTGAAAGGGATGGGCATTCCGATGTCCAGACTCAGTACCAGCAACATGAGTTTCCATGGAGTCATTCCTGGGAAGAAGGCTGAATCACTCAGCCAGATTGCTCTTGATGTGGTTTTCGGTGATTCCAAGAATTACCGCAAAGAAAAGTTGACGTTTGAAGTTGTAGAATTCCAGAGTGCCTATCACGCTATTCTGGGCAGGCCGTCTTATGCACGCTTCATGGCCCGACCATGTTATGTGTATCTCAAGTTGAAGATGCCTGGCCCCAAAGGTGTGATCACTATTACGGGCAATCGGAAGAAAGCGGAAGAATGTTTTCAGAAAGGTTCAAAGATCGCTGAGTTCAGATGGCGGTGGTGGAGCTGCAGGAATACCAGAAGACTACAGACCCGAGTGATTTATTGCGAGCCAAGAAGCCTGCCACAGAATCAGCTTTTCAGTCATCTGGCGAAATGAAGATAGCTCACATCCACCCGACCGATCCCAGCGCTGCTCCAACTCACATCTCAAGAACACTCGACTCCAAATAGGAAGAAGCACTCATCCAGTTCCTCCGTGAGAACTGGGACATTTTCGCATGGAATCCTTCTGACATGTCAGGTGTTCCCAGGGAGCTAGCTGAGCACCGCCTAAGAGTCGACTCAAAAGTAAAACCTGTCAAGGAACATCTTCGACGGTCCACCGTCCAGAAGAGAAAGGCTATTGGCGAAGAGGTGGCTCGGCTCTTAGCAGCGGATTTCATCCGAGAAATCTACCACTCTGAGTGGCTCGCCAACGTTGTCATGGTCCCCAAGAAGGACAAGTCACTTAGCATGTGCATTGACTTTAAACATATCAATCGGGCCTACCCGAAAGATCATTTTCCTCTCCCCCGCATCGATCAGATAGTCGACTCGACTGCGGGATGTGAGCGACTGTCTTTTTTAGACGCTTATTCCAGGTACCATCAGATCCTTCTGTATGGGCCTAACGAGATTAAAACAGCTTTCATCACTCCATTCGGGTACTTCTATTATGTTACCATGTCGTTCGGCCTCAAGAATGCCGGAGCCACATTCATGAGGATGATTCAGAAGTGTTTGCTCACTCAAATCAGTCGGAATGTGGAAGCATACATGGATGACATTGTGGTCAAGTCACAGAAGGGTTCCGACCTGCTGGCTGACCTTGCTGAAACCTTTGCCAACCTCAGGAGGTATGATATCAAGCTTAATCCATCAAAGTGCACATTCGGGGTTCCTGGCGGAAAATTACTCGGTTTTCTCGTTTCCGAATGGGGAATCGACGCCAATCCAGAAAAAGTCGGCACTATACTCCGAATGAAAAGTCCTGTGCGAGTGCACGACGTCCAGAAGCCTACTGGTTGCTTGGCCGCTTTAAGTCGATTCATATCCCGTCTTGGTGAAAAGGCATTGCCTCTTTACCGATTGATGAAGAAGTCCGACAAGTTCGGGTGGACTCCCGAAGCTGATGCAGCGTTTGCAGAGCTCAAAGCTCTGCTCTCCACCCAGCCGGTGCTTGCTGCCCCAATCAGTAAGGAGCCTTTGCTGCTTTACATCGCAGCCACGGGACAAGTCGTCAGTACGATACTTACGGTCGAGCGGGAAGAAGAAGGAAAAGCCTTCAAAGTTCAGCGCCCAGTATATTATATTTCTGAAGTTTTGACCCCGTCGAAGCAAAGATATCCTCATTATCAGAAGCTTGTATATGGGATTTATATGACCACAAAGAAAGTTGCTCACTACTTCTCTGATCATTCCATTACAGTCGTGAGCGACGCTCCATTATCAGAGATCCTGCATAACAGAGATGCAACTGGTCGAGTGGCAAAATGGGCTATTGAACTCCTTCCTCTAGGTATCAAGTTCGAGGCAAAGAAAGCTATCATGTCCCGGGAAATAGCAGATTTCGTCGCCGAGTGGATTGAACAGCAACTGCCGACTCAGGTTCACTCGGAGCATTGGACCATGTTCTTCGACGACTCCAAAATGCTGAATGGTTCCGGTGCCGGGGTAGTGTTGGTCTCCCCCCGAGGAGATAAGCTCAGATATGTTCTTCAAATCCACTTTGATTCCTCCAATAACGAGGTGGAATATGAAGCACTTTTATATGGGTTGCGCATGGCCATTTCACTCGGCGTCCGTCGCCTCATGGTCTATGGTGACTCAGATTTGGTGGTTAATCAGGTGATGAAGGAATGGGACGTCAGAAGTCCAGCCATGACTGGTTATTGCAATGCAGTGAGAAAGCTGGAGAAGAAATTCGAGGGGTTAGAGCTTCATCACATACCCCGACTGAAAAATCAAGCAGCTGATGATTTGTCAAAAATAGGTTCCAAAAGAGAAGCCATTCCCAGCAATGTGTTTCTGGAACACATCCACACACCATCAGTTCAGGAGGATCCCTTCACTGAAGAGGCCCCGCAGCCAAAAAGTGCCACGGATCTGACTGAAGTTGAAGTTCCAGCTGTGGTCGACCTGATCATGGAAGTCTTGGTTATCACTCCCGACTGGACAGTACCTTACATCGTGTACATCCTAAGGAAAGAACTCCCAGAGGTCGAAGAAGAGGCTCGACAGATCGTCCATCGATCCAAGGCCTTCACAGTCATAAAGGGGTAGTTGTATAGGGAAAGCGCGACTGGAGTCAGTAAGAAGTGTATAACACCAGAAGAAGGTCAGATGATCCTTGATGATATCCACTCGGGGACCTGCGGTCATCATGCGTCCTCTCGGACCATTGTGGCTAAAGCATACCGAGCGGGATTTTACTAGCCAAGGGCCAATGAAATGGCAAAAGAGATAGTCGACAAATGTGAAGGATGTCAGTATTACTCCAATATGTCGCACAAGTCCGCGTCAGCTCTGAAAACCATTCCACTCGTCTGGCCCTTCATTGTTTGGGGGCTGGACATGGTTGGACCACTGAAAACGGGCAGGAGCGGCTTCACTCATGTGCTAGTAGCAGTCGACAAGTTCACCAAATGGATTGAAGCTAAGCCTATCAAGAATCTTGATGCTTGCACTGCTATCAGTTTCATCAGAGAGTTGATATTCAGATATGGAGTTCCGCAAAGCATCATCATTGACAATGGGTCAAACTTCGATTCCGACAAATTCAGGGCCTTTTGCGCCTCTCAGGGCACACGAGCCGACTATGCTTCGGTCGCTCACCCTCAGTCAAATGGATAGGCGGAAAGAGCAAACGGCCTAATTCTCAAAGGACTGAAACCTCGATTGATGCGCGATTTCAAGCACACAGCAGGTGCATGGGTCGACGAGCTTCCATCAGTTCTTTGGGGATTGAGGACGACCCCGAACCGATCGACCGGAAGAACCCCATTCTTTCTGGTCTACGGAGCCGAAGCAGTCTTGCCGAGTGACATGCTTCACAACGCCCCTCGAGTCGAGCTCTACTCTGAAGAAGAAGCAGAACAAGCCCGGCAGGACGCAGTCGACCTCCTGGAAGAAGAAAGAGAAATGGCCATGATCCGATCGACCATCCAAGAAGGAGACTTAGTCCTCCGCATGGATCAGCAAACACCACACAAACTCGCTCCTACTTGGGAAGGCCCCTTCATAGGCACCAGAGTCCTCCACAATGGAGCATACCACCTCTATAATGTCGATCGCCAGATTGATGAGCCACGAGCCTGGAATGCGGATCTACTCCGCCCCTTTTATACTTGAATTCTCACTCGGATGAGATGTAATAAGAAAAAACTCCTGTAGTTTATTTATCAAAGGCAAGAGCGTTATAATTTTCTCAGCGATTGTTATTGTTTTTGTTTGCGTAAGAAATCCCCCAGTGGGTGGCTTAGCTGCGAATCCGCTTCGCCTAAGTTTGTAAAAATAATTTCCTACCGAGTGGTGAGCCAGCCTCCCACTCGGGGGCTTAGCTGCGAACCCGTTTCGCCTAAGTATTTAAAAATCCTACCGAGTGGAGAGCAATCCTCCCACTCGGAGGCTTAGCTGCAGTGTAGTACTCGCCTAAGTCTTCCCACTCGGAGACTTAGCTGCAGTCCGGCACTCGCCTAAGTTTGAAAAAATCCTATCGAGTGGAGAGCAATCCTCCCACTCGGAGGCTTAGCTGCAGTCCAGTACTCGCCTAAGTTTTCTCACTCAGAGACTTAGCTGCAGTCCGGCACTCGCCTAAGTTTGAAAAAAAAATCCTACCGAGTGGAGAGCAATCCTCCCACTCGGAGGCTTAGCTGCAGTCCAGTACTCGCCAAAGTTTTCTCACTCGGAGACATAGCTGCAGTCCGGCACTCGCCTAAGTTTGAAAAAATCCTACCGAGTGGAGAGCAATCCTCCCAGACGGGGGCTTAGCTGCAGTCCAGTACTCGCCTAAGTGTTTCAAAAAATCCTACCGAGTGGAGAGCAATCCTCCTACTCGGGGGCTTAGCTGCAGTCCAGTACTCGCCTAAGTTTTCTCACTCGGAGACTTAGCTGCAGTCCGGTACTCGCCTAAGTATTTAAAAAATCCCATCGAGTGGAGAGCAAACCTCCCACTCAGGGGCTTAGCTGCAGTCCAGTACTCGCTTAAGTCTTCTCACTCGGAGACTTAGCTGCAGTCCGGCACTCGCCTAAGTTTGAAAAAATCCTACCGAGTGGAGAGCAATCCTCCCACTCGGGGGCTTAGCTGCAGTCCAGTGCTCGCCTAAGTTTTCTCACTCGGAGACTTAGCTGCAGTCCGGTACTCGCCTAAGTATTTGAAAATCCTACCGAGTGGTGAGAAAACCTCCCACTCGGGGGCTTAGCTGCAGTCCAGTGCTCGCCTAAGTACGAAACACATCTCAATCCTCAAGGACGACGAGGTGTAGGTCAACTGCCACCTTCTCCTGGGGAGCTTCGCCACAAATACAATGTGTGCTCCATCCCGCTCTGTAGTAACGAGGCGCAGGTCGACTGCCACCTTCTCATGGGGAGCTTCGCCACAAATACAATGTGCGCTCCATCCCGCTGTGCAGTAACGAGGTGCGGGTCGACTGCCACCTTCTCCTGGGGAGCTTCACCACAAATACAATGTGCGCTCTGTCTCGCTCTGCAGTAACAAGGTGCGGGTCGACTGCCACCTTCTCTTGAGGAGCTTCGTCACAAATACAATGGGCACTCCATCGCCGACCCGCAAGGACAACAAGGCGCGGGTCGACTGCTTCCTTCTCCTTTGGAGCTGCGCTACAAATACAAAAGTTGTCTCGAATAAAGAACGGGTTCACTCAGCAGGGGATTCATGAAGATATTCAACGATAAACCAAGTTCTGATAAAATCCTAAAGGTTCCGGACCACGGATCGAAGTGCTCGGGCATTCAGCCCGAAAGAGTTTAACGGTTACAAAGGCCACTCAGCATTCCGAGGCAAATTTAAGGTGAGGCATAAAAGTTTGTTCACTCCGCGGGAGGAGGACTAGCAGGCTCGACGAACTCGTCTAAGTCGGCGCCGTCGGCAATCCGAGTGGCTGCGGTGATGAAGGTATCCATAAAAGATCGGAAGTCATGCTTCTGGGTGTTGGCGACCTTGATTGCTGCCAGCTTATCTTGTCGCACCTCCTTGCAATTGACACGAACGAAAACAGAGCCACATCAGCGCCACACCGGGCGGAAGAGTTCTTCCACTCCTGCACTCGGTCAGAGATTTCGTTAAGTCGAGTCATCAGGGACTCAAGATCATTTTGGAGCATGGCCTCTGGCCAAAGTGCCGGGTCGATCCGTGACATGGCGTCCTTCAGTCGAGCCAAGTAGTCCACGACACCGTCGATGCGGGATTCCAGTCGGAGCAGATTCATGGCAGTTTCATCTTTCACGGGAGAATTGATTGGATCCAAACCTGGTTCGATCCGCCCAGTCTCCTCCTCGAAGTTCTGGCAAAACTCTCCATTCACGATCCAAGAATAAGTCAATTTTCATACGCTAAGTCGACACAAACAAAAATCAGTCGGAACAAAATGTGCACCTTCAAGCTTGATGAACAACTTCTTGGCAAGGCTCCTTAGATAGCTCTCCAGATCGTCCCTCCTGTGAGCGATGCCTTCCATCTTCTCGCCCAGGTTGAGGTTCTCCTTCTTCCAGCGCGAGCACTCCATGTTGGCCTCGTTCAGAGAAGATTTCAGCTTGGTATTCTCTTCTTCCAACTGGCCGACTGAAGCCAGTTTCTGTTCAGCCAAGGCGGTTCTGTCGTCAGCTTCCTTTCAAGCAGCAGCCAAATCCTGATCCTTCTTCGCCAGAGCTTCTCTCAGTTTTTCTGCAAAGAAACGATGATTGATTCAAAAATAGCAGAAGGGTACTCAAGCCTAAGATAGACCAGTCGACAAACTCGTCTTACCAGTGGCGCCGTCCTTGACCTTTTGCAGCTCTGTCTTGGCCAGCTCCATGTCAAGGTTCAGTTGAATCTGCTGTTTCTCCAAGTCAGCAAAGCGAGCTCCAAGATCACAAGATTTCTGAAATCAAAGGGGAGAAGTTATTTTACAGCAAAAAACGACAAAGACAATAAGTACTAAGACTACGGTCGACTGCCTGCAGTCCACCATAGTCTCGGGGACTACACCCAGAGGGTGCACTTTGCGTGCCCCCACCGGTTCTGATCCCACTCGACCAGCCCGCCGGAGTCGAGTGCAGGGAGTAAAAAAAAGAGAGAAAGTAGAACTCAGACCACAGTCGACTGCCAGCAGTCGACCGCGGTCTCGGGGACTACACCCAGTGGGTGCACTTGGCATGCCCCCACCGGTTCTGATCCCACTCGACCAGATCGAGTGGAAGAGACAAACTACCAGTTCGGTTTACACTCGACAAAATGAAAAGACTACAGTCGACTGCCAGCAGTCCACCGTAGTCTCGGGGACTACACCCAGTGGGTGCACTCAGCGTGCCCCCACTAGTTCAAAAATTCAATCGACGCACCCAGTGGGTGTACAGATGCAAAGATTTTCGGAAAGAGTCTTCAGATAGCATATCCTAACAGAACAAGCGGCGACCAACTAACCTGGATGTTGCTTTGGAGAGCCGAGCTAGCATCGTAGGCAGCTTGGCTGGTGTCCCGCACCGTCTTCATCTTCTCCATCATAATGCCTGCCTGGCGTATGGCTTCCCTGGCAGCATTCACTTCATCCTCTGGGACATGATGGGTCGCAAAAACTGAAGGCCGGTCGACAGGGGCCTGAGCAGTCGACGAGGAAGGCAAGGCACTCGACAATGGCACGGCGAAGGTAACAGAACCCCGATTGGCATTGCCAGCGTCCTGAACGACTGGCTCCGCCCTTGGCGTCGATTGTGGCACCTCGCTCGCGGGAGCTTGCCTATTTCTCCTCGCCAAAGGCCTCTCGGGCTCTTCATCATCGTTGTCAGGGAGGTCAATAATGTTAGGGGCTGTTCAAAGTTCAGTCGACAAAATCACATCACCCAATGGTACACATTGCAGTTGAATCGACCAAAATAAAGACAGTATGGCAGAAATCATACCCAAATTAGAAGTGACCGCATCCTCCATCACCTCTTCATCGTCCCTGTAAGCTGAGGTCCCGGATGTAGCAGTGCTGACAGTTCCAAAGTTCGTCCGGTTAAAACAAGAAAAACAAACAGCACAGAGCGTCGAGTAAATATGAAGGGAGACACTCACGCGGAAGCGATGGGGATGTCAATCTTAATCTTCGGCAACGCCTTCCGAAGGTTCGGCTCTGCAACTTTGGGATGCTTTGACGCTTTTTTAGTCGGAGTGAGCGAAGAGGTCCGAGGACGCTTCGAAGACTGACCAATTTGAGCAATCGCCTTTTCAGGGCGCTCGGTCGTTCTTGGTCAAGTTTGGACTGCCTCTCCCTGCGAGGAGGCGACTCGACTTCTTCTTCGTCACTTGGATCATCGCTTTCTTCGTCTCCTCTACCGCCAGACTCCCGTTCGCCACTATCGCCGCCGCTCGCTTCTCCTTCCGGGTCCTGCTCTTTCTCTCCATTGGGCATTGAATACATTTCAATAATGGCCTGAAAGAAAGCAGGAAGAACAAAGTCAGTCGACTCAGTATAGGCAGCTGCGTGAGTGAATTCAGATTACAAACAAAAACTCAAAATCGGACCTTCTCTGGTACATGAGACTGGTCGAGTGGAGGAACTCTCCTGGCTCCCCTGGGGTTGTCCTTGTTTCCGGTCATGCCCGACAGCCACTTCTCCAGTGTGTCGTCATCGACCTCCTCCGAGTGAACCCGAGTGGAGTCTTCGAGACCCGAATACATCCACATTGGATGGTCTCGGGCTTGAAGAGGCTGGATGCGCCGCTGAAGGAAGAACTCCAAGAGATCCATACCAGTGACCCCGTGACGGATAAGCTGGACCACTCGCTCTACTAGCACCCTCACCTACGCCTTCTCCTCTGGGAGCACCTTCAAAGGGGAGGGTTTCCTCACTCGGTCCATGGTGAAAGGAGGGAGGCCAATCGACTGGTCTTTGCAGTAAAACCAGGCCGACTGCCATCCGCGAACTGAGTCGGGAAGAATCATGGCCGGAAAGGAGCTTTTCCCTCTCATCTGGACACCAAGACCCCTACACATCTGAATCACTTGAGTCCTCTCGTCACTCGGATTAGCTTTTTTCACCGTCTAGGAGCGACAAGTGAAAATGTGCTTGAAAAGGCCCCAGTGAGGCCGACAACCCAAGAAATTCTCACACAAAGAAACAAAAGCGGCGAGATAAACGATTGTGTTGGGAGTGAAGTGGTGGAGTTGTGCCCCAAAGAAGTTCAGAAATCCCCGAAAGAAAGGGTGAGGAGGCAAGGAGAATCCATAGTCGACGTGGGTGGCAAGGAGAACGCACTCACCCTCCCGAGGTTGCGGCTCGGATTCCTTCCCCGGAAGCCGCACCGATTCATAGGGGATCAGCCCTCCTTCCGCTAGGTCGTCGAGGTCTTCTTGGGTGATCGTTGAGCGGATCCAGTCGCCCTGGATCTAGCCCTTCGGCAGGCCGGTTCGCGAGGAGGATCCGCCCCGACTGGTCGCCTTCCCCTTTGACCTCGTCGTCGCCTTCTTCGCCCGCTCTAGAGCCGCCGTCTTCTCCTTCCCCATCGTCGACGGCGAGGGAGCGTGAAGAGGAGAAGAGATAATGAGGATGCATAGTTCGAAGAGTCCCCGGTCCGACGCCTTATATGAGGCCGCTTCCGAGTGGCTGACTGGTAGGCCCGGGCGGCCCTGTCAAATCCCGTAACGATCGCGCACGTGATACGTGGCGAAAAAGGTGGCGCGGGGATCGAGGCGGCTCCTCTCTATCCCATCCGATTACTACGGCTTCCCCCATATCGCGCGCTTCCCGAAATTCGGATCCCACGAAATCTGCGGGCAGCAGAACAACTTGTCAGACCAAAGATCTCCTCCGCACCGTCACTCGGAACCTTTCAAGTAAAGAAACTCACTTGACAAAAAGCTAAGAATGGATCAAGGCGACTGAAAAGGAAGTTGTTGTCGTCACTCAGGATTCATTGACCCGAAACCAGATATACTCATGGCACCAAAAATGAGTCGGGGAAAATTCTCAACTCCTTCCCCACTCAAACCTCGATCCATTCGGGGGCTAATGACGAAGCTATGTAACTAGGGTAGGGTCATGGACCTGTCCAAACTGCCCTACCCAAGGACATCTCTGGAAGAAATCACCTTTCAATCGACTTGGAGGTGTTCCACTCGACAGACTCGAAGACACTCGACCAAGAAGCGATCACTCGACCAAGACCAAACCACTCGACGGCCAGGAGACCTAAAGACACCCCGCATGCTAACGGTCGGTTATTAAGTAGCCTTTATGGTCATCATAGCACTTTATTAAGGGCGTTACCAGTAACGCCCGACCTTAATGTATTTAAAACCCTGCATAACTGAGGGCCGGAGGGGTCCGGCGAACTCTATATAAGCCACCCCCTCCTCAGTGTAAAGGGTTCGCACCCCTGTAAACCATACACGCATAATCCAATCGATCGCCTCCGGGCTACGAGATGTAGGGCTATTACTTCCTTTGAGAAGGGCCTGAACTCGTAAACCTCGTGTTCTTACAACTTCTCCATAGCTAAGATCTTGCCTCTCCATACTTACCCCCCTACATTACTGTCAGACTTGGAACCACGACACTGGCCGAGTGAGGTGTGGCGGCCAGATAGAGCACCAGAGGCTCGAGGGGGCGAGGCGCTACCATCACCGGTGGGCTGGTCAGGTACCTTTTGAGGTCTTGAAATGCCTGGTCGGCCTCCGGGGTCCACTCGAACGGGCCCTTCCTATTCATCAGCTTGAAGAACGGCAGGGTGCACTCCCCCGGCTTTGAGATGAAGCTCCCCAGTGAGGTCACGCACCCCGCAAGATTTTGCATTTCCTTGAGGGTTTGTGGCGGGCTCATGTCTTCTATCGCCTTGACCTTCTTCAGATTCTCCTCGATCCCTTGTGCGACACGAGGAAACCCAGCAGCTTGCCCGAAGGGACGCTGAACACACACTTCTCTGGGTTCAGCCACAGGTCCACGTGGCGCAGGCTGGCGAAAGTCTCCTCCAAGTCCTGAATGAGGGTCCTCGCCTCCCAAGATTTTACCACGATGTCATCGACGTAGGCCTCAGCATTCCTCCCGAGTTGCTGGCCCAGGGCGATGTGCATCAGCCGCTAGAGGGTTGCCCCAACGTTGTGCAGTCCGAACGGCATGCAAATGTGGAAGTACACCCCACACGGGGTCAGGAAGACCGTCTTCTCCACGTCCTCCACCACCATCTTGATCTAGTGGTAACCCGAGAAAGCATCTAGAAAACACAGCAGGTCGCACTCGGCGGTGGAGTCAATGATCTAGTCGACGTGCGGAAGTGGGAACGGGTCTTGAGGGCAGGTGTCGGCATCCTGGGAACAAGGGTCCCCGGACTTGCCTTCCTGCGGCCCACGGCGTGGCTCCACCAGTGGCCCCGTATGGCCCATCTTAACCGGCAAACACTCAAGACCCTCGCGAGGTGGACGACGCAAGACCTCCTCGGGGGCGGCCTCACCAGGCTGGCTCGTGAGGAGCGGAGAGATCAAGGCAAGGGGCACCTTGCGAGGTTCCTATGACGCAAGCCATGACGACCGGGGCCAGGCGGGCGCCAGGTGGGTGCCAGCACGCACAATGTCCTCGTTTCCTCTTTGGTGCTTAAGAGCCAAGCGCAGGCGAGGAGTCTCGAGGCATCAGGCAAAGGTTTCCATATCAGTGCAACGAGACCAAGACCAGCAGGACGGCAGGATGGAGGTCACCGTGGAGCCCAGGACAGCGTCACCACCAGAGGCTTTGGTAGGCGAAGACCACCTTGAGTCAGGATAACTTCTACTAGTTGTCTCCCTTCAAATTTGTTCGTTGTGGCATCCCTTCCCGCCAGCATTTGGAAAGAGGACCAGGGCCTCTATAAATAGGGCTAGCCACCACAGTAGGGGGCAACTGATCCAAGGCCATTCATATCATCCTCATCCATACAAACTCAACAAGCACAAGAGCACCTCTCCTTAGGAGGTTGTTCTTCCCTTGTAACTATTCATCCTCAGCCCAAGAGGCAATCCACCACACCACACTAGAGTAGGGTATTACACCACATTAGTGGCCCGGACCAGTATAAATCTTATGTCCCTTTGTTCTGCGAGTTCGACGCGCTGAGCCTTGAGATCGCGGTGAGGGAGAGTGCAAGGGGGGGAGAGATCTCCGTGCGCATCCTAGTGTTTGAACCTCAAGGGTTTTGCCGGAACCCGAAATCCGACATTTGGAGCCCCAGGTAGGGGTGCACTGAAGCCTCTCTTCCATCAGCAGACCCGCCAGTAGTGTACAGTGCCAATGACTGGCAACCTAAGGGCCAACACCGACCACTGGGTGGCCTGGCCAGCCTAGGCAGCGTCGGCCGCCCAAGAAGACCTCAACTCCACGCCTCGGGCGGCACGTGCGCCGCCAAACACTGCGGGGCGCGAGCGGCGCGGCCCGATGCCGTCCACCCTTACCCTACAGCGCGTGCGGGCCACCGCAAGGGCCTCAAGCTACGCCGTGACGACGGCGCCGCACACCCGGCGGGAACAAGCGAACATGAGGGCCGCAGTCACAGTGGCACGGGAGCTATTGCGGTGCCGACTGATGGAGAACGGCCGAGATGCATTGCTGGAGCGCATCGCCGAGCTATTGGATGTTGCAGCCAGGGCAGCGCCGCCTTTCTGCTCCTTGCTTACGCCTCAGGCTGCAGCCGAATCGCTCGGCAGGCCCCACCGCGCCCGCGCGCCCCCGGGCACACCTGGAGGTTTCGTCGACATCGGCGCAACCAGCAGTGCCAGACGCCCAACCGCACATGTGTCATCTCCGATGGGCGCAGGCATATGCGTCGCCACCCACGGCCCCGTCAGGATGCCGCACTACCATCCTCAGGGTGACGCGCTGGGCCGGGAGACATGGAGCGCGGGGCACTTCATTGAGGTTTTCAGGGTGACGGCTTCGGAGGCCTACGTGCCCCGCATGATGGACCAGGAGTACACGCCAGAAGATGACCCTGGCTCGTTCCTCGAGCCAGGCTGGGAAGAGGAGGCGCTAGAAGTTGAGGCCTTCCAGGAGCCACCCGGAAGCCTCGCTAACCATGCCGGCGACAACAGCTACATGGTACCACTAATCTCTCAGGAGCAGGCTTACGCTAACCATGGGTCGCAAGTGGATCAGGTCACAGTGGTGGACGACGGCCCCAGCACGGCAGTCCCCCTTCCACCAGGGGGAGTGCACTAGGCGCTGCAAGGAAGGAGCCGGGAGCAAGGCCCCTCCTCGCATCGCACGGAGCAAGGTGTCTCCCGGAGGTAGGCCCTCTGCTGCGGAGGCGCTGGTGAGCCTTCCCCCCGGCAGAGGGCCCGTGGTCACCGAGGTCGCCGCTAGCGTCCCCTTTGCCCCTTGGCATCATCCTGGTTTCCGGACACCCCAGCGGTGGTCGAGGGTGGTGCAAGGCGGGGCCCTTGTCTGGCGATATGAAGCAAGGCTCATGCCTGTGAAGGTCTCCGCTCGTGACACTCTCATGTAATGACGAGTGGGGCTGTACATGCCCTGGAGTCTCCGGAGTGCTGCCCTCGGGCCTCGGGGGCTCCCGCCCATGTCCTAGTGGAAGCACCATGCTCCGCGCTGGCCGTCGACACTGTCCCCCAATGACTATGATCACTGCCTGTGAAAGCACTTAGCTCCGCGCTAGTGACAAAACTCGAAGACAAGAAGACTAGACAGGTGTCGGGCACGGCTATTTGCTTCTGGCCTCTCTTTTCTGAAGCTCGAATTAGCAGCCTTTCGATCTTGGTTTAAACTTGCATTTTGATTTCGTGGGGAGTGTCCTTTTTCGCTCGTATTAACTCAGTGAGTTTTTGGATTCGCGCTTTGTTTTGAGATTTTGCGTTCGTTGTTTCCACCCCCCCCCCCTCCAAGCACCTTGCGAGCGGGGGCTAGCAGCGGCATACTCGCACCGTGCGTGCGTCCCGCCCTCACTAGTGCTCGCTCCTCACGAGGCCCTCTCGGGTTGGCTGGTGGACCCCTCTAAAAACTAAAACTTTGTGAGCTCGCAAGGGGACTCCCCCCAGGAGAAGTTCGCAGCTGCCAAGTCAACCCAAAGCCCGACAGGACCAAAGTCAGTCACGACAGGAAGTTACGGTGGCAAACCCGCAAGGGGCTCGCAAGCACACAAGAGCGTGTTTTTAACCTGGCCTAAGGAGTAAAATGGTAGTCTATTTTACATAAGGGGCTCCCCCTTCCCAAAGTGCTCTTACAATGTGAAGGGCCGGACCCAAGCTTTCGCGTGCAGGTTCAAAACGAAGGAGTGCAGGCTCAGTCGGACATGTTGCCAACCTCATCTCTGAAACCACTCTCGGATAGACTGCTGGCGCTGTCGCCGACGTTATCTTCGTCGTCATCAACCACGGCGCCCTTGTCTACCACGACCACCACCGCTTAATCGTCAGAAGCAAAGGCCCTAACCATAGCGTCCACCTTGTCGTCCACCCAGCATGCTAGGTTGCCCCGGCATGGCCTCAGGCACTGGGGCAATAGCGGCGTCAAAGACAGGATTGGTGTTCAGGAGATGGCTGAAGCCGCGGGATAATGCGTGCCGAGAAGGCCTCGACTCTTTTCGTCCACAAGCTCGCGATCCCTCTCAGCACGGCTCTCCAGGCGCGTCACAACTTCAGTGAAGAAGCGAAGATGCTTGGCGTAATCCTCGGTGTGGGGATGAGGGGCATGCTCATCGCAGATGGTACCAAGCGCCTGGTTGGCCTTCGTCCTGAGGTCCCGAAGCATGGGAGCGTGCTCGCGCAGTAGCGTCTGCCTGTGAAGTGCCTCCTCCCTACTTTGCTGTGCAAAGGACTTGGCACTGGCAACCCGCTACTGAAGAGAGAGCAGCTCGGCACAAGCGGAGGCCAGCTCGGCCTGCACAGAGGTCAGAGCGGCCGAGGCGGCTTTCTCGCGTTATTCCGGTTCAGCCAGCGCTGACTTGAGGGTAGTGGTCCTTCCTGCAGCTTTGGCTTCCACGAGCGCTAGCTTCAGGTCGTACCTGCCAACAAGGATCGCGCGAGCCTTGGCCACCCGGTGGTCGACCTCCTCCTGAGCCTTAGCCTCACGCGCACTGACAGCATCTTCTGTTTAGGCAACCTGGCGCTCCCTCGTCTTCAACCGCTCGAGCTCGAGGCTACGCTCCATGGCCTCCAGCAGCAGTGCTTCTTCGCGCCTCAAGATCTCCTCCTCGTCGGACGGTGCCCCTTCATCGATGCTAAGGCAGCTTTGCGTGCCTCCACCTGCTACTCCAAGGAGGCGTTCAAGGCCTGGAGCTCCCGCCTGCGCTCCTCGGCAATCGCGCGGTGACAGTCTGCCTCCCTGGCATCCTCCAAGGCTTGGGCGCTGACCTCGCGCGAGGTTTCCAGGGATGCCTCGGCCTTCGCATTAGCGTGCTCACGCTGAAGGCGCCCGAGGTTGATAGCCACCTTCAGTTGATGCCACTCCACCAGCCGGAGACCCTCGGCCTCAAGGCGTGCATCAACATCCATGAGTTCTCTGCCGAGCCGGCTCATCGCACCCATTGCCTCCTGAAAGAGCTCGTGGCGGATGACACTCCGCTCGTGTGCAAACTTAAGCGTGCGACCAGGTCCGTCCCCCGCAGCAGGGTTTGCCGACGGGATTCGAAGCGGCTCGCCTGCTTTCAGCAAGGGGCTGGGGGCTGACGACTCCCAGATCGCTGACCAGGCTTCGGCAGGGGCCCGGATGGGTTGAGGCCCGTTGCTCGAAGAAGAAGCCAGGATCGAAGTCATCCAGCCACCGTCCATAACTAGAGGAGGAGCCCTTGGCACACTTTTCGCACCACAGCCGAGGCCACGAAGGAGAGACGGCAAAGTCGCGGGCTCAAGGCGCCAGGCTAGCGTGTTTGCCTCTCCGGCCGACCTCGCACCGGGTGCGGCATGCGGGCTTGGGGCGCTCAAGGCCAGCGGGGGATTCGAGGTAGGAGGTGGTTGCTTCCCGGGAGACTTCACTGCCTTAGCAGAAGGGACCCTGAGGAGCCACAGTCAGGAGGGGAAGAAGCACTCAAGAAATTACAAAGATAAGGTACTCACTCGTCTATGGCGATATACTTCCTTTGCTTCAACGGCCGGAAGGCATCACTGCTGCATCTTGGAGACCCTTTCCTCTTGCGGAGCGCACCAAAGTCCAGACGGAGCCGGCCAAAGCCTTGGACGCGGCAACGAGCGCAGGGCGCGGCTGGTGAGGCGCCCGAGGACACGACCTCGGGAGTGTTGGGCTGAGGGGAGCCCTCTGGCTCCGCCTCGTGATGACCTGCTGAGACCCCAGAGCCTTCGGCCTCAGGAGCAGCGAATTGCATCGCCTCCTCAGCTGTCGCCCCAGGGCAAGAGTCACGGGCTCCCGGGAATGGCACCTCAGGAGCCTCAAGCGATGTCGGTGCCTTAGGAGCCTCAAGCAGTGTCGGTGCCTCAGCACCCGCACCTCCGGCCTCCAGCGATGCTCGCCCCCCTGCACCCACTCTTGGGGTAAGTTCGACGCTGGCGGCAAGGAGGGGAAGCACGGAGATAGGGTTCTCGCGAGGCACTTCAAGGCTGACTGGACGCATGTAACACCCCGGATGTAATTTACCTAATATGTACTCCAACTCTTGCCGTTTCCGGTGCTAAGTTATTTTATTTCCTCGGGTTCGGGTTCTTTTCTCTATGTGTTGTTGTCGTTGTCATGCATCTCATATCATGTCATCATGTGCATTGCATTTGCATACGTGTTCGTCTCATCCATCTAAGCATTTTCCCCGTTGTCCGTTTTGCATTCTGGCGCTTCTATCTCCTCCGGTGGTCCTTTCTACCACTTTTGGTGTGCGGGTGTTAAACGTTTTCGGATTGGACCGAGACTTGTCATGCGGCCTTGGTTTACTACCGGTAGACCGCCTGTCAAGTTTCGTGCCATTTGGACTTCGTTTGATACTCCAACGGTTAACCGAGGGACCGAGAAGGCCTCGTGTGTGTTGCAGCCCAACACCCTTCCAATTTGGCCCAAAACCCACCAAAACCCTCTCCATCATCTAGAGCGTTCGATCACGATCGCGTGGCCGAAAACCGCACCTCATTTGGACTCTCCTAGCTCCTCCTATGTCTATAAATAGCACCCCCTCCGAAATTCACGGGTCTCCCCTGCCCCTAAACCCTAGATCCATCTTCCCCGCGCCGCCAGACACGTCCGAACCGGGCTGGACGTGTCCGACTTGCCCCGCCGCCGCCACGTGTCAGCTCCTGACTCGCCCGCATGCCGAGCCCCACTTCGTCGCCGCCGCCGGCCCGGGATGCCCGCTCCGGGCCCCCGAGGCCCATCGCCCGTGCCCCGCCGCCTGGGAGCAGGCGCCGCCCAAGCGCGCCCGCGGCCGCCGCCTCTCCTCCACTCCGGCGAGCTCCGCCACGCCGGACCCCGCACTGAACCTCACCGCCGATGCCGCCACACCGCCCGCCGCCACGTTCCTCGCCGCCCTGCCGCGCCGCGGCCGGACCCGACTTCGGCGAGCCTCCCTCCGACTCCGGCGACCACGCCCCCGCTGGCCCCTTCCATCTCCGGCCGCCGTCCGCGCGAACTCCGGCAAGTCCTCCGGCGAGCTCGGATCTGACCTCAGGAAGCGTGCCGATCCGGATCTGAGCTTCTCTCTCGGTTGACTTTTGCCCCAAACCCTAGAGATTTTGCATTTTTCATCATGCTATAACTTTGCATCCGTAGCTCCGTTTTGCGCGTGTAGCATGTCAAAATGTTCGCCTCAGAGAGTACATCATTTCATCTCATTGCATCATTTTCATTTGAGCTCATCTTGATGCCCGAAATGCTGTTGGAAGAGAGCTATTTGAGTTAATTGTCAGATCTGCTGCATCAAATAGCTATTTGTCATTTTTGCCATGATTAATGTGTGCATGATATGCTCCTGAGCTCTACATGAGTTTCGTTATATGCTTTTCCATCTTTCCAGAGGTGCTATCCATGTATTTTAGTGATATGTGTTAATGCTGATTTCAGGAACTTAGAATTTCTCTAAGTCCTTGATCTGTTTTTATCAATATGCCATATGTTCATGTTGTTTCCTAGTGATCCGTGCCTCTTTTGAGGATGATCAGTAAGGATGATTTGTTAATATTGTGATGCTCTATCCATCCATGTCTTTGTTTGCAATTATGGAGCACCCTAGCTTGAGTCAATCGAGCTCTACTTTTGCTATTTCGTAATTCCTGGCAGATTGTCTACTTGTTAGTGATTTTGCCAAGGATGTTGTTGTTGATCCGTGCATGCTATGTTGTTGTTCTTGCCATGTCTAGCTTATACAATGTGTATTCTTGATGGGTGTATGCTTAGATTGTCATTCCTTGCTCTGTAGTGAGTGCATCGAGCTCGTAAACATGCCTACTCGTTAACAGATTTGCATGCTCCAGTTTTTCTCTAAGTCTGTAACCTGATTATGTTTTTGCCATGTTCACATGCTTACAATTGTATTTTCTGATCCCTTTTGGCTCAAGGTCACTAAGGGACTTTTGTTCAGCTCTTTCCGTAGCTCCATGCCATGCTTTACTTTGCCATGTTAAGTTCCTGTAGCATATAGTTTTCATGCTCCAAAGTGTGCTACCTGATCGGAAATTCCAGGCTTGTGTTAATTTCACTAAGTCTGAAACCTATTTAGCAATTGCACTTTTTCCATGCTTGTTTGAACCTGTTAATGGGTGAATTGGCTGTATCTTAGTGTTCATCTTTTGTCAGGCATCATGAGTGGATCCCTGACATGTATTTTTTTGCCATGTTTGACTGTCGTAGCATATTTATCTTGATGCCTTTAGATGGCTACTTGTTGTTTATCGCAGACCGGTGCCATATTTGTTTTGCTTGCCATTTCCAAACCGTGCATCCGATTCCGGTGTTCTTTATATCGATTTCAAGCGAAATCACCTCACCTTTCCAGTGGCACACTTGGATTTCCATGTTGAGGCCAGGTTCATTCATTCCTTGTCAAATCTTGCATATGCATCACATATCGAATCCCGCATAGCATACCATGTTTGCATCATGTTGTTTGAGCATTTTCACGTGGTTGATTGTGTTCCTTTTGCTTGTTTGTCTTGTTTGGGTAGAGCCGGGAGACGAGTTTGCTAACGAGGAACCCGTTGAGTTTGCTTTCGAGGATCTAGTCAACTCTGACAACTTTGTAGGCAAGATGATCATACCCTCTAAATCACTTCTATCTTTGCTTGCTAGATGCTCGCTCTTTTGCTATGCCTATGCTACGATGCCTACCACTTGCTTATCATGCCTCCCAAATTGTCATGTCAAACCTCTAACCCACCATGTCCTAGCAAACCGTTGATTGGCTATGTTACCGCTTTGCTCAGCCCCTCTTATAGCGTTGCTAGCTGCAGGTGAAGATTGGAGATCGTTCCTTGTTGGAACATTGCTTATTTGTTGGGATATCATTATATTATCTTGTTGTCTTAATGCATCTATATACTTGGTAAAGGGTGGAAGGCTCGGCCTTTTGCCTAGTGTTTTGTTCCACTCTTGCCGCCCTAGTTTCCGTCATATCGGTGTTATGTTCTCGGATTTTGCGTTCCTTACGCGGTTGGGTAATAATGGGAACCCCTTGACATTTCGCCTTGAATAAAACTCCTCCAGCAATGCCCAACCTTGGTTTTACCATTTGCCACCTAGCCTCTTTTTCCTTTGGGTTTCCGGAGCCCAAGGGTCATCTTATTTAAACCCCCTGGGCCATGCTCCTCTGAGTGTTGGTCCGACAGAGCTGCCTGCGGGGCCACCTCGGGGCAACTTGAGGTTTGGTTTTACTCGTAGCTAGTCTCATCTAAGTGTGCCCTGAGAACGAGATATGTGCAGCTCCTATCGGGATTTGTCGGCACATTCGGGCGGTGTTGCTGGATTTGCTTTAACTTGTCGAAGTTGTCTTGTAGAACCGGGATACCGAGTCTGATCGGAATGTCTCGGGAGAAGGTATATCCTTCGTTAACCGTGAGAGCTTGTCATGGGCTAAGTTGGGACTCCCCTGCAAGGATTTGAACTTTCGAAAGCCGTGCCCGCGGTTATGGGCAGTTGGGAATTTGTTAATGTCCGGTTGTAGATAACTTGAACCTTAACTTAATTAAAATGAATCAACTATGTGTGTAACCATGATGGTCTCTTCTCGGCGGAGTTCGGGAAGTGAACACGGTGTTGGAGTAATGTTTGCGTAGGTTGTTCTCTAGTTCTTCGTTCGTGCTTTGCCTTCTCTTCTCGCTCTCTTTTGCGAACAGGTTAGCCACCATATATGCTAGTCGCTTGCTGCAGCTCCACATATTACCTTGCCTTTACCTATAAGCTTAAATAGTCTTGATCGCGAGGGTGCGAGATTGCTGAGTCCCCGTAGCTCACAGATTACTTCCAAACCAGATGCAGGGCCCGATGACTCCGTTCCAGATGATGCGCTTGAGCTCAAGTGGGAGTTTGACGAAGACTCACGCCGTTACTATGTGTCTTTCCCTGATGATCAGTAGTGGTGCCCAGTTGGGGCGATCGGGACCATGTCGCTTGTTGGGGTTGATCTTTTATTTTTGTACCATAGTCGGACCATGAGTGTATTGGATGATGTAATGCTATTTATGTACTTTGTGTGACGTGGCGAGTGTAAGCCAACTATGTACATTTCCCCTTATTATCTATTTACATGGGTTGTTATGAAGATTACCTTACTTGTGACATTGCTTTCAATGCGGTTATGTCTCTAAGTCGTGCTTCGGTTATTATCTATTTACATCGAGGGCGTTACAACGCAGCCCCCATTCATCGAAGGGGGCATCTGCCCCACGAACTCCACCATGTTTGAGCAGCAGTACAAAAGACAGCCCTCCTGCAGCATATCGGTTAGCGAGGGGTCGCGAGTCAGGACCTCGAGCATCGTTCTTCGCGCCTCGGGCGGAAGCCCCAACTCCTGAAGCCTCATGCGATCCTGGCCGCCGGACAGGGCCCACATCGGCTGGAAATGGCGCTGGAGTGGGCCGACGCGGCGTCGGAGGAACTCCTTCATCACCATGGGCGCAGTCACGCCGAGATCTTTCAGCCTCTTCAACCGGAGTCAGACGAAGGCAATGCGGGGGTCCGCGAGCTCCTTGTGGCCTCAGCCAGAGCTGGGAACGGCAGGCGCCAAAGGGGGAGAGAGTAGGGGGCTGAGCACACCGACGTCCACAAACACCCACCATGTCCGAAACTCGCTTGTGGATGGTGGAAGCTCAAAATCAATCACCGAGCCAGCCGTCGCAGCCACGGCCTGGAAGCTCAAGCATCCCGAGCACTGCCGAGGGCTAGCCAGGTGCAGCGAGAAGAAATGGAGCAAAAGGGCCATGGAAGGGGGAATGCCCACCATGGCCTCGTAGACGAAACCAAAAACGGTGAGAAGGGAGACTGATTTTGGATCTAGGTGCAACATATGGATCTGATAGTGGGAGAGCACGGCATTGAAGAAGGCGATGAATGGAGGAACCAGGCCAGCCCATAGGGCATCGATCAAGAATTGTACTTTGGTGGCTGTCTTGTCGACGGAGGCACGGGATGCGGGCCAGGCCACCGTCGTCCCCCATTCGTTGAAGTCAGCGCCGAGCGCAGGGTGCACCTTGTCCATGGCTTCCTGGTTGAGCACCAACGACCGGCCTACGATGGGTTCAACGGCCGGGGGTGGCCCGGCTGAAGACTGAGACTTCTTCTTCCCCTTCTCTGTTCGCGGGGGTGCCATGGCAACAAGGAGGGCCAAGCCCGGGACAGATTGGAAGAGGAAGTTATTGTTTCGGAAAGGAGGGAGAGTTGGAGGGGCGCATCACTGGCAATGGGGGAATAACTGTGTAAGCCATGATGGCCACCAAGCTAGGCGGATATCAAGGCTGCGTGGGGAAGCGGGGCCGCCCACGTCCCATCAATCGCCACGTGTCAACCGAGGCCGCAGGCTGTTGGGGCCCGTGGCTCTCTGCACTTGCCCCTTGGCTTCGCCTCGAAGCCAAGTCCGAGCACGCCTTGGGCCTGAGGGCTAATGTCGGCATCCTGGGAACGGGGGTCCCTAGACTTGCCTGCCTACGACCCACGGCGTGGCTCTGCCAGCGGCCCCGTACGGCCCATCTTCACCAGCAAACACTCAATACACTCGCGAGGTGCCGAGCCTCGCAAGGGGTCGAGCCTTGCGAGGCAGACAACGCAAGACCTCCTCGGGGGCGGCCTCGCCAGGCTGGCTCACGAGGGGCGGAGAGATCAAGGCAAGGGGCACCTTGCGAGGTTCCTGTGATGAAAGCCATGCCGACCGGGGCCAGGCGGGCGCCAGCGTGCATAGTGTCCTCGTTTCCTCTTTGGAGCGAAAGAGGCCAGCGCAGGCGAGGAGTCCTTAGGCATTAGGCAAAGGTTTCCATATCAGTGCAATGAGACCAGGAATAGTAGGATGGAGGTCACCGTGGAGCCCAGGACAGCGTCACTACCAGAGCCTTTGGCAGGCGAAGACCACCTTGAGTCAGGATAACTAGTACTAGTTGTCTCCCTTCAAATTTGGCCGGTGTGGTATCCCTTCCCGCCAGCATTTGGGAAGAGGACCAGGGCCTCTATAAATAGGGCTAGCCACCACAGTAGGAGGCAACTGATCCAAGGCCATTCAGATCATCCTCATCCACACAAACTAACCAAGCACAAGAGCACCTCTCCTCAGGAGGTTGTTCTTCCCTTGTAATTGTTCATCCTCAGCCCAAGAGGCAATCCACTACACCACACTGGGGTAGGGTATTACACCACATTGGTGGCCGGAACCAGTATAAATCTTGTGTCCCATTGTTCTGCGAGTTCAACGCGCTGAGCCTTAAGATCGCGGTGAGGGAGAATGCAAGGGGGAGGAGAGATCTTCATGCGCACCCCAGTGTTCGAACCTCAAGGGTTTTGCCGGAACCGGAAATCCGACAGCAAGCTTTGTTGAGGTTGATGAAGTCAACGCACATACGTTCCTTCCCGCCTTTCTTGGGCACAACAACGGGGTTCGCCAAACACTCTAGGTACCGGACCACGCGGATGACTCCCGCAGCTTGCAGCTTGTGGGTTTCCTGGACAATGAAGGATTGCTTCTCCATGGACTGTCGTCGCGCCTTCTGCTTCACAGGGAGCACATTGGGGCACACCCTTAAGTGATGCTCAATTACCCCCCTTGGGACCCCCACCAGCTGCTTGGGCTCCCAGGCGAATACCTCCTTGTTCACACACAGGAACCTCACCAGTGCCTCTTCTTGGTCAGGATCGAGGTTGGCGCCTATGGTGAAAGTGGCTCCTGAGGTCCCGTCCTCCTCGACTAGCACTTGCTTAGTTTCAACCCGATCTTGAGTGAAAAACTAGTTCTTTTTTGCTGGCGCAACCCCCTTAGCCCCCGAGGTGGCTCCGTCGACTTGGCGCGCTGCCGCAGCGGCCTTGAAGGCGAGCTTGAGAGCCGTTAGGGCTTCCTTGGTGTCCCCAGCCATGGTGAGAACTGATACATCTCCAACGTATATATAATTTTTAATTGTTCCATGCTATTATATTATCAACCTTGGATGTTTTATATGCATTTATATGCTAGTTTATATGATTTGTTGGACTAACCTATTAACCTAGAGCCCAGTGCCTATTTCTGTATTTTCCTTGTTTTGAGTATCGCAGAAAAGGAAAACCAAACGGAGTCCAATTGACCTAAAATTTCACAGAGATCATTTTTGGACCAGAAGAAGCCCACGGAGTACCGGAGATGGGCCGGAAGAGTCCCGAGGCCACCACGAGGGTGGGGGCGCGCCCTATCCCCTGGGTGCGCCCCCTATCTCGTGGCCGCCTCGGGGATCCCCCCTGACTTGTTACCGACTCCAACACCTCTTATATATACCCAAACTTCCAGAAAGAAACCTAGATCAGGAGTTGCGCTGCCGCAAGCCTCCGTAGCCACCGAAAAAAATCTAGACCCGTTCCGGCACCCTGCCGGAGGGGGGAATCCCTCTCCGGTGGCCATCTTCATCATCCCGGGGCTCTCCATGACGAGGAGGGAGTAGTCCACCCTCGGGGCTGAGGGTATGCACCAATAGCTATGTGTTTGATCTCTCTATCTATCATGTTCTTGATTCGGCATGATCTTGATGTATCGCGAGATTTGCTATTATAGTTGGATCTTATGATGTTTCTCCCCCTCTACTCTCTTGTGATGAATTGAGTTTTCCCTTTGAAGTTATCTTATCAAATTGAGTCTTTAAGGATTTGAGAACACTTAATGTATGTCTTGCATGTGCTTATCTGTGGTGACAATGGGATATTCACGTGATCTACTTGATGTATGTTTTGGTGATCAACTTGCGGGTTCCGTGACCTCATGAACTTATGCATAGGGGTTGGCACATGTTTTCATCTTGACTCTCCGATAGAAACTTTGGGGCACTCTTTGAAGTTCTTTGTGTTGGTTGAATAGATGAATCTGAGATTGTGTGATGCATATCGTATAATCATACCCCACGGATACTTGAGGTGACATTGGAGTATCTAGGTGACATTAGGGTTTTGGTTGATTTGTGTCTTAAGGTGTTATTCTAGTATGAACTCTAGGATAGATTGAACAGAAAGAATAGCTTTGTGTTATTTTACTATGGACTCTTGAATAGATCGATCAGAAAGAATAACTTTGAGGTGGTTTCGTACCCTACAATAATCTCTTCGTTTGTTCTCCGCTATTAGTGACTTTGGAGTGACTCTTTGTTGCATGTTGAGGGATAGTTATATGATCCAATTATGTTATTATTGTTTACAGAACTTGCACTAGTGAAAGTATGAACCCTAGGCCTTGTTTCAACGCATTGCAATACCGTTTTCGCTCACTTTTATCATTAGTTACCTTGCTGTTTTTATATTTTCAGATTACAAAAACCTATATCTATCGTCCATATTGCACTTGTATCACCATCTCTTCACCGAACTAGTGCACCTATACAATTTACCATTGTATTGGGTGTGTTGGGGACACAAGAGACTCTTTGTTATTTGGTTGCGGGGTTGTTTGAGAGAGACCATCTTCATCCTATGCCTCCCATGGATTGATAAACCTTAGGTCATCCACATGAAGGAATTTGCTACTGTCCTATAAACCTCCGCACTTGGAGGCCCAACAACATCTACAAGAAGAAGGTTGTGTAGTAGACATCAAGCTCTTTTCTGGCATCGTTGCTGGGGAGGTTAGCGCTCGAAGGTATATCTTTAGATCTTGCAATCGAATCTTTTAGTTTCTTGTTTTATCACTAGTTTAGTCTATAAAAGAAAACTACAAAAATGGAATTAAGGTTGCCTCATATGCTTCATCTTTTTAATGTCTTTCATGAAAATAAGGATTCCGATAATTGTGCCAAAGTGTTAGAAGAAGAATGTATTAAAATGTTTGGCACTAAATCTTTGGATGATAAGAAGGATTGCAATGTTATTAGTATGAATTCTTTGAATATCCATGATGCTAATGATATGCAAAGCCACAAGCTTGGGGATGCTATGTTTGATGATATTTTTTGTCCCCCAAATTTTGATGAGCAAATTTATTATGATGAAAGCACCCCTCCTATCTATGATGATTATTGTGATGACATGTATGCTATACAGAATAATGATATCCATGAAACTTGTCATCGTGATTTTAAATTTCAATTGGATTATGCCTCACATGATAGTTATTTTGTTGAGTTTTCTCCACTATTATGAATGAGAAGAATTTTGCTTATGTGGAGAGTAGTAAATTTTCTATGCTTGTGGATCATGAAAAGAATGCTTTGTGCGATGGTAATATTGTTGAATTCATTAATGATGCTACTGGAAATTATTATGATGGAGGAATATATGCTTGTAGGAGTTGCAATAATATCAAGTTTCCTCTCTATGTGTTGAAAATCTTGAAGTTATGTTTGTTTTACCTTCCTATGCAAGTTGATTCTTGTTCCCATAAGTTATTTGCTCACAAAATCCCTATGCATAGTAAGTGGGTTAGACTTAAATGTGCTTGTCATATGCTTCATGATGCTCCCATTATGTTTCAATTCTTATGTTTTATGTGAGCATCATTGAAATCATCATGCCTACCTAGAAAGGCATTAAAGAAAAGCGCTTGTTGGGAGACAACCCAACACCTTTACCTACTGTTTTTGTGTGTTCACATGATTAAGATACTGTAGTAATCATGTTTTATAGCTTTTGTTTTGATAAAGTGCCAAGTAAGACTTTTGGGATTATCTATGGTGATAGTTTATTTGATCTTGCTGAAAAACACAAACTTTTGTGCTCAGGAAAACAATTCTTATTTTTAACAAAAGCGTGATAAAATATTGATTCTTTTTGCAAAAGATTAACTAACAAATTACTCAGGCTTTCCTAATTCTTCAGAATTTTTGGAGTTACAAAAGTATTCGAGAGTTACAGATTACTACAGACTGTCCTGTTTTTGACAGATTCTGTTTTCGATGCATAGTTTGCTTGTTTTCTAGTTTCTATGGCTTATATTGCTTAATATAAATTGTATAAATGGTATGGTACAGTAGTAATAATGTGATAAAAATTATGAATCTTGTCTTGACAGTACCTAAGTGGTGATTTGCTTTCTTACACTAACGGAGCTTACGAGTTTTCTGTTAAGTTTTGTGTTGTGAAGTTTTCAAGTTTTGGGTAAAGATTCGATGGACTACGGAATAAGGAGTGGAAAGATCCTAAGCTTGGGGATGCACAAGGCACCCCAAGGTAATATTCAAGGACAACCAATAGCCCAAGCTTGGGGATGCCCCAGAAGGCATCCCCTCTTTCGTCTTCATTCATCGGTAACCTTACTTGGAGCTATATTTTTATTCACCACATGATATGATTTTTGCTTGGAGCGTCATTTTCTTTTATTAGGATTTGCTTGCTGTTATTTAGAGTGATGTTTTGCATCTTTTAGTTCAATAAAAAGGTCAAGTATATCCTTTACCATGCTTATTTTGCAAGTCTATATGTTGCTGTTGGAAAATAGAAAGTTTGCTATTATGTTTTCAATATTGGTAAATAGTCAGAACATGATAAAATCTTGAAATTTTTACACAATGACTAACAAAAAATTATCTAAAGTGTGGTAATTTTTCATAATTTTTGGAGTTAAAGAAGTATTATTCCTCTTGCATTCTTTATAGACTATCATGTTTAGACAGATTGCTGTTATGATTGCATTGTTTGCATATGTTTGCTTGTTTAATGATTCTATTTGAGCATAGGAGGGTTAAATATGCAGAGACAATTACTAGGAAATGTTAAATAATAATTTTAGTGATTTGCTATAGTAGAGAATGATAAGGTTTAACATGGATTTATACTAACTTATCTCACGAGTTCTTGTTGAGTTTTGTGTGCATGAAATTTTTAAGATTCCAGGAAACTATGATATGAGAGGAATTAAGGAGACACAAAAGCTCAAGCTTGGGGATGACCAAGGCATCCCTAATTAATATTTCAAGAAGTATCAAGAATCTAATCTTGGGGATGCCCTGGTAGGCATCCCACCTTTCTTCATCAACACTTATCGGTTAGCCTCGATTGAACCTAATTTTTTGCTTCTTTACATGATATGTGCTATCCTTGCAATGTAATTTTATTTTGTTTTGCTTGCTGTTTGAATAAAGTACTTAAGATCTGAAATTTTATTTATGTTAATGAGTCTTCACATAGTTACATAATTATTCAACTACTCATTGTGCTTCTCTTATATCTTTTGGAGTAGTTTGTCGTTTGCTCTAGTGCTTCACTTATATCTTTTTAGAGCATGGCGGTAGTTTTATTTTGAAGAAGTTGTTGAACTCTCATGCTTCACTTATATGATTTTGAGAGTCTCTAAACAACATGGTAGTTTGCTTTGGTTATGAATTAAGTCTTAATATGGTAGGCATCCAAGAGGGATATAATAAAATCTTTCATATAAAGTGCATTGAATACTATCAGAAGTTTGATTCTTTATGATTGTTTTGAGATATGAAGATGGTGATATTAGAGTCATGCTAGTGAGTAGTTGTGAATTTGAGAAATACTTGTGATAAGGTTTGTGAGAACCATAGCATGCACGTATGGTGAACCGTTATGAACCGAAGTTGGAGCATGAGATATTTTTTGATTATCTTCCTTATGAGTGGCGGTTGGGGATGAGTGATGGTCATTTCCTACCAATCGATCCCCCTGGGAGCATGCGCATAGTACTTTGTTTCAATAGCTAATAGACTTTTGCAATAAGTATATGAGTTCTTTATGACTAATGTTGAGTCCATGGATTATACGCACTCTCATCCTTCCACCATTGCTAGCCTCTCTAGTACCTCGCAACTTTCGTTGGTACCATAAACCCACATATACCTTCCTCAAAACAGCCACAATACCTACCTATTATGGCATTTTCATAGCCATTCCGAGATATATTGCCATGTAACTTTCCACCGTTCCGTTTATTATGACACGCTCCATCATTGTCATATTGCCTTGCATGATCATGTAGTTGACATCGTATTTGTGGCAAAACCACCGTTCATAATTCTTTCATACATGTCACTCATGAGTCATTCCACATCCCGGTACACCACCGGAGGCATTCATATATAGTCATATTTTGTTCTAAGTATCGAGTTGTAATTCTTGAGTTGTAAGTAAATAAAAGTGTGATGGTCATCATTATTAGAGCATTGTCCCATTTGAGGAAAGGATGATGGAGACTATGATTCCCCCACAAGTCGGGATGAGACTCCGGACAAAAAATAAATAAAAGGGAAAAAAGGCCATAAAAAGAGAAGGCCCAAAAAATGAGAGAAAAAGAGAGAAGGGGCAATGCTAATATCCTTTTACCACACTTGTGCTTCAAAGTAGCACCATGATCTTCATGATAGAGAGTCTCCTATGTTGTCACTTTCATATACTAGTGGGAATTTTTCGTTATAGAACTTGGCTCATATATTCCAATGATGGGCTTCCTCAAAATGCCCTAGGTCTTCATGAGCAAGCGAGTTGGATGCACACCCACTTAGTTTCTTTTTGATCTTTCATACACTTATAGCTCTAGTGCATCCGTTGAATGGAAATCCCTACTCACTCACATTGATATCTATTGATGGGAATCTCCATAGCCCGTTGATACGCCTAGTTGATGTGAGACTATATTCTCCTTTTTATCTTCTCCACAACCACCATTCTATTCCACCTATAGTGCTATGTACATGGCTCACGCTCATGTATTGCGTGAAGATTGAAAAAGTTTGAGAACATCAAAAGTATGAAACAATTGCTTGGCTTGTCATTGGGGTTGTGCATGATTTAAATACTTTGTTTGATGAAGATAGAGCATAGCCAGACTATATGATTTTGTAGGGATAGCTTTCTTTGGCCATGTTATTTTGAGAAGACATGATTACTTTGTTAGTATGCTTGAAGTATTATTATTTTTATGTCAATATTAAACTTTTGTCTTGAATCTTTCGGATCTAAAATTCTTCAAGATCCAAAATTTGTTGGATAAATATGTTAGGTAGCATTTCACATCAAAAATTTGGTTTTATCATTTACCTACTCGAGGACGAGCAGGAATTAAGCTTGGGGATGTTTGATACGTCTCCAACGTATCTATTATTTTTTATTGTTCCATGCTATTATATTATCAACCTTGGATGTTTTATATGCATTTACATGCTATTTTATATGATTTTTGGGACTAACCTATTAACCTAGAGCCAAGTGCCAGTTTCTGTTTTTTCCTTGTTTTTGAGTATCGCAGAAAAGGAAAACCAAACGGAGTCCGATTGACCTGAAATTTCACGGAGATCATTTTCGGACCAGAAGAAGCCCACGAAGTACCGGAGATGGGCCAGAAGACTCCCGAGGCCACCACGAGGGTGGGGGTGTGTCCTACCCACCTAGGCGCGCCCCCCTATCTCGTGGCCGCCTCGGGGACCCCTTGACTTGTTCCCGACTCCAACACCTCTTATATATACCCAAACTTATAGAAAGAAACCTAGATCGGGAGTTCCGCCGCCGCAAGCCTCCGTAGCCACCGAAAACCAATCTATACCCGTTCCGACACCCTGTCAGAGGGGGGATTCCCTCTCCGGTGGCCATCTTCATCATCCCGGCGCTCTCCATGACGAGGAGGGAGTAGTCCACCCTCAGGGCTGAGGGTATGTACCAGTAGCTATGTGTTTGATCTCTCTCTCTCTCTCCTGTTCTTGATTCGGCACGATCTTGATGTATCGCGAGCTTTGCTATTATAGTTGGATCTTATGATGTTTCTCCCCCTCTACACTCTTGTGATGAATTGAGTTTTCCCTTTGAAGTTATCTTATCGGATTGAGTCTTTAAGGATTTGAGAACACTTGATGTATGTCTTGCATGTGCTTATATGTGGTGACAACGGGATATTCACGTGATCTACTTGATGTATGTTTTGGTGATCAACTTGCGGGTTCCGTGACCTCGTGAACTTATGCATAGGGGTTGGCACACATTTTCGTCTTGACACTCCGATAGGAACTTTGGGGAACTTTTTGAAGTTCTTTGTGTGGGTTGAATAGATGAATCTGAGATTGATTGTGTGATGCATATCCTATAATCATACCCACGGATACTTGACGTGACATTGGAGTATCTAGGTGACATTAGGGTTTTGGTTGATTTGTGTCTTAAGGTGTTATTCTAGTATGAACTCTAGGATAGATTGAACGGAAAGAATAGCTTCGTGTTATTTTACTACGGACTCTTGAATAGATCAATCAGAAAGAATAACTTTGAGGTGGTTTCGTACCCTACAATAATCTCTTCGTTTATCCTCCGCTATTAGTGACTTTAGAGTGACTCTCTGTTGCTTGTTGAGGGATAGTTATATGATCCAATTATGTTATTATTGTTGAGAGAACTTGCACTGGTGAAATTATGAACCCTAGGCCTTGTTTCAACGCATTGCAATACCGTTTTCTCTCACTTTTATCATTACTTACCTTGCTTTTTTTATATTTTCATATTACAAAAACCTATATCTATCATCCATATTGCACTTGTATCACCATCTCTTCGCCGAACTAGTGCACCTATACAATTTACCATTGTATTGGGTGTGTTGGGGACACAAGAGACTCTTTGTTATTTGGTTGCAGGGTTGTTTGAGAGACACCATCTTCATCCTACGCCTCCCATGGATTGATAAACCTTAGGTCATCCACTTGAGGGAAATTTTCTACTTTCCTACAAACCTCTGCACTTGGAGGCCCAACAACGTCTACAAGAAGAAAGTTGTGTAGTAGACATCAAGAACGCCGCTGCTCCCGGCATCTTCATGAGGTTGTAGGTTGGATGGGTCATTGCCATGAACTGAGCCAGGGCAGGGTACCCGAGGATGGCGTTGTATGGAGGCCGATGCGGGCGATGTCGAAGTCGATCAGCTCGGTGCGGTAGTTGTCGCGGGTACCAAAGGTGACCGGGAGTCGTATTTGCCTCGGGGGACTGGTGGAGCCGACGCCGACTCCATAGAAAGGCTTGGTGGGGTGGAGCCGGCCATATGGTACGTGAAGCAAACTGAAAGCTTCCACAGAGAGCATGTTGAGGCCGGCTCCGCCGTCGATGAGGGTCTTAGTCACAGCCACGTTGCAGATGGTGGGTGTGCAGAGCATTGGTAGCGCGCCCGAGCCCGTGGTGGTGGCTGGGTGGTCCTTCGAGCTAAAGGTAAGGTCGGCCTGGGGCGCCACCCATCTTGGGGGAGCCCCCTGCTGCACGCGGGCGGCGCCCACCTAGCGGATGAACTGCTTGACGTGGCGATCCGTGGGTGGCGCCCGCGAACCACCAAGGAGGGCTGCTACGGCGGGGGCACCTGTTCCGCGAAGCGCGTGATGAAGAGACCGCGCACCTCCTCCCAGGAGGCTACCAAAGATCCTGGCAGACTAAGCAGCCAGGCGCGTGGCACGCCGGCCAGGGCCAGGGGGAACCAGTTGGCCATGACCTGGTCGTCCCCTCTGGCTTCAAGAACGGCCTCCTCGTAGGCCTGCAGGAAGGCCGCTGGATCTGCCGCACCGTCGTACCGGGGCGGCATCTCTGCCTTGAACATGCGCAGCCACCGCACCTGCCGCAAGGCAAGGGTGAAGGCCCAGACGCCCGCGGCGCATCCGCAGGAGCCCGCCGGCCTAATTGGAGGAGTGGCGTCTGCCATGGGAGCAGGACGAAGCAAGCGGAGAGGCGAAGCTTCGGCGCACCCCTACCTGGCGCGCCAAATGTCGGATTACGGGTTCCGGCAAACCCTTGAGGTTCGAACTCTGGGGTGCGCACGAAGATCTCTCCCTAGCTCACTCTCGTAACGATCTCAAGGCCTAGCTCGCCGAACCCAAGGAACAAGAGACACGGGAGTTTTATTCTGGTTCGGGCCACCGTTGTGGTGTAATACCCTACTTCGGTGTTGTGTGGTGGACTGCCTCATGGGCTAGGGATGAACTAGTATAGTGGATGAACAGCCTCCTGAGGAGAGGTGTTCTTGAGACCAATAAGGTGGTGAGATGGCCTTGGTGGAGTGGATCTGATCCAAGATGAGCCGATCCCCGACTACGGTGGTGGCTAGGACTATTTATAGAGGCCCCGGTCCTCTTCCCAAATGTTAGGTGGGAAGGGATCTCACAACGGCCAATTTCGAAGGGAGACAACTAGTACAAGCTATCCTCACAAAAGGTGGTCTTCACCTGCCAAAGGTTCTGGTGTTGACGCCGCCGTGGGCTTCGCGGTGACCTCTGTACTGTCGTCCTGCTGGTCTTGGTCTTGTTGCACCGATATGGAAATATTTGCCTGACGCTTCGGGACTCCTCGCCTGTGCATGTTTCCTTAGCACAAAGGAGGAAACTAGCACTCCGCGCCTGCTAGCGCCCGCCTGGCTTCGGTCATCATGGCTCACATCACGCGGACCTCGCGAGGTGCCCCTTGCATAAATATCGCTGCTCCTCAGGAGCCACCCTAGCGAGGCCGCCACAGAGGAGGTCCTGGTGTCGTCTGCCTCATGAGGGTCTTGAGTGGTTTGTCGGCGTTTTGGGAACGGGGGTCCCTAGGCTTGCCTGCCTGCGGCCTGCGACGTGGCTCAAGTGGGGGCCCAGCGCGGCCCATCTTCATCAACTCAAGCTCAAGACCCTCGTGAGGGGCCAAGCCTCACGGGGCGGACGACCGGAAGCTTCCTCAGAGGCAGGCTCATCAGGCAGGCTCGCGTGGAGGCGGAGAGATCAAGGCAGGGGTACCTCACGGGGAGCCCGTGACGCAAGCCATGACGATCGAGACCAGGCGGGCGCCAGGCGGGCGCCGGCGGGCGCAGTGTCCTTGTTTCCCCTTTGGTGCAAAGGGGGCAAGCACAGGCCAAGGCATCAGGCAAAGGTTACCATTCCGGTGCAACGAGACCAAGACCAGCAGAGCGGCAGGACGGAGGTCACTGTGGAGCCCAAGACGGCGTCATCACCAGTGCTTTTGGCAGCCGGAGACCACCTTTGGTTAGGATAACTTGTACTAGATGTTCGCCTTCAAAATGGCCAATTGTTGGCGCCCTTCCCGCTCATTATTTGGGGAGAGGCCCAGGGCCACTATAAATAGAGCTAGCCACCACAGAGTGAAGGGAGACGAGAAGGGACCAAGAGAGAGAGAGAGGTGATTGAACTCACCCAAGCAGCTCGTCGCACCAGCTCAAGAACACCTCTCGCGAGGCTGTTCTTCCCTTGTATTAATCATCATCAGCCCCTGAGGCAATCCACCACACCACACACTCGAGTAGGGTATTACACCACAATGGTGGCCCGAACTAGTATAAACCTTGTGTCCCTTGTGTTGTTCGTTGTTTCCATCTCAAATCACGCGAGGAGATTGGATGTAGATCAGTAGGGGAGAGATCTCCGCGCGCACCCCAGTGTTCAAACCTCAAGGGTCTGCCGGAACCTGAAATCCGACATTTGGCGCGCCAGGTAGGGGTGCGCCGGAATCTTTCTTCCGCTGTTCGCCTATGATCTTTCGTCGTGTCCATGGCTGATGCTCGTCGGGCTCGCGCCGAGCGCCGGGCTGCTATCGCCACCCGCGTCGCCCAGACGGCGCCCGTTGGCGGACGTCCTCGTCATTCCCCGTCGCCTGCCGCCAACGCCGCCACCGGCCCGGCGGGGAACGAGCAGCAGGCCTCCTCCCAGCATCCTTCGGTGCGGCGGGAGGGCCGCACCGCCACACCGTCGCTGACTCCAGCCGCTTCGTCGTCCCACACCCGTCGCACCCCCATGGACACGCACGCCGCGCTGCTCCTGGCAAGAGAGCTCTTGCACTACCGCCCCGTCGACGACCTCTACGAGGACTGGCTCGCCCGCATCACCGAGCTCGTCAGCGCCGGAGGGGGCTCCCCCTTGCCGTCCCTCTCGCTGCCTCACCCTCCATTCCACGCAGGAGGCGGGGATCAGGAGGCGCATCCACCACCTCCACCCCAAGAAGGCGCCCTGGCTCCAAGGCGCGCAGCCCCAGGGCAAGACCCTCCATGTCCGGTGCGTGCGCAGAAAGAAAGGAGCTGCCAAGAGATTCCTCGTCCCCAAGAAGGTGCTCGCGCGCTCCCAGCGCCGGCGCGCCAAGATCGCGTCCCTGCGCCTCCACGCCAAGACCCCGCGCTGCTCCAAGCGGCGGTGCGCGGTAATCCCCAGGAACAAGCCCAGCACCAGCAAAAGGCACCGGTTGCCACGGCAGGCTGTCGCGCCCTCACCCCCAAGCAACGCGGCATTGCATGGCCAGGAAAATTCAAGCCTGACCTGCCCCCTCGCTACGATGGCACGACGGACCCCACGGAGTTCCTACAGCTCTACGAGCTTTGCATCGAAGCCGCCAACGGAGTCGAAAGGGTCATGGCAAACTGGTTTCCCATGGCGCTCAAGGACGGGGCCCGCACCTGGCTCCTGAACCTGGCTCCTAGCATAATCTCCTCCTGGGACGAGATGCGCACTCACTTCATCGCCAACTTCCAGGGCACTCGCGACCGGCCCCCGACTGTGAGTGATCTGCGCCGCATCAAGCAGCAGTAAGGGGAAACCCTACAGAAATACATCCAGCGCTTCAACAATGCTCGCCTCAAGATCCCCAAGGTGACTAAAGAAGCCATCATCTCGGCCTTCTCCGATGGCGTACGCGACATCAAGTGAAGGAGGAGCTAGCAATCCATGAAGACCTATGCACATCCCTGGAGCTGTTCAACTTGGCGACCAAGTGCGCCAGGGCTGAGGAAGGGCGCCTTTCCCTCCTCAAACTCCCGGGTGCCGACCCAGAAGAGAAGAAGCCCAAGGCCAAGGACGTGAAGCGCAAGGGGGCTGCCGTGCTTGCAGCGGAGCCAGACACCAAGCGAGGCAGGGATCAGCCTGAGTCATCCAAGGGCAACCGGTACTGCGTGTACCACAACCTCCACACCCACAACACCAACGAATGTCAAGAGCTCAGGGCCGTGAGAGATGGATGTGTCGGCCGACGCCCCGAGCACAACGACAGGGGCTATGGGTGAGGAGGAGGAAGAGGTGGCGGATGATGGGAAGACCATGGCCCTCGGCAAGGGTGGCGTGACCAACCTCGCGAGGATCGCTGGTAGGACCAGCCTCGTGAGGGAGGCTGGAGAGATCAGTCGCATGAGGATCGCCCGTACGGCAAAGCAGGCCTTCCTCCTCTGCCGCCGCCGAGGAGGAACGAAGACCAACGTCAAGACGAGGGGGCTGGGGGCTTCCAGGAGCCATGCGCAATCGCTTGCATATTGGGTGGCGCGCAGGCCCCAGCCTCACAGCGCATTTTCAAGCAGTTTTCTCGCGAGGTGAGTGCGGTCCTCCCCAAGCTTGAGGCCACGCGCCCTCTTAGGTGGTCTGCGTGCGCTATCATGTTCAGCTCAGCGGATCATCTCAAGTGCGCGGCAACGGCCGGAGTCCTCCCGATGCTTTGCTCCCCAGTCATCAGCAACGTGCAGGTCACCAGGACCCTCATTGACGGTGGAGCAGGACTCAACGTCCTGTCCGTCGAGACGTTCGACAATCCCCAAGTGTCGTACGATCAGCTCCAGCCGACCAAGCCCTTCTCAGGAGTGACTGATGGTTCCACTATTCCCATAGGGCAGGTTCGCCTTCCAGTCACCTTCGGACAGCGCAACAACTACCGCACTGAGCTCATCGACTTCGACGTCGCCCACATTCGTCTGCCATACAATGCCATCCTCGGGTACCCGGCCCTAGCCAAGTTCATGGCAGTGACTCACCATGGGTACAATGTCCTCAAGATGCCAGGAAGCGGTGGAGTCATCACCGTACCCTGTGAAGAAAGGGACGCAGTGTGTTCACTTGAGCGCCCATTCCAAGCCGCGGCAATCGAAGACCCGGACCACAGAAACAGAAGGCTTCCCGAGGCGACCCTTAAGAAGAAGAAGGTTTCGCCTGGCCCAAGCCAAAAGGAGGCAGGCGCCTCCGGAGGTGTTGCGTCAGGATCTGTGCCCAATCAGGGAGCGCCACCCTCTCTCACATAGGAAGGCGTGCCCGGCGCCCTCCTCAGGCAGGGCTCGGGGGCTCTTTCTTGGAGAGCCACCGACTTTGCCAAGGTCGCGAGGGAGGCTCTCGGGTACTACTTGGAGGGGTGCTTCCAGGTACGTTTCCCTCAGGAAGATACAAGGCAAGGAAGACCAAACCCTCAGGAGTTCATCGCAAGAAACACCCAGGAGCTACAGGAGTAGAGAGTCATGCGTGGCAGCCGCCGCTTTCCCACCGTAGCCCCACATCCAGGCGAGGATGGTGGGCTGCGCGTCTACCTCGACGTGCCAGGGCTCAACTGAGCCGCGTCACAGGAGTGCCTCTGGCCTTCACGTGTGGGGCGTTGCGAGGGTCCACCTCACAGCTACGTTCGCATGCCTTTCGGCCTGCCGAACGCGGTCGCCGCTCATCAGCGCCTGCTGAGGAGCATTCTGGAGGCTCAGGAGGTCAGGCATCGCGCGGTCCTGGCGGAGATGGAGATGGCTCTCGGAGACCCACCTGTACCCCCGGAGCCTCCCGAGGCTCCTGGGCCTGGGGGCTCGTGAGGATCAACATCTTCATCGCACATCGCCCACTTCTTCAACATCACTCCATCTTCAACGGCACCAGGTGGCACCTTTCTAAGTTCCATTCTTAGCTGGGAGCGCCCACAGGGCCGCATCATTCCCAGGCCGCGTGGGTCCGTCCCTACGGCATGTATCCGTTTTGCTTATGCTCTTTACTTACCTTGTTGGGGGCGCCCCTCGGGCTGCATCATCCTTGAGATGCTCGGGCCTGGCCCAGCGGTTTTTTCTTTTCTCGCATCTATTTAAATGAATTTCCTCTTGCGTGCTTAACACACCCGACCTAATCGCCTGCTTGATTGACGCCTACCTATGGAGCTGCTCGCTCTGGCACGGCGTCTGCGCATGGGTCCGTCCCTACAACACCGATAAA
Source organism: Triticum urartu (assembly GCF_056163025.1). Classification (NCBI taxonomy): domain Eukaryota; kingdom Viridiplantae; phylum Streptophyta; class Magnoliopsida; order Poales; family Poaceae; genus Triticum; species Triticum urartu. The sequence continues at coordinate 231,486,685 of NC_141875.1, forward strand.
TCCGAGTGGTCGAGCTCTGGCCACGGCAGCCCCGCAAGGCGCCACCTCACCAGGCCCTCAGTTCCCCAATCACTTCCCCGGAGCGACAAAGGTTGGCTGGCAACCGTAACGACAGGTCTTGTTTCTCTTCATGATTGGTGTGCAGGACCTACTCCAGGAGCAACGCTAGGGACATCGCGAGCTGTCTCTCCCTCTCTCCGGCACGGACCGCTTGCACATTAAAAGGGGGGCGCCTGAGCATCGCGACTCATGGGCTCCTACTGGCTCTCCAGCCCTCACCCCCTGGCCTTGACCCACGACATTGCGACCTGTCATACCAGCGGCGGCTGAGTTCGCTCCGAGGGCCGGGACCTGAGGACGTAGAGCATTATGGAAAGTGCGGGGGAGTGGGAAGAAGCTCGCGAGGACCTAACCCAGCAGCGCCTCAGCTGCCACCACTCGGGCCAGGCGCTTCATCGAGGAACTACACCAGACTCAAGAGATAAGTCACGCCCTTACAGGAGTTGAACCAACGCAGCACAAAAACCCTCACCCAGTGCGGCTCTGTCATGGCGACGTTGCCTTCCTTTCTCGCCCAGCGAGGGCTGCTTGAGCGCTAAAGGGGACCTCCCGAGCTTCGCGACTCGGGGGATCTTACCGGACCTCGGGCCGCTCACCTCCTGGCCTTGACCCACGGCATTGCGACCTGGCATACCAGCGACGGCTGAAGCCTGCCTGGGTACTGGGACCTATCAGTGTAGAGCGCCAAGTCCTTGTGAGGATAGAAAGGGGGAGCCGAGCCGAGACAGGACAAGCACCTCGCATTGATTCATATTAAGGATATAATATTCATAAAAGACATGGCAGACGCCTTACATGCCCCCGCGGGGTGTTGCTTCGATTCCTCGCAGGGAACAAGAGTACTAATCCTAAGGAACGCTAATCGCCCGCACCGCCGCAAGGGACGCCATCATCAACAGTGGGCTGCCCAACGTCGACGCCAACCCCATCCAGATCAGTGGCGTCGGCGGCTGGACGCAGCTGCCCCGCTCTGAGCACGGCGCGAGCTCGGTGGCTCGTAGCTATCGTCGCTCGTCTTTGGAGTCGCGAGGAGCTCCGGGGAGCCGCTGGATTCCCCAGCTCCTCCGCTACCGCCTGAGGAGTTGCTGGAGGGCCGATGGGCGGGCCAGGTCCTCGCCGGTTCGTCGCCCCTACCGCTCTCCCTGGGGCAGCACTACAGCCGGCGTCCTTCAGCATCGAAGACCTTGAAGAACATCAGGGAGGCGCTGTCATATTCAAGATGAATCACGAGGGAACCTACCGTCTGGTAGACCCGGGCGATTTCGCCCCAGCCCCGGGTCATGAAGACCTTGCCCGGAGCGACGACCGCGACCTCCGCTCCGGTTGCAAGGGACAGTCAGCGTGCTGCAACCAGAGCTCCAGAGCCCCACTCGGCGGCATCTCGAAGGTGAAGGAGGAGGGAAGGCAAATCCAAGAGCTTAGAGGCATGGCAGCGTGGAGCATGAGCTCGCGAGAGGAGCGCTCAGCGTGCACTCCAGGAGGAACGACACGCACCACCGTGACTCGCCGGCGTCGATGGCGGCACCGTCGATGTCGCTCGACGCCTTCTCCCCTAGGACATACGACGCGAGCGTACAAGGGTAGCGGATACCCAGGCGGCGGGCGCTCGTACCAGGGCCTCGGTGCCTCCTGCTGAGCACCCTCATCTCGGTGGCAGAGGACCAGCCGCTTCTTCGGCGGAAGTGGGTCAGGACCCTCTCGGGGGACCTTTCCCTTCTCTTTTGCAGAGAACCGGCGGATTGGTGCCATTGGCATAAGGAGAAGCAAGAGCGAGGAAGAAGAAGGAAAGGAGCGGCGGCTAGGGATGGACTAAAGGGACTCGAGTAGCCCCATACTTATAGCCGGAGGAGGCCAACTGCCGAGCGCCACGATCGCAGGTAATCATGACCGGTTTCTCTGCATGCAGGGACATGTCAAGTCGTGTAGTTGCCGAGGCGTCGTGGGGAAGCGCAGACGCCCACGTCCAATCAATCGCCACGCGGCGCCCAAGGCTGCAGGCTGTTAGGGCCCGCGGCGCTTCGCGCTTGCCCATTTGCTTCCCTGCTAGGGCAAGCCCGGGCGCGCCTTGGGCCCGGGGGCTACTGTCGGCATTCTGGGAACAGGGGTCCCCAGGCTTGCCTGCCTGCGGCCTGCGGCGTGCCTCAAGTAGGGGCCCAGTGCAGACCATCTTCATCAACTCAAGCTCAAGACCCTCGCGAGGGGCCAAGCCTCGCGGGGCAGATAACCGGAAGCTTCCTCAGAGGCAGCCTCATCAGGCAGGCTCGCGAGGAGGCGGAGAGACCAAGGCAGGGTTACCTCACGAGGAGCCCGTGACGCAAGCCATGACGATCGACACCAGGCGGGCGCCAGGTGGGCGCCGGCCTGCGCAGTGTCCTTGTTTCCCCTTCGGTGCAAAGGGGGCAAGCACAGGCCAAGGCATCAGGCAAAGGTTACCATTCCGGTGCAACGAGACCAAGACCAGCAGAGCGGCAGGACGAAGGTCACCGTGGAGCCCAAGACGGCATCATCACCAGCGCTTTTGGCAGCCGAAGACCACCTTTGGTCAGGATAACTTGCACTAGATGTTCCCCTTCAAAATGGTCAATTGTTGGCGCCCTTCCCGCTCATTATTTGGGGAGAGGCCCAGGGCCTCTATAAATAGTGCTAGCCACCACAGAGTGAAGGGAGACGAGAAGGGGCCAAGAGAGAGAGAGAGAGAGGCGATTGAACTCACCCAAGCAGCTCATCGCACCAGCTCAAGAACACCTCTCGCGAGGCTGTTCTTCCCTTGTATTAATCATCATTAGCCCCTGAGGCAATCCACCACACCGCACACTGGAGTAGGGTATTACACCACAATAGTGGCCCGAACCAGTATAAACCTTGTGTCCCTTGTGTTGTTCGTTGTTTCCAGCTCAAATCACACGAGGAGATTGGACGTAGATCTGTAGCGGAGAGATCTCCGCGCGCACCCCCGTGTTCGAACCTCAAGGGTCTGCTGGAACCCGAAATCCGACATCGTTGCTGATGAAGATGGGCCGTACCAGGCCGTTGGTGGAGCCATGCCCTGGGCCACAGGCAGACAATTCTGGGTACCCCCGTTCCTAGGACGCCGACACAAACAGATAAGTTTACCTCTTGTCCATTAGTGTTCTCTCAGCTATAACTTGTGCATAGACAAACCTCGCCACTCTCTTGAAACTAGGGTGCTCCCATCCTTGGCTCCAACGTTGCTTCGGCCTGGTTCGTCGCAGTTGCCCTTGATGAAAAGAGAGTGAGCGGGGGGTTGGCGTCTCAATCTGTTCCCCGGCAGAGAAAAAGGGTGCCGGCAGGATGTCCTACCGGAAAAACTCGTTTAACTGCAATAAAGAGGCTCTCCACCTCTGCATGGACGTATACATGCATGAGTTCTCGGCATGGTTTATTTATTTCATTGACATGCAAATACAAGTACAAGCATTACAGAACACAAAGATGGACTCGAGAGATTACATTATTTGCGTTAAAATTTGGTAAAAGTTGGCAGATTTAATATTAAAAAAAGATAAGTGCCCCGTGATCCCCTCTTTTCGTTTTCCTTCCTTTAGGCACTGCGGCGGAAGGAGGAAATGACGAGAAAAGGAGCACCCAAGTAGGAGCCCACCCCGGTCCCGCTAGGACCCGTCGGGCACGGCCTAACAAGACCGGGAGTGGTGAGGCTACGAAGGAGGGGCGCGGGGGACGGGACGGAGCCTTTTGGTCGCCATCTCCTCACCACCGTTGTTCCCGGGAAGTGCCAAGACTCCTATCCGACGCCTCCAGTGGAGAAACCGCAAGCAGCCAAGACGGCCAGGGGGCTCGAGGCATGACGCGCCCCACCTTGGCAGGCAGGAAGGCGCGCCTCCCGTCGACATCAACTCCAAGGCCTCCAGAAGGAGAGATGCTGGGATTACCAATGATCTCCAGCCCCTCCTCCCGGACGAGCACCGAAGACACCAAAAGATCGGCCATGCCAAGGACCAGGCTCACTCCCCATGCGTCAGCACCAGTATGAGGCGACGTATTCCTCGAGCCAGAGCCTGGGGGCTGGCCCTAGGCTTCCTTCTCAAGCATGACCAGCAGAAACAGAAGAAGAGGAGAGGAGGACTACGAAAATGGATGACTCCGCCCTCCTCTACTCCTCCCTTCTATAGGCCGGGCAAGGAGGGGTAGCGGCTCCATCCACGGGGGGTCACATCCCTCTTCCGCCAATTCGAGGCAGTCGGGCGCTTCCCAAGGTACTCTCCCATGACACGCACCTCCGTTACCTACCCCGCGCGGTGCATGTTGCATACGTGGCCGAGGATACGGGCGCACTGTAGGAAGAGTAAATTGGCAGTTTCTACCCCGTGCGTTAAAGTCATTCACGGGACATTACTGGAGCAACCCCACCACTATTGGCTTTATGCCACACGCAGGAAAACTGGAATCAAGGCTGATGAAGCAACAACAGAAAACTTAAGGGGCCAACCCCTTCAGCAACCTTGCTTGTGCACTTATTAGGCCTACCCGACGATGCTCAGCGGCGCGTTCGGGGCAGGCCCGACGGCTTCTGTCGGTGCAACAAACCCTGGGTCTGTTGACCAACTATGCACAAGCACAAGATAAAAATTGAAGCACCAGCTTAAGCCAGAGAGCGAAGGACCAAGATATTTGAAGAACCAACATCCAGCTTAGAAGGATCAAGATTGAACCTGAGAAGCAGGATATCGGCAAGAGAAGGGCCTCCCTTGCCGGGCAGACAAGCCCAGCAAGGGGCAAGGCCGCCACCAGAAGCAAGCAACCAAGGCTCCCCGGGAAGGTCTCCGGGGCTCGCGGAGGTAGAACCACCCCACCAACCACTCAAATACGACCCACGTCATCAATCAATGCGGTGTCAAGCCGCAAAGTGATTATGTGGCAGCCATTCGCCACATGGCGGCCATTTCCTACAGAGAAGCCTACAGGTGACACCCGTCCTGTGACATGTCAAGAGAGCAGGTGCGGAGCTGGCAAGATCAGCCCGGCAGGCCTTGCCCAGCGCCCAGTGATGTGACACTAAGCGACACATTTAATGCACCCTGTCAGCCCATAGAGTTAGGTATGATAGCACCGTTTGCTATCATATCAGTGCTTAATGACCACTTTGCCACTGTGGTGACCCCTTTAATCTATAAAAGGAGGCCCATGGCACTCGTAGGAGGGGTTGGAAGGTTGGAAAGTTGACAACCCCGAGCCACCACATACGTGTAGTCGCCACGGGAAAACCTTGCCGGGCAAGTGTACTACGCACCACCACATCCATTCTTCCATGAATCCACTAAAGTAGGAATAGGGTCTTACGCCTCGCTGTGGCCCAAACCTGGGTAAAATGATTGTGTGCTCTCTGCCGCACGGCTGTATGATTGTCTGCTCTTTGTGCAACGCGCCGTCCCCTGCCGAACCAACAAGGGACCACCCGGTCCCATAGGTGGCCGCGGAAATCCCGCGACACCGACCAAAAAACCCCATTAATGTTCTTTGGTATATGCCAATCGTACCAAGACTTCAACGTCTTTTCATGGTTGAAGAGACGGCCAGACAGATGACATGGCACAAAATGGGCAACAGAACCCAACTAGATGCAGATGGGAAGTTGATGATGATGCACACATCCGACGGTGAATCATGGAAGCGCTTCGATGCATTACATGATGACAAAGTGGTAGATCCGAGGAATCCTCGAGTCGCCATCAGCATGAATGGGTTCAGTGTGTTTGGTCTGACGGCAGCCCAATACATTTGTTGGCCCGTATTTTTCTTTCCACTCAATCTCCCCCCGAATAGATTATGCTAAGAAAGAACATTTTCCTAACATTGATAATTCTAGGGCCCAACTATCCAGGGAAAAATAGGAATGTGTACATGCAGCCGTTGAAGGACGAATTGCAAGAAGCCTGGGATAATGGGTTCAAGACATATGACGCCTTTAGCAAATGAAACTTCATAATGTGTGTTTGGTACATGTACTCAATGCATGTCTTCCCGGCGTATGCGCTATTCGTTGGTTGGTGTGTGCATGCAAGGTTCCCGTGCCCCACATTCAAGCGAGCTCTTGAGTTTCGTTGGCTTCAGGCCGGTCACAAGTTTTCTTGCTTAGACATGCATAGACAGTACATTGATCCTCGCCATAAGTTCAGGAAAGACAAGAACTTCATCAAAGCTAGAGTTGTCAAAATCTCTGCACCACCTACGGTGATAGGCCAAGAGACCCTGGATCAGTTAAACGCTCTCGAGCCAGATCTAGAGCGTCTAGGGTATTTCAAGGGGTATAATTCGAAACACGTCTGGACTCACAAGACATGCTTGTGGGATCTGCCTTACTTCAAAGACCTCCTTTTCCCACACAACATCGACGTGATGTACACTGAAAAGAATACCGCTGAGGCACTTTTTGGTACATTGTTCGGCAGAGACGGGAAGTCAAAGGATAATACTAAGGCTAGAGTCGATCTGGAGGCACTATGTGATAGACCGTTACAAAACATGAAAGAACCGAAAGGAAAGGTGAAATGGACGAAGCCAAAGGCATGGTTCAATCTTGGAAGGCCAGCTATGAGGGAAATTATCTTGTGGGTGCAAAAGTAGTTGATGTTCCCCGATGGGTATGCAGCGAATCTAAAGAGGGGAGCGAGTCTTGATAAATTGAAGATATTTGGTCTCAAGAGTCATGATTAGCACATATGGATTGAGAAGGTAATGCCGGTGATGTTGCATGGCTTCATCCCTGAGGATGAATGGCTACAACTGGCAGAGCTGAGCTATTTCTTCCGTGTTATTTGTGCGAAAGAACTATCACATGGCCTGCTAGAAGAAATGGAAGAGTTGGCACCGGAGTTGATCTGCAAGTTAGAGAAGATCTTTCTGTCGGGCTTCTTTAATCCAATGCAGCACTTCATTTTGCATCTCCCAACCGAGGCAAGACTGGGGGAGCATGCAAAATCGTTGGTGCTACACAACTGAGAGGATGTAGAAGACGCTATCAGAAAAATGTAAAAATAAACGTAGAATTGAAGCATCGATGGCTGAGGCATTCATTACTGAGGAGGTGGCAAACTTCGTGACAGCACACTATGAAGCCAAAAATCGTCATTTGCATAATCCAAAGCCTCGGTACAATGCCGACGACCCTAAAAAGGGTGGATCCAACCTCAGCCTATTCAAAGGGCATCCCGCACCAGCCGGTGCTTCTAATTCCTTAACGTTGGATTTTGAAGAATGGCGGATCATTTCATTGTATATCATCACCAACCTAACAGAAGTGCGGACGTACATCGAGTAAGTTCTCGGTAGATTGTTTCACAACTTCTAATTCCTTTGAACTTCTCTTTTTCCCGGATAAATTTGATACAGTTGATACGTCGCCAAATTCTCGTATGGAGCAGTGATCCAAAAGGATTCCGTCGAAGAGTATGAGCTTCTAGCAAAGCATGGAGGCGGATATCCCGGTTTCATCTCTTGGTTCAAACAAACGGTAATTTCCATTAGACCATTTCATTTCTTTGTCTAATTTGTGGCTAATGCAACAATCCCTTTCATATTAAACTTGTAGGGTAATTCAAAGTTTATGGACACCGAATTGAGACAAGTCGCTAATGGTTTTGACTTTAAGGTCTGTTCATTTGACAAATACGACATCAACGGGTATTGCTTTCATACCTATGGCAAAGAGCTATCTATGACCGACCGAAAGACTACAAATTGTTGTGTCTCTACTATCGGTGAAGGAGATACCGAGTATTATGGAAGAGTTGAAGCAATTTATGAACTTCAATTCTATGGTGCAAACCCACCAAACGTCGTAGTCTTCAAATGTTATTGGTTCCAGCCGAAGGAGACTAGAAGGACTCATGAACATATAGGGCTAGTGGAAATCAAACAAAGCACCCATTTGGATGTTCCCAATGTCTATATTATGGCTCAACAGGCAACCCAAGTTTTCTATCTACCGTGGGCCTGTCAAAGTGATCCAAATCTCAATGGTTGGGATGTCGTTTATGAAGTGCCGCCACATGTTAGACCACCTCCCCCCAATGAAGAGGATTATGAACCTCACATTAACCCAGACACATATGAAGGAGAATTCTTCCAAGAAACACGTCTTTCCAAAAAACGTTTCAAGAACCGCTCTACTTCACCCCAGAACATTGAAGTAGACAGTGACAGTGAACCCAACTTCACCCGTGAGCAAGAACAAGAAGAGCCTTAACTAGAAGAGGTTACTGCTGCGGATGACCTGTCAATGCTTGACCAATTACGTAAAGGTGGCCTTCCGCATGATGATGCATTTATTAATGATGATGATGATGATGAGCGCGTTGTTACTTATAGTGATGATGATGATGATGCATTTATTGATCCCAGAGCATTTATTGAACCCGACAATCCAGATTATTATTAGGTATTCAATTTTTTATGTTGTACTTGATTTGTATAGTTACTTGTATGATTGTATGATTTATATAGTTACTTGTATAATTTTCTTACTTTGTATGATTGTTTCTTATACATAGTGCCATGGTCTTGATATCCGCCCCCGTCGGCCCTCGCCCGCTTTATTATTCGAATGTGGTAAATTCTCTTTTATAACTATTTGTTGCATTTTGCATTTATGACAATTATGGTCATTAAGTTGACGTAAGTTGGCTCAAAAATGGCATCATCACCTAGGTTACCACAAAAATGACCTATACTTGCCTTATTTTTCTCCAAATGGACATAATAAGCTTAGTTGACCAATACTTTACCTAGGATAGCTATAAAATGACCTATACTTGGCATTTTTCCTCCTATATGACTTAATATGCTTAGTTAGCTAAAATGGCATAACTACCTAGGATAGCTCAATAATGATCTATACTTAGCTTACCTAGTTCATTTATGACATAATTAGCTTACTTAGGTCAAAAATGACATAACTACCTACGTTAGCTCAAAAAAGACCTATACTTAGCTGCTTTAGTTCATTTATGACATACTTAGCATACTTAGGTAAAAAATGGCATGATAATCTTTGTTACCTCCAAAATGACATAGACTTAGCTTATTTTCCACGAAAATGACATAATAACCTTACTAAGGTCCAAAATGACCTATTTACCTAGCTTAGCTCTAAAATGACCTACACTTAGCATTTTTACCTAGCTTAGCTAAAAATGGCATTTTTACCTACCTTAGTTAGAATAAGAAGAAGAAGAAGAAGATGAAGATAAAGAAGAGGAGAGGAGAAAAAGAAAGAGAATAAAAATTCTTCTTCTTCTAGCTAGTCTTGTTCTTCTAGTCTTCTTCTTCTTCTTCTAACTTTCTTCTTTCCCAATTTGCAGATTTGCTTTCGATGAGGAAGCTTGCGTTGATGGAGTCTACTTTTCTCCTTGTGCTTCCTTTTTGTTTTGATTTTGTAGGATGAACAATGTGCAATTTGCTACATATATATGTATGTATGGATGAAACCATTGTATGCTTGTTGTTGGATATGTTGACTAGCTATATATGTTGCATATGGACTTTTGATTTGGTATGTATATGTGTTGGATGATCATATCCATATGGCGGGAATATGATTTGGTATGTATATGTGTTGTTATGCTTGTTCAAAGTATTTTCAAATGTGTGTATATATCTATGAAATTCTATGAAATTGAATGAAATTAAGAAAAAACAGAAAAAATAGGGGTTGTACAGGCTCTTTGTCATCTGCTGGCAGTCGACAAAGAGCTTTGCCAATAGCCAGTAGATGGCAAAGCTGCCACATGGCAGCTACTTGTGCAACCTAGGGTGCACTGGGCTGGCCTATTTGGCAGCTTTGTCTTCTGCCGGCAGATGACAAAGACATTGGCATCTTTGCCATCTGCTAGCAGACGGCATAGCGTGCCACATGGCAGCTACCTGGGGGGCATCTGGACTGGCATATTTGTGCACTTTGCCGTCCGCCGGCAGAGAGCAAATATGCAAAGGTCTTTGTCATATGCTCGTAGACGGCAGAGCACGCCGTTATCCCCTTAACGGCCCTAAGCTGGCACGTGCGCCATCCAGGTCCTTTGCCGTCTAAAAGACCTTTGCATCTTTGTCGTCCGCCAGCAGACGGCAAAGTGCCCTTTGCCGTAGCTCGCTCAGCTGGATGCGTTGCCGTCTGCTGGCTGACGGCAAAGGCCTTTGCCATCCGCCAGGCATGCCTTTTCCGTCAGCCATGGCAGACGGCAAAGTGCCTGATTCTGGTAGTGCAAGGTAATATTCAAGGACAACCAAGCATCTAAGCTTGGGTATGCCCCGGATGGCATCCCCTCTTTCATCTTCAATCCATCGGTGAATTTACTAGAGGCTATATTTTTATTCACCACATGATATGTGTTTTGCATGGAGCGTCTTGTATGATATGAGTCTTTACTTTTTAGTTTTGCACAATCATCCTTGCTGTACACTCCTTTTGAGAGGTACACGCTTTAGTCGTGAATTTATTAGAATACTCTATGTGCTTCACTTATATCTTTTGAGCTAGGCAGTTCGCTCTAGTGCTTTACTTATATATTTTTAGAACACGGCGATGGCTTTATTTTGTAGAAATTGTTGAACTCTCATGCTTCACTTATATTATTTTGAGAGTATTTAAACATCATGGCAATTTTGTTAGGTTATGAATTAAGTCCTAATATGATGGGCATCCAAGAGGGATATAATCAAAACTTTCATATAACAGCATTGAATATATGAGAAGTTGTATTCCTTGCATTTGTTTCCAAAAAAAAGATGGCGATATTAGAGTCATGCTAGTGAGTAATTGTGGATTGGTAGAAATACTTGTGTTAAAGTCTGTGATTCTCGTAGCATGCACGTATGGTGAACCGTTATGTGATGAAGTCGGAGCATGATTTATTCTTTGATTGTCTTCCTTATGGGTGGCGGTTGGGGACGAGCGATGGACTTTTCCTACCAATCTATCCCCCTAGGAGCACTCGTGTAGTAATTTGTTTCGATGAATAATACTTTTTTGCGATAAGTATGTGAGTTCTTTATGACTAATGTTGATTTCATGGATTATACGCACTCTCACCCTTCCACCATTGCTAGCCTCTCTAGTACCACGCAACTTTCGCCCGTGCATTAAACCCACCATTTACCTTCCTCAAAACAGCCACCATACCTACCTATTATGTCATTTCCATAGCCATTCCGAGATATATTGCCATTAAACTTCCACCGTTCCGTTTTATTATGACACGCACCATCATTGTCATATTGTTCTCATATGCATGAGGCATTCATATAGAGTCGTATCTTTGTTCGAGTATCGAGCTGTAATTCTTGAGTTGTAAGTAAATAAAAGTGTGATGATCATCATTATTAGAGCATTGTCCCATGTGAGGAAAGGATTATGGAAGCTATGATTCCCTCACAAGTTGGGATGAGTTTCCGGACTTTAATAAAAATAAGAGGCCAAAGAATCCCAAAATAAAAAATGAGACCAAAGAGCCCAAAATAAAAAAAATAGGCCAAGGAGGCCAAAAAAAAAGAGAGAAGGGACAATGTTACTATACTTTTTCCACACTTGTGCTATGAAATAGCACCGTATTCTTCCTGATAGAGAGTCTCCTATTTTGTCACTTTCATATACTAGTGGTAATTTTTTGTTATAGAACTTGGCTTGTATATTCCAATAATGGGGTTCGTCAAATTGCCCTAGGTCTTCGCGAGCCAGCGAGTTGGATGCACACCCACTTAGTTTCTTTTTGAGCTTTCATACACTTATAGCTCTAGTGCATCCGTTGCATGGCAATCCCTACTGACTTGCATCGATATCAATTGGTGGGCATCTCCATAGCCCATTAATTTGCCTAGTTGATGTGAGACTTTCTCCTTCTTTTTGTCTTCTCGACAACAACCATATTCTATTCCACCTATAGTGCTATATATCCATGGCTCACACTCATGTATTGCGTGAAAGTTGAAAAAGTGAAAGTGCAACTAATCCCTGGGTGGTTTTCGTAATTCATAACAACATATAGCTCATTGAACTAATATCCTTTCAAGATGATTATTTTCGAAAAAATATTTTTAAAAGGGGATGAGGTGTGGCGTGGACTAGAGATTTCGACCCCTCAAGATGCTAAGGACAAATATTGGCAAAAGCACAAGACTCTTCATTTCTATTTTTCTGATCCAAGATCACATTGAGTCCATAGGCCAATACTATTAAAAGGGGATGAGGTGTTGCTTAATGGTCTACTTGCTCAAAATGCTTAGTGATATGCTCCAAAACCCTCAACCATCTTCTCAAATCCAAATATGTCCTAAACCTAAAGTCAAACTCGGCCCCACCGATTTGATTCATCCGGCGCCACCGACTTCACTTGACATAGCCATAGCCAGAAACCCTAATCAGTTTGGTCTCACCGATAGGGATCTCGGTCTCACTGAGATGGGACTACAAACTCTCTGTTTCCCTTCGTAACATTCCGGTCTCATTGAAATAAGCGATCGGTCCCACCGAGTTCGCAACGCAAACCCTCTGTTTCCCTTCGTAAAATTTCGGTCTCACCAAAAGGAGCGATCCGTCCCACCGAGTTTGCCTGACCAACTCTCTGTTTGCTTGTTACTAAAATCGGTCTCACCGAGTTGAAGTAATCTGTCAAACCGAGATCATGTTTTGCCCTAACTCTAGCTCATCGGTCCCACCGAGTTGATCATGTCGGTCCCACCAAAAAACCTAACATTCACATTTTGAACTGAATCGGTCTCACCGAGTTCACACATTCGGTCTGACCGAGTTGGTTCTTTTGTGTGTAATGGTTAGATTTTGTGTGGAGGCTATATATACCCCTCCACCCTCCTATCCATCAGAGAGAGAGAGAGCCATCAGAACATGCCTACACTTCCAACATTCATTTTCTGAGAGAGAACCACCTACTCATGTGTTGATACCAAGACATTCCATTCCAACCACAAGAATCTTGATCGCTAGCCTTCCCCAAGTTGCTTTCCACTTAAATCATCTTTCCACCATACCCAAATCTATGTGAGAGAGGTTAGTGTTGGGGAGACTATCATTTGAAGCACAAGAGCAAGGACTTCATCATCAACACACCATCTATTACCTTTTGGAGAGTGGTGTCTCCTAGATTGGTTAGGTGTCACTTGGGAGCCTTAGTCAAGATTGTGGAGTTGAACCAAGGAGTTTGTAAGGGAAAGGAGATAGCCTACTTCGTGAAGATCTACCCAGGTGAGGAAAGTCCTTCATGGGCGATGGCCATGGCGGGATAGACAAGGTTGCTTATTCGTGGACCCTTTGAGGGTGGAGCCCTCCGTGGACTCACGCAACCGTTACCCTTCATGGGTTGAAGTCTCCATCAACGTGGATGTACGATAGCACCACCTATCGGAACCACGCCAAAAATCTCCATGTCTACATTGTGTTTGCCTTTCCAAACCCCTCCCTTTACCTTCATATGCAATGATTTACATTCCATTGCTATACTCTTAGAATTGCATGTGTATGTTGATTGCTTGACTTGTGCTAAGTTGCTAAAATCTACCAAGACTTCAAATTGGGAAAAGGCTAGATTTTTATTTGGTCAAGTAGTCCAATCACCCCCCTCTAGACCTACTTCCGATCCTACAAGTGCTATTAGAGCTTTGGTCTCCATTTGCCTTGATTTCCATAGCTCTGGTGATCATAGCCTTGGTTTCACAACCTAGGAGAGTATGGCGTCTAGTGAGGGAAATTACCACCGTAGAGGCCCTTACTTTGATGGCACTAATTTTGCTAGTTGGAAGCATAAGATGAAAATGCATATTCTTGGACATAACCCCGCCATTTAGGCTATTGTGTGTATTGACTTGCAAGGTGAATTGTTTGATGGCAGGGAACCGAATCGTGAAGCTACCGCGGAAGAATTGAAGATGTTGCAATACAATGCTCAAGCTTGTGATATCCTATTCATTGTATTATGCCCTGGCGAATTCAACAAAATCAGCCATCTTGACAATGCAAAGGAAATTTGGGATACTTTGATTGATATGCATGAAGGTACCGAGTCCGTCAAGGAATCCAAATTGGATGTGCTTCAAAGTCAACTTGACAAGTTCAAAATGAAGAATGGTGAAGGTGTCGTTGAAATGTACTCTAGGCTTGCTCTCATCACAAATGAGATTGCCAGCTTAGGAAGTGAGGAGATGACCGACATATTCATCATCAAGAAGATCCTAAGAGACTTGGATGGAAAGTATGATACCATGTGCACATTGATCCAAATGATGCACAATTACAAAGATCTCAAGCCAACGGAAGTCATTGGTAGAATTGTTGCTCATGAGATGTCACTCAAGGATAAAGAAGAGCTTCACAACAAGTCTAGTGGTTCTTACAAAGCTTCATGTGATGCTCCTACATAATCAAGTGAGAAACAAGTTTTCAATGAAGAATTGAGCCTAATGGTGAAGAACTTAACAAGTTCTACAAGAGTAGAAGCAAAGAAGAAGTCCAAGTCAAGGTCCTACAATGACAAAATATCTGATAGTCGTGATCGCAATTGCTACAATTGTGGAAGACCCGGACACTACTCAAGTGAGTGTATGGCTCCCTACAAAAGAAGAGAAGACTCACCTAAAAGAAGAAGAAAAAGAGAAGAATCGCCACCAAGAGAAAGAAGAAGTAGAAATGATCATTATGAACGAAGATCCTCTCGCAGAAGCAAGGATTCGAAAAACAAGGACAAGTCATTAAAGAGCTACACAATACAGAGACATCAAGCTCATGTTGGTGAATGGGTATCCGACTCTGACTCCGACAACCACTCCAATAGAAGCTATCACTCTAAATCTGAATATACTAAAGATGAAGGTGTTGCCGGTCTCACACTTGTGTCATCCAACTCCTACGACATATTTGATTCACCAAATGAAGGGATTGAAAGATGCTTCGTGGCTAAAGGCCCAAAGGTATCACACCCCGAGTATGTTGATTTCAATAGTGATGAAGATGATTTGCTAGGAGATGATGATTTACTTGTTGGCAACTCTAGTGAGGAAATATATGATAAACTTGCTATTAATCATGCTAATCAAGATAAAACGAATGGCGATGATAAGAAGGAGATTGAGCGTCTAACTAAAGAACTAAACAATATTAAGTTAGCTCATGAAACTACCTTAGAAGATCATCGAGAGCTTTTAAAGACTCATGAGAAGCTAGGCTTTGAAAAGCTCAATCTAGAGCAAGAGCATGGGTTCTTAAAAGCAATCAATGATGATCTTCGTAAGAAAAGTTCTTATTACATTGCCAAGCGTTTACTCTTGTCTACTTACATGCCACAAGTAAAATCAAGCAACAAGAGTAAGAAAAAATCTTCTTCTAGTAGTAACAATAATCATGTTAAATCCAATATTGTTGCTTCTAGTAGTTCTCTTGATTCAACTAATGATTCTCTTAGCCAAGTTACACTTGAGCAAAAAATAGTTTATTGAAGGGAATTATAGAGAAAGGTGTTTACAAGAGCCTTGCCGGGAGTAAGCAATTTGAGGAGATTGTACACAAGCAAGGAAGGCACCGGAAGAATCAAGGTGTTGGTTTTGGACGCATGTTCAATGCCAATGGAGTTGAGTTGGAAGAAGATCAATACCCCAATACGGAGTTTGTTCCTCAACAAGGGAAGTATGTTCCCACTTCTTTCAAAGGAACACAAGCTCAAGATGATCTTCCACCACAAGACCACAAGCTAAAAGGCAAGGACAAGCTTCAAGAGGAGATTGATGCATTTGAAGAAGATCCTAAGGCCTTGCTCAAGTGGGTTCCCAAGACTACATCAAGCTCTACTTCATCAAGTACAACTATAACTCCACGGATTCCCATCAAGATGATGTGGATCCCAAAGAAGAAGAACTAGGGAGTTCTTGAGGGTGACTCCGCCAACATACTTCACTTATATTCATTTGGCAGGGACAAGTGCAACCTACTTTCACATCTTGCACAACTTCAAGGAGTCACAAACCCTCTTGTTGGTAAGACAAGGGACAAGGTAACCTAATTCTTTCATGGACAACATCATGTGTGAATTTCACTCTATGTCTATGGATATCCTTGTATATTCCTTGTGGGACTAACCCATGTAGGTATTGAAAGTGCAACTCACTCCAATGGATTGCTCCAAATGATCTACATCAACATTGAGCATCTACATTTTCAACACCTAAATGAAGTCATCATCGACAAAACCCAAGTTAAGTTGATCCCTCTTAGGGGGGATATCACATCTAGGGGAGCTTTGCTCTACTAACTGAGCTAAAGCAACTCTAATGCTGTGAATACAACAATGCTTTATGTAAAAGTGGTAACCCCACTTGTGCTTAAACGATGAGTATGACCTACGATCAAATGTTCTCATTTGACTCCTCATTCAATATACTCATATATAGATGACCTAGTCATCGCCTATTACTTGATAAATGCTAGAATGCATGTGCATGCTTTGTCACATATTTTATTTGTTATCTTATTGTGTGAGCATGTTGATTGCATATTTTTCTCATTCGAGGGCATCCATTTGTTGCTTTGGTTGTTTGGCTTTATCTTTTTGCCAAATGGATGGACAAGAATGCCTAAGAACTCCCTCTAGCTATCTATGATTTTCTCGTCCCATACTCTATTCATGCTACATCACAAAGTTTGAACAAGTTGAATTTGGACCCCCCCGGGTGAGGAGCACTCGGAGTCATCGATCCGTCAAGGGCTTAACTTCCAAAACCTCTTAACGCATTTCGGCCTGACCGATCCATTCCATTCGGTCATACCTAGTTCATTAAGTTGATCTAGGTTTTTGATCTCGGTGCAACCGATTAGAACCCTTCGGTCTCACCGAGTTGCAGCAACCGCTTGCGATTTTGCATCTCGGTGCCACCGAGTAGTTCCACTCGGTCACACTGACAGTTTCTGGATATATATACCCGGGTTGAAAATTTGGAAATTTGTCCAAGCCCTTTGCCCACGCCTGTTCAACTCTGCCGACTCGAGGTCTCCAAATCGTCTCCTCATCGCCCGCGACCTCCTACCACTGGTGTCCTCCGCCGTCAACAGAAATCTTCGCTGTTGTTGTCGTCGTAGCGGGTTCATCACCAAGCTAGGGTATGAACTCGACCCTTTGTGCTTTCTACACTCTGATTCTTAGCACAAAGATCAATGCCTATATTCTTACCATGATTGAGACAACTCCATCCACTACAAAACTCCGTTAAATTAGATTTGATGCAAAAATCTAGGTTTAGGTTTCTGCTGAACTCATCTCGGACCGACCGATATTAGGATTTTGGTCTCATCGATTTGGCTCAGGCCATAGCACAAGTATTTTTCAGTCTGACCGAAACATACTAATCGGTGTGATCGAGTTCATTTCTCTGTGAAACCCTAGCAACTCGGAGTCACTGAACTGCATCTTGGTCTGACCGATCTTGCATGTTTAGACTTCATAGCTGCTTCGGTGTCACCAAGTTGGTAATATCGATAGCTCCGAAATGCTTTCAATAGAAAACTAAAACTAAGTTTTTTACTGATTTGTTTTGAAAAATGGTTGCGCTTTGTGATAGTCATCTACTCCATCTCAACCTATTTATTCGTAGGGTCAGCTTTCAGTGTCAGAGATGTCAGACCAGAGTGACAGCTAGAACAAGTCTGAGGAGCACCAAAATCTCAGTGAGGGCACTAGCCCCTCAAATAACAGTTATGATGAGGGTAGAAGAAGCACCCCAAGCAACTTGCCCAAGGCAGCAACAAGGACAAGGAGGAAGAGAAATTCAGATTCTAAGGATGAAGACTTTCTAGTTGATGAAGAGGTCACTTCCAAGAAGAAGTTGATCAAGAAAGAGCAAGTAGCTGCTGCTGCTAACATCAAGCCAGGGATGAAGAAGAAGGCTCCAGCTCAGAGGAAGCCCGTGTCA
The DNA here is from genome assembly GCF_056163025.1 of Triticum urartu. Classification (NCBI taxonomy): domain Eukaryota; kingdom Viridiplantae; phylum Streptophyta; class Magnoliopsida; order Poales; family Poaceae; genus Triticum; species Triticum urartu. The sequence continues at coordinate 231,504,679 of NC_141875.1, forward strand.
AAAGCCAGAGCTTCAACTCAAGAAACCATGGAATTCATTCTTGAACCAAGAGAAGAAGAAACTGCTAGAGGAAAGAAAAGAAAGGAAAGGGTTAAGAAGACCATGGCCAGGGTGATTGGCAGATCCTCAATGATGAGAGACCCAGCTGAGGATGAGGAAGAGGATGAAGAAGAAGATGTTGCACCAGCTCCCAAGACACAGAAGCTCATGGGACATGCAATCAAGTCAGGGGCTGCCCCATCCAAGCCCAAGACTGCTCCCAAGATAGCTCCGAAGCAGATAGCACCAAAGAGAAGTATAAGAAACATCCCTGTTGCTGAGAAGAACAAGGCCCCAGTGCCTGAAGTTGAAGAAGATGAAGAGGCCCAAGTGCTTAGAAAGCTCAAGCCCAAGATACCTGATCATGATGACAATCACCCTATTGTAGAGAACATGAAGATAAGGAAAGATGCAGGTCTCAGACTTTGGAGGCAGACAGACCCCTATGCTACAAGGAGAAGGACTGCTATGGATTACAAGTTCCACACTAAGGAACAGCAGGACTTCTATGAGACAGTCCTCCTTGACAAGAAGCCCATTATCAGTGACATGAGATGAGTTGATTGGTCATACATTGATGATAATGAAGATCACTTTCCTAGAGTTCATGAGAGCTTCAGAATGAATGGAGTTGATGCTTTTGTGGGTCAGAAATAACAAAGTGGAATGATGAGATGGTGATGCAATTCTACTCCACAGCTCAGTTCTACCCAGATGGGAAGATTGTTTGGATGACAGAGGGTATGAGGTACCAATCTACCTTAGCTGAGTATGCTAAGCTGATCCATGCTCCTGTAGAGGCTAATGATGACACTGATGTGTATGCCAAGCCTAGGAAAGGCCACAACTCCATGGCAGACATGTACAAGGAAATTCTAGATGACGCATTGGAAACTCATAAGTTTGGCTCTGTGTACTATCAGCTATCAGGGCTGCCAACAATCAACACAATCATGAGGCACACATTTTTGCCCAAGTATGGAGATGACAGGATGATCAGAGGGCATTCAATTAACTTGCTTCATATGTTTGATGTGCCAGAAAAGTTCAAGGTGATGACCTTGATTGTTGAGACAGTTAAGAGGACTGCAGCTGATCAGAAGAGATCATGTGACTATGCTCCACAGATTCAGATGCTCATTAATTCCAAGGTGGACACAGGCACATACTTGCTAGACAGAGAGCACCTTCCCTTGAGGCTAGAATTTGAGGACAACACAGTTGTTATGGATGCTTCACATCCCACTTCTGTTGAGGCTCAAGAGAAGAGAAAGAAGGCTAAGGTAGAAAAAGCTTCAAAGATTCCAGGTCCCTCAGTTGTCAATCTCAAGACCAAGCAGGACCAGCTCAGCTATCTGCTTGAGGCCACAGTGAGAATAGAGAAAGGACTAGCTACCCTGACTCGAAATCAAGAGAGCCTTGAGAGGATCTTTGAGACAAAGCTGCATGACTTGTATATCAAGGTCACTGAGATTTAGACTTCAGTTGAGAAGATGTACGAAGACCTTGAGGACAGGAGTGACAGGACAACAACAGATGCTTATCAGAGGGTGCCGAGCACAAAGGTCTGCAGCAGTGCCAGTCAGTGACACTAGAGCCACAACTTCAGCTCCTGCAACCACAGCCTCAGTTGCCCCTCCAGTGGCAACCCCTCCAGTTCCTCAGACGTCAGCCGAAGTCTTTGCATATGTTGTTCTCTCCATGTCATCTTCACACACCAGAGCTCCCGGAGATCATGCTTAGAGTGCCGTATAGCACTATGCATTTTCGGGCTTTTGGGTAACTTGTTGCCAAAGGGGGAGAAAGTGTATAGCTCATAGGCGTCGAGAGAGAGAGAGTGTGTGTGTGTGTGTGTGTGTTTTGCTTCTTATTTGTCTCTCTTGCTACTTATTTGCTTGTGTTTGCTACAATATTTGTGCTTGTGTGTGAGATAATCTTATGATCATGTGGTTGATCATATTATGCTTTATGCTTTAATGATGCTATCCTATTACTTGTGTATGATCAATCATATTTGTCTTAGTGATGAGTGCATGTTATTGTTATTCTGTTATTTTGAGCGCTCCACCAAGATGTGTCTGACATGGAAGAGTAACCCATGAACCTAATTGATTGTGCATTTGCATTCAAAAGCAAATCATAAATAATGCACAAATTTAGGGGGGGAGGGGATCTTGCTTATCACATACTTCTCAAAGTGACGATATATTTCATACATGCACAAATTTGTCGAAGCTTATCAAAGTGTCATCAATTACCAAAAAGGGGGAGATTGAAAGTGCAACTATCCCTGGGTGGTTTTGGTAATTCATAACAACATATAACTCATTGAACTAATATCATTTCAAGATGATTATTTCAGAAAGTTCAATGATTGGCATGGCATGGACTAGAGATGTGGGCCCCTCAAAATGTTAAGCACAAATATTGGCAAAAGCTCAAGACTCTTCAGTTCTATTTTAGTGATCCAAGATCACATCGAGTCCATAGGAAAGCCAATACTATTAAAAGGGGATGAGGTGTTGCTTAATGGTCTACTTGCTCAAAATGCTTAGTGATATGCTCCAAAACCCTCAACCATCTTCTCAAATCCAAATATGTCCTAAACCTAAAGTCAAACTCGGCCCCACCGATTTGATTCATCCGGCGCCACCGAGTTCACTTGACATAGCCATAGCCGGAAACCCTAATCAGTCAGTCTCACCAAGATGGGACTGCAAACTCTCTGTTTCCCTTCGTAATTTTTCGGTCTCACCGAAATGTGCAATTGGTCCCATCGAGTTCGCAGTGCAAACTCTCTGTTTCCCTTCATAACGTTTCGGTCTCACCGAAAGGAGCTATCGGTCCAACCGAGTTTGCCTGACCAACTCTCTATTTGCTTGTTAATGAAATCGGTTTCACCGAGTTGAAGTAATCCGTCAAACCGAGATCAAGTTTTGCCCTAACCCTAGCTCATCGGTCCGACCGAGCTGATCATATCGGTCCCACCAAAAAACCTAACGTTCACATTTTGAACTGAATCGGTCTCACCGAGTTCACACATTCGGTCCGGCCGAGTTGGTTCTTTTGTGTGTAATGGTTACATTTTGTGTGGAGGCTAAATATACCCCTCCACCCTCCTCTCCATCAGAGAGAGAGCCATCAGAACGTGCCTACACTTCCAGCTTCATTTTTTGAGAGAAAACCACCTACTCATGTGTTGAGACCAAGACATTCCATTCCAACCATAAGAATCTTGATCTCTAGCCTTCCCCAAGTTGCTTTCCACTCAAGTCATCTTTCCACCATAGCCAAATCTGTGTGATAGAGTTGAGTGTTGGCGAGACTATCATTTGAAGCACAAGGGCAAGGAGTTCATCATCAACACACCATCTATTACCTTTCGGAGAGTGGTGTCTCCTATATTGTTTAGGTGTCACTTGGGAGCCTCCGTCAAGATTGTGGAGTTTAACCAAGGAGTTTGTAAGGGCAAGGAGATCGCCTACTTTGTGAAAATCTACCCAAGTGACGCAAGGTCCTTCATGGGCGATGGCCATCGTGGGATAGAAAAGGTTGCTTCTTCATGGACCCTTCGTGGGTGGAGCCCTCCATGGACTCGCGCAACCGTTACCCTTCATGGGTTGAAGTATCCGTCAAGGTGGATGTACGATAGCACCACCAATCAGAACAATGCCAAACATCTTCGTGTCTACATTGCGTTTGCCTTTCCAAACCCCTCCCTTTACCTTCATATGAAATTATTCACATTCCGCTGCTATACTCTTAGAATTGCATGTGTAGGTTGATTGCTTGACTTGTGCTAAGTTGTTAAAATCTGCCAAGACTAAAGTTGGGAAAAGGCTAGATTTTTATTTGGTCAAGTAGTCTAATCACCCCCCCTGTCTAGACCTACTTTCGATCCTACAAAAAGTTTGAGAACATCAAAAGTATGAAACAATTGCTCAGCTTGTCATCGGGGTTGGGCATGATGAAATACTTTGTGTGATGAAGATGGAGCATAGCCAGACTATATGATTTTGTAGGGATAACTTTCTTTGGCCATGTTATTTTGAGAAGACATGATTGCTTAGTATGCTTGAAGCATTATTGTTTTTATGTCAATATTAAACTTTTGTTTTGAATCTTATGGATCTGAATATTCATGCCATAATAAAGAAAATTGCATTGATAAATATGTTAGGTAGCATTCCACACCAAATATTATGTTTTTTATCATTTACCTACTCGAGGACGAGCAGGAATTAAGCTTAGGATGCTTGATACGTCACCAACGTATCTATAAATTTTTATTGTTCCATGCTATTATATTATCTATTTTGTTTGTTTTATGTGCATTAATATGCTATTTTATATTATTTTTGGGACTAACTTATTAACCCAGAGACCAGTGCTAGTTTTTTGTTTTTTCCTTGTTTTTTAGTTTTATAGAAAAACAATATCAAACGGAGTCCAAACATAATAAAACTTTACAATGATTTTTCTTGGACCATACGACACCTACGTGACTTGGAGAGAGGGCCAGAAGAGTCTCGAGGAGGCCACAAGCCTCTAGGGCGCGTCCTAAGGGCTTTTGGGCCCCTCGGGTGTCCTCCAACCCTCATTCCACCTCTATATATTCTCAAATATTCGCCCAACATTAGAAGCATCCACCAAAATACTTTTTCGTCGCCGCAAGCCTCTGTTCCCGTGAGATCCCATCTTGGGGCCTTTTCCGGCACCCTACCAGAGGGGGATTCGATCATGGAGGGCCTCTACATCAATCTTGCTGCCCTTCCAATGATGAGTGAGTAGTTTACCACGGACCTAAGGGTCCATAGCTAGTAGCTAGATGTCTTCTTATCTCTCTTTGATCTTCAATACATTTTTCTCCTCGATGTTCTTGGAGTTCTATCCGATGTAATACTCTTTTGCGGTGCATTTGTTAAGACCCGATGAATTATGGATTTATGATCAGTTTATCTATGAATATTAATTAAGTCTTCTCTGAACTCTTTTATTCATGATTAAGATATCTTTGTATTTCTCTTCAAACTATCAGTTTGGTTTGGCCAACTAGATTGGTTTTTCTTGCAATGGAAGAGGTGCTTAGTTTTGGGTTCAATCTTGCAGTGTCCTCACCTAGTGACATAGTAGGGGTAGCGAGGCACGTATTGCATTGTTGCCATCGAGGATAAAAAATGGGTTTTATATCATATAGCTTGAGTTTATCCCTCTACATCATGTCATCTTGCTTAAGGTGTTACTTCGTCCTTATGAACTGAATACTCTAGTTGCATGGTGGATATCGGTCGATGTGTGGAGTAATAGTAGTAGATGCAGGCTGGAGTCCGTCTACTTCTCACGGACATGATGCATATATTCATGGTCATTGCCTCAGATATCTTCATAACTATGCGCTTTTCTGTCAATTGCTCAACAGTAATTTGTTTACCCACCATATGTTTTCTTTCAAGAGAGAAGCCTCTAGTGAAACCTATGGCCCCGGGGTCTATTTTCCATCATATATTTTCAGATCTATAAACAAAAATATCCAAAAGTACCTTGCTGCAATTTATTTATATTTACTTTAGTTTGCTCTTTTATTTATCTTTTATACCTATATCTATTAGATCTCACTCTTGTTCGTGACCGTGAAGGGATTGTGTGACGCCCTCGAATCAATTGCACACTAATCATACATGCAAATGTATATGATCAAGATTAAGGACTCACAGGAAAATATCAAAACACAACTCTAGACACAAATTAAATAATACAAGCTTTATATTACAAGCCAGGGGCCTCTAGGGCTCGAATACATAAGCTCGAATACACACGAGTCAGCGGAAGCAACAATATCTGAGTACAGACATAAGTTAAAACCAGTTCTGCCTTAAGAAGGCTAGCACAAACATCAACGATCGAAAAGGCAAGGCCTCCTTACTGGGAGCCTCCTAAACTATTCCTAGTCGTGGGCGTCATCCACGTAGAAGTAGGCACCCTCGGTGTAGTAGTTGTTGTTGTCGTCGAAGGTGGCGCCTGGCTCCTAGGCTCCACCATCTGGTTGCAGCATCTGAGAAGAATGGAAAGAGGTGGAAAAGGGGAGCAAAGCAACCGTGAGTACTCATCCAAAGTACTCGCAAGCAAGGATCTACACTACATATGCATCGGTATCAATGAAATGGTTAGTATCTGTGGACTGAACTACAGAATGCCATAAGAGAAGGGAAAGCCTAGCATATCAAAGACTAGCATGTTCAAGTAGCTCCAAGCATCTTGTAGCATCAGAAGAGATAAGAGTGGCATATTATAATATTAGTAAGTATGTTGTAACATCGCCCAGAGATCACTTCCTCGACTCCCTGCGAGGAAACAATCCCTGAGCCATCGTCATTTCCATTACATGCCTCAACATCAAGTTCTAGTTGTATCGATCGGGATACAACTCCGAGTGTCCATTACCATAGGACAGGCTATCGATAGGTGTTTTCTTCCCTGCAGGGGTGCACCAACTTACCCACCACGCTCGCTTAACTCCGGCCAGGCACACTTTACTGGGTCATGCCCGGCCTCGGCCAAACGATACGCCGTAACCCAACCTAGGCTTAATAGAGAGGTCAGCATGCTGGACTAAACGTATGCCCCCAGGGGTCTTGGGCCATCGCCCCGGGAACTCCTGCATGTTGCGTGGGTGGCCCGTGAGTAGACCTAGCTACCTCCTTAAAAAGGCAGGTGCTTACGCAGTCCAACCCGGCGCGCGCCGCTCAGTCGCATGACGTCTATTAAGCTTCGGCCGATGCATAGGACGCAGAACGTCCATACTATGCCCACGTGATGGTTAGTGCTATCAAGCCAGAGGCCCCTCGGATTAAATATCCAAATTGTAGTGGATTAGGAGCGTGCGGTAACAAGTAGAGGCTCACGATCGATGTGACCCCGTTGCCCCGTCTCGAGGACTCACGGCAAGGGCTAAGAATGCCCAGCCACGCCTTGTAATTATCTCGCGGGCACCTTCCAGGTCAACCCGACTCCACATCACTCGCAATTAAGCTTGCGCGGGTACCCCTCAGGGCCGACCCATCTTTAGTAACATGGTTCAGTGTAAAGTCATAGTAATCGTGTGTCTAACACCAAGGGGAATCCTAAGGAATCACCCTCGATGGAATTCCACCTGATGTTATCGTCAAGGTGAACGCAGGAGGAATCCCCCTCGAGGTCCACTCTTGAGGAGTTGCACGACAGTGTCATTGTCGGGAGTGGAGAAGGAGGAATCAGCCTCGATGACCATAACCGATGAACTAACCTACAAGGTTAACATCAGAAGTGCTGGTGAGGTATCACCCTCGGCACTCGATAGTAACCCAGTAGTGTCGAGCAACTAAGGGGAAAGTGATGTGCTGTGCCGGGGCGTGGTCTTTGATCCCGTTGATCGGGTCTTCTAGTAATCCAGCGGGGCAGTCAGGACAAAGTGGGGGGTCTCTGATGGATCTCTACCCAGCCTATACTAAACAGTTTAGGATAAGCAGGTAGGTAACAACAGCAGGTTACAATAAACAGGCCATGCAACATAGTAGGATCATTCAAAAAGCAATAGCAGTTCTAACGCAAGCATCAGAGAGAAGGGAATGAGCGATATCGGAATGCTCAAGGGGGGTTTGCTTGCCTGGAAGCTCTGCCTTAGGCCGAAGGCCAGGTAGGCCCTTTTTCTGCTTTTCTCTTTTTATTTAAAACAGAGGCAGCTAGGGAAAGGTTTGGGCTACCAAAATACTTTGGAAAAATGTGGGACCAGGCCTCTTAAATTCTTTGTAGTATTTGGCATTGCCACAAAAAGTTTGAGGGGCAACTGAACCCATTTGGATTTTGCACAAATAAAATAGCATTTTTAAATGCTAAAATGGCACTGTTTTAATTGCTATAGTCCATCTTGGCTTGGAGGTGGTGTTGATTTCCTTAACAGTCATTTTTACGGAATTTTGGCTAAATGATGAACTATTTTGCAGCAACTTTTGTGCAACTTCATATTTCACTTGCAAATTTAATTTGATTCCAAAGTGGGATTTCAAATGATATTTGAATCGAAGGTGATCAATCACTGCTTAGCAAAGTGATTAGCTTAATCACGGAGGGTTACTATAGCATGACACTGGGGGTGTTACAAACCTCCTCCACTACAAGAAATCTCATCCCGAGATTTAAGAGGTGGAGTAAGGAGAGCAGAGTTGGTTATGAAATTCTAATGGATCTTCTTTTTCATGTTGCTCTCATTGAAGAGGTTGCTCCATAGCATTGATGTCTTCTATTCGCTGCATCAAGGCATCATGATGAAGTCCTCATCCTTTTTTCAAAAACTCCATCGTACCTATGAATAGGGTATAAGGGGAAAGCTATAAGGACGGATGTCTGGAAGGATTGGCATCTGGTCATTATCTCAAGGAGGGAGATTTTGGAAGCACCACGAAACAAATCGAGAGTGCTATAAGGAGGTTCAACAAGTTTTAACAAGGTAGGCATCAAGATGATGCTTATAACAGGTGATGAAGGGGTTTAGAGCAATGAGGAACAATGTTGCCTCTAATACCGGAATGAATCATGGGGAGGAAGTTAGCTCGTGAATTACATACGAAGCCAAGTGCAAAGAATATTTCGGAATCAAGATTGTACAGGAGAGTCAGGTTTCAATCCTATGGAACTATGGGTTATGGGCTCACCTTGTGTGCTCAGAGAAGGAAGAGCAGCGGTGTCTTGCACGGATATGATAGCAAGGCATGTCATAGGATAGCATGTCAGTTATGTTGGCATGAACATTGGTACCAAGGGCGAGGGACGAAGAGAACCATTTTCTTGCTCGTTGGAACGAGGCGGACCATTAGGCAAAGTTCTCGTCCATCGGTGGTTACCGGAAGGTCATCAACAATAGTAACAGAGTCTTACTGGCAGAGTTGTACACCGAGGTATTTGCATAAGCAGGAAAGTATTACTTCTTAGATCATATAGATCACAAAGAAGGTTAAACAAAACAATGGAAAGGAAAATGTGTTTATACCCAAGTATCAAGACTATATCTTTCACAAGGAAAAGTCGAGCATGATATGCATGATAGTACTCCAAGTATGTAACCACTTAGACAAAGGGGCAAGTAATTTAATGAGGTTTACCCATACAACGGTGTTTGGATAATTGATCAAGAAAAATTTAGCACTGCGCTTCCAATGTTCTGGTTGATGTTTGGGTACCACAGTCATGCTTCGAGATAGCGTTGACATGGTCATCAGGTAAATTTCAGACTTTGGATACACAAAGGATCCATCGGAAACAACTTATAAAATAAGTTATACAAATTCAGCAAGGAAAAGATGAGGATGTGGCCCACGGGCTCAGTAAAAATTCATCGAGGGGGGGCAAGGATGGTATTTGTCACCATGAATTCGATCGATATCCTGGAAGAGCTTAGAATGTTGATGATGATCACAACACAATTGTTGAGAGATTTCATGAAGATGTAATCGATCGACGATGACATCAAGTCAAAGGAATGATGAAGCGAAAGGTTATTGGAACCATGGTTACGACACAAACTCGAAAACAAGCTTACTATTCAAGGCAAAATGATATGACGAGGAAGATTGACGTAGGTTTAGTTCATCATCAAAAATTGTGCTCCGGGAAGGACCAGGTAGCACAATTAAAATTTTGCACTATAATGATATAGCCGATCAGGCTAGGAATGACTTGAAGGACTATTTAACTCATAAGCAACGAAAATTACTTAGAGTTATTGAATCGGGAAGTGGAATCGATTCACTTATCGGTGTCCTCAAGTGACTATTAACATGGAACCAGGGGAAATCTAAAAACGGTGAGAAGCAATAATAGATGAAGACTCATAGGAAGCAACACAGTTCTTTGTTATTCTCAAGATACCAGAGGGTAATACTCGAAGGAAGGTCTACATAGAGGTTGAGGAGATGCATTGATCTGCAGAAGACAAGTGCTTTAACTTTTTTGAGAAAAGGAATCAAAGTACATCAATATGGCAGGAACCACGATTACAGAATTCCAAATCCCAGATATAAGATGAACTTATACCATGGGGATAATTAATTTTAAGAGAAGCTTCCATGATAAGATCTACATCGTGTCCATGGGCATGAACACAAAGTTCAAGGTCGACTCCCACTTCTCCAATGCATAACCTTTCATTCACTTCTCTATTATAAATGTTTTGAATGTGAAAATCTAACTGGTTGATTACCAGAGGAGTATGACCCGTGAAAACTTTTGGGCTCACACAGTTTAGGGAAGGCATGGGTTCAACTCATATGGGAATCTTAAGAACATATACCACAAACTTAAAGAGTAAATAACTCAAGCTCGAAAGTAGAGCATGGTTGAGAAAGCAGAGGATACAATTTACCAAAGGCATATGTATCCAAGGAAAGGCTCACAAGGTTATTGAATATGAAGGACGTTGTCGGATAAAATCCAACAAAGGATCTAGTGGTCCATAAGGGATCAGATTTTAGCATCGGTACTCAACTAGAAGATGAAAGAATGCAAGGAGATCTGATTATATAAACAACTGACTAATTCAAGATCAAATGCATAGGAATTATGATTTCCAAATCAAGGGATCGGAAGCAAACACTCTGATAAAGGATGGATAAGTTGTATAGACTTAGGGGTACACTCATCGGCAATTTGATTGGCCGAGAACCAGCTCATGTTCAAAATGGCGTCTGAGCTAGAAAGATCATTTAAAAGGATCAACTAATGATTGCGGGCATTCGCTCACATGTTGAATCAATAGGAACAAAATGACAGTGTCAAAGGATACTAATGAATATTGCTAGACATACGGGAAGCATCCATAGTGCAAGCAGACAAGTATTTGCAGAGCGATAGTTTGAAGAGGATTCTTGAAAGATCGAATAGTATTTTAGAGAATAATATTAAGCATACGAACAACTGGGGATGAACGGATACTCGATAAGTGTGGGGAATTATCAGTAGGGGTATTCATGTGGTAAAGAACTGCAAGGCAGTAAGCTCAAAGGATTCTCGGGGCAACGGAGAGTACTTTGAGGCATCTTCTAATAACAAGAGCAACATGGAATGATTGTATGAATGGCAAGTGCATGTAGTTATCCATAAGGATATATCAATGGTAGGGAATTGCAAAAGCTACGGGCATAAAGTCTCAAGAGAACATGTAGAGTATCTTCGGAATCTTCTGGTACAGCAGGCAATCATCTGTAATAGGGGGCTCTCCGGGAGGATTAGTTACGAGAACCTAGAGTTAGAGTTAGAAAAATCATTTAACCCGAATAGAAGAGAGATCTGAGTCTCAGAGTGTAGACGAGGAGTAAAAGATCCTAATACCACCCAATGGCGACATGGGCCCGTAAGAGACACAACCATGTTAGTAAAAGTTTTTTTGTAGTGACTAGACTCGACTTCGGCCAAGGAGTTGGAAGGGGGGCTACCTACAGGCAGTCGGCTCTGATACCAACTTATGACGCCCTCGATTCAATCGTACACTAATCATACACACACATGTGCATGATCAAGATCAAGGACTCACAGGAAGATATCACAACACAACTCTAGACACACATTAAATAATACAAGCGGCCTCTAGGGCTCGAATACATAAGCTCGAATACACAAGAGTCTGCGAAAGAAACAATATCTGAGTACAGACATAATTTAAACCACTTCTACCTTAAGAAGGCCAGCACAAACATCAACGATCGAAAAGTCAAGGCCTCCTGCCTGGGAGCCTCCTAAATTACTCGTGGTCGGCGGTGGCATCCACGTAGAAGTAGGCACCCTCGATGTAGTAGTAGTAGTTGTCATCGAAGGTGGCGCCTGGCTCCTGGGCTCCACCATCTGGTTGCAGCATTCGAGAAGAATGGAAAGAGGTGGAAAATGGGAGCAAAGAAACCGTGAGTACTCATCCAAAGTACTCGCAAGCAAGGATCTACACTACACATGCATCGGTATCAATGAAATGGGTAATATCTGTGGACTGAACTACAGAGTGCCAGAAGAGAAGGGAAAGCCTAGCCTATCAAAGACTAGCATCTTCAAGCAACTCCAAGCATCTTGCAGCATCAGAAGAAATAAGAGTGGCATATTATAATATTATTAAGTATGTTGTGACATCGCCCAGAGATCACTTGCTCGACTCCCTACGAGAAAACAATCCCGGAGCCATCATTTCAATTACAAGGCTTAGCATCAAGTTCTAGTTATATCAATCGGTATACAACTCCGAGTGTCCGTCACCGTAGGACAGGCTATCGATAGATGTTTGAAGGAAATATGCCCTAGAGGCAATAATAAAGTTGTTATTTATATTTCCTCATATCATGATAAATGTTTATTGTTCATGCTAGAATTGTATTAACCGGAAACTTAGTACATGTGTGAATATATAGACAAACAAAGTGTCACTAGTTTGCCTCTACTTGACTAGCCCATTGAAATAATGATGGTTATGTTTCCTAACCATAGACATGAGTTGTTAATTGATTAACGGGATCACATCATTAGAAAATGATGTGATTGACTTGAGCCATCCGTTATCTTAGCACGATGATCATTTAGTTTGTTGCTTTTGCTTTCTCCATAACTATACATGTTCCTATGACTATGAGATCATGCAACTCCCGAATACCGGAGGAACACTTTGTGTGCAACCAAACGTCGCAACGTAACTGGGTGATTATAAAGGTGCTCTACAGGTGTCTCCGATGGTGTTTGTTGAGTTGGCATGGATCGATATTAGGATTTGTCACTCCGACTGTCGGAGAGGTATCTCTGGGCCCTCTCGGTAATGCACATCACTATAAGCCTTGCAAGCAATGTGACTAATGAGTTAGTTACGGGATGTTGCATGTGATGTTTATCCTTTATGCATCTTATTTTGCTTAGTTCGACGGTAGCATTATAAGATGATCTCTCACTAAATTTCAATGTATAAGTGTTCTCCCTGAGTATGCACCGTTGCTACAGTTCGTCGTGCCGAGACACCACATGATGATCGGGTGTGATAAGCTCTACGTTCACATACAACTGGTGCAAGCCAATTTTGCACACGCAAAATACTCGGGTTAAACTTTACGAGCCTAGCATATGCAGATATGGCCTCGGAATACTGGAGAATGAAAGGTCGCGCGTGAATCATATAGTACATATGATCAACATAGTGATGTTCACCATTGAAAACTACTCAATCTCATGTGATGATCGGACATGGTTTAGTTGATATGGATCACGTGATCACTTAGATGATTAGAGAGATGTCTAAGTGGGAGTTCTTAAAGTAATTTGATTAATTGAACTTTAATTTATCATGAACTTAGTACCTGATAGTATTTTTCATGTCTATGTTGTTGTAGATAGATGGCCCGTGCTGTTGTTCCGTTGAATTTTAATGCGTTCCCAGAGAAAGCTAAGTTGAAAGATGATGGTAGCAATTATACGGACTGCGTCCGTAACTTCAGGATTATCCTCTTTGCTGCACAGAAGAATTACGTCCTGGAAGCACCGCTAGGTGACAAACCTACTGCAGGAGCAACGCCAGATGTTATGAACACCTGGCAGAGACGAGCTGATGACTACTCGATAGTTGGTGTGCCATGCTTTACGGCTTAGAACCGTGACTTCAATGACGTTTTGAACGTCATGGAGCATATGAGATGTTCCAGTAGTTGAAGTTAATATTTCAAGCAAATGCCCGGATTAAGAGATATGAAGTCTCCAATAAGTTCTACAGCTGCAAGATGGAGGAGAATAGTTCTGTCAGTGAACATATACGCATAATGTCTGGATACCACAACCACTTGACTCAACTGGGAGTTAATCTTCCTCATAATAGTGTCATTGACAGAGTCCTCAATCACTGCCACCAAGCTACAAGAGCTTCGTGATGAACTATAATATGCAAGGGATGGATAAGACGATTCCCAAGCTCTTCGCAATGCTAAAGGCTGCGGAGGTAGAAATCAAGCAGGAGCATCAAGTTTTAATGTTCAACAAGACCACCAGTTTCAAGAAAAAGGGTAAAGGGAAGAAGGGGAACTTCAAGAAGAACAGCAAGCCAGTTGCTGCTCAAGTGAAGAAACCCAAGTCTGGACCTAAGCCTTAGACTAAGTGCTTCTACTGCAAAGGAACTGATCACCGGAAGCGGAACTGCCCCAAGTATTTGGCGGAGAAGAAGGATGGCAAAGTGAAAGGTATATTTGATATACATGTTATTGATGTGTACCTTACTAATGCTCTAGTAGTGCCTGGGTATTTTATACTGGTTCAGTTGCTAACATATGCAACTCAAAATAGGGGCTACGAATTAAGCGAAGATTGGCTAAGGACGAGGTGACGATGCGCGTGGGAAATGGTTACAAAGTTGATGCGATCGTCGTCGGCACGCTACCTCTACATCTACCTTCGGCATTAGTATTAGACCTAAATAATTGTTATTTGGTGTCAGCGTTGAGCATGAATATTATATCTAGATCTTGTTTGATGCGAGACGGCTATTCATTTAAATCGGAGAATAATGGTTGTTCTATTTATATGAGTAATATCTTTTATGGTCATGCACCCTTGATGAGTGGTCTATTTTTACTAAATCTTGATAGTAGTGATACACATGTTCACAGTATTGAAGCCAAAAGATGCAAAGTTGATAATGATAGTGCAACTTATTTGTGGCACTGCTGTTTAGGTCATATTGGTGTAAACCGCATGAAGAAACTCCATTCTGATGGAATTTTGGAATCGCTTGATTATGAATCACTTGGTACTTGTGAACCATGCCTCATGGGAAAGATGACTAAAACTCCATTCTCCAGAATAATGAGGCGAGCAACAGAGTTATTGGAAATCGTACATATTGATGTATGTGGTCCAATGAACATTGAAGCTCGCGGCGGATATCGTTATTTTCTCACCTTCACAAATGACTTAAGCAGATATGGGTATATCTACTTAATGAAACATAAGTCTGAAACATTTGAAA
The DNA here is from genome assembly GCF_056163025.1 of Triticum urartu. Lineage (NCBI taxonomy): Eukaryota > Viridiplantae > Streptophyta > Magnoliopsida > Poales > Poaceae > Triticum > Triticum urartu. The sequence goes on from NC_141875.1 coordinate 231,519,722, forward strand.
AGTTCAAAGAATTTTAGGGTGAAGTGGAAAATCATCATAACAAGAAAATCAAGTTTCTACAATCTGATCGTGGAGGTGAATATTTGAGTTATGAGTTTGGACTTCATTTGAAACAATGCGGAATAGTTTCGCAACTCACGCCACATGGAACACCACAGCGTAATGGTGTGTACGAATGTCGTAATCGTACTTTACTGGATATGGTGCGATCTATGATGTTTCTCACTGATTTACCGCTATCGTTTTGTGGTTATGCTTTAGAGACAACTGCATTATGTTAAATAAGGCACCATCTAAATCCGTTGAGATGACACCTTATGAACTGTGGTTTGGCAAGAAACGCAAGTTGTTGTTTCTTAAAGTTTGGGGTTGCGATGCTTATGTGAAAAAGCTTCAACCTGATAAGCTCGAACCCAAATCAGAGAAATGTGTCTTCATAGGATACCCAAATGAGACTGTTGGGTACACCTTCTATCACAGATTCGAAGGCAAGATATTCATTGCTAAGAATGGATCCTTTCTAGAGAAGGAGTTTCTCTCGAAAGAAGAGAGTGGGAGGAAAGTAGAACTTGATGAGGTAACTGTACCTTCTCCCTTATTGGAAAGTAGTACATCACTGAAATCAGTTTCAGTGATTCCTACACCAGTAAGTGAGGAAGCTAATGATGATGATCATGAAACTTCTGATCAAGTTACTACCGAACCTCATAGGTCAACCAGAGCAAGATCCGCACCAGAGTGGTATGGTAATCCTGTTCTGGAGGTCATGTTACTTGACCATGACGAACCAACGAACTATGACGAAACGATGATGAGCCCAGATTCCACAAAATGGCTTGAGGCCACGAAATCTGAGATGGGATCCATGTATGAGAACAAAGTGTGGACTTTGGTTGACTTGCCCGATTATCGGCACGCCATAGAGAATAAATGGATCTTCAAGAAGAAGACTGGCGTTGACAGTAATATTACTGTCTACAAAGCTCGACTTGTTGTGAAAGGTTTTCGACAAGTTCAACGAGTTGACTACGATGAGTCCTTCTCACCCATAGCGATGCTTGAATCCGTCCGAATCATGTTAGCAATTGCCGCATTTTATGATTATGAAATTTGGCAAATGGGTGTCAAAACTGCATTCCTTAATGGATATATTAAAGAAGAGTTGTATATGATGCAACCAGAAGGTTTTGTCGATCCAAAAGGTGCTAACAAAGTGTGCAAGCTCCAGTGATCCATTTATGGGCTGGTGCAAGCCTCTCAGAGTTGGAATATACGCTTTGATAGTGTGATCAAAGCATATGGTTTTATACCGACTTTTGGAGAAGCCTGTATTTACAAGAAAGTGAGTGGGAGCTCCGTAGCATTTCTGATCTTATATGTAGATGACATATTATTGATCGGAAATGATATTGAATTTCTGAATAGCATAAAAGGATACTTGAATAAGAATTTTTCAATCAAAAAACCTCGGTGAAGCTGCTTATATATTGGGCATCAAGATCTATAGAGATAGATCAAGATGCTTAATTGGACTTTCACAAAGCACATACCTTGATAAAGTTTTGAAGAAGTTCAAAATGGATCAAGCAAAGAAAGGGTTCTTGCCAGCATTACAAGGTGTGAAGTTGAGTCAAACTCAATGCCCGACCACTTCAGAAGATAGAGAGAAAATGAAAGGTATTCCCTATGCATCAGCCATAGGCTCTATCATGTATGCAATGATGTGTACCAGACCTAATGTGTGCCTTGCTATATGTTTAGCAGGGAGGTACCAAAGTAATCCAGGAGTGGATCACTGGACAGCGGTCAAGAACATCCTAAAATACCAGAAAAGGACTAAGGATATGTTTCTCGTATATGGAGGTGACAAAGAGCTCGTCGTAAACGGTTACATCAATGCAAGATTTGACACTGATCTGGATGACTCAAAGTCACAAACCAGATACGTGTTTTTATTAAATGGTGGAGCTGTCAGTTGGTGCAGTTCCAAACAGAGCGTCATGGCGGGATCTACGTGTGAAGCGGAATACATAGCCGCTTCAGAAGCAGCAAATGAAGGATTCTGGATGAAGGAGTTCATATTCGATCTAGGTGTCATACCTAGTGCATCGGGTCCAATGAAAATCTTTTGTGACAATACTGATGCAATTGCCTTGGCAAAGGAATCTAGGTTTCACAAGAGAACCAAGCACATCAAGAGACGCTTCAATTCCATCTGCGATCAAGTCAAGGAGGGAGACATAGAGATTTGCAAGATACATACGGATCTGAATGTTGCAGACCCATTGACTAAGCCTCTCTCACGAGCAAAACATGATCAACACCAAGACTCCGTGGGTGTTAGAATCATTACAATGTAATCTAGATTATTGACTCTAGTGCAACTGGGAGACTGAAGGAAATATGCCCTAGAGGCAATAATAAAGTTGTTATTTATATTTCCTTATATCATGTTAAATGTTTATTATTCATGCTAGAATTGTATTAACCGGAAACTTAGTACATGTGTGAATATATAGACAAACAAAGTGTCACTAGTTTGCCTCTACTTGACTAGCCCATTGAATCAATGATGGTTATGTTTCCTAACCACAGACATGAGTTGTCAATTGATTAACGGGATCACATCATTAGAGAATGATGTGATTGACTGGACCCATCCGTTAGCTTAGCACGATGATCGTTTAGTTTGTTGCTTTTGCTTTCTCCATAACTATACGTGTTCATATGACTATGAGATCATGCAACTCCCGAATACCGGAGGAACAGTTTGTGTGCTACCAAACATCACAGCGTAACTGGGTGATTATAAAGGTGCTCTACAGGTGTCTCTGATGGTGTTCGTTGAGTTGGCATGGTTCGAGATTAGGATTTGTCACTCCGATTGTCGGAGAGGTATCTCTGGGCCCTCTCGGTAATGCACATCACTATAAGCCTTGCAAGAAATGTGACTAATGAGTTAGTTACGGGATGTTACATTACTAAATGAGTAAAGAGACTTGCCGGTAATGAGATTAAACTAGGTATTGAGATAATGACGATCGAATCTCAGGCAAGTAACATACCGATGACAAAGGGAACAACGTATACCGTTATGCGGTTTGACCGATAAAGATTTTTGTAGAATATGTAGGAACCAATATGAGCATCCAGGTTCTGCTATTGGTTATTGACCAGAGATGAGTCTCGGTCATGTCTACATAGTTCTCGAACCCGTAGGGTCCGCACGCTTAACGTTCGATGACGATCGGTATTACGAGTTTATGTGTTTTGATGTACCGAAGGTAGTTCGAAGTCCGGATTTTATCACGGACATGACGAGGAGTCTCGAAATGGTCGAGACATAAAGATCGATATATTGGAAGCCTATATTTGGACATCAGAATGGTTCCGAGTGGTTCGGGCATTTTTCCGGAGTACCGGGATGTTACTGGACCCCCCCCCCCCCGGGGAGTTTATGGGCCTTATTGGGCCTTAGTGGTATAGAGGAGAGGGAAGGGAAAAGAGGGAGGCGCGCCCCCCAAGCCCAATCTGAATTGGGAGGGGGGCCGGCCCCCCTTTCCTTCCTCCTTCCTTCCTCTCCTACTCCTACTTAGAAGGGCTCCTACTTCTACTAGGAAAGGGGGGGAATCCTACTCCCGGAGGGAGTAGGACTCCCCCAGGGCGCACCATAGAGAGGGCCGGCCCTCCCCCTCCTCCACTCCTTTATATACTGGGGAGGGGGCACCCCATGGACACACAAGTTGATCAGTTGATCTTTTAGCCATGTGCGGTGCCCCCCTCCACCATAATCCACCTCGGTTATATCATAGCGGTGCTTAGGTGAAGCCCTGTTCCAGTAGCAACATCATCACCGTCATCACGCCGTCGTGCTGACGAAACTCTCCCATGAAGCTCTACTGGATCGTGAGTTCATGGGACGTCACCGAGCTGAACGTGTGCAGATCGCGGAGGTGCCGTACATTCGGTACTTGGATCGGTCGATCATGAAGACGTACAACTACATCAACCACGTTGTCATAAGGCTTCCGCTTAGGGTCTATGAGGGTGCATGGACAACACTCTTCCCCTCTCGTTTCTATGCATCACCATGATCTTGCGTGTGTGTAGGAAATTTTTTGAAATTACTACGTTCGCCAACAATGTTTTCTTCCCTGCAGGGGTGCACCAACTTACCCACCATGCTCGCTTAACTGCGGCCGGACACATTTTACTCCGACCGGACACATTTTAAACAATCCCGGAATAACCCTCGAGGTCCACTCTTGAGGAGTTGCACGACAGTGTCGTTATCAAGAGTGGAGAAGGAAGAATCACCCTTGATGACCATAACCGATGAACTAACCTACAATGTTAACATCAGAAGTGCCGATGAGGTATCACCCTTGCCACTCGATAGTAACCTAGTTGTGTCAAGCAACTAAGGGGAAAGTGATGTGCGGTGTCGGGTCCTGGTCTTTGATCTCGTTGATCGGGTCTTCTGATAATCCAGCGGGGCGGTCGGGACAAAGTGGGGGTCTCTGATGGGTCTCTACCCAGCCTATACTAAACAGTTTAGGATAAGCAGGTAGGTAACAACAGCAGGTTACAATAAACAGTCCATGCAACAGAGTAGGATCATACAAAAAGCAGTAGCAGTTCTAATGCAAGCATAAGAGAGATGGGAATGGGCGATATCGGAATGCTCAAGGGGGGTTTGCTTGCCTCGAAGCTCTGCTGAAAAGGAAGAAGTTTCGTCGTCGACATAGTCGATCACAAGGGCATTAGCATCGGCCTCGTGGTCTACCGGAGAGAAGAGGGGGAAGAAACAATAAATAGCAAGCATACAAATGCAACAGAAGGCACGACATGGCAGTAAGCTATGCTAGGGGAGCTCTAACGCGGTACTTCATGTTGCAAACACAGACGAAAAATGTCCGAAGGGGTTTTCCCGGCGTCTAGTTTTTTTGGATAGACGAAAGAGAGGGGACGGTTCCATGTTCAGCATGCTAGGGGCATGTGACAGATGAACAGACCTCATATTTGTATTCATTGGATTTTTCTAAGCAACTTTCATATACAAAACTTTTTCATCGGAGTTACCGATTATTTTCTATGAATTTTCAAAGTTTCTAGCACTTTTTGGATTTATTTAAATTAACAGCAATTTCCAGAAATGGAATATGATGTCAGCATGATGTGATGGTGATGTAAGCAATCAACTGACCCGCTGATTGGTCAAACTGACCAGTGGGTCCCACCTCTCATAGACAGAGGCCTTAACAGGGTTTATTTAAAACTAGATGAGGTTAATTAGCAGCTAGGCCCCACATGTCAGTGGATAATTAGGTTAACTAATTAAGTTTATTTAGAAGAAAAAAATTAATTTGACTAATTAAGTGGTGGGGCCCGCACGTCAGTGGCACAGGGGTGCCCAATTAGAAGTTAACTGGGTCAAACCAGTCAACAAGACCCACCGGTCCCACACGTCAGCCTCATAGGGGAGGCCACGCGGCGCCACGTCGGACGCCGGCGCCGGAGTTACTCCGGCGACCATTTTGCGCGGCGGCGGTGGTCGGAGGCTAGGTAGGCCTTTTTTGCTTTTCTCTTTTTATTTAAAATATAGGCAGTTAGGGAAAGGTTTGGGCTACCAAAAGACTTTGAAAAATTGTGGGACTAGGCCTCTTATATTCTTTGTAGTATTTGGCATTGCCACAAAAAGTTTGAGGGGCAACCGAACCCATTTGGATTTTGCACAAATAAAATAGCATTTTAAAATGCTGAAATGGCACTATTTTAATTGCTAGTCCATCTTGGCTTGGAGGTGATGTTGTTTTCCTTAACAATCATTTTTTATGGATTTTTGGCTAAATGATGAACTATTTTGCAGCAACTTTTATGCAACTTCGTATTTCACTTGCAAATTGAATTTGATTCCAAAGTGGGATTTCGAATGATATTTGAATCAAAGGTGATCAAGCACTGCTTAGCAAAGTGATTAGCTTCATCATAGAGGGTCACTGTAGCATGACACTAGGGGTGTTACATATTGACAACCCCTTTTTCACGTTGTGTGCAAGTGTTTGTTAGTTTGTGCAAGTGCATATATTGGGGACTTGCTTGTTCCTCCTACTAGTTTGATACCTTGGTTCTTGATAACCCACAAGTATAGGGGTTCGCAACAGTGTTCGAGGGTAGAGTACTCAACCCAACTTTTGTGCAACTTCATATTTCACTTGCGAATTGAATTTGATTCCAAAATGGGATTTGAATGATATTTGAATCAAAGTTGATCAAGCACTGCTTAGCAAAGTGATTAGCTTAATCATGGAGGGTTACTGTAGCATGACACTAGGGGTGTTACAGATTGACAACCCCTTTTTCGCGTTGTGTGCAAATGTTTGTTAGTTTGTGCAGGTGCATATATTGGGGACTTGCTTGTGCATCCTACTGGATTGATACCTTGGTTCTTGATAACCCACAAGTATGGGGATTGCAACAGTTTTCGAGGGTAGAGTACTCAACCCAAAATTATAGATTCGACACAACGGAGCCAAAGAATATTTGTAAGTATTAGCAGTTGAGTTGTCAATTCACCACACCTGGAGATTAAATATCCACAGCAAAGTGATCAGTACCACAGTAGTATGATAGTTTTGATAGTAGTGGTAACAACAGTAGTAACGGCAACAGTGATAGCAATGATTTTGTAGAAGTTTAGACAGTAACATCAGCAGTAGTAACTTAGCAAGAACAATATGTAGGAAATTCATAGGCATTGGATCGGTGGATTAATTGGATGATATTCATCATATAACAGTCATAACCTAGGGCGATACAAAACTAGCTCCAGTTCATAAATGTAATGTAGGCATGTATTCCGTAAATAGTCATGCATGCTTATGGAAAGAACTTGCATGACATCTTTTGTCCTACCCTCCAGTGGCAGCGGGGTCCATATGGAAACTAAAGGGAATTAAGGCCTCCTTATAATAGAGAAACGGAACAAAGCATTAGCACATAGTGAATACATGAACTCCTCAAACTACAGTCATCACCGAAAAGTTTCCCGGCTATTGTCACTCCGGGGTTTACGGATCATAACACGTAGTAGGTGAATATGACTTGCAAGATCGGATCTAGAACATAGATATATTGATGATAACATAAACGGTTCAGATCTAAAATCATGGTGCCCGGGTCCAAAGCGACAAGCATTAAGCATGGCAAAGTCATAACAACGTCAATCTAAGAACATAGTGGGATACTAGGGATCAAGCCCTAAAAAACTAACTCGATTACATGATGAATCTCATCCAACTCCTCAGCGACCAGGGAGCCTACGAAGGAATTACTCACTCCCGGTGGGGTGCATCATGGAATTGGCGATGAAGGAGGGTTGGTGATGATGAAGATCGAAGATCCCCCTCTCCGGAGCCCAAAACGGACTCGAGATCTAGCCTCCCGATGAAGAATAGGAGGTGGCGGCGGCTCCGTATCGTGAAACGAGAAAATTATTCCTCCCTCATTGTTTTCTATAAAAATAGGTAATTATGGAGTTGGAATCAGGGTCTGCGGGGCCACCAAGTGGGCACAACCCACCTGGGCGCGCCTGGAGGGGGGTGCCCTAGTGGGTTGTGCTCACCCAGGGCCCCCCTCCGGTGGTTCTTGGCTCCAGTATTTTTCTTTTATTCTACAATAATTCTCCAAAAAGTTACATTCCAATCCAAGAACTTTTATTTCTACACAAAAACAACACCATGGTAGTTCTGCTGAAAACAACATCAGTCTGGGTTAGGTTCATTCAAATCATGCAAATTAGAGTCCAAGACAAGAGGAAAAGCGTTAGGAAAAGTAGATATGACAGAGACGTATCGACTCCCCCAAGCTTAAACCTTTGCTTCTCCTCAAGAAATTAAGTTGATAAACTGAAAAAGAAAAACTTCTACGAACTCAGTTCGTGTAGTTGCTACCATCATCTTTCAACTTAGCTTTCTGTAGGAACGCATTAAAATTTAAGGGAACTGTAACACGGGCCATTGATCTACAACATGGGTATGAAAAAAACTATCAGGACTAAGTTCATGATAAATTAAGTTCAATTAATCATATTACTTAAGAACTCCCACTTGGATAGACATCCCTCGAGTCATCTAAATGATATGTGATCCAAATCAACAAAACCATGTACGATAATCACGTGAGATGTAGTCCGTTGGGGAAAGTAGTATTTCAAAAAATTTGCCTACGATCACGCAAGATCTATCTAGGAGATGCATAGCAACAAGACAGGGAGAGTGTGTCTACGTACCCTCATAGACCGAAAGCAGAAGTGTTTAGTAACGCGGTTGATGTAGTCAAACGTCTTCACGATCCAACCGATCCAAGTACCGAACGCACGACACCTCCGTGATCAGCACATGTTCATCTCAATGACGTCCCTTGATCTCTTGATCTAGTTGAGGCCGAGGGAGAGTTCTGTCAGCACGACGGCATGGCAACGGTGACGATGAAGTTACCGACGCGGGGTTTCTCCTAAGCACTACGACAATATAACTGAGGTGTGTAACTATGGAGGGCGGCACCGCACACGGCTAAAATATCAACTTGTGTGTCTTTGGGGTGCCCCCTCTCCACGTATATAAAGGGGGGAGAGGAGGCCGGCCCAAGGAGAGGGCGCGCCATGGGGGGAGTCTTACTTGGACTCCTAGTCCAAGTAGGATTCGGTCCCCCCCCTTTCCTAGTCCAAGTAGGAGAAGAAGGGAAAGAGGAGAGAAGAGAAGGAAGGAGGGGGCGCCGCCCCCTCCCCTTGTCCAATTTGGACTGGGCAAGGGGGGCGTGCACCACCTCTAGCTGGCCCTCTCTCTTCTCCACTAAGGCCCATTGTGGCCCATTAATCCCCCGGGGGGTTTCGGTAACCCCCGGTACTCCAAAAAATTCCTGAACCTATCTGAAACCATTCCGGTGTCCAAACATAACCTTCCAATATATCAATATTTATGTCTAAACCATTTAGAGACTCCTAGTCATGTCCGTGATCTCATCCGGGATTCCGAACAAACTTCGGTTCATCAAAACACAAAACTCATACAACAAATCGTCATTGAATGCTAAGCGTGTGGACCCTACAGGTTCGAGAACTATGTAGACATGATCAAGACACATATCTGGTCAATAACCAATAGCGGAATATCGATGCTCATATTGGCTCCTACATATTCTACGAAGATCTTTATCGGTCAAACCGCATAACAACATACATTGTTCCCTTTGTAATCGGTATGTTACTTGCCCGAGATTCGATCGTCGATATCATCATACCTAGTTCAATCTCGTCACCGGAAAGTCTCTTTAATCGTTCTGTAATGCATCATCCTGTGGCTAACTCTTTAGACACATTGCTTGCAAGGCTCATAGTGATGTGCATTGCCGAGAGGTCCCGGAGATACCTCTCCGATATACGGAGTGACAAATCCTAATCTTGATCTATGCCAACTCAAAAAACATCATTGGAGACACCTATAGAGCATATTTATAATCACCCAGTTACTATATGACGTTTGATTGCACACAAGGTGTATCTCCCATATTCGGGAGTTGCATAATCTCATAGTCTGAGGAACATGTATAAGTCATGAAGAAAGCAATAGCAGAAAAAATTAAACGACCATTATGCTAAGCTAACTGAATGGTCTTATCCATCACATCATTCTCTAATGATGTGATCCCGTTCATTAAATGACAACACATGTCTATGGCTAGGAAACTTAACCATCTTTGATTAACGAGCTAGTCAAGTAGAGGCATACTAGGGACACTCTATTTGTTTATGTATTCACACATGTACTAAATTTCCGGTTAATGCAATTCTAGTGTGAATAATAAACATTTATCATGATGTAAGGAAATATAAATAACAACTTTGTTATTGCCTCTAGGGCATATGTCCTTCAGTCTCCCACTTGCACTAGGGTCAATAATCTAGATTACATAGTAATGATTCTAACACCCATGGAGTCTTGGTGTTGATCATATTTTTCTCGTGAGAGAGGCTTAGTCAACGGATCTGGCACATTCAGATCCGTATGTATTTTGCAAATATCTATGTCCCCCTCCTTGACTTGATCGCGGATGGAATTGAAGCATCTCTTGATGTGCTTGGTTCTCTTGTGAAATCTGGATTCCTTTGCCAAGGCAATTGCACCAGTATTGTCACAAAAGATTTTCATTGGACCCAATGCACTAGGTATTACACCTAGATCGGATATGAACTCCTTCATCCAGACTCCTTCCTTTGTTGCTTCTGAAGCAGCTATGTACTCTGCTTCACACGTAGATCCCGCCATGATGCTCTGCTTTGAACTGCACCAACTGACAGCTGCACCATTCAATAAAAATATGTATCCGGTTTGTGACTTAGAGTCATCCGGATCAGTGTCAAAGCTTGCATCTACATAACCGTTTACGACGAGCTCTTTGTCACTTCCAAAAACGAGAAATGTATCCTTAGTCCTTTTCAGGTATTTCAAGATGTTCCTGACCGCTGTCCAGTGATCCACTCTTGGATTACTTTGGTACCTCCCTACTAAACTAATAGCAAGGCACACATCAAGTCTAGCACACAGCATTGCATACATGATAGAACCTATGGCTAAGGCATAGGGAATGACTTTCATTTTGTCTCTATCTTCTGCAGTGGTCGGGCATTGAGTCTGACTCAACTCCACACCTTGTAACACAGGCAAGAACCCTTTCTTTGACTGATCCATTTTGAACTTCTTCAAAACTTTATCAAGGTATGTGCTTTGTGAAAGTCCAATTAATCGTCTTGATCTATCTCTGTAGATCTTGATTCCCAATATATAAGAAGCTTCACCGAGGTCTTTCGTTGAAAAATTATTATTGAAGAATCCTTTTATGCTATTTAGAAATTCAGTATCATTTCTGATCAACAATATGTCATCCACATATAATATCAAAAATTCTACGGAACTCCCACTCACTTTCTTGTAAATACAGGCTTCTCCAAAAGTCTATATAAAACCATATGCTTTGATCACACTATCAAAGCGTATATTCCAACTCCGAGAGGCTTGCAGCAGTCCATAAATCGATCACTGGAGCTTGCACACTTTGTTAGCACCTTTAGGATCGAGAAAACCTTCTGGTTGCATCATATTCAACTCTTCTTTGAGATATCCATTAAGGAATGCAGTTCTGACATCCATTTGCCAAATTTCATAATCATAAAATACGACAATTGCTAACATGATTCGGACAGACTTAAGCATTGCTATGGGTGAGAAGGTCTCCTCGTAGTCAACTCCTTGAACTTGTCAAAAACATTTCGTAGCAAGTCGAGCTTTATAGACAGTAATATTACCGTCAACGTCAGTCTTCTTCTTGAAGATCCATTTATTCTCTATGGCTTGCCGATAATCGGGCAAGTCAACCAAAGTCCACACTTTGTTCTCATACATGGATCCCATCTCAGATTTCGTGGCCTCAAGCCATTTTGCGGAATCTGGGCTCATCATCGTTTCCTCATAGTTCATAGGTTCGTCATGATCAAGTAACATGACCTCCAGAACAGGATTACCGTACCACTCTAGTGCGGATCTTGCTCTGGTTGACCTACGAGGTTGGGTAGTAACTTGATCAGAAGTTTCATGATTATCATCATTAGCTTCCTCACTAATTGGTGTAGGAATCACTGGAACTGATTTTTGTGATGAACTAGTTTCCAATAAGGGAGAAGGTACAGTTACCTCCTCAAGTTCTACTTTCCTCCCACTCTCTTCTTTCGAGAGAAACTCCTTCTCTAGAAAGGATCCATTCTTAGCAACGAATATCTTGCCTTCGGATCTATGATAGAAGGTGTACCCAACAGTCTCCTTTGGGTATCCTATGAAGACACATTTCTCCAATTTGGGTTCGAGCTTATCAGGTTGAAGCTTTTTCATATAAGCATCGTAGCCCCAAACCAAATTAGCTATGTTGCCATAGTTAGAGAGTTTATTTCAAGGCAAAAATAATTTGTTACTGCTTCTTTATAACATGAGAGAAGAACTAGCAATGCTGAGGCTCACAATCTTGTGAAGGTCGCGTCTTCTTTATGGGTGGGCCATCATGTCTGGCTAACGTCTCCACCATCTATTATCTGTATTCCGCAAAACAGTTTGCTATAGACCGTGGTTCTAAAAAAATTGTTGCTCGTGTTGGCGCCGCAGCGCTACACAACATGGACGCGCCATTTCCTTCCTCCCTCACGTGATCGTGGCAACAGTGACAAGGTCTACCAATATGGAATTACATGTATGTTCTCTAAAACAAAGCTAAAATATTTATCTCGTCAATTAATTAAGCAAAAAAAATTATCTTACCAATTGTGCTATTGACTATCATGTATGTTCTCTAAACCTATGTTACTTATTCATGTTTTTGTTTCCTAGATATCTTTCATAGACAATATTCATTTAAAAATTAGAGCAATCACCTGCCTAATTCTATTTCCCGAGACAATCGCGGTATTACAATTTTTTATCATTGTCTAATATATGGATTAGTCCATGTAAGTTTAATTTCTATATTTTACATTTTAAAAAAATTACATGAAATATTATCATTCTATCATAAAATTGGCGGGCGCAGCAATGCGCTCCATGCAAAATACTATCAAGTACTAAGTTCATGATAAATTAAAGTTCAATTAATCATATTACTTAAGAACTCCCACTTAGATAGACATCTCTCTAGTCATCTAAGTGATCATGTGATCCATATCAACTAAACCATGTCCGATCATCACGTGAGATGGAGAAGTTTTCAATGGTGAACATCACTATGTTGATGATATCTACTATATGATTCATGCTCGACCTTTCAGTCTCAGTGTTCTGAGGCCATATCTGCATATGCTAGGCTCATCAAGTTTAACCCGGGTATTATGCGTGTGCAAAACTAGCTTGCACCCGTTGTATGTGAACGTAGATCTTATCACACCCGATCATCACATGGTGTCTCGGCACGACGAACTGTAGCAACGGTGCATACTCAGGGAGAACACGTATACCTTGAAATTTAGTGAGAGATCAACTTATAATGCTACCGCCATACTAAGCAAAATAAGATGCATAAAGGATAAACATCACATGCAAAAATAAGTGATATGATATGGCCATCATCCTCTTGTGCCTTTGATCTCCATCTCCAAAGCACCATCATGATCACCATCGTCACCGGCTTGACACCTTGATCTCCATCGAAGCATCGTTGTCATCTCGCCAACTATTGCTACTACGACTATCACTACCACTTAGTGATAAAGTAAAGCAATTACATGGCTATTGCATTTCATACAATAAAGCGACAACCATATGGCTCCTGCCAGTTGTTGATAACTACTACAAAACATGATCATCTCATACAACAATTTATATAACATCACATCGTGACCATATCACATCACTGCAAGCCCTGCAAAAACAAGTTAGACGTCCTCTACTTTGTTCTAGCAAGTTTTACGTGGCTGCTACGGGCTTCTAGCAAGAATCGTTCTTGCCTATGCATCAAAACCACAATGATTTTTCGTCAAGTGTGCTGTTTTAACCGTCAACAAGGACCGGGCATAGTCAATCTTGATTCAACTAAAGCTGGAGAAAGAGACACCCACTAGCCACCTGTGTGCGAGCACGTCGGTAGAACCAGTCTCATGAACGCGGTCATGTAATGTCGGTCTGGGCCGCTTCATCCAACAATACTGCCGAATCAAAGTAATACATGCTGGTAAGCAGTATGACTATTATCGCCCACAACTCATTGTATTCTACTCGTGCATATAACATCTACGCATAGACCTGGCTCTGATGCCACTATTGGGGAACGCGGTATTTCAAAAAATTTGCCTATGATCACGCAAGATCTATCTAGGAGATGCATAGCAATGAGACGGGGAGAGTGTGTCTACATACCCTCGTAGACTGAAAGCGGAAGCATTTAGTAATGTGGTTGATGTAGTCGAACGTCTTCGCGATCCAACCAATCCAAGTACCGAACGCACGGCACCTCCGTGGTCAGCACACGTTCAGCTCGATGACGTCCCTAGATCTCTTGATCCAGTTGAGGCCGAGGGAGAGTTTCGTCAGCACGATGGCGTGGTGATGGTGATGATGAAGTTACCGACGCAGGGCTTCACCTAAGCACTATGACAATATGACTGAGGTGTGTAACTGTGGAGGGGGCACCGCACATGGCTAAAAGATCAACTTGTGTGTCTTTGGGGTGCCCCTCCCCACATATATAAAGGGGGGAGGAGAGGAGGCCGACCCTAGGAGGGGCTGTGCCATGGGGGTAGTCCTACTTGGACTCCTAGTCCAAGTAGGATTCGGTCCCCCCTTTCCTAGTCCAAGTAGGAGAAGAAGGGAAAGAGGAGAGAAGAGAAGGAAGGAGGGGGCGCCACCCCCTCCCCTTGTCCAATTCAGACCGGGCAAGGGGGTGGGCCCGCGCTCCACCTCTGGCTGGCCCTCTCTCTTCTCCACTAAGGCCCATTGTGGCCCATTAATCCCCCAGGGGGGGTCTCGGTAACCCCCCGGTACTCCGGAAAATGCCCGTACCTATCCGAAACCATTCCGATGTCCAAACATAACATTCCAATATATCAATCTTTATGTCTCGACCATTTTGAGACTCCTCGTCATGTCCATGATCTCATCCGGGACACCAAACAAACTTCGGTTCATCAAAACATAGAACTCATAATACAAATCATCATTGAACGTTAAGCGTGCGGACCCTATGGGTTCGAGATCTATGTAGACATGACCGAGACACATCTCTAGTCAATAACCAATAGTGGAACCTGTATGCTCATATTGGCTCCTACATATTCTACGAAGATCTTTATCGGTCAAACCGCATAACAACATACGTTATTCCCTTTGTCATCGGTATGTTACTTGCCCGAGATTCGATTGTCAGTATCATCATACCTAGTTCAATCTCATCATTGGCAAGTCTCTTTACTTGTTTCGTAATGCATCATCCCCTGGCTAACTGATTAGACACATTGCTTGCAAGGCTCATAGTGATGTGCATTACCAAGAGGGCACGGAGATACCTCTCTGATATACGGAGTGACAAATCCTAATCTTGATCTATGCCAACTCAACAAACACCATCGGAGACACCTGTAGAGCATCTTTATAATCACCCAGTTACGTTGTGATGTTTGATAGCACACAAGGTGTATCATCATACCTAGTTCAATCTCATCATCGGCAAGTCTCTTTACTCGTTTCGTAATGCATCATCCCATGGCTAACTGATTAGACACATTGCTTGCAAGGCTCATATTGATGTGCATTACCAAGAGGGCACGGAGATACCTCTCTGATATACGGAGTGACAAATCCTAATCTTGATCTATGCCAACTCAACAAACACCATCGGAGACACCTGTAGAGCATCTTTATAATCACCCAGTTACGTTGTGATGTTTGATAGCACACAAGGTGTTTCTCCGGTATTCGGGAGCTGCATAATCTCATAGTGTGAGGAACATGTATAAGTCATGAAGAAAGAAATTGCAAAAAAACTAAACGATCATTATGCTAAGCTAACTAATGGGTCTTGTCCATCACATCATTCTCTAATGATGTGATCCCGTTCATCAAATGACAACACATGTCTATGGCTAGGAAACTTAACCATCTTTGATTAACGAGCTAGTCAAGTAGAGGCATATTAGGGACACTCTGTTTTTCTATGTATTCACACATGTACTAAGTTTCCGGTTAATATAGTTCTAGCATGAATAATAAACAGTTATCATGATGTAAGGAAATATAAATCACAACTTTATTATTGCCTCTAGGGCATATTTCCTTCATAGTCATCAAAGACGAACATCTCTACGTTGATCATATCTACTATATGATTCACGTTCGACCTTTCAGTCTCCAGTGTTCCGAGGCCATGTCTGTACATGCCAGGCTCGTGAAGTTTAACCTGAGTATTCCGCATGTACAAAACTGTCTTGCACCCATTGTAGGTGAGCATAGAGTCTATCACACCCGATCATCACGTGGTGTCTCAACACGATGAACTGTCCCAGCTGTGCATACTAGGGGAGAACACTTATACCTTGAAATTTAGTTAATGGGTCATGAGGGAGTCCTGGATTAGGGGGTGTCCGGACAGCCGGACTATAACCTTTGTCCGGACTGTTGGACTATGAAGATACAAGATTGAAGACTTCGTCCTGTGTCCGGATGGGACTTTCCTTGGCGTGGAAGGCAAGCTTGGCAATACGGATATGTAGATCTCCTCCCATTGTAACCGACTCTGTGTAATCCTAGCCCCCTCTGGTGTCTATACAAACCGGAGGGTTTAGTCCATAGGACGACAACAATCATACCTTAGGCTAGCTTCTAGGGTTTAGCCTCTCTGATCTCGTGGTAGATCTACTCTTGTACTACCCATATCATCAATATTAGTCAAGCGGGAGTAGGGTTTTACCTCCATCGAGAGGGCCCGAACCTAGGTAAAAACATCGTGTCCCTTGTCTCGTGTTACCATCCACCTAGAGGCATAGTTCGGGACCCCTACCCGAGATCCGCCGGTTTTGACACCGACATTGGTGCTTTCATTGAGAGTTCCTCTGTGTCGTCATCATCAGGCTTGATGGCTCCTTCGATCATCGTTAGTGATGCAGTCCAGGGTGAGACTTTTCTACCCAGACAGATTTTTGTATTCGGCGGCTTTGCACTGCGGGCCAATTCGCTTGGCCATCTGGAGCAGATTGAAAGCTACGCCCCTGGCAATCGGGTCAGGTTTGGAAGCTTAAACTACACGGCCGATATCCGCGCAGACTTGATCTTAGATGGATTCGAGCCTGTGCCAACTGCGCCGCACTGCCACAATGGGCATGATTTAGCACTGCCGCCGAACAGTGTCCTGGAGGCCGCACACGCATCCGCTCCGACCTTTAATTCGGAGCCAGCTGCGCCGACCGAGGGCGGGTGGTTAGACCCCGCCACGGAGGCAGCAGCCTCAACGGAGATCGAACCGAACACCAACCTTATCCTTCACGAGGCCCGTGACTCCACATTGCCAGACTCTCCTCCGAACTCTCAACCATCCGCGCCCCTACCAATCGAATCCGATTGGGCACCTATCATGGAGTTCACTGCCGTGGATATCTTTCAGCACTCGCCCTTCGGCGACATACTGAATTCACTAAGGTCTCTCTCTTTGTCAGGAGAGTCCTGGCTAGATTATGACCGATAGGATTGGGATGCGGACGACGAAGAAATTCGACGCCCACCCACCACCCACTTCATAGCCACTGTCGATGAATTGACTGACATGCTCGAATTCGACTCCGAAGACATCGACGGTATGGACGACGATGCAGGAGACGAACAGGAACCAGCACCTATAGGGCACTGGAAAGCCACCTCGTCATATGATATATATATGGTGGACACACACAAAGAGGGCAATGGCGACGGAACAACGGGGGATGACGCCTCCAAGAAGGAACCTAAGCGTCAGCGTCAGCGGCGCCGCTCTAAGTCCCGCCAAAGCAAAAAACGGTGATATCGACACAGGAGATAATAACACCCTGGACAGTGCCGAAGACAACTCCCTCCGGCAAGATTCAGCGCAGGAGGATGGAGAAGCCAGCCCCCCTGAGAGAGCGGCAGATGGAGAGGTAGAGGATGATAATTACATGCCTCCCTCCGAAGATGAGGCAAGCCTCAACGACGACGAATTTGTCGTGCCTGAGGATCCCGTCGAGCAAGAGCGCTTCCAGCACAGGCTCATGGCTATGGCAAGTAGCCTTAATAAAAAGCAGCAGTAGCTTAGAGCTGATCAAGACTTGCTAGCCGACAGATGGACTGAAGTCCTTGCGGCCGAGGAATACGAACTCGAACGCCCCTCCAAGAGCTACCCAAAGCACATGTTGCTATCCCGATTAGAGGAGGAAGCATCTAAACCCACATCCCCAGCGGCTGATCGGCCACCTCGTGGCCGCGACAGAGAGGCCTCTTGGCCCACAGTTCAAGCTGCACCCCGGCGTCACTCAAAAAACACCAAGGCACGGGGAAATGCATTAGACCTGCGAGATATATTAGAGGACAAAGCAAGGCAAACAAGATCGATATATGGATCACGTGGGCGCCCCACGACACGAGACGATAACCATCACGCCGGATACAGTAAAAGTAAATCTGGCCGGGCCGAACACAATAGGCAAAACTCATTCGAGCTGCGTCGTGATATAGCCCAATACAGAGGCGCCGCACACCCGCTATGCTTCACATATGAAGTAATGGATCATCAAATCCCAGAGGGTTTCAAACCCGTCAATATTGAATCATACGATGGCACGACAGATCCTGCGGTATGGATTGAGGACTATCTCCTTCATATCCACATGGCCCGTGGCGATGATCTACACGCCATCAAATACCTCCCACTCAAGCTTAAAGGACCAGCTCGGCACTGGCTCAATACCTTGCCAGCAGAATCCATTGGGTGTTGGGAAGACCTGGAAGCCGCATTCCTCGACAACTTCCAGGGCACCTATGTGCAACCACCAAAAGCCGATGACCTGAGCCACATAATTCAGCAGCCAGAGGAATCGGCCAGACAATTCTGGACGCGGTTCCTAATCAAGAAAAATCAAATCGTCGACTGTCCGGATGCAGAGGCCCTGGAGGCTTTCAAGCATCACATCCGCGGCGAGTGGCTTGCTCGGCACCTTGGACAGGAAAAGCCGAAATCCATGGCAGCCCTCACGACACTCATGACCCGCTTTTGCGCGGGAGAAGACAGCTGGCTGGCTCGCGGCAATAACATGTCAAAGAGCCCTGGTAATTCGGATACCAAGGACAGCAATGGCAGGTCACGTCGCAACAAGCACAAGCGCCGCATTAACAGCGACAATACGGAGGACACGGTAGTTAATGCCGGATTCAGAGGCTCTAAGCCCGGTCAGCGGAAAAAGCCATTCAAAAGAAGCACTCTGGGCCCGTCCAGTTTGGACCGTATACTCGATCGCTCGTGTCAAATACATGGCACCCCCGACAAGCCAGCCAACCACACCAACAGGGATTGTTCGGTGTTCAAGCAGGCTGGCAAATTAAATGCCGAAAACAAAGACAAGGGGCTACAGAGCGACGACGAGGGGGAGCCCCGGCCACCGAACAACACAGGATAGAAGGGTTTCCCATACAAGTGCGGACGGTGAACATGATATATGCAACCCACATCCCCAAGAGGGAGCGGAAGCATGCGCTAAAGGACGTATACGCGTTGGAGCCAGTCGCCCCAAAGTTCAACCCATGGTCCTCCTGCCCGATCACTTTCGATCACAGGGACCACCCCACTAGTATCCGCCATGGCGGATTTGCCACATTGGTTCTAGACCCAATCATTGATGGATTTCACCTCACTCGAGTCCTTATGGACGGTGGTAGCAGCCTGAACCTGCTTTATCAGGACACAGTGTGCAAAATGGGCATAGATCCCTCAAGGATTAAACCCACAAAAATGACCTTTAAGGGCGTCATACCAGGTGTAGAGGCCCATTGCACAGGCTTAGTCACACTTGAAGTGGTCTTCGGATCCTCGGATAATTTCCGAAGCGAGGAGTTAATCTTCGATATAGTCACGTTCCGCAGTGGCTACCATGCACTGCTCGGGCGAACCGCGTTTGCAAAGTTCAATGCGGTGCCACACTACGCATACCTCAAGCTCAAGATGCCAGGAGCTCAAGGAGTCATTACAGTCAATGGAAACACCGAGCGCTCTCTCCGAACGGAGGAGCACACGGCGGACCTCGTAGCGGAAGTCCAAAGCAGCCTCTCAAGGCAATTCTCCAGTCCGGCGATAAAACGTCGGGACACCGTCAAACGCGCCCGGAGTAACCTACAACAAGACCGCCTGGCACGTTCCGAGTGAGCGTAGCAATACGGCCCCAACCCCAGCCCTCACGAAACGGCGAAATCCGTGCTACGCGTACATAATTACGCTCTGAAAATACCGTGGGCACAGGGGAGGGGCACGACCACGGCATGCCCCAAAAACGCGGCTCAACCGCACTAGGGGCTACCGATTTTACCATTTTTCTTATATTCGGGACTTTACTCTCTAGAAGACCTGTACAGCAGTACAATTTCCGCACACATGATACAACAACCATGGTGGCAGAAAGCTACGTCACACTGTGGAATTCCCAGGTGGTCTCTATAACAAGCAAAATACCTGTCTTAAATACTATCCCGCAGCTCGCCCCTGGAGGGGACATGTCAAATAGTACCACCTCTTGCTTATCGCACTATTTGTATCGTTCTGCTTTAATGCACCTTTTTTGAATAAACAATGCTTAGCTTTAGTCTATTATTGCATTCTCCATTCATTCCTTTTTATGTATATATGTTCAGTCATGACATTTAGCAACCGTACACTTTGGTACGGCCAATACGCCAGGGGCTCAAGCACCCCATAACACGGCGTGAGAAGTTCGAACACTTTCACAAGTGCGGCACTCCGAACTTATAGCATTATATGCATCAGCTCCGAATCATGTCTTTGGTCAATAGTTGGGTTTGCCCGGCTCCCATGTTTTGGTACCTTACATTCCGCTATATCGGCTAAGGTAGCACTGGGAGAACTACTACGATTGTGCCCCGGTTCAGCTGGGCTAAGCACCTTAGTAGAGAAAGCTAAAACTGACTGTCATGATAGGGCGAGAGTTGGTCGTTGTTCAAGAGGTTTCGAGTCCCTAAAGACTTATGCCGCTTAGGGTGAGGAGTCGGCTTTGTCCGGCCTAGGCATGTATAGCACCCTGAACTCGGTCTTCCGAACACTAGGGGCTTCGCCGAAATTTAAAATTATAGAATTCTCTGGCTAAGTGAGAGTGATAACGCATTATAGTCCGATTGCCTTGTTCGTTGTGCTGAGCACCTCCCTCGAAGGACCCAAGAATGGGAAAAAGAGTGCTCAGGTTTATCCCGAACACCCCAGCACTCGTGGCACGGGGGCAGAAGCCAACGACTCGCCATCTCTCAGATTTAATAAACGGCCGCATAGAAGGTAATATTTTAAATTTAAACAAGCGTTGCATAGCGCATATGAAAAAGTTTTCAGCGTACAGGATCACAAATGCGAGTTCACTCAAAAATTACATCCTTGGAACATTCATCCGCCACAAGGCGGGCACCCTTCAGGATGCCCTCATAGTACATCTCGGGGTTGCGATGCTCCTTGCCCTGCGGTGGTCCGTCCTTCACCATCTTCTCAGCATCCATCTTGCCCGATGTACTTTAACACGGGCAAGAGCCCTGCGGGCTCCCTCGATGCAGACGGAGCGCTTGATGACTTCAAGCCATGGATAGGCATCCGCCAGCCGCCTCACCAGCCCAAAGTAGCTCCCAGGCATGGCCTCTCCAGGCCACAGCCGGACTATAAGACCCTTCATGGCCTGTTCGGCCACCTTATGGAGCTCGACCAACTACTTCAGCTGGTCGCTCAAGGGCACCGGGTGTCCGGCCTCAGCATACTGAGACCAGAACACCTTCTCCGTTGAGCTCCCTTCCTCGGCCCGGTAGTAGGTGGCGGCATCTGACACGCTACGGGGCAAATCTGTGAACGCTCCTGGAGAGCTCCGGACTCGGGTAAGTAACAAGTAATTCACTTTCACGTGCTTGCTTTGCATAATGAATGCCTTACCTGCCACTATCTTCTTCATCGCCTCAATTTCCTGGAGGGCTTTTTGGGCTTCGGCTTTGGCAGACTTGGTGCCTTCAAGGGCCGCTGCGAGCTCGGACTCTCGCGTCTTCGAGTCAAGCTCCAAACTCTCGTGTTTTTTCACGAGAGCCTGGAGCTCTTGCTGCACCTCCTCCACCCGCGCTTCCTGTTTCCCTCGCTCAGTGTGCTCCATGGCCGCTTTGTTTTCGGCCTCGGACAGCGCTTGCTTCAGGGCCACCACCTCGTTCGTGGCCCCTGCCATAGCCACAACGATCCTATCATTTTTTGCAACTGCATATTTTTTACATAGTCATATAGACAAGGCATTACTTACCTTGGCTCTCCTCGAGCTACTTCTTGGCAAGGCCGAGCTCTTGCTCGGACCGCTCGAGGTTCTGCTTCAGCGCATCAACCTCCGCAGTCAGTGCGGCAGAGGCCAACAGCGAAGCCTACATACGCATATCGACATAATTATGTTAGACTCCTGCGAATATTATTAGATCCTCTATTCGGCTTTTCTTTCTGAACACCAAACAGAGCATCAGGGGCTACTGTCTATGCGGTAATATTTCCATATATTTTTTACATACCTCAACGCTTGTTAGAAGGCTGGCACAGGCTTCAGTCAGCCCGCTTTTGGCGGACTGAACTTTCTGGATCACCGCACTCATAATAGTGCGGTGCTCCACGTCGATGGAGGCGCCGTTAAGCACCTCCAGCAAGTTATCCGGTGCCTCCGGTTGGACAGAGGTCACCGGCTCGGTAGGCTTGCCCTTCTTAGTGGGGGGCCTCCTGCCGGAGTCCGGAACCACTGAAGGTTCCGATGCGGTGTTCAGCCCAAGGCCGGACTTGGAGCCCTTGGGAGCTTTGCTCCCTTTTCTCCTGTAGTCTAGAAGGTCGCCTTGCGGCGCCTCCAGGACCACCTCCCCTTGGCTTGGAACCTTTTGGGACAACACCTCGGCGTTGTCCGTAGGGCGAGGGGTGGAAGCGGTCGGAAGTGAAAAGCTATTCACATCAGACGAATCCAAGGAACCACTCGACGATATGTCGACTTGGGCTCGGGGCGGACTGTATGATTATATTCGGCGTTAGGAGAAGCTGTGCAATAAAGGAACGCTACGAGTCACTCTGGTGTCCGAATACTTACGACTTCGCCAGGGGCTTGGCCCTGGGCGGCCACTCCTCTTCGCTGTCGGCGGCGTTGGTGGAGTAGTCCGGAGGAAGGGTCCTTCCCTTCTTGGACCCTCCAGCCTCCCCAGTTGGGGTGGCCTTCCTTTTCTTTTCTCCCCCTGCTGGAGGGGAAGAAGCCTCTTTTTCCTCCTCCTCATCTTCATGGGAGGAGTGCGCCTCGGAGTCATCGGATGATGAGTCCGACACCACTGGGCGCCGGGAACTCTTTCAGGTCCCTGTGGCCTTCTTCTTGGCCTTCTTCTCCGGCACCACGTAAGGTGCCGGAACCAGCAGCTCCGCCAAGCGGGCGTCTGCTGGGCCTTCGGGCAAAGGAGCCGGACAGTCGATCTGTCCGGCCCTCTCCTGCCAATCCTGTCAAAGGTACGGGAGCTTAGATCCCGCATAGAGTCAAACTATGAAAAACGAGTATCTTGTAAGAGGTAAAATAGCTTACCGCACTGGCTTGGTGCTTCGCGCAGAATCTGTGATCCTCGGTAGTGGGAGGGGAACCTCGGCGCCCTTGAATACCACCTTCCAGGCATCCTCGTGTGTTGTGTCGAAGAGCCTGTTCAGAGTTTGGTGCTGGGCCGGGTCAAACTCCCACAAGTTGAAAGCCCGTTGTTGACACGGGAGGATCCGGCGGATGAGCATGACCTGGACTACGTTGACGAGTTTGAGCTTCTTGCTCACCATGTTTTGGATACATGTTTGGAGTCTGGTCAGCTCTCGCGAACTACCCCAGGACAGGCCCTTCTCTTGCCAGGAGGTGAGCCGCGTGGGGATGCCAGATCGGAACTTGGGGGCCGCTGCCCATTCAGGGTCACGCGGCTCGGTGATGTAGAACCACCCTGATTGCCACCCCTTTATGGTCTCCACGAAGGAGCCCTTGAGCCATGTGACGTTGGGCATCTCGCCCACCATGGCGCCTCCGCACTCTGCCTGGCAGCCGCTCACTACCTTCGGCTTGACATTGAAGGTCTTCAGCCATAAGCCGAAGTGGGGCTTGATGTGGAGGAAGGCCTCGCACACGACGATAAACGCCGAGATGTTGAGGGTGAAGTTTGGGGCCAGATCGTGGAAATCCAGGCCGTAGTAAAACATGAGCCCCCAGACGAACGGGTGGAGAGGGAATCCTAGTCCGCGGAGGAAATGGGTAAGGAACACTACCCTCTCGTGGGGCCTGGGGGTGGGGATGAGCTGCCCCTCATCTGGGAGCCAGTGCGCGATGTCGTCGGGCAGGTATCCGGCTCTCCTCAGCTTCTTGATGTGTCCCTCCGTGACGGAGGAGACCATCCACCTGCCTCCCACTCCGGACATGGTTGGAGAAGGTTGAGGTGGGAAATGCGGACTTGGGCGCTGGAGCTCGAGTGGGCGAAAATGGATGAGCAAAGGAGGAAGAAGGCGTGGATGAAAAGGTGAATCCTTGTCCCTTTATATGGGCGGACGAAACTTGCGTCCCCACCAGCCTGGTAAAACTCGCTTATCCCCCAAGCGCCATAATCAATGGCATGGTTGGGTTACCCACGCCCGTATTGATGAGAATCCCGTGATAAGGGGACACGATCTCTGCTTTGACAAGACGTGCCAAGGAAACCGCCTCGCAAAACGCGCTGAGGTGGGATAGTAAAAAACGATTCGAATGAAGGCTTGGCGGTGGTCTAATGTCATGCTACAGAATACGTCAGCAGATTAGATTTGTGAAAATGTTACTCTCTCTCTACGATGGTATGTGGAACTTGTTTTGCAGAGCCGGACACGATCCTCGTGTTCAAAATCTTCTATGAAGTATTCGGAGGAGGAACCCGCCTTGCAATGCTGAAGACAATCTGCGCGCCAGACTCGTCTTCATTGAAGCCTGGTTCAGGGGCTACTGAGGGAGTCCTGGATTAGGGGGTGTCCGGACAGCCGGACTATAACCTTTGTCCGGACTGTTGGACTATGAAGATACAAGATTGAAGACTTTGTCCTGTGCCCAGATGGGACTTTCCTTGGCGTGGAAGGCAAGCTTGGCAATACAGATATGTAGATCTCCTCCCATTGTAACCGACTCTGTGTAACCCTAGCCCGCTCCGGTGTCCATAAACCGGAGGGTTTAGTCCGTAGGACGACAACAATCATACCATAGGCTAGCTTATAGGGTTTAGCCTCTCTGATCTCGTGGTAGATCTACTCTTGTACTACCCATAGCATCAATATTAATCAAGCAGGAGTAGGGTTTTACCTCCACTGAGAGGGCCCGAACCTGGGTAAAAACATCGTGTCCCTTGTCTCCTGTTACCATCCGCCTAGACGCATAGTTCGGGACCCCCTTACCCGAGATCCGCCAGTTTTGACACCGACAGGTCATCTTATAATGCTACCGTTGTACTAAGAAAAATAAGGTGTATAAAAGATAAACCTCACATGCAATCAAAATATGTGACATGATATGGCCATTATCATCTTGTGCTTTTGATCTCCATCTCCAAAGCATCGTCATGATCTCCATCGTCACTGGCTTGACACCTTGATCTCCATCATCACTGGCTTGACACCTTGATCTCCATCGTAGCGTCATGGTCATCTCGCCAACTGTTTCTTCTACAACTATCGCTAACGCATAGTGATAAAGTAAAACAATTACATGGCGTTTGCATTTCATACAATGAAGAGACAACCATAAGGCTCCTGCTAGTTGCCAGTAACTTTTACAAAACATGATCATCTCATACAATAACATATATCACATCATGTCTTGACCATATCACATCACAACATGCCCTGCAAAAACAAGTTAGACATCCTCTACTTTGTTGTTGCAAGTTTTACGTGGCTGCTACGGGCTTCTAGCAAGAACTGTTCTTACCTATGCATCAAAACCACAATGGTGATTTATCAAGTTTGCTGTTTTAATTAAGCTTCAACAAGGACCGGCCGCAGTCAAATTCGATTCAACTAAAGTAGGAGAAACAGACACCCGCCAGCCACCTTTATGCAAAACTAGTTGCATGTCTGTCTGTCGGTGAAACCGGTCTCATAAACATGTCATGTAAGGTTGGTCCGGGCCGCTTCATTCAACAATACCGCCAAATCAAAATAAGACATTGGTGGTAAGAAGTATGACCTTCACCGCCCACAACTCTTTGTGTTCTACTCGTGCATATCATCTACGCATAGACCTGGCTCGGATGCCACTGTTGGGAAACGTAGCATGCAATTTCAAAAACAATCATATGCTCATGCAAGATATATCTAGGAGATGCATAGCAGTGAGAGGGGGAGAGTGTGTCCACGTACCCTCGTAGACCGAAAGCGGAAGCGTTTGACAACGCGATTCATGTAGTCGAACTTCTTCTAGATCTGACCGATCAATCACCGAACGTATGGCACCTCCGAGTTCTGCACACGTTCAACTCGATGACATCCCTCGTCCTCTTGATCCAGTAAAGGTGTCAAGGAAGAAGATGAGTTCCATTAGCACGATGCCGTGGTGAAGGTGATGGTGAAGTGATCCGCGCAGGGCTTCGCCTAAGCACCGCGAGAATATGACCGGAGGTGTAAACTGTGGAGGGGGAGCCGCACATGGCTAACAATTGTTGGTGTGTGTTCTAGGCGCCCCCTCCCCACATATATATAGGTGGGAGGGGGGGGGAGAAGCCTTGGGGTGCCCCAATTAGGAGGAATCCTACTTGGGGTCCTATCCCAATTAGCCCCCCCCCCCTTTCCTTATTACCGGAAGGGGGAAAAGGGAAGAGGGAAGCGAGGAAGGAAAGGGGGGTCGAACCCACTCTTCCTTCTCCTATTCGGCCTCCTACCTAAAGGGGGGCGCCACCCCTAGTGGGCTGGTGTGCTCCCCTCTTATGGCCCATAAGGCCCATTATTCCCCCGGGGGGTTCCGGTAAACCCCCCGGTATTCCGATAAATACCCGATACTATCTGGAACACTTCCGGTGTCCGAATACTATCATCCTATATAGAAACCTTTACCTCTCAACCATTTCGAGACTCCTCGCCATGTCCGTGATCTCATCTAGGACACCGAACAACATTCGATCACCAAATCACATAACTCATATAATACTATATCATCATTGAACGTTAAGCGTGCGGACCCTACAGGTTCGAGAACTATGTAGACATGACCGAGACACCTCTCTGGTCATTAACCAATAGTGGAACCTGGATGCTCATATTGGTTACTACATATTCTACGAATATCTTTATCGGTCGAACCGTAATGACAACATGCATTATTCCCTTTGTCATCAATATGTTACTTGCCCGAGATTCGATCGTCGGTATCCACGTACCTAGTTCAATCTCGTTACCGGCAAGTCTCTTTACTCGTTCTGTAATACATCATCTCGTAACTAACTCATTAGTCACTTTGCTTGCAAGGCTTCTTATGATGTGTATTATCGAGAGGGCCCGGAGATACCTCTCCGATACTCAAAGTGACAAATCCTAATCACGATCTATGCCAACCCAACAAACACCTTCAGAGATACCTGTAGAGCATCTTTATAATCACCCAGTTACGTTGTGACATTTCATAGCACACAAGGTATTCCTTCGGTATTCGGGAGTTGCATAATCTCATAGTTAAAGGAATAGGTATATGACATGTAGGAAGCAATATCAATAAAACTGAATGATCAATATGCTAAGCTAACGGGTGAGTCATGTCCATCACATCATTCTCCTAATGATGTGATCCCGTTCATGAAATGACAACACATGTCTATGGTTAGGAAACTTCACCATCTTTGATTAACGAGCTAGTCTACTAGAGGCTTAATAGGGACACGGTGTTTTGTCTATGTATCCACACATGTATCAAGTTTTTGGTTAATAAAATTCTAGCATGAATAATAAACATTTATCATGATATAAGGAAATATAAAATAACAACTTTATTATTGCCTCTAGGGCATATTTCCTTCACAGACGATGTTCTTCTTGGACTCCATGATCAGCATAGCACCCTTGCGGACGTTCATTCCGAGTGTTCCGACCCGCTGCCACGGTACCCGTCTCCGCCTACGGAGCTGCTGGCGCTGGGAGGCTCTTGGGGCTACTAGGCCTCTTCTAGTAGAGCTTTACAGCGTGCAATTGCACACACGACATGCCTGCGGAACCGCTCCATTTCCATGTCTCTGCCCTGGTAGCAAATTTCGTCCATCACCTGCATCCTCAAGATACCATGTTGGTGATGTTCTACCTCATTGGGGACGTCAACTCCGCCAAGGATGCGCTCGAGCCTAGCCACCACATCATTGGGATCGAGCTTGACACGGCCGCCGCCAGCAAAGATGAAGTCGCATGTTGGTTGGCTCATAACTGAATCGCAAAGGTCCTCTGCCCATTCCTGCAGGGGCATCAGGCTCTCGATGAGCACCGGTGATGGTGGCTCTTCTGGTGGGTCGTCGATCATGCCGCCTAGCAGCTCTAGATCTTTTGCATGGTGGATGGAAAACTGCTCATCACACTTCCTCTACAATATGTCCATTGTGCACCCAAGGAACGACATGGCTATATCGCCACCGATGGGCCATGGCGCCTGCACCAGCCGATGAAGTTCTTGCTCCTTGGCCTGCTCTGGCTCATTCTCCTCGCCGAAGATGTAACACGGGAAAGGTTCGATGTCAAAGCTTTGGTCATTTCTTGGCATGCTTGGAATAACTAATGGTAGATGGATGTGTACTAGATCTGCGCATAGTGTCGCTATGGTGCGTTGTCGCCTGGGTCATATGGAGCAAGCCACTATCTGGTGGCGGGAAACCGATGAGGAAAGAAGCGGGAAGCATTGGCATGGATTGTGGGACACGTGTATAACGTCATTAATTTCTACACTGGGTGTCTGTGTTGGTATAGGTACTACCTCCGTCGTGGTTTATTGTTCCCCTTCGTATTTTGTAGTACCAAAATTTGACCTTAGATTTAACTAAGAATATATTAATGCATGTCATCAAAAATAATATTGTTGGACGGATATTCCCTGCTATGTTCAACTGCTATATGCAATAATTATGCATGTGCTTGCTTGCCTTTAGATGGCCGCGACACGCTCTGCTCGCCATTTAGGCACCGAGGTGCCCTCGGGTCGCGTCCCTCCATGCGCTCTGCTCGCCGTTTAGGCGCCAAGGTGCTCTCGGTCGCGTCCCTCCGCGCGCGCTCTGCCAGCTGTTTGGGCCGGTGCACGATCACGTTGGGGAAGCTTTAGTTATTTGATCTCAGATTATGTTAATTAGTTATACCTCCAGAACCAGAATCATCCGACTCTGGAGGTATAATTGATTAACCTAAACTATGATCTCTGTCGTGGAATTGTCACGGCAGATGTCCTTAGTGTCAGGACTTAGTCGTGAGGCCAACGCATCTATGTGGTAGCTTGAGAGGGGTTGAGCAGGACGAGAGACGCGATGTTTTACCCAGGTTCGGCCCCTCACGGTGGAGGTAAAAGCCTACATCCTGCTTCATTGATATTGATGATGATGATCACGGTTACAAGAGTGCTCTATCTCGAGAGCTATTGTCTAAACCTAACTTGTCCAACTTGTGGAACTTGTGAATCTTCTCCCCTTTTGGGGAGCCCTGCCCCTCCTTATATATGTTGAAGGGGCGGGTTACATGTGGAGTCCAACTTGGACTTTAACTTAAACTATTTTGACTTCCCTTCCTGGGCTTCTTAACGTCTGCCGGTTTAACATTGGTCTGCCGGTTTAACATTGTTCTGCCGGTTTAACATTGTCTTCCAGTTTAACACCAGCCGGTTTACCGTCTGTCTTAGCCATCTGCCTTGACTCTCTGTCTTAACTCTCCGCCGGTTTACCATCCGCCGGTTTACCAACTCCCAGCCGGTTTAACATTCCAGCCGGGTCATACCGCGGGGTATATCCCCGACATTAGCCCCCAGTTTAATTTGGATTTATCCATGTTAAACTGATCCTAAGCATCTTTAAATCCTTGTCATTTCCTGCTAGAAAATCTGAGTCAATAGACCAGCTTCATAATCAATTTGCTGACATTGGTTTGTCATGGATAAATATTGTGAAGAATAACTCCTTTGACTTCAGCTCCCAATGCTTAACAAAAATATTGGCCTTTAAAATACTCATCTGATCTGCAGCCAGTTTAAGAATGCAGAACTTGCCGGTTTGAGAATGTAGAACTGTGTCGGTTTAAGACTTGAACTTGCCGGTTTGCCGGTTTACAAATATTGATGGCACCAGGTCATAATTGTAGTTAACATGAAGCTTGAAAATATACCTCTTATATGCCTATCACTTGTAGCCCCCAAGTCTTTAAGAAGGTAGCATACCAATAGCTTAAGACTTGCTTCAAATACGAATGTCACAAGCTTGAAGAAATCCCGGTTTGTTCGTCTTAATCACCAGTCAAAACTGAGTATCCCATATATGTAGCCCCCAAGTGCCGGGTTGTCATGCTTGTAGCAACCTGGGACTGGTAATTGCTTGATGATCATAAAAACTTCAACCAGTGTAACCCCCAAGGGCCGGGTCATTATGCAATAATGAGCAGGGACTTTGTAAATATAATCTTGTATACTTTGAACAGCAACGTGTAGCCCCCAAGGGCCGGCTCAGTAAGATAATATTGAGCTGGGACTTTGATATATTCTTCAATGAAAATAACATCATATGATGTAACCCCCACCATGGGGCTTGAATTCACATCCACAAGGTTAAGATCCTTGTGCTTTACCAACTGGGCAGTGGACCCTTCAATGTAATGGATAAAAAGCTTTGTACCTTAAATTGTTGACAGAGGCAATTGGTAGCCCCCAAGGGCCGGCTCATTACAATGTGATGAGTCGGGTCTTCAATAAGGTGAACAAAAAATGACTTTGCATTAGCCCCCAACTGTCATGGTGCATGCTTGTAGCGACATGAGACTTGTGTATTTGATGTAATTTCAACTGAAATAATGTAGCCCCCAAGTGCCGGGTCGTAAGCCTGCAGCAACTCGGGACTATTCCTTCAATTGTAGAATAAATCATATCTACTAATAATATGATAGCCATTGCGCCAAAGCGACTTTGAAAACCTTAATCATAATACTGGTTATTGATAACCATAATAAAAATCCAGCCATGTTGGCTATGTGAATAATATACCCAATGATTTATAAGCGCATAATTCCAATGGCGCAATCCAAATACATATTGGCGACTTATAGTCCAAAGTCAGGCCGGGTCAATAAACACCGGTGATTTGTAATTATGCTTTATTCAACCTGTTTCTGCATACAACAAGTTTAAAGTGTCCTGGCGGTTTACCGCCGGACGGGTCATAATGCCCAACATATAACCCGGGTTTATAACCAAGGCTGCACTTAAGAATAATCAAATATGAAATAGATCATACCTATGACATTGAATCACATCGTTGGTTTACCAACTTTTTTTAGTAAGGGTGATAACCCAAATCTTGAGTATGATAACTCCCGTCATATTTTGCCGGTTTGTAATAAAACCATGTCGGGTTGTAATAAACACCGGATAATCATCCTGGAAACTTATAGTCAACGCCCGACCGGGCTAAGAAAACTCCGGTTTATAATTGAGTTTGTACTAACAACTGATAGTTGAAAGCTTGTGCCGGTTTAAGAAACACCGGACTGATGAAATGACTTATAGTCTGGCCGGGTCAATGGATGCGGTTTACCTTAAAACCTTATCAAAGGAGAAGAAACTTTGACAAAAAGCAAATGAAAAAACTTGTAGTCGAGGCTTTTCAAGGGCTGCCAGGCCCAAACTCGAGGCTTTTCGTGGGCTGCCAGGCCGCTGAGTTAAACCATTTGACAAAGCCTTTTAAGATGGGCCTCCAGCTAACCCATCGTCATTTTAACTTTGACAAGTTCAGGGTATGTATAAGAGTAACTTGTCAAACGTTCGGCGGGTCATGCCAGGATTACCTGGATAGGAGTGGCTTACTTGATGAAGGCAGGTTAACCCGGGGTTTTAGGTGAATACACCAGGCTTCCAAGCCGTGGGTCGATACCCAATTACAAGGGTCCTTTCAAACTCTTTATTACTTTACACAAAGAGCCCCCAAGTAACTTTGTGAGCTGTGCTCAACGGGTGCCTATGTTTGAGTTGTGGTGTGCAACAAACTCTCTTTGGCCCCTTGGGTGTGAAGCTCCCAAGCTTTGTTGTGGCATGATAGCCGGATTAATGGACAGGACTCCGCTTTGCAAGTAGAAGCCCCCATGTGATATATTTCTGAGATGTGCTCGCCGGGTGCCTATGTTTGAGTTGTGGTGTGCAACAAACTCTCTTTGGCCCCTGATGATAATATTGTCTTGATAGCCGCATCAAGAGGGTAGTAAGGTCATGTTCTCTTTGGTGAATACACCTATGTTTGAACAGGAAGCCCCCAAGTAATCATATGAAGATGAGCCCATAAGGCAGGACACCCATGTTTGAACCGCGCGTCAGGGTAGCAGGTCCTCTTAGGCAACCTTTAACTTTTTGCAAGAGATAAATTCTTCTTGAGCCGGTATTTTGAACCGGCTATCGAGAGCTTTAAAGCTTTGTGGGAGATAACTTTCCCTTAAACCGGATAGTAAACCGGAATCCTTATTTTTAAGCCGGAAATTTTCTGACGGCCTTTAAATTTGCACCAATATGGCGGTTTAGGGTCCTGCATTGGATAACTTTGCAACCCGGAATAATTGCTCTTTTTAAAGGAAGCAATATATAATATAAAAATATACTGGATTTCACCTGTTATGGCAGACCAGGTAATATTATTCACAGCGGAGTTAATCATCACCACGGTGAAGCTGAAATCAATCACGGCTGAGTTGGCCATGAGAATAGATAAATGAATCGGCCGCGGCGTTGTAAACCGGTGTGGACGAGCAAGTTGTCCTTTGCGTTGTAACCGGTGCAGACGCACGAACCGGCCGTCCGTTCATCGGGTAATGTGACACGGAGGAAAACATCATCGTAGGAACATTGCCAATGCGTGCTCTATACCCGCAGTAGAACAATAATGTTTCCTGTATATAAAAACACCAATAGGGCAGTGTAATGGTGCTCAGAGGAATTAAAATATACTAATAAAATATATAGGAGGGATAACACCTGATATTTTTTTGTCGGATGACCGCGGATACTGTATCAAAAACATATCCTGATGTAGCCCTAGCACCGTAGCCCATGGTCCTTTATATGATGACAAACCGGTTGTAGCACCTCTGCCCACTGCCGCGTTGGTTTTCCTGTGTAGACGCAGCCGTCTTCTGATTAATATAATGTCAGCACTACTCTCTCTAATCATCAATCATGGCAGAATTCAAGCATTCGGATTACAAATTGGGGAATAGAGGAGGAGGGGATCGAGTTCCTGAGCCACACACGCTTGCCGTGCCCCGGCTTCTAGCCGTTCTGCCAGCATGTCCCTACTCACGCACACACACACCAGTATATGTACCCGTTACAGAGGACTAGACCCACTCAGGCCCAGCAAGCCTAGCGGGCCGCTGAGGCTTGCGACGAGGCCTGGCTGGAGCTTGGACTACTGCTTCCCGCGTCACCGGTTTGCCAGGAGGCACTTGATCGCTGACAACTCCTCCTCCCTTAGAAACGGCTTGTCCCCAAGCCGGCGCACGAGGAAACAGCTGCTTGAGGGTTTCTTTGTCCTCCCAGGTGGCCATGTCTTCAGTAGAATCGCTCCGTCGGATCAAGACTTGGACGACTGAGTCATTGCCGCGACGGACCACCCGCTGCGGCAACACCTGTTCAGGAACTTGCAAATGTGCGTCAGGGGGCGGCAGCTGAGAACGAACCTGACAGTCCGGCGCCAAAACTCTCTTCAGCAGTGAAACGTGAAACACTGGGTGCACACGACTGGTAACAGGCAAATCCAAATGATAGGCGACTTCTCCCACCCGAGAAATGATCTTGAAGGGGCCATACTACTTAAAAGCTAGCTTGTGGTTGGCCCGAGGGGCGACTGACGACTGAAGGTAAGGCTGCAGCTTCAAAAAGACAGAGTCGCCAATAGCAAATGAGCGTTCAGTTCGGTGTTTGTCGGCCTGAGCCTTCATGCGTTGTTGAGCACGCAACAGGTGCTGACGGACTGAGTCAATGATCACTTGGCGCTGCGTCAACCACTGTTGAAGATCTTCTGACTGAACTGCATCATCAGTCGTCAGTCCAAAGTGGCGCGGCGGGTGTCCATAAATGATTTCAAATGGTGTAGAGCCCGTAGCGGAGTGCCAATTGGTGTTATACCAAAATTCACACAATGGTATCCACTGAGCCCAACGAGCTGGATGAGCACTGACAAAACAGCGAAGAAAACACTCGACCTGCTGATTCACACGCTCTGTTTGGCCGTCAGATTGAGGATGGCGAGCAGAGCTCATTCGCAGCAAGATTCCAGACTTGGTAAAGAGTTCCTTCCAAAAGAGACTGGTAAAGATACGGTCACGATCGGACACAATGGACAATGGCATCCCATGCAGTTTATAAACTGAATTCAAGAAAGCCTTGGCAACAGTTTGGGCAGTAAAAGGGTGGTGCAAGGGAACAAAGTGACCATATTTTGACAGCTTGTCAATGATCACCATAAGACAGTTATATCTTCCAGAAGTTGGCAATCCTTCCATGAAGTCCATGGTGACCATTTCCCAGGGCATATTGGGGACGGGCAATGGCTGGAGAAGCCCAGGGTAGGGAGTACGTTCAGGTTTAGCTTGTTGACAAGTCAGGCACTGGCGCACAAACTGCTTGATAAACCCTCGCATACCTGCCCACCGAAAAAGCTGACGAACTCGTTTGTATGTGACAGGGAAACCAGAATGGCCGCCTACCGGGCTATCATTGCTCCGATCCACACAAAGCAATCCAGCTTTTAAGAAGAACTTCTTGTCAGCTTCAGCATCAGCAGCTAGGCGTTGCAGCAATCCAACACAGAAAGGATCATCCGAGTAACTGTCCAATATTTCTGTGAGCCAAACTGGCTGAACTGACGACACGGCCAATACTTCAGGAAGAGTTTCAGAATCAGAGTGTGGCCTGCGCGACAACGAGTCAGCTGCACCATTTTCGGTGCCTTTCTTGTAGCAAATAGTGTAACTGAGCCCCAAAAGCTTGGTAAGTGCCTTTCGTTGCCACACCGTATGCAATCTTTGTTCAGACAGGCTAGACAGGCTGCGTTGATCTGTTCTGATG
This sequence comes from Triticum urartu, assembly GCF_056163025.1. NCBI lineage: Eukaryota > Viridiplantae > Streptophyta > Magnoliopsida > Poales > Poaceae > Triticum > Triticum urartu. The sequence goes on from NC_141875.1 coordinate 231,554,811, forward strand.
ACAAACTCAGACAACTGTAAGTACTGACGCCAGTGGTCTACAGCAAGCAATATAGCCAAGTATTCTTTTTCATACACAGATAAGGTCTGGTTTCTAGGGCCCAAGGCCTTGCTAACATATGCCAGTGGATGCCCATCTTGCATGAGGACTGCTCCAATTCCCACATCACATGCATCTGTTTCAATCACAAACTTTTTTGAGAAGTCTGGGAGGGCCAAAACAGGTGCTGAAACAAGAGCTTGTTTGAGGGCCTCAAAGGACCGTTGCTCAATGTCTGTCCAGTGGAAGAACACCCCTCCTTGAGAAGATTAGTGAGGGGCCTGCTGATTACTCCAAAAAGCCTGATGAACTTTCTGTAATATCCAGCCAGACCAAGAAATCCTATGACTTCCTTGACAGTAACAGGAACAGGCCAGTTCTGAATAGTTTCAATTTTAGTTGGGTCTGTAGCAACTCCCTGCCCACTGATAACATGCCCTAAATATTCAACCTGCTGCTGAGCAAAGGTGCACTTAGATAGCTTAACTTGCCACTGTTGTTTTTGATGGAGCTGCAATACCTCTTCCAAACGCTGCAAGTGCTGAGTATATGTGATACTGAAGACCAATATATCATCAAAGAAAACAAGAACAAATTTCTTTCCCTCATGGCATCTCATAACTGGTTTCAGATCACTATTCATGGCAAACTGAAATGTGTTGGGGCCACCAGTGAGACCAAAGGGCATGACCAGGAATTCATAGTGACCCATATGTGTCTGGAATGCAGTTTTGTACTCTTCCCCAGGTGCCATTCTGATTTGGTGGAATCCAGCCCTAAGGTCCAACTTAGAAATCCAATGAGATCCAGCCAGTTCATCCAGTAACTCATCTATAACTGGTATAGGGTACTTGCTTTTGACAGTAATATTACTTAAGTGTCTATAGTCAACCACTGGTCTCCAGGTTGCATCCTTCTTTTCTACCATTATCATAGGGGAGGAGAATGGGCTGTTACTATGTCTGATAATGCCACTGTCCAGCATCTCTTGCACCTGCCTTTCCATCTCATTTTTCAGAGCAGGGGCAATTCTGTAAGGTCGAAGGGACACTGGAGCAGAACCTGGAACTAGGGGAATAGTATGGTCATACTGTCTTCTAGGAGGCAGGCCAGAGGGAGCTTCAAACACAGAGGCATATTTATCCAACAGCAGTTGCACTTCAGGTGGTATTTCAGACAAAGCAGTATCTGTTGCAGAAGTGAGAGCATAGAGACTGAACAGTGTGCAAACAGGCTGAGCAGCATTTTCTCCAAGCAAGGTTATAAGAGCACCCTCATGCTGGAAGGCAAGCCAATGAGAAGACCAATCCACCTGCATAGGGCTGTGTGCAGCTAGCCAATCAATGCCCAAAATTCCATCATAGGAGCCCGAGGGAAAAACACTGAAATTACTGACAAACTTATGACCACCACAAGTCCACCTGCCTTGCAATAGTTGTTTGGAACAAGGAATTAACTTTCCATTGGCAATTCTGACCATGGAAATAGGCCTGTCTGATACTCCTGACAGCAACTCAGCTACTGCACAGTTCAAAAATGTATGAGAGCTACCTGAATCAACCAGAAACATTAATGTACGGCCTTGCAACTGAATTTTCATCTTCATTGTCATAGTAGGAGTTGCAGATGTATCACCCAGAGCTGCAGCAGATAGTGACATAGCGTTGGCTTTAGAAACTATATCTGTCTCAGTGTAGGTTGCCAATTCATGTGGAAGATTCTGCACATAATCCAGCATTTCCTGCACAACATGCAGTTGGACTTCTTGCTTACAAACGTGATCCTTACCCCAGCACTCTCCACACACAAAGCACAACCCCTTAGCTCTCCTATAAGCACGCAGAGCACTCCACTTATCGTCAGGAGCAGGTTTTCTGAAAATCTCTGTAGCCTTCTTATCATCAACCACACGAACAGCAACTGTACTGGACGACGAGGACTGTGGAGGGGGAGGCAATGGCAACGCAGAAGCTCTACGATTGGCGCTAGCCATGGACGGGCCAACAGAGCTTGTTCCCAACTCCTCATGTAAGATAGCCAACTGATAAGCTGTGTCCAAGTCTGCTGGTTGCTGAATGCCAACAGCCAATCTAACAGCAGGTTTCAGTCCTTCCATGAAATGGGTAACAAAATGCACAGTATTGGGAGAACTCTCATAGGCAGACAACTGATCAAACAGCTCGGAAAATCGTTCAACATAATCCTCCACAGTTCCAGTCTGGGAAATGTGAAAAAAATTCCGCAAGACAGTCTGATGCAAGTTGCGGCCGAACCTATTTTGGAGCAGTTTGCAGAACTCATCCGAGGTGGCGTGAGGAGCTCGTCGACGAACCGATTCCAACCACCTAGCAGCAGATGCTTCAAACAGTGAAGTGGCCAAGGAAATCCATTGGTTCTGCGGTGTGCCCCAAAACCTGAAATAATCCTCGCAACGGGCCTGCCAGAGCTTCGGGTTGGATCCGTCGAAACGGGGCATCTCAATCCGAGGACCAACACCATACACATCAGCAGAATTCTGTCTCGAATCCAAGGATGCAAACGGAACGCGCTGCAGCGCCTGTTCGAGATGCGTACCACTGATTGGAGGCGGAACATACGCCCGATGAGCGGGGCCCCGATTTTCAGCCTCAGAGCGAAGCGCTTCAGAACTGGAAAAATTGTGGCCCGACGCTCGAGAAGGAGTTGCAGCTGCGTCGTGCGGATCCGCGGCTGGTGCAGGCTTGTCGAACTCCTGCCGCAGTTCATCGATGTCGACCCTGATCAAGACCTTGACCTCGTCGAGGCGCCCGGAGAGGAGGTCGAGCTTGGCATCGAGCTGCGCGATAGCCTTCGCGGTGGTGTCGTCGCGCTCGCGGCTGACCTTGTCGAAGTCGGCGCGCAGGAGGTCGTAGATCGCCTTCGTCACTGGCGGGATGCGCTCCATCGCCGCCGCTCGCAGCCGCTCGGCGAGCCGCGTGTGCCGTGGTGAGTCGGAAGGGCCGATGGATCGAAGGGCTCTCATACCAGATTGTCAGCACTACTCTCTCTAATCATCAATCATGGCGGAATTCAAGCATTCAGATTACAAATTGGGGAATAGAGGAGGAGGGGATCGAGTTCCTGAGCCACACACGCTTGCCGTGCCCCGGCTTCTAGCCGTTCTGCCAGCCTGTCCCTACTCACGCACACACACCAGTATATGTACCCGTTACAGAGGACTAGACCCACTCAGGCCCAGCAAGCCTAGCGGGCCGCTGAGGCTTGCGACGAGGCCTGGCTGGAACTTGGACTGCTGCTTCCCGCGTCACCGGTTCGCCAGGAGGCACTTGATCGCTGACATATAACCAGACAAATAGTGCCATGCTGGATACGCCTGCATGTTCTCTTGAACTGGGCGAGGCCCAAAGCGGTGAAGCAACTTGCACAATGCTGGCAAAGCAGTAGGAAAGGCATGTTGAAAAATGTCTAGGGACTCACCAGGAGGCCGCGTGGCCACTTGTCATTTCCTTCCTTTGACTAATCTCTTGGCAGTACAAGCATGTTGCTTTCTTCCTTCGGATATCTTGCAAGCATGAAAGAACACTTGAGCTTTCTACGATGCGCCACTGAGCTGTTATTCCCATCAGGCATTTGCGCGAGACAATGATTGGCATCAGGTGGCTCGCCTGCTGCGGAGATAAACCGGCGCAATAGCCCATGGCAGTGGTGGGTCAATGATGTGACGAGGTCGCAGAGGAAACGAAGTGAGCCGGCGACGTGGTGGGCCTAATGCGCCGTGTGGGCGCCGGCGCTCGCGGAGGCAGCGGCGGCTCTCATCAGCGTGAGGCTGGGACTTGCTATGACCCGGCGGGCGGGACAAAGGCGGTACACACCGGCGGGTTGACAGAGCAAGCGGGGGTGACTTGTACGCGGAGGGGGCCGACGGCTTAGCATGAACCGTGACCAACGGCGGTGGGTCACACGCGAGAGAAGCAACCCGGTGGATTCATCCGCGGCATCCGGCCGGATTGCATAGTAGCCCTGGCGGTTCGACAATGGCCGCGAGGCAGAGCCATGGCGATTCTAGCAGACAACTTTGGACAGCAGCTCATAGCAGTTCGACGCGGCCATGTTAGCGGCTTGAAGGCAAGGCAGGACCGGCCCACAGCAGCTTAAAATGAACGGTGACCATGGCGACTCAACGGAAGCATGGCCGGTTCAGAGGCGACGGGTCGCATGTCCGCGGCGGTGGTGACATGACCTCATGGGCGTGCTCGCACGGGGAGAGGGCGGTTTGACGCGCCGTGATGGAGGTGATCGGACCGCGTGATGACTGCAGGTCAAGGTAGGCCCACGGCGGCGGTTTTAACAGAGGTGATCTAGTGCAAGGACGGCTTGGCGGGGCGGGTCGCTGCGGCAGCTGCAGGGGCGACTGCTGCGGAAGTAAGTCCGCAGTGCGGTTCAGCCGCGGCAGCTCGACACGGGGTGAGAGAGGCTGTGGCCACCCGGCGGACGAGCGGTCCGGCGATTCAGCAGTGGCGGCTCAGAGCAGGTAGCAACAGAGGCGAGCCAGACGGCTGTGCGCACACGTGCGGGCGCGAAGTAGAGCAGAGGCAGGAGAGGCCAATCCAGGCTAAATACAGAAAAAGACCGGGTGGTTCTCGGTGATGGCAACAGTTCCGGCAGACAGCTCTGAAAGCGGAGGCAATCCGGTGATTCGCCGTGACTTGAAGCATGTCAGTCGTGGCCACAGCACGAGGCGGCTCGACGTTGCCGACTTGAAGACGGCCGGCAGAGGCGATCCGCGACGGAAGAATCCAGTGGCCCAAGTCGGCTCAGAGTGAGGAGGGGCGACCAACGAGGCAAAAACGGTGACCGACGGAGGTGGCTCGACCGCAACGACAGCCAACCGGCAACTGGGGTTACTTGGAGCGGAGGCACGCTGAGGCGGCGCCACGGCTGCAGGCGATGCAACCATCAAGACGGGGCGAAGTCAGGTCGAGACGAGCCATCGCCGCAGAAGTCGAGTCTGTAAACGATGTTTCTTTGTTTGATTGAGAGCTCACGTGAGCAAATACAAGTTTCCAAGTAGTATTCGTCCAGAGCACAGCGGCGAGGCGAAGACAGAGTAGCGCAAGGAAGTCCGGCGGCTTTGGGGAGGCCGCGGTGTCCGCAGTAGGTGGCTCAGCAAGGCTCGAAGGCCCGCAGGCTGTAGCGACTTGGAGTTGAAAACAAGGCGGAGTCCGTCAGATGTGGAGGCGGGTCAACATGCGAGACTACACCAGGCGACTCCTCGGCGAGTTAGAGACAAAAACAACGCCAATCACGGGTCGTGGCCGGTTTGACCGCCCACGTCCGGGTCTTCCTCCAGGTTTCCATGTTGGATTTGCTCGTTTGGTGATAGTAGATGATCCTACTGATAAGCGCGGCGGCTTGTGCCAAAGTTGATGTAGAGATTTTGCTCACGTGAGCTCTCAATCAAAGCCGCCGGACTTCCTTGCGATGGTTACTGCCCATAAAATTTCTAACCTCAATTCAGTGAACTCAAAGTTGATGTAGATCCTTCCAAAAAACCGGTCCTTTCTTCATCCGGATGCAAAATTCTCAAACCCTAGATGAGATCCCTCCAAGAACTCAACACCACGGTGCGCGAGCCCCACGGTGGGTGCCAACTGTCGTGGAATTGTCATGGCAGATGTCCTTAGTGTCAGGACTTAGTCGTGAGGCCAACGCATCTATGTGGTAGCTTGAGAGGGGTTGAGCGGGACGAGAGACGCGATGTTTCACCCAGGTTCGGCCCCTCATGGTGGAGGTAAAAGCCTACATCGTGCTTCATTGATATTGATTATGATGATCACGGTTACAAGAGTGCTCTATCTCGAGAGCTATTGTCTAAACCTAACTTGTCCAACTTGTGGAACTTGTGAATCTTCTCCCCTTTTGGGGAGCCCTGCCCCTCCTTATATATGTTGAAGGGGCGAGTTACATGTGGAGTCCAACTCGGACTTTAACTTAAACTATTTTGACTTCCCTTCCTGGGCTTCTTAACGTCTGCCGGTTTAACATTGGTCTGCCAGTTTAACATTGTTCTGCCGGTTTAACATTGTCTGCCGGTTTAACAGTGTCTGCCGGTTTAACACCAGCCGGTTTACCGTCTGTCTTAGCCATCTGTCTTGACTCTCTATCTTAACTCTCCGCCGGTTTACCATCCGCCGGTTTACCAAGTCCCAGCCGGTTTAACATTCTAGCCGGGTCATACCGCGGGGTATATCCCCGTTAATCTCCGATGCCCGTTCTCGTCACGCAACTCCATCCTGTCGTCGGCCGTTGGGGGTATGTTGGTATGTGTGGGTAACTAGCTAGCAAGTGGATCAGTAACGAGTCACCGCTACCGGCCATTGTTGTGGTTATTTATACCTAGCAACTGCCTAGGGGACTGGGGATTTTACAATTCACCCCTATGGAGCACAGGAAGCCTTCGCTTGAGCACGGGAAGACTAAGTGGAGCACACAACCCGACAACCATATGCGGTGTCACGTGTTAACACAAGGAAACGTATGTGTAACTTACTAATCATCACAAGCAACCAGTTTGCATTTTTCAAAAAAAATTCTACACACAGGATCACACAAGAATTAACTGTAGTAACCGTTTGTGTTATATTTTCTCATCACAAACAGTTCATCCGAGTGGGATATTTGCCGCGTATCACACACATCTTGTTAAGTTGAATCATTTCTATTATGTTGCCTAATAGAAAACAGTTCATCCGAGTAAAATGTATGTCGTATATCGCACACACCTTGATCTCGCTAACCATTTCTATTGTGTTCCCTAATCGCAAATAGTACATCGGAGTGAACTGTATGCCATATATCGCACACACCTTGATATGGCTTCCCGTTTCTATTGTTCTGGACCATCGCAAAGAATTCATATGGATTAATTGTATGCCATGCATCACACGCACAACTACAATATGAATCGTGTTTGATGTCTCCGCCATCGCAAACGTTTTGTATCATTTTTTACGGTTATTTTACATCATTGTTTGCGATTAATGCATCACACATAGTTTAGTCGAAGGGTCTCTGATTTACTGTTGCGTTTGGACCATCCTACACTAGTGTAGATTGATTTATCTTGCAATGGGATAGCTGCTTTGTAATGGGTTCGATCGTGCGGTGCTCAATCCCAATGACAGAAGGGGACATGACATGTATTGTATCGTTGCTATTATGGAAAAACATGGGGTTTATTCATGCATGAGTTTACTTTGTCCACATCATGTCATCTTGTTTAAGGTGTTAATCCATTCTTTATGAACTTAATACTCTAGATGCATGCTGGATAGCGGTCGATGTGTGGAGCAATAGTAGTAGTGCAGAATCATTTTGGTCTACTTGTGGCAGACATGATGCCTATATACATGATCATTGCCTTGGATATCGTCATGATTATTTTCTTTTCTATCAATTGCCCAATAGTAATTTGTTTACCCCACCGTATGCTATTTTCAAGAGAGAAGCCTCTAGTGAAAACTATGGCCCCCAGGTCTACCTTTATCATATATTAAAAATAATAAAAATACCCTACTGCAATTTTACGTTATATATTTTATTTGTTCGATCTATCAATTTATCACCATACAATTTAATCTTGCAATTAACCGCCAAGGGATTGACAACCCCTTGTTCGCGTTGGGTGCAAGGATTTGTTATTTTATGTGTAGGTGTTGTTAACGAGTTGTTGTGTGATTCTCCTACTGGGTTGATAACCTTGGTTTCATAACTAGAGGAAATACTTATCCCTACTATACTGCATCATCCCCTCCTCTTCAGGGAAATCCCAACACAACTCACAAGTAGCAGCCACACACACTACACGACGCTGGAGTTGTCCTCTAATGATGGCGGAGTGGCTGAGCGACAACGACGGACTGGTGCCATTGGCGATTGTGGGAGAAGCAGACAAGATAAGCTACAGGGAGGGAGGGAGGGAGGGGGAAATGCGACGCAGGACTCGCCGGCCATGAGGGTTTATATAGCAGGCCAATAAGCATTGAGATTTGGGGGGATTTCACCGAGTCGGGCGGGAAGCTTGCATGGCTATGCGCGGAAACCTGCGCAGTTGCGTGGAAACAGGCTAACCGACGATTCATTGGTGCCACTTCGAGCCACCATTTGGCCAAAAGAACGCATGTGTGGTGCTCAAGCTTGCGCTCGAAGCCATCTGCGGCAGCGGGGCGACAAGACGTGCGATAGGAGGACGAAACAACACGTACACATACGGTCAATAAAAAAATGTTTGCAATTTAATTAGCTACTACCTCCGTCATGATTTATAAGTCCTCTTTGTATTTTTGTCCCAAATTTTGGCTAGAGATTTAACTAATAAAATATGAATGCATGTCACCAAACATTATATCGTTGTATTCGTATTTGAACATAGTTTCCAATTATATTATTTCTTATAACATGCAATGACATTTTGTTAGTTAAATTTAAGGACAAAATTTGGCACAGAATATAAAGGGGATTAATAAACTAGGATGGAGATAGTAGCACACGGCTGCTCTCTCCGCAACATTGTGAACGATTGTTCGACCATCGTGTAAAGTGGAATGCGACGTAGTTTCACATCATGTCGTCGGCTCGCAACTGTGAGCCGGCTTGTAGACAACCATTCCTTGCGTATTCAACTGCTCTATGCGTGTGGTTGCTCGTGGTTGAGGCGGCCGCAGCGCGCTCTGCTTGTGTCCTACCATGCGCGCTCTACTCTCACGTCCCTACGCGCATGATGCCAGCATTTGGGCCTGGTGCACAATCTCATACGCTCATACTGCGATCATGCATGCGATTGCGTCGGGCGCGGCACCACGATGCAGTTACCCGCTGCAAAAACTGCCATGCGGACGTGCCGAGAATCTAGGCCGCTCAGCCCCCATTTATTCCCGCGGCCATTTACCTTAATCTCTCGCGCCCCATGACACAATAAGCACACCCACGATGACACATATAGAGAGGATATCCAGTGGCTCCAATGGCGCTCCACGTGGCTCCAATGGCGCTCCCCGTGGCTCCAATGGCGCTCCCAGCGGCTGACAACGACAATGGGCAACAGTTCACCACACCACACGTAGTGGACACCCACGTGAGGGGGAAGGACCTATCGGTGGTGTACACGAACGAGCTGGTATCGATGGAGAGCTCCATCCAAACTATGGAGTAGTTGCTTCCTGAGGACAAGTACCAAGTGGTCGGATTCGACCTCGAGTTCATAGGCGGTCGTGTCGGGCATGATCAGAAGGTTGTCGTCGCCCAGTTGTGTGTGCGCCATGACGACCTCGTCTATCAGTACCACCTGGCCACAAGGCCTTGCAAGCGTTTCGCTAGGTTTATCAACAGCCTCAACTATAGTTTCGCTACGGTGGACACCACCAACGCTCTAAAGGCACTCGAGGTTTCGATCTGGGCCTATCGGAATCTTGTGAACATCCATGAAAACTACAGGGTATGCGGCAGCACCAAAAACAATCAGGGCTCCCTGGTTGACCTCACCTCGACCATCATCGACCCCTACTACATGAAGATGAAGGATGAGAGCAACAAGGACAAGATCACCTAGCACAGTGCCTGGGAGCAGAGACTAGATGAAAAATACATCAAGTATGTGGCCAAGGACGTGTACACAAGCTATCAGATGTACAGGCGGATCATTAACATGAGGAAGTGCCTTTGTCCTACCCTAGACGAGGGATCGAGCCACAGAGCAAATCACATCGCACACGGAGTAAACTAGGGAACCCATCAGCGATGATTTCATCAATCGCTGGCAATTGTATACCAGCAAGTGTTTGCCCACAACACACACGGCTTATTAGCATTAATCGTCTGTGTTATTATCGGTATTCGCACACATTTTTTATTACGGGCCTATTTGCCACGTATCACACACATCTTGTTCAGTTGAACCGTTTCTGTTGTCTTGGCTCATCCGAAACAATTCATTCGAGTGAACTGTATGCCATATATCGCACACACCTTGATATGGCTGACCGTTTCTGTTGTGTTTCCTAATCACAAACAATTCATCCGCGTGAACTATAAGTCGTATATCGCACACACCCCCATCTGGCTAACTGCTACCTCTTGAGCTTGCATTGGTTTTTCCCTTGAAGAGGAAAGGGTGATGCAACAAAGTAGCGTAAGTATTTCCCTCAGTTTTGAGAACCAAGGTATCAATCCAGTAGGAGACAATGTCCAAGCCACCGAATACCTGCACAAACAAACACCAACCTTGCACCCAACGCAATAAAGGGGTTGTCAATCCCTTCACAGTTATTTGCAACGTGAGATCTGATAGAGATGGATAAACGGTAAAGTAATATTTTTGGTGTTTTTGGTTTATGGAACGGAAAGTAAAAGATTGCAAAAGAAAGTAAATAGGAAACTAGAATTGTAGATTAGACACTTATATGATGGAAAATAGACCCGGGGGCCATAGGTTTCACTAGAGGCTTCTATCAAGATAGAAGATATTATGGTGGGTGAACAAATTACTGTCAAGCAATTGATAGAAAAGCGCAAAGTTATGACGATATATAAGGCAATGATCATGAATATAGGCAACATGTCTGTGTCAAGTAGACCGAAATGATTCTGCATCTACTACTATTACTCCACACATCGACCGCTATCCAGCATGCATCTAGAGTATTAAGTTCATAGAGAACGGAGTAACGCCTTAAGCAAGATGACATGATGTAGAGGAATTAACTCAAACAATATGATGAAAACCCCATCTTTTTATCCTTGATGGCAACAATACAATACGTGTTGGTTCCCCTTCTATCACTAGGATCGAGCACTACAAGATTGAACCCAAAGCTAAGCACTTCTCCCATTGCAAGAAAAACTAATCTAGTTGGCCAAACCAAATCGATAGTTCAAAGAGACTTGCAAAGATATCAAATCATGCATAAAAGAATTGAGAGGAGATTCAAATAATATTCATAGATGAGCTGATCATAAATCCACAATTCATCGGATCTCGGCAAACACACTACAAAAGAGTATTACATCGAATAGATCTCCAAGAACATCGAGGAGAACTTTTTATTGAGAATCAAAGAGAGAGAAGAAGCCATCTAGCTACTAGGTATGGACCCATAGGTCTGTGGTAAACTACTCACGCTTCATCGGAGAGGCAATGGTGTTGATGTAGAAGCCCTCCGTGCTCGAATCCCCCTCCGGCAGGATGCCGGAAAAGGCCCCAAGATGGGATCTCACGGGTACAAAAGGTTGTGGTGGTGGAAAAGTGGTTTCGTGGCTCCCCTGGAAGTTTTGGGGGTATATGTGTATATATAGGAGGAAGATCTAGGTTGGGGGTCACCGAGGGACCCACAAGGTTGCGGGGCGCGCCCTCCACCCTTGTGGTCGCCTCATGGCTCTTCTGACTTGCACTCCAAGTCTCCAGGGTGTCTTCTGGTCCAAGAAAAATCATCACGGAAGTTTTATTCCGTTTGGACTCTGTCTGGTATTCCTTTTCTCCGAAACACTAAAACAAGGAAAAAACAGAAACTCACACTCGGCTCTAGGTTAATAGGTTAGTCCCAAAAATCATATAAAATAGCATATTAATGCATATAAAACATCCAAAACAGATAATATAATAGCATGGAAAAATCAAAAATTATAGATACGTTGGAAACATATCAAGCATCCCCAAGCTTAATTTGTCATATTTCGGGTTTCGGCAAAACCCTTGAGGTTCGAACACTGGGGTGCGCACAAAGATCTCTCCCCCTCCCTAGCTCGCACACTCCATGATCTCACGGCCTAGCTCGACAAACCCAAAGAACGAGAGACACAAGATTTATACTGGTTCGGGCCACCGTTGTGGTGTAATACCCTACTCCAGTGTGGTGTGGTGGATTGCCTCTTGGGCTGAGGGTGAACAGTTATAAGGGAAGAACAACCTCCTGAGGAGAGGTGTTCTTGTGCTTGGTGAACTTGTGTGGTTTGGGATGAACCGGGTCAGATCAGATCTCCTCTCTATGGTGGTGGCTAGTCCTATTTATAGAGGCCCTGGTCCTCTTCCCAAATATTAAGCAGGAAGGGATCCCACAACGGCCAAATTCGAAGGGAGACAACTGGTACAAGTTATCCTAACAAAAGTTGTCTTCGCCTGCCAAAGGCTCTTGTGGTGACGCCGTCTTGGGCTCCACGGTGACCTCCGTCCTATCGTCCTGCTGGTCTTGGTCTTATTGCACCGATATGGAAACATTTGCCTGATGCCTCGGGACTCCTCGCCTGCGCTTGCCTCTTTAGCACCAAAGAGGAAACGAGGACACTGCGTGTGCTAGCGCCAGCCTGGCTCCAGTCGTCATGGCTTGCATCACACAAACCTCGCAAGGTGTCTCTTGCCTTGATTTCTTCGCCCCTCATGGGCCAACCTGGTGAGGTCGCTCCCGAGGAGGTCTTGCGTCGTCCGCCTCGCAAGGCTTCGCCCCTCACCAGGGTCTTGAGTGTTTGCTGGTGAAGATGGGCCGTACAGGGCCGCTGGTGGAGCCATGCCATGGGCCGCAGGGAGGCAAGTCTGGGGACCCCCGTTCCTAGAACGCCGATATATCCCCCGAGCCCATGGCGCGCTCGGGCATGGCTTCAAGGCGAAGCCAAAGGGCAAGTGCGAAGCGCCGCGAGCCCCAACAGCCGGCGGCCACGGTTGGCGCATGGCGACTGATTGGACGTGGGCATCTCCGCTTCCCCATGCTGCCTCGACAACTGCCTGACTTGACGAGTCCCTGCTGCATGCAGAAAAGATCATTATTACCTTAGATCGTGGAAGCCAGCGGTTGGCCTCCCCTTGGCTATAAATGGGAAGTGGGGGCGGAGGCCCCGTAATCCATCCCTTCCTTTGCTTCTCCCGCTCCTTCTTCCTCATTCCACTGTTTGCTGGCGTGGTCATGGCACCGATATGGAGGTTCTCGGCCGCGGAGAAGGGCAAGACTCCCCTCAACAAGCCCGAGCTACTCCCGCCGAAGAAGAGGCAGTCCCATCGTCGCGAGATAGTCGTGAGGCCGGTAGTGTCGTGGCCGTGGTACGAGCGGCTACCTCCTGGGTACCCGTTGCCCTTGTACGCCCAAGCCGAGGGCTCCGGAGGGAGGGGAGCCGAGCGCCGTCGCCCGCGCCAGGGCCATGGTCGCTGCGCCACGGTGACACACGCCGTCGCCCCAGGGGCCCATGCCATGGACTCCTCGTGCGAGTTCGTGCTGTGGGCGGTGCCTCCAAGCACTTGGATTCGCTTCCCTCCGTTCTTCTCCGCCGAGATGCCGTCAAGGGCCCTCTCGAGCTTTGGCTGCAGCACGTCGACTGCGATGCCCCGGCGACCGGAGTGGAGGTTGAAGCCGTCTCCTCTGGGAGGATCTTCATGACTCGAGGCTGGGGCGAGGTCTCTCGAGTCTGTCGCGCAGAAGGCACCCTTGCCATCCACTTCGAGTACGACAGCGCCTCCACGCTGTTCTTCAAGGTCTTCGACAAGGAAGGCCGCTGCTTGGAGTGCTTCCCTGAGCGGGGTTGCCAGGACAGCACAGCGGCTGACGCCGGGCCTGCTGCTGGCCTTGCTTGCAGCTCCTCCAGCGACAGCGGCGACTCCTGGTGGTCCAGCGACTCTCCTGAGCCCGTTGAGACTCCGGAGATTAGCGACGATAGCTACGGGCCCCCGAGCTCTCGCCGCGCTCGGAGCAAGGCCGCAGCGGCCGGCCGCCATCGTCGCTGATCTGGATGGGGTTGGCGCCGGCCTCTCGTGGCCCACTGTTGATGATGGCGTCGGTGACGTCTGGCGCATGTAGATAGAGCTCCTAGGAATCACTTTCCTTTTGTTCCCTGTGAGGAATCGAAACGGACCCTGTGGGGGCGTGTAAAGCGTCTGTAATGTGTTTTGTTCAGATTGGCCTTATTATGAAAATTTGTGAACGCATGTCCTGTTGAGGCTCGGTCTCCCCTTTCCAACCCCGTGGCACCTTAGTGCTCTATGCCGATAGGTCCCGGTCCCCAGGCAGGCTGCAGGCGTCGCTAGTATGCCAGGTCGTGATGCCGTGGTCAAGGCCAGGAGGTGAGCGCCCCGAGGTCCAGTAAGAGCTCCTAAGGCGCGATGCTCAAGAGGTCCCCTTTAGCACGCAAGCAGCTACTTGAGGATGGGAAAGGGAGGCGACTTTGCCGTAGCAGGGCAACGAAAGGCGAGGATCTTATGCCGTAGCGCTGGGTCGGTCCAGGTACAAGACTTATCTTGGTATTCCGAGGCTGGTTCCTCGTGTTGCGCCAGACTTGTGTGTCGGCCACTGTCGGGTAGCTAGGTTAGGCCCATGCGAGCCTCCCCCTCTTCTCCATGCTCTCCTGAGTGATCTGCGTCCTCAGGTCCCGACCCTCGAGCAAGCTCAGCCACCGTTGGTATGCCAGGTCGCGATGTCGTGGTCAAGGCTAGGGGGTGAGGGCTGGAGAGCCAGTAAGAGCTCCTGAGTCGCGATGCTCAGGAGCCCCCCTTTTAATGCGCAAGTGAATCACATGGGAGAAGAGAGAGAGTCCGTGGTACCACCCACTGTAGTCCTCGGGAAGTCCCTGCAAGTTAGCACAAGGAAGGGCACAGATCGCCATGGTGATTGCTGGTCCGCCACTGGTACGTTGGAGTGGATTCCCTACTATGGAGAGCCCTCGGGGCGTGTATAGCCCCGCCCTGACACGTGGCTTGCATGGTAGGGCTAGACGAGGTGTGACTGGGCACTCATGAGCCAGCGCGGGACTCACGAGGACCTACCTCAAGGCGGGTTGCGCCTAGTCTTGGTTCTTGATGGCCGCAGCGTCCTGTGAGATGGTTAGACAACCTGTGTCAAATGACCTTCCTGAGGTTATCGCACGAGAAGGCCCAGCACCAATGGCCCCAGGAGGTGACATGAACGGGGCCGGCCCGCCAGACAGAGCTCAGCCGTTGGATTTATCGACGCTGCAGGGACGGGCCCAAGCACAGATGTCGTGCCTAGCCTTCTTATGCGAAGGATCCTGAAGAAAGACGATCGGTGCGCGGCTCCCATGGTCGGGGACAATCAAGCAAGTGATAACCATAGATGGATTATGCATGAGAAGCAAACTAGCTTAGATAAATGTGAGAACGATACATGCCACTGGGTCGGACCCGAGCGGCCTGGGGATGATGCAGCCCGAGGGGCGCCCCCAGCAAGGTGAACTAAAGATGCAAGCGGATACATGCCATAGGGACTGACCCACGTGGCCTGGGAATGATGCAGCCCAGGGGCGCTCCTAGCTGAATGAACTTGGAAAAATGTCACTTGGTTTGGTTGTCGAAGGAGTGTTGGGGTAGCTGAAGACACGTAGCGAGGAAGTCGCTTCTCACGAGTCGTCAAGGCCCAGAGTCTTGGGAGGCTCTAGAGGCTCTGTTGGCCTCCCGAGGACCATCTCCATCTCCGCCAGGACAGCGTGATGCCTGGCCTCCTGACCTGCCAGTGCGCTGGAAGGCAGCAGCCATGCTCAGCAGGCTAAATGGCATGTGAACGTAGCTATGAGGTGGACCCTCACATCGGCCAGCGCATGAAGGCCAGAAGCGCTCCTGAGATGCGGCCCTGTTGAGCCCTGGGATGTCGATGCAGACACGCAGCTCACCACCCTCGCCTGGGTGGGGAGCAGCACCAGGTGGGCGGCGGTCGCCGCGCATTTCCCTTGCTTCCTGAAGCTCCTGGGTGGCCTTGACGATGAACTCCTGAGCACCAGGCGCTCCTCGCCCGGTGCCCTCCTGAGGGAAACATGCCATGAAGCATGCCTCCATGTGGTGCCCGAGCGCCTCCCTTGTGACGTTGGTCAGGTTCGAGGCCCTCCAGAAGAGAGCCCCCGAGCCCTGCCCGAGGATGGCGCCGGGCGCGCCTCCCTATGCGAGGGAGGGAGGTGCCCCAGGCACGGGCTCAGATCCTGAGGTGGCGCCGCTGGAGGTGCCACTCCCTTGAGGTCCAGTGCGGAGTAGCTGCTTCTTCTTCTTGGGGTTGGCCTCAGGAGGATACTGCACACCCGCGCTGTCAGGGTCTTCGATTGATGCAGCTTGGAAGGCGCGCTCGAGGGAGCACACCGCGTCTCTTTCTTCACAGGGGACTGTGATGATTCCACCGCTTCCCGGCATCTTGAGGACGTTGTAGCCATGGTGGGTGACTGCCATGAATTTGGCTAGCGCTGGGTACCCGAGGATGGCATTGTATGGCAGGCGGATGTGGGCCACGTCGAAGTCGACGAGCTCGGTGTGGTAGTTGTCGCGCTGACAGAAGGTGACAGGGAGACGAACTTGCCCTATCGGGGTGGTGGAGGCATCAGTCACTCCTGAGAAAGGCTTAGTGGGCTGGAGCTGATCGTATGGCACTTGAAGGTTGTCGAACGTCTCGATGGACAGGACATTGAGCCCCGCGCCACCGTCGATGAGGGTCTTGGTGACTTGGACATTGCTGATGACAGGGCGAACAGAGCATCGGGAGAACGCCAGCGGTTGCCGCGCACTTGAGCTGGTCCGCTGAGCTAAAGGTGGTGGCATACTTGGACCATCTGAGCGGGCGCGTGGCCTCGAGCTTAGGGAGGGCTGCATTCACTTCGCGAGAGAACTGCTTGAAGATGCGCTGGGAGGCTGGAACCTGGGCGCCACCCAAGATGCAGGCGATGGCGCGCAGCTCCTCGAAGCCCCCAGCCCCTTCGTCCTGTTGGTGGTCGTCGTTCCTCCTTGGTGGCGGCAGCAGCGGAGGGTGACCAGGGTTGCCCTGAGGACGGTCCTCGCGAGGCTGGTCGCGCCAGGCGCCCTCACGAGGCTGGTCCTGCCAAGGATCCTCACGAGGCTGGTCGCGCCACTCCTGGCGGGGCCCACGGTCGTCCCAACATCCTCCAACTCGTCCACCTCCTCAGCCATAGCCCCGATCATTGCACTCGGGGCGTCGACCGAAGCGTCCATCTCGAATGGCCATGAGCTCTTGGTAATTGTTGGTGTTGTTGGTGTGCATGTTGTGGAAGGCGCAGAACATACGGCTGCCCTTGGACGACTCGGGAAGATCTCGGCCGCGCTTGGTGTCCGGTTCTTCCGCTAGCACGGCCACCCCTTTGCACTTCACGTCCTCGACCTTGGCCTTCTTCTCCTCTGGATCCGCAGCGGGGAGCTCGAAGAGGGAGAGACGCCCCTCCTCGGCTCTTGCACACTTGGTTGCTATGTTGAACAGCTCCAAAGTCGTGCACAGCTCCTCATGGATGGCGACCTCCTCCTTCATCTTGATGTCACGGATGCCGTCGGAAACCGCTGAGATGATGGCCTCGTCTGTCACCTTGGGGATCTTCATGCGCACGCTGTTGAAGAGCTGGATGTACTTCTGCAGGGTCTCTCCCGGCTGTTGCTTGATGCGGCGCAGGTCACCCGCAGCCGGGGGGGCGGTCGTGAGTGCCCTGGAAGTTGGCGACGAAGCGGTCGCACATCTCATCCGAGGAGGAGATCGAGCCTGGGGGCAAGTTCAGGAGCCAGGAGCGAGCGCCCTCCTTGAGAGCCATGGGAAACCAGTTCGCCATGACCTTTTCGTCGCCGTTGGCCGCTTTGATGCTCAGCTCATAGAGCTGCAAGAACTCCGCAGGGTTGGGGGTGCCGTCGTAGCGAGGAGGTAGATCTGGCTTGAACTTGCCCGGCCAGACAACGCTAGGCAGCTTGGGAGTGAAGGCGCGACAGCCTGCTGTGGCCACCGGGGCCCGTCGTGGAGGTGAAGCTTGATCTTGGTGTCCCTGTGCCGCCATGGCAAGTGGCGCATGGCCCTGCCGCAGCAAACGATCCTGACGTGATGGTGCTGGGAGCGGTGGAGCATTTTCTTGCGGACGAGGAATCTCTTGGCAACTTCTTTCTTTGTGCGCGGGCACACGGCGCGGTGGATCACGCCGCGGGACCGTGCATCTTGGAGCGAGGACGTTGTCTTGACGCGGAGGAGGCGGAGGCGTTCCATGAGCTGCACGCCTCGGCGCGAGAGCGCTATCTTGTTGTGGAGGAGGCGGAGGCTGTCCGTGAGCCACATCGCCCGCAACCGGGGGCGGGCGAGGCAGCGAGAGGGATGGCGCAGGGGAGCCCCCCCGCGGCGCTGACGAGCTCGGCGATGCGGTCCAACCAGTCCTCGTAGAGGTCGTTGACCGGGCGGTAGCGCAGGAGCTCGCGTGCCATGAGCAGCGCGGCCTGCGCGTCCGTGGGGGCGCGGCGAGCATGAGACGATGAGCCGGCCGGAATCAGTGACGGGGTGGCGGTGCGGCCGTCACGGCGCACGGAGGGGTGCAGCGAAGACGCTTGCTGCTCGTTTGCCGCCGGGCCGGTGGCGGCATTGACGGCGGGTGACGAAGAACAACAGGGAGGCCCGCCGATAGGGGCCGTCTGAGCAACACGGGTGGCGAGGGTGGCCCTGCGCTCAGCGCGGGCCCGGCGAGCATCGGCCATTAACTTGGTGGAGTGGTGAAGCACGGGTCGACGAAGAGGAAAGCTTAAGCACACCCCTACCTGGCGCGCCAAATGTCGGATTTCGGGTTCCGGCAAAACCCTTGAGGTTCGAACACTGGGGTGCGCACAAAGATCTCTCCCCCTCTCTAGCTCGCACACTCCACGATCTCACGGCCTAGCTCGACGAACCCAAAGAACGAGAGACATAAGATTTATACTAGTTCGGGCCACCATTGTGGTGTAATACCCTACTCCGGTGTGGTGTGGTGGATTGCCTCTTGGGCTGAGGGTGAACAGTTACAAGGGAAGAACAGCCTCCTGAGGAGAGGTGTTCTTGTGCTTGGTGAACTTGTGTGGTTTGGGATGAACCGAGTTAGATCGGATCTCCTCTCTATGGTGGTGGCTAGTCCTATTTATAGAGGCCCTGGTCCTCTTCCCAAATATTGAGCGGGAAGGGATCCAACAACAGCCAAATTCGAAGGGAGACAACTAGTACAAGTTATCCTCACAAAAGTAGTCTTCGCCGGCCAAAGGCTCTCGTGGTGACGTCGTCTTGGGCTCCATGGTGACCACCGTCCTGCCATCCTTCTGGTCTTGGTCTTATTGCACCGATATGGAAACCTTTGTCTGATGCCTTGGGACTCCTCGCCTTCACTTGCCTTTCTAGCACCGAAGAGGAAATGAGGACACTACGCGCGTTGGCACCCGCCTAGCTCGAGTCGTCATGTCTTGCATCATGCAAACCTCGCGAGGTGTCCCTTGCCTTGATCTTTCCGCCCCTCGCAAGCCAACCTGGTGACGTCGCTCCCAAGGAGGTCTTGTGTCGTCCTCCTCGCGAGGGTCTTGAGTGTTTGCTGGTGAAGATGGGTTGTACAGGGCCGCTAGTGGAGCCACGCCGCGGGCCGCAGGCAGGCAAGTCTGGGACCCCCGTTCCCAGAACACCGACATAATTCTTGCTCGTCCTTGAGTAGGTAAATGGTAAAAACAGAATTTTTGATGTGGAAAGCTGATGACCCACAAGTATAAGGGATCAATTGTAGCTCTTTTCGATAAGTAAGAGTGTCGAACCCAATGAGGAGAAGAACGAAATGACAAGTAGTTTTCAGTAAGGTAATGTCTGCAAGTGCTGAAATTGTAAATAGTGTAATAGTTTGATAGCAAGATAATTTGTAACGAGCAAGTAACGATAGTAGTAACAAAAGTGCAGAAAGGTAGCCCAATCCTTTTGAGGCAAAGGACAGGCCAAAACGCTCTCTTATGATAAGCAAAGCGTTCTTGAGGATACACGGGAATTTCATCTAGTCACTTTCATCATGTTGGTTTAATTCGTGTTCGGTACATTGATAATTTGATATGTGGGTGGACCGGTGCTTAGGTGTTGTTCTTACTTGAACAAACCTCCTACTTATGATTAACCCTCCCGCAAGCATCTGCAACTACGAGAAAAGTATTAAGAGTAAATTATAACCATAGCATTAAACTTTTGGATCCAATCGGTCCCTTACGGAATAGCGCATAAACTGGGGTTTAAGCTTCTATCACTCTCGCAACCCATCATCTAATTGCTACTCCACAATGCATTCCCTTAGTCCCAAATATGGTGAAGTGTCATGTAGTCGATGTTCACATGACACCACTAAGGAAATCACAACATACATACTATCAAAATATTGAACACATATCAAATTCACATGATTACTTGCAACATGATTTCTCCCGTGACCTCAAGAACAAAGGTAACTACTCACAAATGATAAACATGCTTATGATTAGAGGAGTATTAATTAGCATAATGGATCTGAAGATATAATCTTCCACCAAATAAACCATATAGTAATCAACTACAAGATGTAATCAACACTACTAGTCACCCACAAGCACCAATCTATAGTTCTGGTAATAAGATTGAACACAAGAGATGAACTAGGGTTTGAGATTAGATGGTGTTGTTGAAGATGTTGATGGAGATTTCTCTCCCCAAGATGGGAGATTTGTTGGTGATGATGATGATGATGATGATGATTATTTCCCCCTCCGGGAGGGAAGTTCCTCCGGCGGAATCGCTTCGCCGGAGGGCGAAAGTGCTCCTGCCCAAGTTCCACCTCAAGACGGCGGCGCTCCGTCCCGAAAGTCCTCCTCTTATTTTTTTTTCTAGGTCAAAATGACTTATATACCAGAAGATGGGCACCGAAGGTGGGCCGAGGAGAGCACAACCCACCAGGGCACGTCTGGGCTACCTGGCGCGCCCAGGTGGGTTGTGCCCACCTGGTGGGCCCCTCTAGTAGTTATTTGCTCCAATAATTCTTAAATATTCCATAAAAAATCTTCGTGAAGTTTTAGCTTGTTTGGAGTTGTGTAGAATAGGTAGCCTGACGTAGCTTTTCCAGGTCTAGATTTCCAGCTGCCGAAATTCTCCCTCTTGATGTGTACCTTGCAAATTATGAGAGAAAAGGCATTAGAATTACTCCAAAATGCATTATTATGGATAAAAACATCATAAATAACAGTAAGAAAACATTATGCAAAATGGACGTATCAACTCCCCAAGCTTAGACCTCGCTTGTCCTCAAGCGAAAACCGAAATCGAAAAACATGTCCACATGCTCTGAGAGAGAGGTGTCGATAAAAACAAAATACGGACATAGAAGCATCATGTTGATTATTATAACAGCAACAAAATTAAACATAGGACTTTTATCATAGAACTTTTATCATATACTTCTCATGAATAAGTAATAGTTCATCACACAATCGAAGTATAAAGCAAAAACTCAACCAACAAACTATGTTCTCAGTCAACTTTGCAACTACAATTCATCATCTTTTCAGGAAGGGTCACGTGTCGGAGCCTTTAGGCAAGTCCACATACTCAACCATCATATAGTATTCTATGATTGCTAACACTCATCGCGTACACATGAGAAAAACGTTTCAACCGGACACATAGAGAGATAGGGGCTTATGGTTTAGCCTCCCAACGTACCCACCTCAGGGCGATGTCAACAATAATAACTCATGCCACCCATATTCAACTGGACATATGTTTCTAGATCTTTCCTCACCACATGATGCTTGCCAAAGGAGAAAAATAAAAGGAATAGAGAGAAAAACTTTGACTCTTGCATAAAAGTAAAAGATAGGCCCTTCGCAGAGGGAAGCAGAGGTTGCCATGCGCTTATTTGTTTGTATGCTCAATCCCTTATTGCAAAAGAACGTCAAGTTACATTGCCCCTTGTGATAGTGACCTTTATTATGCAGTTTGTCACTTTTATTCTTCACCATCACAAGTTCGTGCAATGCTCAATTTTCTCTTACACTAAATGATCTCACACTTTTAGAAGCAATTTGTATTGCCTTTTTGCACTGATGACAACTTACTTGAGGGATCTTGCTCAATCCCTAGGTAGGTATGGTGGACTCTTGAAAATGAGATTTGGGTTTAAGGGTTTTTGGATGCACAAGTAGTATCTCTACTTAGTGTGGAATTTTTGGCTATCAAAGATAGGGGGCAAGCACCACATGTTAAAGGATCCATGACAATATGACTTCTATGTGAATATGAACAAGCATAAATCATTACGTTGTCTTCCTTGTCCAATGTCAACAATTTTGGCATATAATATTTTGATGAGGGCTCACAATCACAAAAGATTTCGAGGATGGTATATTTATATGTGAATCTTCTCTTCCCTTATTAATTCTTTCATTAGTTGCATCATTGACTAATGCTATGTTTGTCAATCTCTAATAAAATTTTCTACTTATACTTTTCCTTATGTGGTGCCATCACCTACCATAGGATTAGTGTATGATGTTATTGATTTATTTCCTTTCTTTTATTTATTACCTTTCTCTTTTTCCTTTCTTATTTCTTTTATTTATTTGGAACATGAGAGTAAAGAAAGCAAAAACTCACGCTAAATTTTATTATATAACTTGCACATTATTACAAGGATAGATCACTAAGCAAACTCTCAAAGCGGAAAGGATCAAACTAAACGTTTATTCATCTAAAGCAAAAGATCGAACTAAATAAGTAAAAGCAAAAAGATAGCAGGATGATACGATACCGGGGCACCTCCCCCAAGCTTGGCGAAAGCCAACGGGAGTGCCCATACCCGGTACTCAGTTCTCTTTTGGTAGTGAAGAAGGTGATGTTGGTGAATAAGAAGAGATCTTGTCCTTGGATTTCCATGGCAGTGGTCCACCATCATAAGAGGAGGAGTGAGTCTCACGAGTCCTTTAACTAGCAGCCAAACTCATACCTTTAAACCTCGCCTCATATTCAAAGACTTGGTTTTGATGATCATAGATCTGGCTTTGGAGAAAGTTCACTTGCTCGTTGAGGGTGAAGATGATGTCCTTCATGGGCTTGCCATCCACCTTGAGATCACGGGAAAGGTCCATGATCATGAGGTGATTGGCATTGAGCCCACGCTCCACCATCCCCTTGCATCGGAAGACTTCCTGCTCCATGGCTTCAAGCCTGGCCTCCACGGTTCCCGTGCCCTTGGGACCTTGCTCATCGTGGATGTACAGCACCCCCTCATGCATCTGGATGGTTTGAGGGTGCTGCACCACCTCCCGCAGATATGGGTTGATGACGTTCTTGAAGAACTTGTCCTTGGAGGTACTTGAAGAGGCCATGGTAGATGGGATCTGAAAGAAAACATCAAGAAAAGAGAACAGAGGATTTCTCCGTGATACGGTGATCAACAGGTTCGGGAAGTATATATAGATTTTTTATCTTGGAGGACAAGCATACTGGAGAAAATGGAGTCCGGAAGGTGTCCCAGGTGGGCACAACCCACCTGGGCGTGCCCTGGTGTCTTGTGCCCACCAGGGGACGCTTCCTGAAAGTTTCTTTATTTCCAAGTTTTTTAAATATTCCAAAACTGATAAAAAATATTTTACGGATTTTTCGGAGTCCGTTTACTTACCGTATCACGTACCTCCTTATTTACACGATTCTCGAGTGTTCCGGAAGGACTCTTTTATGTGTTCTTCCGGTGTTAAAGTTTGGATAATAATACTTTCAACATTAATGGGCGTACCTGAGATATAATGTTTTATTCGTTGCCCATTGACAACCTTCGGGTTAGTACCTTCGGAATTATTTATTTTGATGGCTCCAGACCGATAAACCTCCTCGATGACATATGGTCCTTCCCATTTTGAAAGGAGTTTTCCTGCAAAGAATCTGAAAAGAGAGTTATACAAAAGAACATTTTCTCTGGCTTTAAACTCATGCTTTTGGATTCTTTTGTCATGCCATCTTTTAACTTTATCTTTGAATATGTTTTGCATTTTCATAATCTTGGGTTCTCCATTCATCTAGAGAGCTAATATCAAATAACCTCTTTTCACCAGCTAGTTTGAAGTCAAAATTGAGTTCTTTGATTGCCCAAAATGCTTTATGTTCTAACTCAAGAGGCAAATGACAAGCTTTTCCATAAACCATTTTATAAGGAGACATACCCATAGGATTTTTATATGCTGTTCTATAAGCGCAAAGTACATCATCTAATTTCTTAGACCAATTCTTCCTAGACCTATTAACAGTCTTTTACAAAATTAATTTTATTTCTCTATTGATAAGTTCAACTTGACCACTAGACTGAGGGTGATATGGTGATGTAATTCTATGGTTAACATCATACTTGGCAAGCATTTTACGGAAAGCACCATGAATAAAGTGTTAACCACCATCAGTCATTAAATATCTAGGGACTCCAAACCTTGGGAAAATAACTTCCTTAAGAATTTTAATAGAGGTGTTGTGATCAGCACTACTGATTGGAATAGCTTCTACCCATTTAGTAACATAATCAACAGCAACCAAAATATGTGTATACCCATTAGAGGAAGGAAAAGGTCCCATATAATCAAATCCCCAAACATCAAATGGTTCAAAAGCAAGTGAATCATTCATAGGCATTTCTTGACGCTTACCGATATTACCTACTCTTTGACATTCATCACAATATAAGACAAACTTACGGGCATCCTTGAAGAGAGTAGGCCAATAAAATCCAGACTGCAATACCTTATAAGCAGTTCTATCTCCAGCATGATGTCCTCCATAGGCTTTGGAGTGATATTTCCGTAGGATTTGTCCATGTTCATGCTCAGGTACACAATGTCTAGTAATACCATCTACTCCTTCTTTATAAAGGTGTGGGTCATCCCAAAAGTAATGTCTTAAATCATAGAAGATTTTTTTTATTTTATTGGTATGTAAAGCTAGGTGGTAAATATTTAGCAACAATGTAATTAGCATAGTCAACATACCAAGGAGTACTATGAGAAACATTTATTGCAGCTAACTGCTCATCAGGAAAACTATCACTAATAGGTAGTGGGTCATCAAGCACATTTTCAAGCCTAGATAAATTATCAGCTACTGGGTTCTCAGCTCCTTTTCTATCAATGATATGCAAACCAAATTCTTGCAGCAAGAGAACCCATCAAATAAGTCTAGGTTTAGCATCTTTATTTTCTGTAAGATATTTAATAGCAGCATGGTTTGTGTGAACAGTTACTTTGGAATCAACAATATAAGGTCTAAATTTATCACAAGCAAACACCACTGCTAAGAATTCTTTTTCAGTAGTAGCATAATTTCTTTGAGCACTGTCTAGAGTTTTACTAGCATAATGAATTAAATTAAGTTTCTTATCAACACTTTGTCCTAGAACAGCACCAACAGCATAATCACTAGCATCACACATAATTTCAAAAGGCAAGTTCCAATCAGGTGGTTGAACAGTAGGTGCAGAAATTAAGGCTTTCTTGAGTGTTTCAAAGGCTTCTAGACAATCATCATCAAAAACAAAAGGAATATCCTTTTGCAATAGACTAGTAAGAGGCCTAGAAATTTTTGATAAGTCTTTGATAAATCTCCTATAGAAACCAGCATGACCTAAGAAACTACGAATACCTTTTATATCTTTAGGACATGGCATTTTCTCAATTGCATCAACCTTTGCTTTGTCCACTTCAATACCTCTTCCAGAAATTTTATGACCCAAGACAATGGCTTCATTAACCATAAAGTGGCACTTCTCCCAATTCAAGACAAGATTTGTTTGTTCACATCTCTGCAAAACTCGATCAAGATTGCTTAAACAATCATCAAAAGGCTTCCCATAAACAAAAAAGTCATCCATGAAAACCTCAACAATCTTTTCACAGAAGTCAGAGAATATGGCAGTCATACATCTTTGAAAGGTAGTAGGTGCATTACATAAACCAAAAGGCATGCGTCTATAAGCATAGGTTCCAAAAGAACAAGTAAAAGTGGTCTTTTCTTGATCAGGTTGAGAAATAGGTATTTGTGAGAAGCCAGAATATCCATCAAGGAAGCAAAAGTGTGTGTGCTTAGATAATCTTTCAAGCATTTGATCAATAAAAGGCAAAGGGTAATGATCTTTTCTAGTTGCTTTGTTTAATTTTCTAAAATCAATCACCATCCTATAGCCTGTAACAATTCTTTGTGGAATAAGTCCATTCTTGTCATTAGGAACAACAATTATACCTCCTTTCTTAGGAACACAATGAATAGGACTTACCCATCTACTATCAGCTATGGGATAGATTATACCTGCTTCCAGAAGTTTTAATATTTCCGTTCTTACCACCTCTTTCATCTTCAGATTTAACCGACATTGGTGATCAACAACGGGTTTAGCATCAGGTTCCATATTAATTTTGTGCTGACATAGAGTGGGACTAATGCCCTTTAAATCGTCAAGAGTATATCCAATAGAAGCCCGATGCTTCCTTAGACCTTTCAATAATCTTTCTTCTTCATGTTCTGAAAGGTTAGCACTAATAATAACAGGATATATGTTCTTTTCATCAAGATAAGCATATTTCAAAGTGTCTGGAAATTGTTTTAATTCAAACACGGGATCACTTTTAGGTGGAGGTGGACCTCCTAGAGTTTCAATAGGCAAATTGTGTTTAAGTAGAGGACGTTGTTCAAAGAAAATATTGTTTATTTCATTTCTTTCATGCATATGTAAATCATTTTCATGGTCTAGCAAATATTGGTCTAAAGGATCTGTAGGTGGTACAGCAATACTAGCAAGACCAATTAATTCATCCTTACTAGGCAATTCTTTTTCATGAAGATTTCTACTAAACTTGGAAAAATTAAACTCATGGGACTCATTACCAAAACTAACACCGACAGTCTATTTCTCACAGTCTATTCTAGCATTAACGGTGTTCAAGAAAGGTCTACCGAAGATAATGGGACAAAAGTCATCTTGCAGGGAACCAAGAACAAGAAAATCAGTAGGGTATTTTATTTTCCCACACAAGACTTCAACATCTCTAACAATCCCAATTGGTGATATAGTGTCTCTATTAGTAAGTTTAATAGTAACATCTATTTCTTCTATCTCTGTGGGTGCTATGTCATTCATAATTTCTTGATATAAGGTATAAGGAATAGCACTCACACTAGCACCTATGTCACATAAACCATGATAACATTGATCTCCTATTTTAACTGAGATGACGGGCATGCCAACAACAGGTCTATGTTTATCTTTTTATCAGGTTTGGAAATTCTAGCAGCTTCTTCACAGAAGTAAATAACATGCCCATCCATATCTTCTTCTAAGATATCTTTAACCATACCAATACTAGGTTCTACTTTAATTTGTTCATCAGGTTTAGGTGTTCTAATATAGCTTTTGTTAACCACGGTTGAAACTTTAGCATGTTCCTTTATCCTAACAGGGAAATGTGGTTTCTCAATTTCTTATTTAATAGGTGGGTGATATTTAAAACACTTCTCTTTAGGGAAATCAACATGAGTAGCAAATGGTTCACACAAGGAGGCTACTATCTCAGAGTCAAGTCCATATTTAGTGCTAAACTTTCGAAAAGCATCGGTATCCATAAAAGATTTAACACAATCATACTTAAGTTTAATACCTGACTCTTTACCTTTGTCGAGTTCCCAATCTTCAGAGTTGCAATTAATTCTTTCCAAAAGATCCCACCGGAATTCAATAGTCTTCTTCATAAAAGAACCAGCACAAGAAGTATCAAGCATGGTTTGATCATTACGATAAAGTCGAGCATAAAAGTTCTGGATAATAATTTCTCTTGAGAACTCATGATTGGGGCATGAATATAAAATTGACTTAAGCCTCCCCCAAGCTAGAGCGATACTTCCTCCTTCATGAGGCCAAAAATTATATATATATATAATTCCGATCACGATGAACTAGATGCATAGGATAAATTTTTTGGTGGAACTCCAATTTCAAATGATTCCAATTCCAAGATCCAATATCATCGCATAGCCTATACCATGCCAATGCTTTTCCCTTCAAATATAAAGGGAAAACCTTCTTCATAACTTCATTCTAGGGTAGACCTGCAAGCTTAAACAATCCACAAATTTGTTCTACATATATCAAGTGCATATCGGGATGTTCGATTCCATCTCCTGCATAAGGATTAGCTAGCAATTGTTCTATCATACCCGAAGGAATTTCATATTCAATATTTTCAGTAGGTGCATTAGGTTGAGGAGTAATTAATTGTGGTTCCGGATGAGGTGAAGATACCCTGAACAAACCCCTCAAAGGATTTTTTTTCCATAGTAGCAAGTGACAATAAATTTCAGCACACTATATAAATGTTTCCTTACCAAATTCCACTTACCAAAGGCGCTTCACTCCCCGGCAATGGTGCCAGAAAATAGCCTTGATGAACCACAATTATAGAGGGTCAATTGTAGCTATTTTCGATAAGTAAGAGTGTTGAACCCAATGACGAGAAGAAGGAAATGACAAGTAGTTTTCAGTAAGGTAATGGCTGCAAGTGCTGAAATTGTGAATAGTGGAATAGTTTGGTAGCAAGATAATTTGTAATGAGCAAATAACTATAGTAGTAACAAAAGTGCAGCAAGGTATCCCAATCCTTTTGAGGCAAAGGACTGGCCAAAATGGTCTCTTATGATAAGCAAAGCGTTCTTGAGTGTACACGGGAATTTCATCTAGTCACTTTCATCATGTTGGTTTAATTCATGTTTGGTACTTTGATAATTTGATATGTGGGTGAACCGGTGCTTAGGTGTTATTCTTACTTGAACAAACCTCCTACTTATGATTAACCCTCCCGCAAGCATATGCAACTACGAGAAAAGTATTAAGAATAAATTCTAACCATAGCATTAAACTTTTGGATCCAATCGGTCCCTTATAGAATAGCGCATAAACTGGGGTTTAAGCGTCTGTCACTCTCGCAACCCATCATCTAATTGCTACTCCACAATGCATTCCCTTAGGCCCAAATATGGTGAAGTGTCATGTAGTGAAAGTTCACATGACACCACTAAGGAAATCACAGCATACATACTATCAAAATGTCGAACACATATCAAGCTCACATGATTACTTGCAACATGATTTCTCCCGTGACCTCAAGAACAAAGGTAACTACTCACAAATGATAAACATGCTCATGATCAGAGCACTATTAATTAGCATAATGGATCTGAACATATAATCTTCCACCAAATAAACCATATAGTAATCAACTACAAGATGTAATCAACACTACTAGTCACCCACAAGCACCAATCTATAGTTCTGGTAACAAGATTGAACACAAGAGATGAACTAGGGTTTGAGATGAGATGGTGTTGTTGAAGATGTTGATGGCGATTGCTCTCCCCAAGATGGGAGAGTTGTTCGTGATGATGATGATGGTGATTTCCCCCTCCGGGAGGGAAATTCCCCCCGCGGAATCGCTCCGCCGGAGGGCAAAAGTGCTCCTGCCCAAGTTCCGCCTCGAGACGGCGGCGCTCCGTCCCGAAAGTCCTCCTATTATTTTTTTTCTAGGTCAAAATGACTTATATACCAGAAGATGGGCACCGGAGGTGGTCCTAGGAGAGAAGAACCCACCAGGGCGCGCCTGGGCTGCCTGGCGCGCCCAGGTGGGTTGTGCCCACCTGGTGGGGCCCCTCTGGTAGTTATTTGCTCAATAATTCTTAAATATTCCATAAAAAATCTCCGTGAAGTTTCAGCTTGTTTGGAGTTGTGCAAAATAGGTAGCGTGGCATAGCTTTTCCAGTTCCAGATTTCCAGCTGTCGGAATTCTCCCTCTTGGTGTGTACCTTGCAAATTATGAGAGAAAAGGCATTAGAATTACTCCAAAACACATTATTATGGATAAAAACATCATAAATAACAGTAAGAAAACCTGATGCAAAATGGACGTATCAAATGCTACCTAACATATTTATCCATGTAATTATCTTTATTGCGGCATGAATGTTTATATCCGTAAGATTCAAAACAAAAGTTTAATATTAACATAAAAACAATAATACTTCAAGCATACTAACAAATAATTATGTCTTCTCAAAATAACTTGGCCAAAGAAAGTTTATCCCTAGAAAATCATATAGTCTGGCTATGCTCCATCTTCATCACACAAGACATTCAAATCATGCACAACCCCGATGACAAGCCAAGCAATTGTTTCATACTTTTGATGTTCTCAAACCTTTTCAACTTTCACGCAATACATGAGTGTGAGCCATGGACATAACACTATATGTGGAATAGACGGTGGTTGTGGAGAAGACAAAAAGAAGGAGATAGTCTCACATCAACTAGGTGTATCAACGGGCTATGGAGATGCCCATTAATAGATATCAATGTGAGTGAGTAGGGAATGCCATGCAACGGATGCACTAGAGCTATAAGTGTATGAAAGATCAAAAATAAAACTAAGTGGGTGTGCATCCAACTTCCTTGCTCATGAATACCTAGGGCATTTGAGGAAGCCCATCGTTGGAATATACAAGCCAAGTTCTATAATGAAAATTCCCACTAGTATATGAAAGTGATAACATGGGAAACTCTCTATCATGAAGATCATGGTGCTACTTCGAAGCACAAGTGTGGCAAAAAAGGATAGTAACATTGTCCCTTCTCTCTTTTTCTCTCTCTTTTTTCTTTTTTTCTTTCTCTTTTTTTGGGCCTTCTCCTTTTTTTATTTGGTCGTTCTCTACTTTTTTTCCTCACATGGGACAATGCTCTAATGATTAAAATCATAACACTTCTGTTTACTTACAACTCAAGAATTACAACTCGATACTAGAACAAAAATATGACTCTATGTGAATGCCTCCGGCGGTGTACCGGGGTGTGCAATGAATCAAGAGTGACATGTATAAAAAATGATGAATGATGGCTTTGCCACAAATACGATGTCAACTACATAATCATGCAAAGCAATATGAAGATGATGATGTATGTCATAATAAACAGAACAGTGGAAAGTTGCATGGCAATATATTTTGGAATGGTTATGGAAATGCCATAATAGGTAGGTATGGTGGCTGTTTTGAGGAAGGATTTGTGGTGGGTTTATGGTCCTGGCGAAAGTTGTGCGGTACTAGAGAGGCTAGCAATGGCGGAAAGGTGAGAGTGCGTATAATCCATGGACTCAACATTAGTCATAATGAACTCACATACTTATTGCAAAAATCTATTAGTCATCGAAATAAAGTACTACGCGCATGCTCCTAGGGGGATAGATTGGTAGGAAAAGACCATCGCTCATCCCTGACCGCCACTCATAAGGAAGACAATCAAAAAATATCTCATGCTCCAACTTCGTTACATAACGGTTCATCATACGTGCATGCTACGGGACTCACAAACCTTAACACAAGTATTTCCTAAATTCACAACTACTTACTAGCATGACTCTAATATCACCATCTTCATATCACAAAACAATCATCAGGAATCAAACTTCTCATAGTATTCAATGCACTTTATATGAAAGTTTTTATTATATCCCTTTTGGATGCCTATCATATTAGGACTAATTTTATAACCAAAGCAAATTACCATGTTGTTCTAAAGACTCCAAAAATAATATAAGTAAAGTACGAGAGTTCATCAATTTCTATAAAATAAAACCACTATCGTGCTCTAAAAAAGATATAAGTGAAGCACTAGAGCAAAATTGCCTAGATCAAAAGATATAAGTGAAGCACATAGAGTATTCTAATAAATCACGATTCATGTGTCTCTCTCCAAAAAGGTGTGTACAGCAAGTATGATTGTGGCAAACTAAAAAGCAAAGACTCAAATCATACAAGACACTCCAAGCAAAACACATATCATGTGGTGAATAAAAATATAGCCTCAAGTAAAATTACCGATAGACGAAGACGAAAGAGGGGATGCCTTCCCGGGGCATCCCCAAGCTTAGGCTTTTTGACATCCTTGAATATTACCTTGGGGTGCCTTGGGCATCCCCAAGCTTAGGCTCTTGCCACTCCTTATTCCATAGTCCATCAAATCCTTACCCAAAACTTGAAAACTTCACAACACAAAACTCCAACAGAAAATCTCGTAAACTCCGTTAGTATAAGAAAATAAATCACCACTTTTGGTGCTGTTGTGTAACTCATTCTTTATTTATATTGGTGTAATATCTACTGTATTCCAACTTTTCCATGGTTCATACTCCCCAATACTAGCCATAGATGCATCAAAATAAGCAAACAACACGCGAAAAACAGAATCTGTCAAAAACAGAACAGTCTGTAGAAATCTGGAGATTTCGAATACTTCTATAACTCCAAAAATCTTGAACAATTGGGAAGTCCTAGAAATTAGTTTATTAATCCTCTGCAAAAAGAATCAGTATTTTATCGCGCTTCTGTTAAAAATGAAAACTAATCTCCTGGGCGCAAAATTTTCTGTTTTTCAGCAGGATCAAATCAACTATCACCGTAAGCTATCCCAAAGGTATTACTTGGCACAAAAACTAATTAAAACACAAAACCACATCTAACTAGAGGCTAGATGAAAAAATTATTGCAAAACGGGACCTAAAAAGCAAGAACAAAAATAAAATTGGGTTGCCTCCTGAGGGAGTCCAGGACTAAGGGGTTCTCGGGTGTCCAACCTATTGGATATGGGCCGGACTGATGGGCCGTAAAGATACGAAGACCGAAGACTCTACCCGTGACCGGATGGGACTCTCCCTGGTGTGGAAGGCAAGCTTGGAGACCAAATATGAAGATTCCTTTCTCTGTGACCGACCGTATGTAACCCTAGAACCCCCCCCCCCCCCCCGGTGTTTATATAAACCGGAGGGCTAGGTCCGTAGACAGATATCCCCATAATCATAACCATGCTAGACTTTTAGGGTTTAGCCATTACGATCTCGTGGTAGATCAACTCTTGTAATACTCATATTCATCAAGATCAATCAAGCAGGAAGTAGGGTATTACCTCCATAGAGAGGGCCCGAACCTGGGTAAACATTGTGTCCCCCGTCTCTTGTTACCATCGATCCTAGACGCACAGTTCGGGACCCCCTACCCGAGATCCGCCGGTTTTGACACCGACATTGGTGCTTTCATTGAGAATTCCATTGTGCCATCATCAAGAGGTTTGATGGCTCCTTCAATCGTTTACAACGACGCTGTCCAAGGGGAAGTCTTCCTCCCTGGACAAATCTTTCGTGTTCGGCGGCTTCGCACTGCGGGCCAACTCGCTTGGCCATCTGGAGCGGATCGACAGCTATGCCCCTGGCCGTCAGGTCAGATTTGGGAGCTTGAACTACGTCACGGATATCCGCGGAGACTTGATCTTCGATGGATTCGAGACCACGGCAGTCGCTCCCCATCACCTCGATGAACATGGCTTTGATCTGTCATCATGCCATACCCAGGAAATTGCACCTGAAACCGCTCTGGCCTTAGATCCGGAGCAGGTTGTGCCATCCGAGGACAGGAAGCTCAACCCCGCCACGGAAGCCGTAGACTCCACGGCATTGGATCCGCACACAGACCTAACTTCCGGTAATGCCTGTGTCACCGAAACATCGAACTCGTTTCCGGCTATAAATTCCGAACTATGTGCGTCCGCGCATATTGGGCATGATCAGTCATCGATCGCCGAATTCAGAGCTGTGGACATCTTCTGGCACTCGCCTTTGGGAGACGTGCTAAACTCATTAAGAGCACTATCTTTAGCGGGAGGCTCACAGCTGAATTGTGTCCGGTTCGAACCGGAGGCTGATGATGGAGAATTTCACTTCCCACCCACCGCCCACTTCATAGCCACTGTCGAAGACTTAACAGACATGCTCGATTACGGCTCCGACGGCATCGACGGTATGGAAGACGATGCCGGAGAAGAAGAGGCCCAGAACCCGCCGTTCACCGGACGCTGGACGGCCACTTCCTCGTATGATGTATACATGGTGGATGCACCAAAGGAGAATAGCGGCGATGACAAGGAAGATCCAGTTGAGGATAAACCTCCCGAGATACAATCGAAGCGCCGGCGTCAGCGGCGCCGCTCTAAGTCACGCCGCAGTAAAGACAGCAACACCGGCACAGGAGAAGATAACACTCCGGAAGGTGCCGAAGACAGCGAAGACCCCGTTGACGCGGCTACTAAACAGGATGAACGGGAAGATGGGTAGGATAGCCCTGGTAAACAGGCCACGCACGAAGACTCGGAGGACAGTAATTATCTTCCACTCTCCGAGGATGAGGTGAGCCTCGGCACTGAGGATTTCATCGTGCCTGAGGAACCTCTTGGGCAGGAGCGCTTCAAGCGCCAGCTAATAGCCACTGCAATGAGCCTGAAAAAGAAGCAGCAGCAGCTTCAAGCTGACCAAGATCTACTCAACGATAAATGGAACAATGTCCTAGCAGCCAAAGAATACGACCTCAAGCGTCCAGCCAAAAGCTACCCGAAGCGCAAATTGCTACCTCAGTTCGACGATGAGGCGCCGGAACACATTCCACCATCGCACAATGCGGCTGACCGACCACCACATGGTCGGGATAAAACGACAACTCAAGCCGAACACCAGCCTGCCCCACCTCATCGTAAAGGCAGAGGTAAATCAGCTCACGGTCATACATATGACCTTCGATAGGACCTGAACAATAAAGCAGGACATACCAGATCGATCTACGGATCGCGAGGACATGCCCCAACACGCGACGACGGCCACCTATTTGGACGTGACAAGCCTAGTCATGCGTGGGCTGGAAGCCGCAGACGGACTCCATCAGAGCTACGTCGCGATACGGCCCGATATAGAGGCACTTCACACCCTCATTGCTTCATCGACGAAGTCATGGAACATGAATTCCCAGAAGGGTTCAAACCCGTGAATATAGAATCATACGATGGAACCACAGACCCCGTGGTATGGATTGAAGACTTCATTCTCCATATTCATATGGCCCGCGGCAAGGACCTTCATGCCATTAAATACCTCCCCCTAAAACTCAAAGGACCAGCCTGGCACTGGTTGAACAACCTGCCCGAAAATTCCATCGGCAGCTGGGAGGACTTGGAAGAAGCCTTCCTTGATAACTTCCAAGGTACATATGTTCGACCTCCGGACGCTGATGACTTAAGCCATATAGTTCAATAGCCCGGAGAGTCCGCCAGGAAATTCTGGACTAGGTTCTTAACTAAAAAGAACCAGATCGTTGACTGTCCAGATGCCGAAGCCCTAGTGGCCTTTAAACATAGCATCCGTGACAAATGGCTCGCCCGCCACCTCGGCCAAGAGAAACCAAAGTCCATGGCGGCCCTCACGGCACTCATGACCCGCTTTTGTGCGGGCGAGGATAGTTGGCTGGCCCGTAGCAAAAACAATGCAAGCAACGCCGGCACCCCTGAAACTAAAAATAGAAATGACAAGTCTCGACGCAATAGATACAAGAGTTGAAACAACAATGAAAACACCGAGGATACAGCAGTCAATGCCGGATTCAGTGGCTCTAAGTCCGGTCAGCAAAAGAAGTCGTTCAAAAAGAACAATTCGGTCCCATCTAGCTTGGACCGCATACTTGATCGTCCGTGCTAGATTCATGGCACCCCAGACAAACCACCTAATCATTCCAATAGAGATTGTTGGATTTTTAAATAGCCCGGCAAGTTAAATGCTGAAAACAAGGATAAGGGATCGCAAAGCGAAGACGACGACGAGGAGCCTCGGGCGCCGAACACAGGGGGACAGAAGAAGTTTCCCCCACAGGTCAAAACGGTGAACATGATATACGCTACCCACATCCCCAAGAGGGAGCGCAAGCGCACGCTCAGGAACGTCTACGTGATAGAGCCAGTCGCCCCAAAATTTAATCCATGGTCGTCATGCCCGATCACTTTTGATCGTCGGGATCATCCGACCAGTATCCGTCATGGCGGTTCAGCTGCACTGGTCCTGGACCCAATAATTGACGGGTTCCACCTGACACGAGTCTTGAAGGACGGTGGCAGCAGCCTCAACTTTCTCTATCAGGATACAATGGGAAAAATGGGCACTAACCCATCGCGGATCAAGCCCACTGTAACACCCCGGATGTAATTTATCTTATATGTACTCCAACTCTTGCCGTTTCCGGCCTAAGTTATTTTATTTTCCTCGGTGTCGGGTTTTTGTCTCCGAGTGTTGTTGCCTTGTCATCCATCTCATATCATGTCATCATGTGCATTGCATTTGCATACGTGTTCGTCTCATGCATCCGAGCATTTTCCCCGTTGTCCGTTTTGCATTCCGGTGCTCCTATCTCCTCCGGTGCTCCTTTCTACCTCTTTTCGTGTGTGGGGGTTAAACATTTCCGGATTGGACCGAGACTTGCCATGCAGCCTTGGTTTACTACCGGTAGACCGCCTGTCAAGTTTCGTGCCATTCGGACTTTGTTTGATACTCCAACAGTTAACCGAGGGACCGAGAAGGCCTCGTTTGTGTTGCAGCCCAACACCCTTCCAATTTGGCCCAAAACCCACCTAAACCCTCTCCATCATCTAGAGCGTTCGATCACGATCGCGTGGCCGAAAACCGTGCTCAATTTGGAGCCTCCTAGCTCCTCCTACCTATAAAACTAGACCTCCCCCCGAAATTTCGGGTCAAAACACCCCTAACCCTAGCTTCTTCCTCCTCCCGCCGCCGGACGCGTCCGGATCATACCGGACATGTCCGCCCGCCGCCGCCCGCGCCAATCGGAATCCGCCACGTGTCGCCGCCGACCCCCACAGCCGCCGAAGCCCGCCGGGCCCGAGGCCGGCCCTCCTCGCCGCCACCCGGGCCGCGCCCCCCGCGCCCGACGCCGCCTCCGTCTTCCTACTTCCGCCGACCGCCGCCCCCTCGCCGGCCGCCGTGCGTCATGCCGCCGGTGAGCTGCGCCGCCACCGGGGCCGCCCTGCGCCGGCGCCTCCTCGCCGCCCGGCCTCCCGTACCTCGCCGCTGCGCCGTCCCGGGCCGGATCCGGGCGGATCCGCCTCTCCCTCGCCTCCCCGCCGCCGTGCCAAGCTCGCCGGAGCCGGTTCAAGCTCGCCGGAGCACCTTGATCCGCGTGCATTGCTACAGTGTCCAGATCCAGATCCAAAAAACCCTAGCGGTTGACTTTTTCATCCTCGAACCTTATTTTTTTGCAAACTTTGGCATGATGTAACTTTGCATCCATAGCTCCGATTTGCGCGTGTAGCATATCAAAATGTTCGCCTCGACGAGTACATAATTTCATCTCATTGCGTCATTTTCATTTGAGCTCATATTGATGCCCGAAATGCTGTTGGAAGAGGGCTATGTGATAAATTTGCCAGATCTGTTTCATCAAATAGATATTTGTCATTTTTTGCCATGATTAATGTGTGCATGATATGTTCCTGAGCTCTACAGGTGTTTTGTTATATGCCATGCCATCTTTATAGAGGTGCTTACCATGTATTTTTGTGATATGTGTGGTGACTAGCACAAGCTTGCAAAGTAGTGTAATCGGTAATGCTGATTTCAGGGACATAGAATTTCACTAAGTCCTTGTCCTGATTTTGTCGTTATGCCATATGTTCATGTTGTTTCCTAGTGATCCGTGCCTCTCTTGAGGATGATCAGTAAGGATGTTTTGTTAACACTGTGGTGCTCTATCCATCCATGTCTTTGTTTGCATTTATGGAGCACCCTAGCTTGAGTCAATCGAGCTCTACTTTTGCTATATCGTGAATCCTGGCAGATTGTTGACTTGTTAGCGATTTTGCCGAGGATGTTGCTATTGATCCATGCATTCTATGTTGTTGTTCTTGCCATGTCTAGCTTCTATGCCATGTATTCTTGATGGGTGTATGCTTCGTTTGTCATGCCATGCTCTATAGTGAGTGCATCGAGCTCGAGAACATGCCTGCTCGTTAACTGATTTGCATGCTCCAGTTTTTCACTAAGTCTGAAATCTGTTTATGTTTTTGCCATGTTCACATGCTTGCAATTGTATTTTCTGATCCCTTTTGGCTCAAGGTCACTAAGAGACTTTTGTTAAGTGCTTTGAGTAGCTTCATGCCATGCCTTGATTTTCCATGTTAAGTTCATGTAGCATGTAGTTTTCATGCTCTAAAGTGTGCTTCCTGATGTTAAATTCCAGACTTGTGTTAATTTCACTAAGTCTGAAACCTGTTATCATTTGCATTTTTGCCATGCTTGTTTAAACCTGTTAATGGACGAATTAGCCGTAGCTCACTGTTCATCTTTTGTCAAGCATTATGAGTGGATCCCGGCCATGTATTTTGTTGTCATGTTTGAGTGATGTAGCATACTTATCTTGATGCATTTACATGGCTACTTGCTGATTATCGCAGACCGGTGCCATATTTATTTTGCTTGCCATTTCCAAACCGTGCATCCGATTCCGGTGATCTTTACATCGATTTCAACTGAAATCACCTCACCTTTCCATTGGCACTCTTATATTTCCAAGTCGAGGCCAGGTTCTATCATTCCTTGTCAAATCTTGCATATGCACCACATATCGCATCCCGCATAGCATACCATGTTTGCATCATGTTGTTTGAGCATTGCACGTAGTTGATTGTGCTCCTTTTTCTTGTTTGTCTTGTTTGGGTAGAGCCGGGAGATGAGTTCGCGAATGAGGAGCCCGTTGAGTTTGCTTACGATGATCAAGTCAACTCTGACAACTTTGCAAGCAAGATGATCATACCCTCGAAATCACTTCTATCTTTGCTTGCTAGATGCTCGCTCTTTTGCTATGGCTATGCTACGATACCTACCACTTGCTTATCATGCCTCCCAAATTGCCATGTCAAACCTCTAACCCACCATGTCCTAGCAAACCGTTGATTGGTTATGTTACCGCTTTGCTCAGCCCCTCTTATAGTGTTGCTAGTTATAGGTGAAGATTGGAGATCGTTCCTTGTTGGAACATTGTTTATTGTTGGGATATCACCATATTATCTTGTTATCTTAATGCACCTATATACTTGGTAAAGGGTGGAAGGCTCGGCCTTTTGCCTAGTGTTTTGTTCCACTCTTGCCGCCCTAGTTTCCGTCATATCGGTGTTATGTTCCCGGATTTTGCGTTCCTTACGCGGTTGGGTTATAATGGGAACCCCTTGGCAGTTTGCCTTGAATAAAACTCCTCCAGCAATGCCCAACCTTGGTTTTACCATTTTCCACCTAGCCTCTTTTTCCCTTGGGTTTTCGGAGCCCAAGGGTCATCTTATTTAAACCCCCTGGGCCAGTGCTCCCCTGAGTGTTGGTCCAAACTAGAGCCCTGTGCAGCGCCCCCTCGGGGAAACTCGAGGTGTGCCCTGAGAACGAGATATGTGC
The DNA here is from genome assembly GCF_056163025.1 of Triticum urartu. NCBI lineage: Eukaryota > Viridiplantae > Streptophyta > Magnoliopsida > Poales > Poaceae > Triticum > Triticum urartu. The sequence continues at coordinate 231,593,953 of NC_141875.1, forward strand.
ATCTCCTATCGGGATTTGTCGGCACATTCGGGCAGTGTTGCTGGACTTGTTTTACCATTGTCGAGGATGTCTTGTAACTGGGATGCCGAGTCTGATCGGGTCTTCCCGCTAGAAGGAATATCCTTCGTTGATCGTGAGAGCTTGTGATGGGCTAAGTTGGGACTCCCTGCAGGGATTTGAACTTCCGAAAGCCGTGCCCGCGGTTATGGGCAGATGGGAATTTGTTAATGTCCGGTTGTAGATAACATGAAACTTAACTTAATTAAAATGAATCAACCGCGTGTGTTACCGTGATGGTCTCTTCTCGGCGGAGTCCGGGAAGTGAACACGGAGTTGGAGTAATGCTTGATGTAGGTTGTTCTAGGATCACTTCTTGATCATTAGTTGTTCGTCCGTGCTTTGCTTTCTCTTCTCGCTCTCTTTTGCGAATAGGTCAGCCACCATATATGCTAGTCGCTTGCTGCAGCTCCACATCATACCTTTGTCTTACCTATAAGCTTAAATAGTCTTGATCGCGAGGGTGCGAGATTGCTCAGTCCCCGTGACTCATAGTTTACTTCCACAACCAGATGCAGGGACCGATGATACCGTTCCAGACGATGTGCTTGAGCTCAAGTGGGAGTTCGATGAAGACTCTTACCGTTACTATGTGTCTTTCCCAGATGATCAGTAGTGGTGCCCAGTTGGGGCGACCGGGGACTGTGTCGCATGTTGGGGTTGATCTTTATTTTGGTACCGTAGTCGGACCATGATTGTATTGGATGATTGTAATGTTATTCATGTATTTGTGTGACGTGGCGACTGTAAGCCAACTATGTACCTTTTCCCCTTTTATCTATTTACATGGGTTGTTGTGAAGATTACCTTACTTGCGACATTGCTTTCAATGCGGTTATGCCTCTAAGTCGTGCTTCGACACGTAGGAGATATAGCCGCATCGAGGGCGTTACAAGTTGGTAATCAGAGCCTTCCCCGACCTTAGGAGCCCCCTGCTTGATCGAATCGTTGGCGTTGTTGAGTCTAGAAAAAAATGTTTTGAGTCATTTAGGATTATATATATCGGAGTGTTTAGGAATTCTTTTTACTCCTCAGTCCCTTCATCGCTCTGGTAAGGCATCGTGACGTAGAGTTTTGACTCTTTTGTTCTCAAATTTCACTAAAAAAATTAGGATCACGCGGGTATCTTGGAATTGTTCCGATCGATTTGTGATGAGAACATTGTTCTTGGTGCCTCCTGTCATTTAGGGGTTGTGGCAGTGTCCCGGGGAGTTGAGCTCCGAGGTGTTGTCGTCACAATTTTATCGTTGAGATTCTGGAATACATGAGTTTCGCCGACATCGAAAATCTCTTTTATGCAGTTGTTGGTGAGATAACCTCGATGCCACCCAGTACTGGGGCGGGAGTTCGGGAGTATTGCCATAACTTGTATAACGGATGCTTTTCGAAGGTTGAGGTAGACGATTTCCGAAGTTTTCTCGGTTATGTGTTGAAGGATGGATACAGCTGGATGTAGGATTTGCTAGATTTGGGTGAGATATTATGCTTCCCATGTATCCCCAACACCTGATTGCATAACCGGAAAGGTTCGGGAGTTTCATAGGTGGGAATTCTTGTAGCTCTAGTTCTTCTTCTGCGGATATTTGGTTTGGGATTGGGGAATCCTCACCAAGTATTCGTTCTTGTTCCGTACCTTGTTGTTTTTCTTCTACCTCAATTCTAAGTGGCTTCTCAATATATGGATATGTGACCATTTCGATTGGAATGCATCCGTTCATTTGGTTCGGATGTCAAGACTATATGTTGCAATTTCAACCCGTTTGATTCAGCTTCAATATTTGTCTATCAATGTGCTAACGGATGTCAACCTCTTCAGGATGGCTCCTCCAACGCGCACGACTCTGAATCCTGATCTGCCACCACCACCTCCACCTCCGGAGGCATGGCAAGCTGTGATGGCCGCTACCAATGCAAACACGCAGCTGATCATGCAACTTCTTCAAGAGCGCAACCAAGGGAACCAGGGTCATGGCAACAATCAGAATCGGTTTGCTACACTCAACCAGTTCCTCGCTAATCAGCCAAAGACCTTCAGCAATTGTGTTGAGGCAACAGACGCTGATGATTGGCTCATGGACATATGCAAGCATTTCGAGTGCAGTAACGTCAGGCCTGAGGACTTTGTCAAGTTCGCTTCCTTCCAACTCAAAGACCAAGCTGCAGAATGGTTTCAGCAGTACAAAGATTCTAGAGGAGGCAGTGTGATTACCTGGGATGAATTCCGTCAAGACTTCAAAGCTCATCATATTCCTCAGAGTGTGGTTGAAAGCAAGCATGAGGAATTCCGCAACCTGAAGCAAGGCTCTATGTCCGTTTACGAGTACAACAAGATGTTTCAGAAGCTCACCCGTTTTGCTAAGGAAGACGTCCCTGACGAGAAGAGCATGATATACCAGTTCAAGGGTGTTCTCAAAGAAGAAATCCAGCTAGCTCTCGTCCTCTTTGAGCCCAAGAGGTACGATGAGTTTTACAACATGGCAATGAATCAAGAGACTACTCAACTGAAGTGCGATGCTTCCAAGAAGCAAGTCAGAGATGCTACTCCTTCTTCCTCAACTCAAGTGGCTAAGCAGCAGAAGTATTGGCTTCCTCCTCCTCCATTCCGTCAGCCTTATCAGCAGAAGAGCAAAGGTGGCAGTGGATCTTCCCACCCACCCAACCCAGGCTTCCAGAACAAGACTTCGTCTCAAGCTCCAAGATCAAGTGCTCCGTATCACCGTCCGCTCTCGGAGGTCACGTGCAACAAGTGCCAACAGAAGGGTCACTATGCCAACAAATGCTTCAATCAGAGGCGTCTCCCTCCTCCTCCTCCTCCTCCTCCTGTGAGATCGGCAAGTACAGCTGTGGTCAAGCATAACCCCAAGCACGCCAAGGTCAATTTGATGAATGCAGCTCAGGCAGAGGACTCGTCAGATGTCATCATGGGTAACCTTCCTATTAACGATGTTCCTGCAAAAGTTCTTTTTGACACTGGTGCATCGCATTGCTTCATTTCTAAACCTTTTGCATCAAAGTATGAGTGCGATTATCAGCATTTGCAAAGATCTTTGCAAATCGTGTCACCGGGCAAGCAAATGACAACTAATATCTGCGTCCCGGATGTTACTATCACGTTGGGCGACTACAAATTTCTAGTTTCTCCTATTGTTCTGGGCGACTTGGATATTGATCTTATTCTTGGAATGGATTGGCTTTCTAAGCACAAGGCTCATCTTGATTGTGCTGCCAGGCAGATTCAATTGACTCATTCGTCTGAGGATGTAATTGTCTTTGCCGCTCGTAATGATACCATGCGTCTGTTTCCTCCCAATGAGAAGGGTGAACTAGATACCATCTCTCAAATTCCAGTCATTTGTGAATATCAAGACGTCTTTCCAGGAATGCCTCCGCACCGGCCAGTTGAATTCGTCATCGATCTTGAGCCTGGCACGGAACCTGTTTGCAAACGTCCTTACAAGCTTGGACCTGAAGAGTTGAAGGAGCTGAAGAAGCAACTCGATGTTCAAGAGCGAATGGGTCTCATCCGACCTAGTTCTTCTCCGTGGGGTTGTGGAGTTCTTTTTGTGAAGAAGAAGGATGGAACGGACCGACTTTGTGTTGACTACCGTCCATTGAACAAGAAGACTATAAAGAATAAGTACCCACTTCCCAACATCAATGATCTGTTTGAACAACTCAAAGGTGCTCAAGTATTCTCCAAGCTTGATCTCCATATGGGCTATCACCAGATTCGAATTCGTGAGCAAGATATTCCCAAGACGGCTTTCAGAACAAGCTATGGTTCATATGAATACACTGTCATGTCTTTTGGCCTGGTCAACGCTCCTCCGACCTTCTCTCGCATGATGAACTTCATCTTCAACCCCTACACAGATGACTTCGTCTTGGTCTACCTCGATGACAGTTTGGTCTTTTCCAAGAACAAGGAAGATCATGCCAAGCACTTGCGTTTGGTGCTGGATAAGCTCAGAGAACATCAGTTCTACGCCAAGTTCTCAAAGTGCGAGTTTTGGCTCGATGAGGTTCTCTATCTTGGGCATATCATTTCTGCCAAGGGAATTGCGGTGAATCCTGAGAAGGTGTCTGCAATTGTGAATTGGGAACCACCTTAGAACGTGAAGCAACTCCGCAGCTTCCTTGGGCTCGCAAGCTATTGTCGAAGGTTCGTTGAGAACTTTTCAAAGATCGCGAAGCCTCTTTCAAACCTTCTTCAGAAGCACGTCAAGTACGTTTCGTCTCCGGAATGTGACATCGCTTTCAACACCCTGAAAGAGAAATTAGTCACTGCTCCAGTTCTGACTCCTCCTAATGAATCCAAACCGTTCGAGGTCTTCTGTGATGCCTCTCTTCAAGGTGTTGGTGCAGTGTTGATGCAAGAGAAGAAAGTTCTGGCTTATACCTCTTGTCAGTTGAAGCCCAACGAGAAGAACTACCCCACTCATGACCTCGAGTTGGCGGTAGTTATGCATGCTCTTTTGACTTGGAGACATCTCTTATTGGGAAGAAAAGTGGACATCTTCACTGACCACAAGAGTCTCAAGTACATCTTCACTCAGCCTAATCTCAATCTCAGGCAGACTCGTTGGGTCGAAATGATTCAAGAGTATAATCCGAGCATCGAATATACTCCAGGCAAGGCCAATGTAATTGCTGATGCATTGAGCAGGAAGGCTTACTGCAACAGTCTGATTCTCAAGCCTTACCAACCCGAGCTTTGTGAAGCTTTCCGCAAACTCAATCTGCAAGTTGTTCCTCAAGGTTTCCTCGCCAACCTTCAAGTCTCTCCTACTTTGGAAGATCAGATTCGCGAGGCTCAACTTCTTGATGCTATGGTGAAGAAGGTGAAGATTGGGATTGCCAAGAGTCAATCCAAGTACAAGTGCTATCGCCTTGATGACAAGGATACTCTCTTCTTCGAGGATCGCATTGTTGTGCCTAAAGGTGACCTCCGTAAAGTCATTATGAACGAGGCTCACAATTCACTCCTCTCCATCCACCCTGGGAGTACGAAGATGTACCAGGACCTCAAGCAGGCGTATTGGTGGACTCGAATGAAGCGCGAGATTGCTCAGTTCGTGAATGAATGTGATGTCTGTAGAAGAGTGAAGGAAGAACACCAACGACCAGCTGGTCTCCTCCAACCTCTTGCCATTCCAGAATGGAAGTTTGACCGCATTGAGATGGACTTCGTGAAGGGATTTCCAAAGTCCAAGCGTGGCAATGATGCTATATTCGTTGTCATCGACAAACTCACTAAAGTGGCTCACTTTCTGCCTATCAAAGAGTCTATCACTGCAACTCAATTGGCGGAGCTGTATACCTCTCGGATTGTCTCTCTGCACGGCATTCCGCAGTTGATCTCTTCAGACCATGGCAGCATCTTTACCTCCAAGTCTTGGAATTCCTTTCAGAAGGCCATGGGCACCAACATCCGTTTCAGCACAGCTTTTCATCCTCAAACTAGCTGTCAAGTCGAGCGTGTCAATCAGATTCTCGAAGATATGCTCAGGGCTTGCATTATCTCTTTCGGTATGAAGTGGGAAGATTGTCTTTCATATGCCGAGTTCTCCTACAACAACAGCTTTCAAGCGAGTTCGGACAAGGCCCCATTTGAAATTCTCTATGGCAGGAAGTGTCGTACTCCTCTTAACTGGTCAGAGACCGGTGAACATCAACTTCTTGGAAATGACTTGATCACAGAGGCAGAGGATATGTGCAAAGTCATTCGTGATAACCTCAAAGCAGCACAATCGCGCCAGAAGAGCTACTATGATAGTAAGCATTGTCATTTGGCTTTTGAGATCGGAGACCATGTTTACCTCCGCGTCTCTCCAATGAAAGGTACTTGTTGCTTCGGTATCAAAGGGAAGCTTGCCCCTAGATACGTGGGCCCTTTCAAGATCGTCAGCAAGAGAGGCGATCTCGCCTATCAACTTGAGCTTCCCTCCAACTTTGCAAATGTGCACGACGTGTTCCATGTCTCTCAGCTCCGCAAGTGCTTCAAGACCCCTGACCGCACCATCAACTTCGAAGACATTGATCTCCAAGAAGACCTTTCTTATCGTGAGCACCCCGTTGCTATTCTTGGAGAAACTGAGCGCAAGACTCACAATAAGTCAATCAAATTCCTCAAAGTCAAGTGGTCACATCATTCCGACCGTGAAGCCACCTGGGAACACGAGGATCACCTCCGTTCTGAGTACCCAGAGTTTTTCCGGTCCTAGATCTTGGGATGAGATCCTTTCGTAGTGGTGGAGTGTTGTAACACCCCGGATGTAATTTATCTTATTTGTACTCCAACTCTTGCCGTTTCCGGCCTAAGTTATTTTATTTTCCTCGGTGTCGGGTTTTTGTCTCCATGTGTTGTTGCCTTGTCATGCATCTCATATCATGTCATCATGTGCATTGCATTTGCATACGTGTTCGTCTCATGCATCCGAGCATTTTCCCCGTTGTCCGTTTTGCATTCCGGCGCTCCTATCTCCTCCGGTGCTCCTTTCTACCTCTTTTCGTGTGTGGGGGTTAAACATTTCCGGATTGGACCAAGACTTGCCATGCGGCCTTGGTTTACTACCGGTAGACCGCTTGTCAAGTTTCGTGCCATTTGGACTTTGTTTGATACTCCAACAGTTAACCGAGGGACCGAGAAGGCCTCGTTTGTGTTGTAGCCCAACACCCTTCCAATTTGGCCCAAAACCCACCTAAACCCTCTCCATCATCTAGAGCGTTCGATCACGATCGTGTGGCTAAAAACCATGCTCAATTTGGGGCCTCCTAGCTCCTCCTACCTATAAAACTAGACCTCCCCCCGAAATTTCGGGTCAAAACACCCCTAACCCTAGCTTCTTCCTCCTCCCGCCGCCGGACGCGTCCGGATCGGACCGGACACGTCCGCCCGCCGCCGCCCGCGCTAATCGGAATCCGCCACGTGTCGCCGCCGACCCCCACCCCCGCCGAAGCTCGCCGGGTCCGAGGCCGGCCCTCCTCGCCGCGCACCCGGGCCGCGCCCCCCGCGCCCGCCGCCGCCTCCGTCTTCCTCCTTCCGCCGACCGCCGCCCCCTCGCCGGCCGCCGCACGTCACGCCGCCGGCGAGCCGCGCCGCCACCGAGGCCGCCCCGCTCCGGCGCCTCCTCGCCGCTCGGCCTCCCCTACCTCGCCGTCGCGCCGTCCCGGGCCAGATCCGGGCGGATCCGCCTCTCCCACGCCTCCCCGCCGCCGTGCCAAGCTCGCCGGAGCCGGTTCAAGCTCGCTGGAGCACCTCGAGCCGCGTGCATTGCTACAGTGTCCAGATCCAAATCCAAAAAACCCGAGCGGTTGACTTTTTCATCCACAAACCTTATTTTTGTTGAAAACTTTGGCATGTCATAACTTTGCATCTGTAGCTCCGATTTGCGCGTGTAGCATATCAAAATGTTCGTCTCAACGAGTACATCATTTCATCTCATTGAATCATTTTTTTCATTTGAGCTCATATTTATGCCCTAAATGCTGTTGTAAGAGGGCTATGTGATAAATTTGCCAGATCTGTTTCATCAAATAGATATTTGTCATTTTTTGCCATGATTAATGTGTGCATGATATGCTCCTGAGCTCTACAGGTGTTTAGTTATATGCCATGCCATCTTTACAGAGGTGCTTACCATGTATTTTTGTGATATGTGTGGTGACTAGCACAAGCTTGCAAAGTAGTGTAATCGGTAATGCTGATTTCAGGGACATAGAATTTCACTAAGTCCTTGTCCTGATTTTGTCGTTATGCCATATGTTCATGTTGTTTCCTAGTGATCCGTGCCTCTCTTGAGGATGATCAGTAAGGATGTTTTGTTAACACTGTGGTGCTCTATCCATCCATGTCTTTTTTTGCATTTATGGAGCACCCTAGCTTGAGTCAATCGAGCTCTACTTTGCTATATCGTGAATCCTGGCAGATTGTTGACTTGTTAGCGATTTTGCCGAGGATGTTGCTATTGATCCGTGCATGCTATGTTGTTGTTCTTGCCATTTCTAGCTTCTATGCCATGTATTCTTGATGGGTGTATGCTTCATTTTTCATGCCATGCTCTGTAGTGAGTGCATCGAGCTCGTGAACATGCCTCCTCATTAACTGATTTGCATGCTCCAGTTTTTCACAAAGTCTGAAATCTGTTTATGTTTTTGCCATGTTCACATGCTTGCAATTGTATTTTCTGATCCCTTTTGGCTCAAGGTCACTAAGGGATTTTTGTTAAGTCCTTTGAGTAGCTTCATTCCATGCCTTTCTTTGCCATGTTAAGTTCCTGTAGCATGTAGTTTTCATGATCTAAATTGTGCTTCCTGAAGTTAAATCTAGACTTGTGTTCACTAAGTCTGAAACCTGTTATCATTTGCATTTTTGCCATGCTTGTTTGAACCTATTAATGGACGAATTAGCCGTAGCTCACTGTTCATCTTTTGTCAAGCATTATGAGTGGATCCCGGCCATGTATTTTGTTGTCATGTTTGAGTGATGTAGCATACTTATCTTGATGCATTTACATGGCTACTTGCTGATTATCGCAGACCGGTGCCATATTTATTTTGCTTGCCATTTCCAAACCGTGCATCTGATTCCGGTGATATTTACATCGATTTCAACCGAAATCACCTCACCTTTCCATTGGCACTCTTATATTTCCAAGTCGAGGCCAGGTTCTATCATTCCTTGTCAAATCTTGCATATGCACCACATATCGCATCCCGCATAGCATACCATGTTTGCATCATGTTGTTTGAGCATTGCACGTAGTTGATTGTGCTCCTTTTTCTTGTTTGTCTTGTTTGGGTAGAGCCGGGAGATGAGTTCGCGAATGAGGAGCCCGTTGAGTTTGCTTACGATGATCAAGTCAACTCTGACAACTTTGCAAGCAAGATGATCATACCCTCGAAATCACTTCTATCTTTGCTTGCTAGATGCTCGCTCTTTTGCTATGGCTATGCTACGATACCTACCACTTGCTTATCATGCCTCCCAAATTGCCATGTCAAACCTCTAACCCACCATGTCCTAGCAAACCGTTGATTGGTTATGTTACCGCTTTGCTCAGCCCCTCTTATAGTGTTGCTAGTTATAGGTGAAGATTGGAGATCGTTCCTTGTTGGAACATTGTTTATTGTTGGGATATCACCATATTATCTTGTTATCTTAATGCACCTATATACTTGGTAAAGGGTGGAAGGCTCGGCCTTTTGCCTAGTGTTTTGTTCCACTCTTGCCGCCCTAGTTTCCGTCATATCGGTGTTATGTTCCCGGATTTTGCGTTCCTTACGCGGTTGGGTTATAATGGGAACCCCTTGACAGTTCGCCTTGAATAAAACTCCTCTGGCAATGCCCAACCTTGTTTTTACCATTTTCCACCTAGCCTCTTTTTCCCTTGGGTTTCCGGAGCCCAAGGGTCATCTTTATTTAAACCCCCCGGGCCAGTGCTCCCCTGAGTGTTGGTCCAAACTAGAGCCCTGTGCAGCGGCCCCTCGGGGAAACTCGAGGTTTGGTTTTAGTTGTATGGAGCACTCATCTGAGTGTGCCCTGAGAACGAGATATGTGCAGCTCCTATCGGGATTTGTCGGCACATTCGGGCGGTGTTGCTGGACTTGTTTTACCATTGTCGAGGATGTCTTGTAACCGGGATGCCGAGTCTGATTGGGTCTTCCCGCTAGAAGGAATATCCTTCGTTGACCGTGAGAGCTTGTGATGGGCTAAGTTGGGACTCCCCTACAGGGATTTGAACTTTCGAAAGCCGTGCCCGCGGTTATGGGCAGATGGGAATTTGTTAATGTCCGGTTGTAGATAACATGAAACTTAACTTAATTAAAATGAATCAACCGCGTGTGTTACCGTGATGGTCTCTTCTCGGTGGAGTCCGGGAAGTGAACACGGTGTTGGAGTAATGCTTGACGTAGGTTGTTCTAGGATCACTTCTTGATCATTAGTTGTTCGTCCGTGCTTTGCTTTCTCTTCTCGCTCTCTTTTGCGAATAGGTTAGCCACCATATATGCTAGTCGCTTGCTGCAGCTCCACATCATACATTTGCCTTACCTATAAGCTTAAATAGTCTTGATCGCGAGGGTGCGAGATTGCTGAGTCCCCGTGACTCACAGTTTACTTCCACAACCAGATGCAGGGACCGATGATACCGTTCCAGACGATGCGCTTGAGCTCAAGTGGGAGTTCGATGAAGACTCTCGCCGTTACTATGTGTCTTTCCCAGATAATCAGTAGTGGTGCCCAGTTGGGGCAATCGGGGACCGTGTCGCATGTTGGGGTTGATCTTTATTTTGGTACCATAGTCGGACCATGAGTGTATTGAATGATTGTAATGTTATTCATGTATTTGTGTGACGTGGCGAGTGTAAGCCAACTATGTACCTTTTCCCCTTTTATCTATTTACATGGGTTGTTGTGAAGATTACCTTACTTGCGACATTGCTTTCAATGCGGTTATGCCTCTAAGTCGTGCTTCGACACGTAGGAGATATAGCCGCATCGAGGGCGTTACACCCACAAAGACTACCTTTAAAGGAGTCATACCGGGCGTAGAGGCCCGCTGTACGGGCTCAATCACACTAGAGGTTGTCTTAGGATCTCCAGACAACTTCCGAAGCGAGGAGTTAATCTTCGACATCGTCCCCTTTCGCAGCGGCTACCACGCACTGCTCAGACGAACCGCATGTGCTCGATTCAACGCGGTGCCACACTATGCTTATCTCAAGCTCAAGATGACCGGACCACGCGGCGTCATAACAGTTAATGGAAACATCGAACGCTCCCTCCGCACCGAGGAGCACACCGCTGCCTTAGCGGCAGAGGTATAGGGCGGCCTTTTCAAGCAGAACCTCAATTCAGCGGCCGATCCCCCGGACACTGTCAAGAGAATCCGAACCATTCTGCAGTAGGACAGCTCGGCTCGTCAAGAGCTCGACTAGCAATTTGGCCTCCGTCCTAATCCTGACCAAATGGCGGCAAATGTACCGCGCGTGCATAATTACGCACTAAAAGTACCATGGACACGGATGGAGGCACGACCGACTTGTGATCCGCAATACGACTCGACCATGCCGGACTCACATACTTTCACTATTTCCCCTTTTTCTTATTTTTCCCTTTTTCACAAGTCTTTCCTGGCGGCTTAACCATTGATTCTTTTCGAAGGTTATAAACACCAAGGCGACAAGAAGCATGGATGTACTGAGGAATCTTTAGGTGGTTTCTTTAACGATCCCTTTACCAGTTTTCAGGACCCACACGCAGTTCTCCCTTGGTTAAGGCATAGTAAATAGCCTTCTGCTTATTGCATTACTTGTATAAATGCGCTTTAATGCACCAATGAAATTATAATAGAAACAGTTTGCGGCCAAAATTTTACGGCTCTAGCTTATCACTTGTTCTTCTTTTTCTTCCTTTTTGTCTTCTCTTTTCTGGTAAACTCTATCAGATAACACCCGTACACTCTGGTGCGTTTCAATTTGCCAGGGGCTTCTTAACGCCCCACAACATGGCAACAAAAGTCCGAACACTTTTACAGTACAGTTCGACACCCCGAATTTAGCACTATATGCATTGGCTCTGAATCATGTCTTTGGTCAATAGTTGGGTTGCCCGGCTCCTGTGCTTACTACCTTATGTTCCGTTGTATCAGCTAGGATAGTAAAGGGAGAACTACTGCGATTGTGCCCTGGTTTACCCAAGTGAGCACCTCAGTAGAGAAAGCCGAAAACTGAGTGTCATGACGCGGCGAGAGCCGGTCAGCTCTTCGGAGGTCTCAAATCCTTAGAGATTTTTTCTGCATTACGCGAGGGATTGGTACTTACCCGATCAAGTGTTTACAGCATCCTAGTCCGGATACTAGGGGCTGCGCCTATATTTCTACTGTCAAACTCCTATGGCTAAGTGAGGGTGCTAAAGCCGCATAGTCTGATTGCCTGGTTCGTCGCGCTAAACACCTCCTTCAAAGGACCAAACAATTGGATCAAGAGTGTTTAGATTACATCCTGAACACCCCCGTATTTCCTACGTGGGGGCAGAAGCCAACGACTGGCCAATTCTCAGATTTCACATAACACAGCCGCACAGGAGGAGAATTTTTTTTAACAAAACATTATATTACATAACGATTTTGTTTCATCATACAAGGCAAAGACAACATGAATGTATTCATTCAAAAATAATGTCTTGCGCACATTGCGTTGCTACAATGCGAGACCCCTCCAGGACATCTGCAAAATACCGCTCGGGCGTGCGGTGCTCCTTGCCCTCTGTCGGCCCCTCGATCGTTAGCTTGACGGCGTCCATCTTCGCCCTCCCCACCTTGACGCGGGCAAAGGCCATGCGCGCACCTTCAATGCAGGCCGATCACTTGACGACGTCCAGCCAAGGACAGGCATTCACCAGCCGCTTCACAAGCCCGAAGTAGCTGTCGGGCATAGCTTCGGCAGGCCACAGCCGGATTATCAAATCCTTCATGGCCAGTTCGTCCACCCTATGCAACTCAACCAGCTATTTTAGCTAATCGGTGAAGGGCACGGGATGCTCTGGCGCAAGGTATTGCGACCAGAACATTTTCTGTGTTGAGCTCCCTTCTTCGGCTCAGAAGAACTCCGCGGTGTTGGACACACTGCGCGGCAGATCTGCAAATGCCCCTGGAGAACTCTGAATCCGGGTTAGTAAGAAATACTTCTTCTTCACATACTTGTTGTGCATACTAAACGCCTTACCCACCGCGATCTTCTTGGCCTCCTGGATCTCCTAGAGGGCACCCTGGGCTTCAACCCAGGCCGCTTCCGTGCTTTGGCAAGCCTTTGAGAGTTTGGCCTCTCGAGCCGAAACATCACCCTCCAAGGCATCATGCTTCTTCACAGCATCTTGGAGCTCTTGCTGGACCTCGTTCAGCCTGGCCTTAAGCTTCTTACGAGCGGCCTGCTCCTTGACAGCTTTCCCCTCGGCTTCGGCCAGGGCCTTTTTAAGGGCCTCGACCTCGGTCGTCACTCCTACACATATCATGACACTACGGTCAATATACGTCATTTATTCTTTCCGAATACATAGCGAGTCACTACATACCTTGCTGGTCTTCCAGCTGCTTCCTCGCCTGGTCGAGCTCCTCTTCGGCCCACTCCAGTCTCTGCTTTAGTCCAGAGACTTCGGCAGTGTGAGAGGTCGCGGCCAGCAGTGACGCCTGCTTATTCACATCAGTCACAGTTTGGTTAGTTTCCTGCGAAATTTAATTGATCCTTTGTTTGGCTTTTCTTTTCAAACACCGTACAGTGTCTCAGGGGCTACTGTCTATATTGGGATTTTCTCGGTTAACGCCGCTTACCTCAAAACCTGTCAGCAGGCTTCGGTTAGTCCGCTCTTGACGGATTGAACCTTCTCAATCACCGTACCCATAAGGATACGATGTTCTTCCACAATGGAAGTGCCCCGTAGCGCTTCCAATAGATTATCTGGCGCCTCTGGTTGGACAGAGGTCGCCGGCGGGACGGGCATGCCTCCTTCTCTTGAAGGAGGCTGCTTGTCGGACTCCGAGGCCGTATGGGTCTCCGGATCCGTGCTTAGATGGGGGCCGAACTAAGCATGGCCCCCATCATCGGTCTCCATGGGGGTCTGTTCCCCCATGTGTCCGGCGGCCGAGGTGTTGCCCTCTAGCGCCACCATGACGGCCTCCTGAACCACTCCCTGGCCTGGGAAGGTCCTTTGGGACAGCACCTCGTCGTCTCCCTTGGCCTTGGGAAAGTAAGCGGCCGGCGGTGTCTCGCTGGCCATTGCCTTTGAATCCAACGAGCCTCTTGATGAGGATCGCTGGGAGCTGTCGTGGGCTGGACTGCAATAACATGATTAAACCATATAAAATACCATAAGGTGGAGAGGCTGAATAAATGGACGTGTGCGGGTTCTTAGTACTCACAATGCGGCCAGGGGCTTGTTCCGGGGGCGTCGCTCCAGACTGCTGTCGACGTCCTATCCGAAGCTGTCCACGAGAGGGCCTTTCCCCTTCTTGGGCGCCTCCGCCTACAGATTTGTGGAGGCCGCCCTCTTCTTCCTCCCCCATCAGGGGGAGAGTCGCTCTCCTCATCATCATCATCATCGTCATCTTTGGCGGCGGAGGAGCGGGTCTTGTGTTCGGACGTCACGTCCGAAGCGCCCTTGCGGCGGGGGCCACTCCTGACCCCCTTGGCCTTCCCCTTGGTTCTCTTCTCCGGCGTCGTATAGGGCGCCAGCACCAGCATCTTCGCCAGGCATGGGATGATTGGTTCCTCGGGTAGCGGAGCCGGACACCGAATCCGCTTCGCCCTCTCCATCCATTCCTAAAGAAGCAATGATGATAAAAGTTTAGATATCCTCCTTGTAACAAGCAAGTAGAGGATGTGTTAAAGGTTTACCTCGTTGGCGAGGTGGTTAATGTCGTGCCCGCGGTCCGAGTCTGTGGCTAGCGGTGTCTCGTTGCCCTTGAAGAGCAACTTCCAGGCATCTTCATGAGTGGTTTCGAAGAGCCTCTTCAGGGTTAGGTGCTTCTTCGGAAACTCCCATAAAGGGCGACTTCGGCTTTGGCACGGGAGAATCCGGTGAACTAGCATCACCTGGATTACATCGACGAGCTTGATATCTTTATCCACCATGCTCTGAGCACGCGTCTGCAGCGCTATCATCTCATCTGACGAAGACCAATTCGGACTCTTCTCAACCCAGGAGGTGAGTCGCATTGGAGCGCCGGAGTTGAATTCGGCAGCCGCGGCCCAGGTGGCGTCGCGGGGTTATGTGATGTAGAACCACAGTTTCTACCATTCCTTGACAGTCTCCACGAAAGTACCTTTTGGCCAGGAGACATTGGTCAGCTTTCTCACCATGGCGCCTCCGCACTCCGCGTGCTGGCCATCCACCACCTTCGGCTTCACGTTGAAGACCTTGAGCCATAGCCCAAAGTGGGGTTGGATGCGGAGGAAGGCCACACACACGATGATGAATGCCGAGATGTTGATGAAAGAGCTTGGGGCTAGATCATGGAAGTCTAGCCCGTAATAAAACATCAGCCCACGGACGAAAGGGTGGAGTGGAAACCCTAGCCCGTGGAGGAAATGAGGGATGAATACCACCCTCTCGTTGGGCTTCAGTGTGGGGACGACTTGCCCCTTGGCCGGAAGACGATGGGCGATTTCCTTTGCCAGATACCCGGCCGCCCGAAGCTCGGTAATGTCCTTCTCCTTGACGGAGGAGGCCATCCACTTGCCTTGACCACCGGATCCGGACATGGTTGAGTGCTTGCTCGAGTGGGGAAAAGATGAGAACTTGGGCGCTAGATCTCAAGAGTGGAAGGGCACAGGAAGAGAGAAGGTGTGGGAGAAGAAGGGGAATTTGTATCCCCTTATAAAGGCAGTGAATATCGAACGCCTCCCCACTCGCCCTAAAACTCGCCTATTCCCAAGGGCTATGTAAATGGCGCGGTTGGATTACCCACGCCCGTATTGATGAGAATCCTGCAATAAGGGGACATGATCCCTGCTTTGACAAGACATGCCAATGGAAACCGCATCTCGAAACACGAAACGGCAGACAAAAATAGTATGATAAATGACCGGACAGACGTGATGTCATCTTGCAAAAAGTTGCCAGCAGATGAGACTCGTGGAATATTATATTCTCTACAGTTGTGTGTGGTACTTGTGTTCCAGATCCGGACACATTCATTTTATCCGAAGACTATCTTGGAGTATTCGGACAGGGGAATCCGCCTTGCAATGCCGAAGACAATCTGCACGCTGGACACCTCGTCATTGAAGCCTGGTTCAGGGGCTACTGAGGGAGTCCTGGACTAAGGGGTCCTCGGGTGTCCGACCTATTGGATATGGGCCGGACTGATGGGCTGTAAAGATACGAAGACTGAAGACTCTACCTGTGTCCGGATGGGACTCTCCCTGGCGTGGAAGGCAAGCTTGGAGACCAAATATGAAGATTCCTTTCTCTATGACCGACCTTATGTAACCCTAGATCCCCCCGGTGTTTATATAAACTGGAGGGCTAGGTTCGTAGACAGATATCCTCATAATCATAGCCAGGCTAGACTTTTAGGGTTTAGCCATTACGATCTCGTGGTAGATCAACTCTTGTAATACTCATATTCATCAAGATCAATCTAGCACGAAGTAGGGTATTACCTCCATAGAGAGGGCCCGAACCTGGGTAAACATTGTGTCCCCCGTCTCCTGTTACCATCGATCCTAGACGCACAGTTCGGGACCCCCTACCCGAGATCCTCCGGTTTTGACACCGACACCTCCCAACAAGTGCTATTGTTTAACGCCCTTAGCTCTGCATTGATAATTTTAATGATGCTCACATGAAATATAGCAATTGAAACAAGAAGAAAGCATCATGTAGCATGTGAAAAACACATCTAAGTCTAACATACTTCTTATGCATAGGCATCTTATAAGCAAACAAATTATCAAGGCAAGCAAAAACTACCATATGCAAGGAAGAAAAAATAAACAATAGCAATCTCAACATAACGAGAGGTAATTTTGTAACATGAAAATTTCTACAACCATATTTTCCTCTCTCATAATAATTACATGTAGGATCATAATCAAATTCAATAATATAGCTATCATATAAAATATTCTCAACATGATCCACATGCATGCAAAGTTGACACTCTTCCAAAATAGTGGGATTATCATCAAATAAAGTCATGACCTCTCCAAACCCACTTTTATGAAAAAAATCATATGTTTGATCAATCTCCAAAGTAGTGGGATCATTATTACCTAAATTTGACACTCTTCCAAACAAACTTGCAATGTTATTGCAAACATTATTATCAATCTCATATTCATGATGGGGCTTAAATAAATCTTCAAGATCATAAGAAGAATCACCCCAGTCATGATCATTGCAACAAGTAGTAGACATAGCAAAATTAGCATCCCCAAGCTTAGGGTTTTGCATATCATTAACACAATTGACATCAATAGAATTTATAATAAAATAATTGCAATCATGCTTTTGATTCAAGGAACTATGAAGTATGGGTGCAATAGAAATAATCTCGTGTTTAACATAAGGAACTATAGCAAATTCATCTCCATAAATATTGGCATCATGGCCACAAGAGTAGCAAGCATCATGTTCATCAAAGGATATTTCAATCAAATCATCGGAATCATAACTATCTATAGATTCATGCATATCATTATTTTCTTCCAAAGCAATGGTCATTCTCTCAATAAATTCTTTGACATAAGCATTATGAGCATAGTTTTCATAGCAATATTTAAGTATGTCAAAAAATTTAGATTTGTAGAGAGTAATATCATACTTTTCAATCAAAGAAGCAACTTCATAAGCACCCTTAAAAGCAACAAATTCTTCAATTTGTTCGATATCATAGTAACTATAAACACCCTTTTCATAAGAAGATAAGATTTCATTATCATTAAACTCACATAGGTAGGGAAGGTGTTTTTAGGGTTCTTAGAGCAACAAGTAAAACCATAAATTTCACAAAGATTCCAAGCATAGCATAGCAAACAATTTATTTGATTCCATAAGAGCTTCCCTTTTTCAGACAAACGGTGACGCACAAAATGAGCATGCTCATCTAAAGATTTTCACTCAACAAAACTAGTTGGGGTTTCAGCACGAGCACATATGGATCGAAGATGATCTAGGTAGAAAACATTGAGTGGATCCATATCAATAGATTTTTAGCAAGCAAATAGAAGGCACATGGAAACACAAGCAACATAAGATCAAACGAAAGAGGGGCGAAGAAAAGGCGAATCTTTTCAAAAATCATTTTAGAAGTGGGGGAGAGGAAAACGAGAGGCGAATGGCAAATAATGTAATGTGAGGGATGAGAGTTTATGATGGGTACTTGGTATGTCTTGGCTTGGCGTAGATCTCCCCGGCAACGGCGCCAGAAATCCTTCCTGCTACCTCTTGAGCTTGTGTTGGTTTTTCCCTTGAAGAGGAAAGGGTGATGCAGCAAAGTAGTGTAAGTATTTCCCTCAGTTTTGAGAACCAAGGTATCAATCCAGTAGGAGACAACACGCAAGCCACCGAATACCTACACAAACAAACACCAACCTTGCACCCAACGCAATAAAGGGGTTGTCAATCCCTTCACGGTTATTTGCAACGTGAGATCTGATAGAGATGGATAAACGGTAAAGTAATATTTTTGGTATTTTTGGTTTATGGAACGGAAAGTAAAAGATTTCAAAATAAAGTAAATAGGAAACTATAATTGTAGATCGGAAACTTATATGATGGAAAATAGACCCGGGGGCCATAGGTTTCACTAGAGGCTTCTCTCAAGATAGAAGATATTATGGTGGGTGAACAAATTGCTGTCGAGCAATTGATAGAAAAGCGCAAAGTTATGACAATATCTA
This sequence comes from Triticum urartu, assembly GCF_056163025.1. Taxonomy (NCBI): domain Eukaryota; kingdom Viridiplantae; phylum Streptophyta; class Magnoliopsida; order Poales; family Poaceae; genus Triticum; species Triticum urartu. The sequence continues at coordinate 231,612,412 of NC_141875.1, forward strand.
AGGCAATGATCATGAATATAGGCATCACATCTTTGTCAAGTAGACTGAAACGATTCTGCATCTACTACTATTACTCCACACATCGACCGCTATCCAGCATGCATCTAGAATATTAAGTTCATACAGAACGGAGTAACGCCTTAAGCAAGATGACATGATGTAGAGGAATTAACTCAAACAATATGATGAAAATCCCATATTTCTATCCTCGATGGCAACAATAAAATACGTGTTGGTTCCCCTTCTGTCACTAGGATCGAGCACCGCAAGATTAAACCCAAAGCTAAGCACTTCTCCCATTGCAAGAAAAACCAATCTAGTTGGCCAAACCAAATTGATAGTTCGAAGAGACTTGCAAAGATATCAAATCATGCATAAAAGAATTCAGAGGAGATACAAATAATATTCATAGATAAGCTGATCATAAATCCACAATTCATCGGATCTTGGCAAACACACCGCAAATGAGTATTACATCGAATAGATCTCCAATAACATCGAGGAGAACTATGTATTGAGAATCAAAGAGAGGGAAGAAGCCATCTAGCTACTAGCTATGGACCCGTAGGTCTTTGGTAAACTACTCACACTTCATCGGAGAGGCAATGGTGTTGATGTACAAGCCCTCCGTGATCGAATCCCCCTTCGGCAGGATGCCGGAAAAGGCCCCAAGATGGGATCTCATAGGGTACAGAAGGTTGCAGTGGTGGAAAAGTGGTTTCGTGGCTCCCCTGGAAGTTTTTGGGGTATATGTGTATATATAGGAGGAAGATCTAGGTCAGGGGGTCACCAAGGGGCCCACAAGGTTGGGGGCACACCCTACCCCCCTGGGGCGCCCTCCACCCTTGTGGCCGCCTCGTGGCTCTTCTGACTTGCACTCCAAGTCTCCTAGGTGTCTTCTAGTCCAAGAAAAAATTTCACGGAAGTTTTATTCCGTTTGGTATTCCTTTTCTGCGAAACTCTAAAACAAGGAAAAAACAGAAACTGGCACTGGGCTGTAGGTTAATAGGTTAGTCCCAAAAATCATATAAAATAGCATATTAATGCATATAGCACATCCAAAACAGATAATATAATATCATGGAACAATCAAAAATTATAGATACGTTGGAGATGTATCACTAACCGTTTCTGTTGTTGTGCTCATGCAACTCTGATCTGAATCATGTTTGATGTTTGCGACATCGCAAACAGTTCTGTCGGGTGGTTGGTGCGACATATGCCAGCGGGTGGCTTATCATTGTGGGAGCCAATAAAACATCGCCGGTGCCTGGAAACGGGATAAGGCGAAGACATGCACGCCGGCGGATCTTACCCAGCTTCAGGGCTCTCCGTGGAGATAACACCCCTACTGCTGCTCTGCGGGGTCTCCGCATGCTCACTATATCAACAAAAAACTACAAGAGGCTCCTTGAGCTGTTCGGTGAAAGGATGAAGAAGGGCAAGGATAGCCCGTTCTTCCTCTCAATGCGGTGTCTAAAACTACTTGAAAGAGCCTCCTCTGCATGGGTGCCCTAGGGGGTTTATATAGGCCTACCCCCAGGGGTACAATGGTAATCCGGCTGGGCGCGGGCCCCAGCCGTCTATGTCTACGCCGGCCGGCTTCTCCGCCGACCGATGGGCCCGCCGACTGGTGGACCCCGTCGGCTGCCGGCCTTCTGGTCGACAGGCCGGTCCCACCGCTCGGGGGTCTTGTCGGAGGCTGGTTACTGTTGCCTCGCCTCTAGTGACGAGGGCTTCGTCGTGGTAAGCATGGCTACAGTGCCGCCATCGGGCGGCTTATTGTTGTAGCCTCACCTCGTCTTATCTCCTTAATGGGGCGCCCCCTTCGAGGTGTGAATTAGCCGGCTATTGGGAGTCGGCTACAGGCCAGGCCGACTGGGGGAGGCCTAGCGCCTTTAGGCGTCTCCCTGGCTGAGAGGGCCCGCCACCCACGGGTCATACTGACACCTCGCCGTGGGTGACGTCATGGTCACCATGGCAATAGTGCTACGCCGGACATGTGATGGTTGCCCCGTACGGCGCACTGTGGCCATGCGCGTCCCGGGATTCGGGGGTGGCAGGTTTCCCTGTAGCCATGCCCCGTCTCATCGCCATTATGTGGGTGCAGACTCTGAGGGCACGGTCTTGGCCGCCTGCTGGGGGGATCCGGCTTCTTGGAGTCGGCCTTCTTGTGGCCGGCTTCTTGGAGCCGGCCCTCTCGTGCTTTCCTTCTTTTCGATTTCAGGGCTGGGCCGCCTTTGTGCAGCCGGCCAGAGAAGTATCCAGCCGGGGGAAGGCGGGCCCATCTCTTGGATGTTTGAAGGCTTGATCGGCCTATAATTTTTCTGAAAAGCCAGGGGGAGCCGGCTAGGCTACCCGTGGTCATTTACTCCGACAGTAGTCCCCGAAGCTGGTTGGGCTCCGAGGCAAAAAAAAGACGAGAAGCACAGTCAGCTTCCTATCTTTGAGGAGCCGGAGACTGCGAGCCGGCTTTGATTAGGTGCGCCGTCTTTGTGGAAGTTTCGAAGCTTGAAGGCGGGAACCAGTTGGCGCGAGAGTCAGGCTGCGACCTGACCGCTCGCCGCTTGTGCGCCATGTGGCACCCTACAGCTGGAAGGGCCTGCCAGCCCACGCGCGCGACAGGACGCTGCCGAAGTCCGGGGCCCGTCACTACAGGGCCTCGGCCTGCGCATGGAACTTCTGCGGCCCGGATGGACCGCTCGCCTCCTAGCGGCGGTTACCGCACGCCGTGGAGGCGCAATAACCGCGGGGCGCGGGGGAGTGGGCGCAGTTAATCCCACATCCCCCCACGCCCTGCCTCCTCGGTTTCGCCGCACGAGGCTATAAGTAGGGGGAGAGGAGGGGAGTGCCAAACGCTCGCACACTCACCCTCGCTCCGCCCCTTCCTTTTTCTTCTTCCTCCTCTCCGTTGCCATAGCTACCCGCCGCTGCTCGGCTTTCCCACCAATCTTCTTGGCTTGCTGTTGCTTCGTCGAGGCAGGGTCGCGCGCCTCTCCGCCGCCGCACCTTTCTTGTCGCCGTGCCGTCCCCATGGCGCTGTCGAGCTCCTGGGATGGCTCCAACGTCCATGACGACCACGTCGACTTCCTCCGCCGGACGCGGCGGCTGCCAGGCGCGGACTACGTGCGGGTCCGTCTCGCGCCGGAGAGGGAGATCTCGCCGGCACCGGAGGAGGGCGAGCGGGTAGTCTTCCGCTTGCACTGCCTGCGCGGCTTCGGCCTGCCGGCGAGCGGGTTCTTCCGCTCCTTCCTCAAGTTTTATCATCTCCAGCCGCATCACCTTACTCCAAACGCGGTGATGCTGCTGTCGGCCTTCATCGCCCTGTGCGAGGGCTTTCTCGGCGTCCTCCCCACCCTCGAACTCTAGGGGGAATTCTTCCAGTGCAAGCTCGGCACTGTCGTCGCGGGCGTGCCCGCCCCATGTGGCGCCTTCATCGCCATGCGGAGGACGAGCGACAGCAATCCATTTCCGCCCATCCCGCTGATCTAGTCAGTGAAGCTTTGGCAGAAATCTTACTTCTACGTGAAGAACATCGCTCCGCAAGGCGACTTTGTCAATCTGCCGGCTTACGTAGCCGGCCCGCCGGCTGGGAGGTAGCCCTCATGGTCCTTCCGGGCCAGGTTGCTGTCTCAGGGTGGGGCCGCCTCTGTTGCACGGCTCCGGGTGATGATCCAGTCGGAGGCTCTGACTGGGGCCGACCTGGTGGCTGCCTTCGTGGAGCGCCGGGTGCTCCCGCTCCAGGGCCGACCTCACATGATTTGTCAGATGAGCGGCCGCTTTGACCCATGCCGGCTAAGCACCAAGGAGATGCCTCATGCCGAGGTGTCTTACATGGTGAACTATATTGCCAACTGCAAGCTCACCGAAGAGTGGCAGTACGGCAAGGAGCCGTCCTCTCGCGCCAATCCTCCGCCTACGGTAAGTTCCTCTTCCTTTCTTCTTTTCTTGTCGTCGGGCTCATGATGGCCGACTCCTGACCAGTCGGCTTGTTTTTGGCAGAATCTCATGCTTCCGCCGGCCACCGGGGCTGCGGGGATGGAACGCCAGTTCCTCCCCGGCCGCACGATGGACGACGTTGACGACCCGGACCTGGGGGCGGCCGCCATGGAAGATGACATCGCAGGGGAAGGCGGTGAGGCAGGCGGCTCTGGGCTCGGGGCCGGCTTCGAGGACTGGCCGGATGATGAAGAGGCCAAAGTCATTCCGCGCTGCCGACCGGCGCCCGATCATCAAGGCGCGGGCCCATCTGCCGCGCCGGCTGCTCATGGTGGCGCGCTGAAACGTCGGGCCGCGTCGACCCACTTCGGCAGTCGGCCCAAGAAGCCCAAGAGTACCGCGGTGGCAACCAAGCGGGACGAAGCAGCCGCGAAGGCGGCCCGCTTCCACAAGGTGGTGAAGCAGCCGCAGGCGGTTTCAGCGTAAGTGTCGTTTTTCTTATGCCTTTCTTTTTCTTATTCGGTTGATATTCTTCTAAGCCTTCTTCTTGACTTATCAAAACAGGGCCCCACTTTCTCTCGAACGGGCCCCTGCCGCCTCCATAGTCGGACCCGTGGGAGGGTCCTCAAGCTCCCGCCGTGTGGATCCCCGCGCCGATCTCCTAGAGGCAACGGAGCGAAACGCGCGGGAGGCGCGGGAGGAGCGGGAGGCGGAGGAGCGGAGGGCGGCTCAGGAGGCGGAGGAGAAGTTGGCGGAAGCACGAGCCGGCGCGGCTGCCAAGGCCCGGGCGGAGGCCGCGGCCGCGGAGAAGGAGGCGGAGGCCCTGCAGAACCAGCCTCCGCAGCTCGTCATCCCCCTCCGCGCCGCGGCTCCCGACATCTAATGCCCCCGACGGAGGAGGCCGGCCACAGCCAGCCGGTGATGGAGAGGGAGGCGGCGTCGTCGCCGCCGCCTGGAACGGGCCAAGGAGGCCGGCCCGATGCGCCGCTCGTGGAGCTGGCTGGAGGCGAGCCGACTGTGGGGCGGATCTTGTGGTCTCGTCACCGTCTTGTTGGCGCGCGGGGAAGGTGACTTCGGCGCCGGATCCGCAAAAAACTGCGGGCGCCAACTCGTCGGCCTAGGACCTGGGATCGGCCAGCGATAGCTCGTCCGGGTGGACGCCGGGCGGCGGGACGGCCGTGCTGAACGTGGCGGCGCAGGACGTCCGGAACCGGCTTCAGTCCCAAGCTACCGCGCTGAAGCAGTATACTCAAGAATTTCTCACGACGCGCACGGTGATTTGGGTGAGTCCTCCCGCTTTTCGTTGATTGCTCCTGATTTCTTCCGTGGGGAAAAAGGGCGCGTCAGCGCACCCACTGGGTGTAGTCCCCGAGTTCCGAGTCGGCTGCTGAGCAGGCGGCTTAGAACTTCTTGGTAGACTTCGATTGCCGTCTTGTTCTTACTCGTATCTCTTATATTATCTGCAGGAGTATCATAACCTCCGCGCAGCTGCCTTCAACTCCCAGGCCCAGGAGTTGAATCAGAAAGCCACCGATCTGACCGAGAGCCGGAGTAAGTGCTTCATTTTTGTCTCAAGTGGGGTCGTGTCAGCGCACCCACTGGGTGTAGTCCCTGAGATTCGGGCCGACTGCTGAGCAGTCGGGTCGGATCTTTTCCTGACGACTTATTTCTTCATATCTGCAGGGGCCAATGCTGACTTGAGGATCCAGCTAAGCGGAGCCCAGACCGCCCTTCGTGCCAAGGAGGCCGAGTGCGCCGCCCTGGTTCAGGAGCGCGATCGCCTGGCCAAAAAACTGGCCGACCAGGAAGATAGGCACAAGGCGGCGCAGGACAGCGAGGCTGCCCTCAAAGCCGAATATGAAGCCGAGGCGACGAACTGGGCCGAGGCAAGGCAGGCGTTGAGCCAAGGCTATAGCCGGGTGGAAGACTTAATCGACGGTAGGCCGCCTTCTTCTTCGTTTCTTTGCCTGCCTCCTGCCGTCTGACTTGTCTTTGGATTTTGTGCTGCTGCTTTCTTCTTTGTGCAGATTACTTTCCCGGCTACTCCGTTGCCGCTACCCAAGCCATCGAGGCCCACCGCGACGCGTGACGGCAGGTAGGGGTCGAGATCGCGCCGGGCGCCAGCCGGTCACTTGAGGAGCAGCTTCTGGCGATTCAAGCCCGCCTGCAGCCGGCTCACCGCCTGCTCCGCCGGCTTCAGCGCGCCGGGGCACAAGTGTTGGCCGCCTTGTGGCCTGGCAAGGTGATTCCGCGCACCCCAAGTCGGACTGTTGACTGGCTGGAGGTTGCAATCGGCCGCTTCGAGGCTTGGAAGGCGTCAGCGGCCCGGTCCGGTGCTGGGCGGGCGCTAGAGTTCGTCCAAGCTTGGTATCCTTGGCTGAACTTGGACCAGCTGAGCACCTGGCGGCAGGAGGCCGACGAGGAGCTGGAGGCGGTGCGGCTGGCTATCATCCAGCGCGCCTCGGCGATCGCCGAGTACACCGACACCAGTGTCTTTGCCCCTGAGGTGGATGATGCCGGCGTCGCTCAGCCGGAGGAGTGGTTCGGGCTGAACCCGGCAGAAGGTGAGGACTCGGCGGAGGAGATTGCTCTAGCGATGAGGGCAAAGGGGAAGAGGGAGAGGAAGGTGAAGACGTGCCAGACATCAAAGCGACCAGCCCGCCTCAGCTTGATCGTGCCTCCAGCAACGAGGCGCGTGCAAGCACGCCGCCTGCAAGAGGTGATGATCATGCCGAGGCTTGCCAGCCGGCCACTCCTCCAGCCGGCACTGCCGTCTCCACCGACCTACCCGACTCGCCCGTCGCTCCCTTGGCCTGATCCGCCGTCCTTGCTTTTCCTGCTCGTTACTCTTTTGAACAACTTTTATTAAATTTGCACAGTTCCACCCACTGGGGGTGTATTCAAACTATGTTGAATGCTGGCCTTTTGAAGGCCTTTTCTGTAAATATAATCATGCATGTGTTTGGCTTCCGTTCATGTTTGCTTTTCATCGTTTTGGCTTTTTCCTTTGCCGCCTTCCCTTGGCCGCCGCCTTCCCAACCGGACAGCTGCTCTGTATTCTGTGGCTGGAGAAGGACTTGGTTGTTTTGGAAAGACAAGTACTCAAGCTTTCCCAACCGGCAGCAAGGTGAACGGGAAGCCGGCCAGCCGGCTGCTCTGGTAGCCGGTTGGCGGGGTCGAGAGGCCGGCTCGCGTTATATAAGTTTGTTAGTCCTTAGCCGTGTTTCGTGTGGGCATCCTTTCCTGCCCTTGGCTCTTGCCAGTCGGACAGTCGATTCTTTGAGCTACGACTTTTGGCAAGAGGGGGCTTGGGTGCCGGCACACTACTTGTCTGACTGCAGGCAGAACTTTAGATATAACTTGAGGCGGCGAGTCCTCGGGCCGACTAGTCGAACCCGGTGTCGGACAAAAAGGCAAACGTAGTAACATAATTGTAGGCATGATACTTATCTTTCATAGATAAAAGAGGGTAGTCCCCGATGCTCCTCGGGGGACCCTTTGTTTTGTACTTAGTACAAAAGGCTACGTACTGCTTTTTTAACTGTAAAATCTTTGGAGGAGATTGGCGTTCCATGGTCGTTCCGACTCCTTGCCGGAATCATCTCTCTTGCGTGCCTTCGGCTTCTGCGCGTCAATTAGGTAGTAGGAGTCGTTGCCTGAAGCTCTGCTGACGATGAAGGGGCCCTCCCAAGGGGACGAGAGCTTGTGCTGGCCGGCTGTTCGTTGGATTAGCCGGAGCACAAGATCGCACTCTTGGAAGGATCTTGGCTTGACCTTCCGGCTGTGGTAACGGCGCAGACCCTGCTGATAGATGGCGGACCGGCTGAGGGCTAACAGCCGGCCTTCTTCCAGCAAGTCAACGCCGTCTTCTCGTGCTTCCTTGGCCTCCGCCTCCGTGTACATGGTGACCCGAGGTGAGTCGAACTCGATGTCAGTTGGGATGACAGCCTCGGCACCATATACAAGGAAGAAAGGGGTGAAGCCGGTTGACTTGTTTGGGGTAGTGCGCAAACTCCAGAGGACGGCCGGCAGCTCGTCGAGCCAACAGCCGGCCGAACGCTCCAGTGGCACGACCAGTCGGGGTTTGATGCCGGAGAGGATGAGGCAGTTTGCTCGCTCGACCTGGCCGTTTGACTGCGGGTGGGCAACGGACGCTAGGTCTAGCCGGATGCCGTGTGTTGCGCAGAAACGTGCCAGTGCTCCCTTTGCAAAATTTGTACCATTGTCGGTGATGATGTTGTGCGGTATGCCGTACCGGGTTGTGATATCTGCGATGAACGTCACGGCAGTCGGCCCATTCAGCTTCTTGATCGGCTTTGCTTCAATCCACTTGGTAAATTTGTCCACAGCAACGAGCAGATGTGTCATGCCGCCGCGTGCCGTCTTGAATGGGCCCACCATGTCCAGCCCCCAGATGGCAAAAGGCCAAGTGAGGGGGATGGTTTTGAGTGCAGAAGCCGGCAGGTGTTGTTTGAAACTGAAAACTTGGCACCCTTTGCAGTGTTTGACTAGTTCCTTGGCGTCATCCAAAGCAGTTGGCCAGAAGAATCCATGGCGGAAAGCTTTGGCAACGAGTGATCTTGAGGCCGCGTGGTGGTCGCATTCACCTTGGTGGATGTCCTTGAGGATTGCTATGCCCTTCTCTTGCTCGAGCAGCGCTAGAAGACTCCAGTGACACTGCGCCTAACAAGCTCTTGGTTTACTATTGTGTATGCTCCGGCTCGACGTTGGACTTGTCTTGCCGAGATCTCGTCGGTTGGCAACTCTCTGTTTACTAAGAAGTTGAGGATGGGTTGGGCCCATGATGGAGCTGTGACTTCTTCTGCTGTCAAAACTGCTACTGTGACCAGGGCGGGTGGGCTGGGTGGTGAAGAGTTGGAGTCGGCCACCGCCTGTTGTGTCGATGCAGTCCCCGGGCCGGCTGTAGTAGCCCCCGGGCCGGGTGCGGCTACGGCAGTCCCCGGGCCGCCTGTCGAAGTCCCCGAGCCGCCTGCTTGGTTCCCCAAGTCGGATCCGACTGCGTCGGGGTCAGGCAGCACGAAGATGGAATCGTATTCTAGAGACGGCTTTATAGACGGCTTGAGGAGGCGGTGAAGAGAAACGCCGGCTGGTAAAGCTTGCCGGGTGGAGCCTATTCGTGCCAGGGCATCTGCCTGCACGTTGTTGGCCTGTGGTACATGAAGGAACTCGCATCCTTCAAAATATCCACTAATTTGCTGAACGAGGAAGCGGTAGCTCGCCATGTTCGCGTCCTTGGCGTCCCAGTCGCCAGATGACTGCTGGACCACCAAATCCGAGTCGCCATAGCACAGGATCCAGCGGATGCCGAGCTCTTTGGCTAGCCAGAGCCCGTGTATGAGCGCCTCGTACTCGGCCACGTTGTTGGAGGCGGCAAAATGAATTTGCAATGTGTACTTGAGCTTGTCGCCCTTGGGAGAGGTGAGGACGATGCCGGCTCCCAAGCCGGTGTGCATCTTGGACCCATCGAAGTGCATCCGCCAATGAGTGGAGTCGGGGGCCGGTGGCAGATACTGGGTTTCGGCCCAGTCGACGAGGAAGTAGGCCAGTGCTTGGGACTTGATGGCGGTGCGGGGCTGGTAGAAGATCGTGTAGGGAGCTAGCTCGATGGCCCATTTGGCCACTCGGCCGGATGCATCTCGGCTGCCTATGATCTCGGCGAGCGGGGCAGTACATACGACCGTGATGGGGTGCTCTTGAAAGTAGGTCTTGAGCTTCTTGGCGGCAAAGTACACACCGTAGCACATCTTCTGGTAGTGTGGGTAGTTCTGCTTCGAGGCGGATAATACTTCGCTTAAATAATACACCGGCCTGTGGACTAGCTGAGCTCAGCCTTCTTCTGGGCACTGGACCACGATAACCGTGCTGACCACCCGGCTAGTGGCGGCAATGTAAAGGAGCATAGGCTCTTTTTCAGTCGGCGCCGCCAAGACAGGCGGCGTGGTCAGCATCTTCTTTAGCTCGTGGAAAGCTTGGTCTGCTTGGTCGTTCCACTCAAAGTAAGTGGACTTCTTCATGAGTCGGTAGAGGAGGAGAGCTTTCTCTCCGAGCCGGCTAATGAAGCGGTTCAGGGAAGCCAAGCATCCGGTGAACTTCTGGACGTCTCGTAGCTTGCTGGGAATCTCCATTCTCTCTATGGCCTTGATCTTCATCGGTTTGCATTCGGTGCCGCGTTCGGAGACCAGGAAGCCTAGAAGCTGGCTGGCTGGTACTCCGAACACGCATTTCTCGGGGTTGAGCTTGATCTGGAACCGGCGCAAGTTGTCAAATGTCCCTCTGAGGTCTTCCAGCAAGGTGCTGCGCTTCTCCGTCTTCACCACAATATCGTCTACATAGACGTGGGCATTTCTGCCGAGCTGCTTGAGGAGGCATTTCTGCATGCAACGTTGAAAAGTGGCACCGGCATTTCTCAAGCCGAATGTCATAGTCAGGTAGCAGAAAGCTCCGAATGGTGTGATGAAGGCGGTCTTCACGCGGTCAGCTGGATCCAACTTTATCTGGTGGTAGCCTGAGTAAGCATCTAAGAAGCTCAACAGCTCGCATCCGGCTGTGGAGTCTATTACTTGATCAATCCTTGGCAAGGCGAATGGATCTTTGGGGTAGGCCTTGTTGAGGCTGGTGTAGTCTATACACATGCGCCACTTGTTATTTTTCTTTAGCACGAGGACCGGGTTGGCGAGCCACTCTGGAAAGAAAACTTCCATAATGAAGCCAGCTGCCAGAAGCCGGGCTATCTCTTCTCCTACAATCCTTCTCTTTTCTTCCGATAGTCGGCGGAGGGGCTGTTTGACTGGTTTTGCACCTTCTCGGACATGTAGCTTGTGCTCGGCGAATTCCTTCGGAACACCCGGCATGTCCTTGGGGGACCATGCAAAGATGTCCCGATTCTCACGGAGGAAATCAGCGAGCTCGCCTTCCTATTTGTTGTCCAGGTTTGCCCCGATGGTGGCAAACCTTTCTGTGTGCTCCGGGTCCAGAGGTACCTTCTTTGTTTCTTTGGCCGGCTGGAATGAACCTTGGGCATCACACTCCTTGGGGTCGGGGGACAGGGCCAGCTGCTTGCCGTCCGTGGCCACGACTCGATCCAGTATCTTCTTCTCTTCAGCAATCACGAGGGACTCGGCTAGCCGGCTACTAGCTGTCGCACACTCGGAGGATTTCTTGTAGTCTCCGGCTATGGTGATGATGCCCTTAGAACTTGGTATCTTCATCTTGAGGTAGGCATAGTGGGGTACAGCCATGAATTTGGCCAGAGCAGGTCGGCCAAGCAACGCGTGGTAAGGGCTCTCCAGATCCACTACCTCAAACCACACTGCCTCTCGGCAGAAATGATCCTTGTTCCCGAAGAGGACGTCTATCCTGACCTTGCCGGTTGAGGAGTAGGACAGGCCGGGTACGATCCCATGGAACACAGTCCGACTAGGCATGAGCTGCTTCGTCTTGATGCCCAGCTTCTCCATGGTGTCACGGTACAGTATGTTGATGCTGCTCCCGCCATCTATCAGCACGCGGGAGAAATGGGCAGCTCGCCTTTCTGTTGCGAGGGTGGCGTCCAAAACCAATGCGTAAGAGCCAGGAGACGGCATCACCTTTGGGTGATCAGTCTGGCTCTAGCTGATAGGCCTCTTTGACCAGTGCATGAACTCGGGGTTGTTGGAGGCGACTGCATTGACTTCTTGGTGCTGTCGGCACCGGCTACGCCGATCTTCTGGTTGGCTTGTAAAGACGACGTAGGCGGCATGCTCGTCGGGGAACTCGTCTTGAACAGCCCCGACTGCTGGTCGAGCGGCCGGCTGTGGAGGGGCCGGAGGCGGCTGACCAGCAGGCGGAGGCGGCGCTATCCCCTCGCCCTTGGAGATCCGTGTGAGCCAATGGCATTTCCGGGTCGTGTGGTTCGAAGGCTTCGCGCCGCTGTGGAACTTGCAGGGGGCATCAAGAGCTTGCTCGTAGGAGAAAGCCGGCTGCCAAGCCGGCCTGCTGCCTTTCTGCTTCTTGGGCGTGGGTCGCCCTTCGATTTGTTCATCTTCGACTGTGGCCACCTGCCGACTGGTGGAAGGCGGCATGGGAGCTTTGCGCTTGTGGTCGTTGTGGTACGGGCATCGGCTGGAGTCTCCGGCCGGCGTCTTGGGACTCGGAGCGAGCACCTTCCCAGAGGCATCTACTCAGAGCTCGGTCATCATTGAGGAATCGGCCATGGCGTATTTATCAGCTATGACTAGCAGCTCGTCGAGGGTAGTCGGCTCATCGCAGAGGAGTCGGTGCTTGAGGAGGGTGCCTTCTCGGCACCCAGCGGTGAAGTACTCTATAGCTTGAACCTCGTGCACCCCTTCACAGGAATTGCGGAGCTCGGCCCAACGCGTGAGGTAGTCGCGAGTTGATTCATTGGGCCCTTGTACACACAAGGAGAGCTGTCGGGGCTTGGGAGCCCGCTTGTAGGTGCTGGTGAAGTTGCGGATGAAAGCTTCTGTGAAGTCTAGCCAGCTGTTGATGTTGTAAGGCTTGAGGCTGTTGAGCCAGGTGTGCGTCGTGCCCTGGAGCATGAGGGGGACATACTTCACAGCAACACGCCTGTTGCCGTTCACGATGCTAACTGCAGTGGAGTAGTCGATCAACCAATCTTCCGGCTTCACGGAGCCATTGTACTTGGGCGTGTCTCTTGGGAGCGAGAACCCTTTGGGGAAGGGCTCGTCGCGGATGCGAGGGCCGAAGCAAGGCGGGCCGACATCATCTTCTTCTTCCAGAGCCAAGGATCGCGCTAGGCGGTCGATCCGGTGGCGGGCGTCATTCTCGCCGACTCCTTCGCGGCGGTCCAGTCGGCCGCTGAGAGTCAGATGCGTGACAGGCGGCGGGGTAGGATATCTCTCCCCACGAGGTGGAGGAGGAGGAGGATCGCCTCGCCACTCCATAGCTCGAGGGCGGCCTTCTGCGTCACGCTCGATGGAGATTCGAGTTCGGCTGTGGCTGGTAGCCGGCTCCTTTTCTTTCCTTGCGTGGGTGTTTCCCGCAGTCGGCGTTCGGGACGTCGCACCATGCTCTCGGCGCGGGGGAGGATTTTTGGTGCGGACACCGGCTTCATGCCGCTCTGTGGCCGCGTCGATAAGCTGTTGGATGCGTCTGGTCATGTAGGGGAGCTCGTCGGGCCCCGGTCCATTCAGCTCGTCTGCGGCCGCCTGGGCGGCGCGTAGGTTCTCGAGTGGCGTGGCATAGACTGGGCGGTCTGCTCCCAGCACGTCGGCGATAGCCGCACCGCGTTTCTTGATGATGTCGGCGCGGCTCGGCCCATCGGGAGGCGGCGTGCCGAAGGCGGCGCGGTCGACTTCGCGCTGGTGAGCCTCGGTGAGGCGTCTCATGGTAGCTAGCTTCTGGCCCTCCGCAACGAGGGCGAGGTGGCGCGCCTCCAGTGCCTCAGCGTCGGCGTCGGCCAGGTTGGGGGCGGACAAGTCGTGCAGCGCCGTCTGCAGGGCATCGTGTGCGTTTTCGCCAGAGGCAGCGCCGTGACTGATGACCAGTACCTCGGTGATGGCGCTTCCACTGCTGTCGGCTCGAGGAAGAGGGTCGTTGATGATTACCACGTTGGAGGGGAAGGCGTCAAGCGATGCCGTGTCAGAGTCGACAAGCATCGGGTCGGTGGAGCCAACCGACTCCAAGTCCGCGGCAAGCTCGCCGGAGACGTGGAGTTGGTCGAGGAGGCTGACGAGGTGGCTCTCGGGGCAGCCTGTGCCCGCGTCGGATGCGGGCTCGTCGGAGATGCGAGCCTCGCCAAGAAGATCGGCGAGGCAGCTCGCCGCGCAGGCGTCGAAGACGCCTTGCAGCGCGTCGGGGCAAGCGCCATCGGGCGAGCCGGGCTGGCTACGTGCGCTAGGAAGGAAGAGGGTTCCCGTCCAAAACAGGTCTCCGGACGACGGTGCACCTGGCCCCACGGTGGGCGCCAAATGTCGGGTGGTTGGTGCGACATATGCCAACGGGCGGCTTATCATTGTGGGAGCCAATAAAACATCGCCGGTGCCTGGAAATGGGATAAGGCGAAGACATGCACGCCGGCGGATCTTACCCAGCTTCAGGGCTCTCCGTAGAGATAACACCCCTACTGCTGCTCTGCGGTGTCTCCGCATGGTCACTAGATCAACAAACAACTACAAGAGGCTCCTTGAGCTGTTCGGTGAAAGGATGAAGAAGGGCAAGGCTAGCCCGTTCTTCCTCTCAGTGCGGTGTCTAAAACTACTCGAAAGAGCCTCCTCTGCATGGGTGCCCTGGGGGGGTTTATATAGGCCTACCCCCAGGGGTACAATGGTAATTCGGCTGGGCGTGGGCCCCAGCCGTCTATGTCTACGCCGGCCGGCTTCTCCGCCGACCGATGGGCCCGCCGACTGGTGGACCCCGCCGGCTGCCGGCCTTCTGGTCGACAGGCCAGTCCCACCGCTCGAGTGTCTTGTCGGAGGCTGGTTACTGTTGCCTCGCCTCTGGTGACGAGGGCTTCGTCGTGGTAAGCATGGCTACAGTGCCGCCGTCGGGCGGCTTATTGCTGTAGCCTCACCTCGTCTTATCTCCTTAATGGGGCGCCCCCTTCGAGGTGTGAACTAGCCGGCTTTGGGAGTCGGCTACATGCCAGGCCGACTGGGGGAGGCCTGGCCGCCTTTAGGCGTCTCCCTGGCTGAGAGGGCCCGCCACCCACGGGTCGTACTGACACCTCGCCGTGGGTGACGTCATGGTCACCATGGCAACAGTGCCGCGCTGGACAGGTGATGGTTGCCCCGTACGGCGCACTGTGGCCATGCGCGTCCCGGGATTCGGGGTGGCAGGTTTCCCTGTAGCCACGCCCCGTCTCATCGCCGTTATGTGGGTGCAGACTCTGAGGGCACGATCTTGGCCGCCTGCTGGGGGGAGCCGGCTTCTTGGAGTCGGCCTTCTTGCGGCCGGCTTCTTGGAGCCGGCCCTCTCGTGCTTTCCTTCTCGAGGATTTCAGGGCTGGGCCGCCTTTGTGCAGCCGGCCAGAGAAGTAGCCAGCCGGGGGAAGGCGGCCCCATGTCTTGGATGTTTGAAGGCTTGATCGGCCTATAATTTTTCTGAAGAGCCAGGGGGAGCCGGCTAGGCTACCCGTGGTCATTTACTCCGACAAATTTGTATCATTTTTTACGATTTTCATACACCATCATTTGCGATTAATGCATCGCACACATTTTCGTTGAAGGGTCTCTGATTGTACTATCGCATTTGGACCATCCTACAGTAGTGAAAGTTGTCTCACAAATCTGAGCTATCACTTCACTAACCCTAGCTAGAGGGAGGAGGTGGTCTATATATAGTCTAGGTGAAGTGGGGGAGAGAAGGGTCACATGGCCTCTTTCTTGTGGTTGCGTTGCAGGAGCCGGATGTTCGGGGTCATGCCGAATGTCCAATCCGACTTGGGGCAATGGATGTCCGGCCAGGTGGTGACCTGAGTCAGCCTCTTCTTTGGACTCCTTTGCCCGGATAATCCTGAGAGGCGCCCGATGTTTGGGGGTTGTCCGTATGTCCGGCCACTGAAGCTCTTATGTTCCTCTTCTACACAAGCGCCGGATGTCCGGCCCTGATCCGAATGTCCGGCCATTGTAACTTCAGCATCTCGTCTTCTTTCGTCGTCGCTTCCATGCTTCCTTCGCGGACGGTGTAGTTGTTTCTCGGTGCTTGCACTCCTCCTCGTCATCAATGATTCTTCGGTAACACCTCATGCACATGAGAGGAGTGTCACGTAGTATACCATCCTCGAAGGGGTCAAGTGAACACGGGTAAAGAAGATGATTCACTATGTATGTGAAGTAGATGATGAACGTGTCACTTGCCGAACAGACTCTTGACATCGTGATGTTCATAGGATGCTCCGCGTCATGGTACCTCAGGCGGGCGGGGGAGCAGACAAAATTTATCCTAGGAAGTGCCTCCGATCGAGTATATTTGAGAGAGTTGGGCTGCCTTTTTGGGATAACTCCTTAATATTTGCTCCTCTAAACGTATAAGGGTTCGGCTAGATGCGGTTAGTTGATTATCTTGCTCCATCAAAACATTTTAAGGGGTGGGCTAGAGATGCCCTAAGACATTCAATTTGCAGATTTAGTGGGCCGAAGCACACCTTAGAATTAGGTGATCCACTGGTTTTGGGGTTTTTTTGCGAAAATGATTAAGATCTATTATTAAAGTTCACCGGAATACAAAACATCTCAAACACAATAAAAATTACATCGAGATTCCGAGACCACCGAACGGCCACTACCTTCAGAAGAACGAGCCGTTGCAGTGTCGATGTCGTCGCCCCCCTATTGATGACGGTTTGACCTTGTCGATAATAGCCAGGAAGTATTCATGGACGTGCTCCTAAGAACCATCGACATGGAGCCGCAATCGCCGTCATTGAGTCCTTGAATAAATCTGAAGCATCTAACACCAAATCTCGTCACACGATGAGAAACACTAACCTCACGGCCCCAAGGAGATGTCGGGGATATACACTGGAGCTTCGTCGACTATGTCCGGATGGACAAACTCGGATCGAAGCCCAAAAGACAAACTCGAAAAAGAAGTGTCACCATCTACTCGCGGAAAGATAAAGTCTAATGACAAGCATTGGTAATTCTCTCACCGGGCCAGCCACTAGAATCAGTCAATGAAAAAGCAAGCGCAAGTGTAGAGGGGAATTGCGCAAGTGCAGAGAGGAATTTTGCAAGCTAGGAGGAATAGAAAATCCTAACTAAGAGCGTCGCACCTGCGATGACTAAAACCCTAACCTAAATTACTAACCGAATCGAATGCACCAGGATTCCCCTTCCCGTTACCGGCCGCCGGAGCGGCAGGCAAAGGAAAGGCGAATCAACGGGCTCGCCGACAAAGCATGGACGGGAGGTTTTGCCCTAGCCGCCAAAGGGATAGGGATGGGAAACAAAAACCCCAACGATGAGCATACACATTAGGGCATCCACCGATTCAGTTGCCACGCACAAATCAGAGAAGCAGTGATAAATGTTCGTCCGTTGCCTCTTGACCATGTAGTATACCCTCATATGCAGCTGGTCTCGGCATGCAAGCCAAGAAATACTCCATTTTTTGGGGGAATGACAGTAGCCCAAAAAAAATCCAAAGAATAATTTATTTAAATCTATAAAAATATAGTAACAAATGTTTGCTGAGATGGTACCCACTACTTTAAGGCGTCATGGTGTCCCGAGGACACGCACATGGTCATGCTCGATGATCGTAGATGGAGCGTTCTCCGTTGTCGCTCTCGCAACTCTCTTTTTTTCTAAAATAAAATGTTTTCCTTGAGCCTTGGGGATGTCCTATATCTGGGTTGGATGGGAAACCAAAGCAGGTGCTACGCCACCGAACTTTTAGCGGCGCAGAAGAAATAGGACTAGAGGGAGGGAAGTAGTTTGTTTTATGGAGAAATAAGGCAGTTTAAAATTAGAAATGCCAGAGCATCCCCATCCCCAGGCAATAATTGAGCAAGCAAAGCCTTTAATCACTCCCTGTAAACGTGTATCTATATATTAGGAGCCTGCAGCAATTAACCCAAGGAAAGGGTACTGCTAATATAGAGGAGGTGGACAGGCCAGCCCCCCTCTGGCCTTGTTCTCTCCCCCACATGCCCTGCCCAAGGTGATCATTCTTCCTTCAACCATCCATCAATCCATGGATGATGCTTTTGAGATTCAGCATGTGAATTGATTACTTCTCTGTTCATCATTCTCCTCCGATTTGGTTGTTTTTCTGCTTGTGAATTGATTCTGTCTCTCCCGGTTTTGCATTTGGTTCTTGATGAGATTGTTGGGTAGATGTTGTTTTTGGAGCCTGGAAAGAACGATGTGCATCCCTCCCATCATTCGATTCGATGACAAAAACAAAAAAGGCAATCTCATCTCATGTGGTTAGCTAGCTTGTATTCTACGTGTGGAGAACATGATTCCATGAATCCATCAAAAGTTGGTGCTGCATTGGCTTCCGATTCTTCCGATTCCTGGCCATTGCTGGTGTCGAGCTCTAATCTTCCCCTTCCTGCTTGATTCGTCAGTGCCAAATCCAAGAATTAGAGCTGCTCCATTGACGGGGGAGAGATCGACAGCAATGGGGGAGCTGGTGGTCGCCCGGAGGTACTGGTGCCACATGTGCGCCGCGGCGGTCAGCCCCGTGGCCGCGGACGCCGGGGTGGAGATCAAGTGCCCGTATTGCGGCAGCGGCTTCCTCGAGGAGATGGAGACCGCCCGCAGCAGCGTCGCCGCCGGCACCGGCCACGCCCACGCCCACGCCAGCGGCACCTACCCTAGCGCCGACAACGCCATCTCCATCTGGGCCCCCATCATCGACAGCATGGTCGGCGACCCCGTCCGGCGCCGTCGCAGCAACCGCCGTACTGTGGACGCCGTGGCCGCCGCAGAGGACGAGCTGGACAACGTCGACTTCTCGCGACGCCGGCGGCGCGCCACCGCGTTCCTGCGGCTCCTGCAGGCGATCCGGGAGCGCCAGCTGCAGCGCCTCGAGTCCGCGGCCGCCCTCGGCAACGGTGGCGGCCTCGAGGCAGAGCACTACAGCCCATTCGGCCGGAGCATCTTCGCCGCCGCCCCCCTCGGGGAGCACGGCATGGCGCTGGGGGACTACTTTCTTGGGCCCGGGCTGGACGCCCTGATGCAGCAGCTGGCCGAGAGCGATGCGGGGCGGCAGGGCACGCCGCCGGCAAAGAAGGACGCCGTGGAGGCGCTGCCGACCGTGGAGGTGGTGGGCGGGTGCAACGAGGAGGACGCGGCCAGCTGCGCGGTGTGCCTGGAGGACTACGCGTCCGGCGAGCGCGCCCGGGAGCTGCCCTGCAGGCACAGGTTCCACTCCCAGTGCATTGTGCCGTGGCTGGAGATGCACAGCTCCTGCCCGGTCTGCCGGTTCCAGCTGCCGGCCGACGACGACCCAAAGAGCTCATGCGGCAGCGGCAGTGGGAGTAGCAGCACCACCACCACCTACGTCACCTACGTCAGTGCTGAGGTGAATGACAATGTGGATGGTCATGGCAATGAGAGTGGCGATGAGGCAGCGGGCAATGCAGCCGTGGAGCGCCAAGACGGCGATGTGGAGGGTGAAGGAAACGCGAGCCGTCTGCCGGCGTCCATACAGTGGCTCAACAGCCTCTTCTCCCCGCAGGCGACATCACCATCCTCCACTTCCACTTCCACTTCCGGCGGCAGCTCGCGGCACTTTGAGGACTAAATCTGCTCTGCTCTGCTCCGTTTGGATGCCATTGCCATACCTACCACGCACGCAAGGGTCTGCTGCTTGGAGCTTTTCTCTCCGTCTCTTCTTCGTGTGAATCGGTCATTTGGGTGTAATTTAAAAAGAAAAAACAAGGGTTGTACAGTTTAAATTTGATACATTTTGTCAAATATATGACCAATGTTCATCAGTTTTCAAACTCTACACAACGATAATCAACCCTGTGCCAGAATTCAAGAGTGTGTGGGCATAATTGATCTAACGCTTTTATGTTGTCAATCATCCTTCTTCACCATTTTGAGATAAACTAGTAGCAAGTACCAAATGTTAGAAATATAACGCAAACAACAGGCAAACATATGAAGTGAAGCAGCTATCAGGTAGTTCAATCATTGCATATAAGTAAGTTATAGTAGTAGCAAAACAAGCTGCTACCATAATAGTTTTGGTGTTTCCATGGCTAACCCCTCTCATAAAGAGTAAACAGCCACAACTTGATAACACAAAGTTTTAACCAGGTTGCACTGCCGCAATCTTGGCAGCAAAAAACTGTGGGTATGCGTAGCCTCGCAAAAAAAAAAGGAAAATCCCCAGGCAAAATGGTGTTGCATTGTCGCTGCCACTAGCTTACACGGTCAAGAGCTTGATGACGGATGCATTCCCGATGCGGTGAAGGGCCACAATGGACTCACCAGCGTTGCAAAGCCCCATCTCCTTGGCGTTCTTCATGGCAAACCTCAGTGCCTCTTCCGTGGCTTCACTGTCAAACGCCTTGGCAGTGCCAGCACTCAGCATAGGGATCACGCCCCTCACGATCAGGCTTTGCCTGGCAGGCCCTTCGTCGCTGCAGATCCAGTCAAACTCGACCGTCTTGAGCTCAGGAACCACGACAGACAGTATCGGCATGGATGGCCTGTACTTGGCTACAAGCCTTGCAGTTGTTCCTCCCCTGGTCAGTACCAAGATAAGCGTCGCCTTAGCTGAGTTCGCTGTGCGGACAGCTGATGAGGCAAGGCTCTCCAATGGGCTCATGGGAATTGGGGCTGATGACATGATTGATTTAAAAACAGCAGAATAGTCCACACATGACTCGGCCTGCAAGCAGATCTTGGCCATAGTTTGCACTGCCAGTTCTGGATAAGCTCCAGCAGCTGTCTCACCACTGAGCATGACACAGTCAGTGCCATCAAGAACTGCATTGGCAACATCTGTTGCTTCCGCTCGAGTAGGGCGAGGAGACTTGATCATAGACTCCAACATCTGGGTTGCGGTCACAACTGGCTTGCCCTGAATGTTGCACTTGAAAATCATCACCTTCTGTGCATAAAAGATCTTCTCTACAGGAATTTCCATGCCCAAATCACCTCTTGCCACCATAAAAGCATCAGACTGTGCCAGGATATCGTCAAAGTTAGCTACTCCTTCCTGGTTCTCAACCTGCACATTCAAATTAATTGTAATGAACTGCTAGGTGAAAGTGCAGAAGTGCATACTCAAATGAGACAATGGCATACCTTTGACATCAGCATTATTGACTTGGCATGCTCCCCAAGTACCTTCCTGACCTCCACAAGATCTGAACCTTTGCGGACAAACGACAAAGCAATCATGTCAATCTTGTTCGGGACACCCCATTGAAGGATATCCTCCTTGTCCTTTTCAGTGAGTGTTGGGAGATCAACAACGACCCCTGGAAGATTGACATTCTTCCTCTCACCAAGCATAGCAGTGTTCTCACAACAGCAGCGAACAAGACCTTGCTCTTTGTCACAATGAAGCACAGTAAGAGTGATGGTACCATCAGCGCATAATATGACACTGCCTGGCTTCAGATCAACTGCTAGCTTCTTATAGCTCATCGATATCATCTTGTCGTCCCCCTTTATGCTATAATCTGTGGAGATCACAATTTCTTGGCCCTTTCTCAACTGGATAGGCTTCCCATCTTTCAAAAATCCAGTACGGATCTCTGGACCCTGGAAATGTAGAAAACAAATAATATCTAATCAATAAGCTTTCATCAAGCAAACAAGTGTACACAAAATGAGGTTAGTGGTTCTCCATTTGACACGTAAGATGTAAATAGCATTTCATAACTGACACACGTCCATACACCACAAACAAGATAACTTGTGTTTAATTTCTGTGACTATCAAGCTGATCAAGGAGACAGAAATTTGACATCCAATGTTTGGTCTGTCATAGTTTTAGACATACTGCAACTTTCTTCATCCAAACAAGGATTCAAAATGTTGCTATCATGATGGTAACATTTTTTTTCCAAATATATTACCCACCTTGATAAAAAGGGTAATGTGAACCAAGTGTGTGCCACGACAAACGGTTGAGGTTTAGGTTGCTGGAATTCCATTACAATATGCTTTTCTTAGATAAAGAAACATATATACCAGAAAGCCGCTAGCAATGTGAAATTATTGAGAATATGGTCAACTAACCCCGGTAAGGTTTGTTTCAGATTATGTGTGTGCCAGTTAAATTTAATCATTTGTGATCCAAATATGCATTCGCATTTGATCCTAACTGAAGGTTTAGTAAACTGTCTCTGCAGACAACTTCTCCAATTGGGTATTTAAAATAAAATTAAAATGCAAAATTACTTGCTCCTTGGATGTGGTAGTTACATAGATACTATCTGGACATCTTTGTGTGGGTGATCCGCAAGAGAAGAAAATCTAGACTGTAATCACACAAGCCATAAACTTTGTTGCAGCATAATAATTGTCAGCAGATCAGAAACTTGGTCAATATAACCAAAAAAATACTGCTCTAAAAGCATGGGCCATTACTAAAGCATTACAAGGACAAAACAAACAAAGAGGATTAGAAGGAACTATATAATACAGTTTGGCTTCTTTTAACTGAGCTATAGGTTAAAGTTCACAAAATGATACTATTAACATTTTGGCGATTCAAACATATTAAGTTGGTAGCACAATGTGAGAAGCATACAATTATCCATTGGCAGTGTTACAAAAAAGAACAGAACAAAACATAACACATTAATATAGTCAGAAACTCTCGCTGTACAACAAGGACCACAAGCCGACAAACTCGACAACAGCAAGCTAGCCAATCAAAATCCAGCTAGGCTAGTATTGCTCCATTGATCAACTCAGTTGCAAAATCCACGTGCAAATCAAGCTATATGTCAATGCAGACATTTAATGGCTAGATCTTCTGATACCAGAAATTATCTTCTGCCATCTGTCGCTTTAATTGCTGGCAAATTTACCATACTAGTAAAACACTACTGACCCCGCAAAAAAAAGACATACACAAGCAGCAAAAAAGAAAGCAGAGCACAAAAAATGTTCAAGGGAGCAAACAAATAAATCAGAGATCACATCCAATAATAACATAAAAAAACACAGTAATAACCATTGAAAGTTGCTAAGGACCTGAAGTTAACTTGGTGATGTCTTAATATTTGTTTCAGATCATAGGTTCTGACAGTATGGTTTAGTCATTCATCATCCAAATATGCTCATATTTGCTCCTAACAAGAACACCCTCCGTACCGAATTACTCGTCGCAGAAATGGATGTATCATATTCTATCTCATGTATAGAGTATCTAGACGTATTTTTAGTTCTAGATACATCCATATATCCTGGAGGGAGTACTAGTTTACTGTGCTACTTCTGCAGACAACTCCTGCAACAGGACATTCTACAAAATAAAATGCACATCAGTTAAGCGACCATGCAAAATTACTTACCCCTCGGATGTGATAGTTAGATACTATTTGGACATCTTTGTGCGGGTGACATAGAAGAAAGAAAATGAATCTAAGAATTATAATCACGTCATTCATATAATTTGTTGCAGCAACACAATAATTGTCAGTAGATTCACAAAAAGCATGAGCTGTAACTTGAAAAAAAATATACTGTTTCAGAAGCGTGAGCCGTTACTAAACCATTACAAAGTCCAAACAAATACGTGAGGAGAAAAAAGGGGCTATATATATTACACTTTGGCTTCTTGTGCTAACTTAGCTAAAGGTTAAAGTAGTCGAAATTATACTGTATGAGCATTTCGGCAGTTCGTCCATATTTCAGTTGGTTGGCTGGGGTGAGAATAATACACATTCTCCATTGGCAGTCACAAAGCATTCCACAACAAACAAAACAAATTAACGCACCAGGAACTCTGGTTGCAGCATGAGGACCGCAGCCGACAAGGAAATGAAATCCACAACTGCAATCTAGCGAATCGAAATTCAGGGATACAGGATACTGGTACAGAGTATTACTACTACACTGGCCCATTCGATACTACTAGCAAAGTTCGCATGCAAAAATACCGTGTGCAATCTGTGGCTTTAATTGATTGCTAGATCTTGGGATATCAAAAACATCGTGCGCAATCTGTCGCTTTAATTGCCTGCAAATTTACCATGCAGAAGCAGCAGTCGAAAAAAAAAACAAGGGAGATCGCATCGACAAACAAGATCAAGAACCAAAGACGAGTAATAACCCCTGAAAATGGCTAAAAATAGCCAAATCGCTGGCTTACAAGCCCACCCAAGGAGAGAGAAAGAGAAAACCCCACGTCCCCACCACGACAAGGCCAGCAGCCTGGCTATTACAAGTCCATCTACAAATTAATTTTAATCGGAAAAACAAATCAACGATGAAAAGATGCCCAGGAGCAGCCGAAAACCTAGACCAAGCATGAGCAGGCAAGAAAATTAAACGAGCAAAAAAATAGGCGGGCACAGATCGGATCGGCGAGGCGCGGAGCGGAGCGGAGCAAAAGAAGGGGAGCAGGAGGGAGGGACCTTGGTGTCGAGCATGACGGCGCAGAGGATCCCGGTGCGCTCCATGGCGGCGTGCAAGTTGTCGAGCGTCTCCTGGTGGTAGTCGTGGGAGCCGTGGGAGAAGTTGAAGCGGGCGACGCACATGCCGGCGCGCAGCAGCTTTTCGATCATGTCGACGGAGCGCGAGGCCGGGCCGAGCGTGCAGACGATCTTGGTCTTGGGCCGGCGGCGCATCACGGCGAGGCCGTACTCCCCCGCCTGCGGCTGCGACAGCTCCCCGTTGGACACCATGGCTTGTCGGTCGCCGGATCTGTCTGCGGCCGGGGAGGGGAGGGGAGGGGGTCGGCGGGGGTGGGGATTCTTTGGGCGAGGTGGTGGCGTGCTTCTTGCTCTCCAAGAATGGGACGGCTCGGTTAAATAAACGGAACAGTCGGCGGATTGATTGAGGGGAATGGAATGGAAAGGAGGGAAAGTGTTTGCTTTGCTGTGCTCTTCTTCTTGCTCTCCAAGACCAAGGACGGAAGGGCGCGGGGTGAATAATAATGCGGCGGCGGTCTCGTTGACAGCTCTCTCTCCCTCTCTCTCCGGTCAAAAACCACTGCCGGCCAGGGCCCATGGGTTGTTTTGTGCTGCTGAACCATTCGAGCATATTTTTCTTTTTGAAGTTCAAAAAAAAAAAGCTTCAACCGAAACAGGTGAACGGACGAACGAGAAGGGGCAAAGCGAAACAGCACCTCTGTCGGTTCATAACCGCCACGTAGCTACAAACATGCGCATAAACAAGAGACGCCAGGTCAGGGGCTCCACCGCAACGGCGCTTGCCTTGCGACGTTCCCCAAAAGTCAAACGCAAGATGGAATCAACTAAATTTTAAGCTTAAGCCAATCCTTTGTTCTTAGCATTTTAAGGGTTTCACTTTCACATCCATACTATGCCAATCATTGAGCTTTTCTGAAATAATCATCTTGGAATAGCATTAGCTCAATGAGCTATATGTTATTATGAATTACCAAAACCACCTAGGGATAGTTGCACTTTCAATCTCCCCCTTTTTGGTAATTGATGACAACATATAGATCAAAGCTTTGACAAATGATAATAAGCATGAAATATATCGTCGCTTTGAGAAGTATGTGACAAGTAAGAGCTCCCTCTAAATTTGTGCATATTTAAAATTTACTTTGGACTGCAAATGCACAAGGAGTTAGAGTCATGGGTTACTCTTCCATGTCACATACATCTTGATGGAGCGCTTAAAATGATAAGAATGAAATACATGCACTCATCATTAAGAATAGTGAATGATCACATAAGATAGATAAGATAATAGCATTAAGTGTAGCTTATGATCAAACACATGATCATCAATGTCTCACAAGCAATGACATAGTATCCAAGCACTCAAAAGCAAACAAAGTTCGAAAAACCACCAAATAAAGCAAGAGAGAAAAAAACAACACTCTCTTTCTCGAAGCCTATGATCTATACATTTTTCTCCCCCTTTGGCAACAAGTTACCAAAAAGTTCCTAGAAAATGCATAGTGCTAGATCGACACTCAGGCTTGATCTTCTGGTGGTGGTGGAGTCCGGATCACTCCAAGGACGAAGGCTTCTGTAGACGCTGAAGTAGACGCTGGAGTTGGAGCTGAAGTAGATGCTGAAGCTGGTTGGGCTGGTGCTACGGCTGGAGCTGAGGCAGTTGCTCTTGTGTCAGGAACTGGCACTGCAGACGACCTCGGACCTCGTGGCACTCTGGCAAAGGCATCAGTGGTTGTCTTCTCTTTCCTCTCCTGCATATATCCTGGAGCTGCTCCATTGCAGTCTGAATCTCTGTCACCTTGACATCCAAGTCATAAAACTTTTGTTCCATGATTCTCTCTAGGCTTGCCTGGTTTTGAGTTAGGATGGCTAGTCCTTTCTCAATCCGCAGGGTGGATGCAATCAGGTAACCAAGCTGCTCTTGTTTGGTTTTCAAGAAATATTTAGATGCCTCCTCTTGAGTTGGCATCTTGGCAGCTTTCTCCTTTCTTGCCTTCTCCTTCTTTGCTTGTGCTTGTGCAGACGATGGTTCATTTTCAGTCATCACAACTTGATTGTCCTCAAAATCTGGACGGATGGGCAAGTGTTCCTTGTCCAACAAGTATATGCCCGTGCCCATCTTGGAGTTAATGAGCTCCTGAATTTGTGGGGCATACCCACAGCTCCTCTTCTGGTCTGCTGCAGTCCTCTTGATAGTCTCTACTATGAGGCTCATGACTTTGAATTTCTGAGATACATCAAATACATGAAGCAAATTGATTGCATGGCCTTTGATCATCTTGTGATCTCCAGACTTAGGCAAGAGAGTGTGCCTCAATATCTAATTTATAGTTGGCAGCCCTGACAGAAGATAATACACAGACCCAAATTTGAAAGTATCAAGAGCTTCATTGGGAATCTCCTTGTACATGTTGGACATTGAATTGTGGTCCATCTTCTTCTTGGCATAAATGTCCAAGTCATCTGATTGCTCCTCTGGGGCATTAATCAGCTGAGCCCATTCAGCAACTGTGGATTGGTACCTCGTACCTTCAGACATCCATGTAATCCTCTCATCTGAGTAGAAGTGTGCTGTGGAGTAGAATTGCATGATAAGCTCCTCGTTCCACTTTGTGAGCTTCTGCCCAACAAAGTCTGCAACTCCACAAGCACTAAAGCTGTCATACACTTCAGGGTAGTGTTCCTCATTTTCCTTCATGTAGGTCCAGTCGACCCATCTCATGTCACAAACAATGGGCTTCTTGTCCAACAAAACTGTCTCATAAAAGTCCTGCTGTTCCTTAGTGTGGAACCTGTAGTCAACAACAGTACTCCTCCTTGAAGCATACGGATCTGCTTCTCTCCACTTCCTCAGCCCTGAGTCTCTCCTGAGTTTCATGTCCTCAGCCACAGGATGAGCATCATTGTGGTCTGGGATCTTGGGCTTGAGCTTTCTGAGAACTTGCTCTTCATCCTCTTCGTTAGCAGCTTCAGGCACTGGGGCCTTGTTCTTCTCAGCAGCAGGTATGCTCCTTGTATTTCTCTTTGGTGTTGTCTTGACCTTTGATGCAGCCTTGGGCTTAGATGCAGTAGCCCCTGATTTGATAGCATCACCCATTAGCTTGGGTGCCTTAGGTGCTGGTGCAGCAACCTCTTCTTCCTCTCCCTCTTCCATAATGGAAGCCTTTCCAAGCACTTTGGCTACGGTCTTCTTGACCATTTCCTTCCTCTTCTTGCCTTCAGCAGCAACTGGCTCTTTGGGTGCAGGCTTTTCAGTTGAAACTCTGGCCTTTGACATAGGCTGTCTGCCTGCTGGCCTTTTGATCTTTAACCCTGGCTTTGTGCCTTGAGCTGGCTCAACTCTCTTTGATGTGGCTTCCTCTTCTGCCACATAATCTTCATCCTCAGAATCTGAAGTTCTCTTCTTCCTCTGTCTGGTGGCAGCTTTTGGCAGATTGCTTGGGGTACTCCTGCTGCCATCATCTGAAGAACTTGAGGGACTAGTGCCCTCACTCATCTGCACTTGCTGCTCTGACAAGTTCTGGCTGTCACTCTGATCAGACATGTTGCAAACTCTGACTGCTGACCCTGTGAATAGTTTATAGATGAGGTAGAATAGATGAGCATCACAAAATGCAGAGATTTTTGCAAAAGAATGATCCAAAAACTTAGTTTTAGTTTCCCACTGAAATCATCTCGGATCTACCGATTTTTAAACTCGGTGATACCGAAGCAGTTTTAGAACCTAAACTAGTGAACTCGGTCGGACCGAGTCACAGTTCGGTGGCACCGGGACTGCTAGGGTTTCACAGAGTTCCAAAATCGGTCACACTGATAAGTAATTCTCGGTCAGACCGAGTCTCACCTGTGCAATGGCATAAGCCAAATCGGTGGGACCGAGTTTTTCAACTCGGTGGGTCCGAGATGGTTTCGGCGGAAACCTAAACCTAGAATTTTCGAATCAAACCTAATCTACGAGTTCATTGACTGGATAGAAGTTTATCAAACGTGGCTAGAATCAATATGATCACAATGTGCTAGGAATCAGATTGGAGAATAGCACAAAGATCGAGTCCATACCCTAGTTCAGCGGAGACTCGCTACGGCGGCAGCGGTGGGGTAAAATTCCCGTTGACGGCGACGGAGACCAGTGACTGGAGGCGGATGGCGGCGAGGAGACGATCCGGAGACCACGTTGGCAGAGCAGGCTATCGCGCGGGCGAAGGGGTTCGGAGAAATTTCCAAATTTTTGCCCGTGACTATATATAGCCCGACCCTGTCGGTGTGACCGAGTGGAACAACTCGGTGGCACCGAGATTCATAACTGCAAGCAGTTACTGAAACTCGGTGTGACCGAAATGTTCAAATCGGTTGCACCAAGATCGAAAACCTAGATCAACTTAGTGATCTCGGTAGGACCGAAAGTGGGGTATCGGTCAGACCGAGAATCATAAAGAGGTTTTGGAAGTTTAAGTCTATGACGAATCGGGGACTCCGAGCGCTCCTCACACAGAGTGGTTCGAATCTGACTTGATCAAATTTTGTGATGTAGCATGAATAGAGTTTGAGACGAGAAAAGCATAGATAGCTAGAGGAGGTTCTTAGGCATTCTTGTCCATCCACTTGGCAAAAAAAAAGAAACCAACCAATCAAAACAACAAGTGGATGTCCTCGAATGAGTAAAATATGCAACCAGCATGCTCACACAATAAGATGGCAAATGAAATATGTGACAAGGCATGCACAACCAATTTTAGCATCTATCAAGCAATTTGCGATGACAAGGTCATCTATATATGAGCATATTGACTTAGGAGTCAAGTGAGAACACTTGATCATAGGTCATACTCATCGTTTAAGCTCAAGTGGGGTTACCACTTTTACATAAAGCATTGTTGTGTTCACATCTTTAGAGTTGCTTTAGCTCAAGTCTTAGAGTAAAGCTCCCCTAGATGTGATATCCCCCCTAAGAGGGATGAACTAACCTCGGGTTTTGTCGATCATGACTTCATGTAGATGTCGAAGATGTGGATGCTCAATGTTGATGTAGATCACTTGGAGCTATCCATTTGAGTGAATTGCACTTTCAATACCTACATGGGTTAGTCCCACAAGGAACAAACAAGGATATCCATAGACATAGAGTGATGCACACACAAGATGATGTCCATGAAAACTTTTAGATTACCTTGTACCTTGTCTTACCAACAAGAGGGTTTGTGACTCCTTGAACTAGTGCAAGATGTGGAAGTTGATTGCACTTGTTCTTGCCAAAATGATAAGAGTGAAGTATGTTGGCGGAGTCACCCTCAAGAACTCTCTAGTTCTTCTTCTTTTGGATCCACACCATCTTGATGGGAATCCTTGGAGTAGTAGTCGTACTTGATGAAGTGGAACTTGAAGTAGTCTTGGGAATCCACTTGACTAAGGTCTTAGGAGCTTCTTCAAATGCATCAATTTCTTCTTGAAGCTTGTCCTTGCCTTTTTGCTTGTAGTCTTGTGGTGGAAGATCATCTTGAGCTTGTGTCCCCTTGAAAGAAGTATCATACTTCTCTTGTTGAGGAACAAACTATGTCTTGGGGTATTGATCTTCTTCCCACTCAACTCCATTGGCATTGAACTTTCGTTCAAAACCAACACCTTGATTCTTCCGGTGCATTCCTTGCTTGCGCACAATTTCCTCGAATTGCTTACTCCCGGCAAGGCTTTTGTACACTCCTTTCTCTATAATTCCCTTCAATAAGCTATTTTCTTGCTCAAGTGTAACTTGGCTAAGAGAATCATTAGTGGAATCAAGAGAACTACTAGAAGCAACAATATTGGATTTAGTATGATCATTGTTACTGCTAGAGGAAGAATCTTTCTTGTTCTTGTTACTAGACTTGACTTGAGGCATGTAAGTGGATAAGAGTAAACGCTTGGCAATGTGAGAATAACTTTTCTTGCGGAGATCATCATTGATTGCTTTTAAGAACTCATGCTCTTGCTCAAGATTGAGCTTTTCAAAGCGTAATTTCTCATGAGCTCTTAAAAGTTCTCGATGATCTTCGAAGATAGTTTCATGAGCTAACTTAAGAGTGTTTAGTTCTTTAGTTAGAGCCTCAATCTTCTCCTTATCATTGTCATTCGTTTTATCTTGATTAGCATGATTAATTGACGTTTCATCATAGTATTCATCACTAGAGTTGTCAATAAGCAAATCATCACCTAACAAGTCATCTTCATCACTATTGAAATCAACATACTCGGGGTGTGTTACCTTAGGACCTTTGGCCATGAAGCATCTTCCAATTCCTTCATTTGGTGAGTCAAATATGTCGTAGGAGTTGGTTGACACAAGTGCTAGACCGGCAACACCTTCATCTTGAGTATCTTCGGAGTCGGAGTGATAACTTCTCTCGGAGTGGCTGTCGGAGTCGGAGCCGGATACCCATTCACCAACATGAGCTTGATGTCTTTGTTTTGTGTAGCTCCTTGATGATTTTTCCTTCCTTTCCGAATCCTTGCTTCTCCGTGAGTATCTTCGTTCATAATGATCATCTCTACTCCTTCTCTCTCTTGGTGGTGATTATTTGCTTCTTCCTTTTGGAGAATCTTCTCTTCTCTTGTAGGGAGCCGTACACTCATTGGAATAGTGTCCGAGTCTTCCACAACTGTAGCAGTTTCGCTCTCGACTAGAAGATCTTTTGTCATTGTAGGACCTTGACTTGAAGTTTCTATCTTTGCTTCTACTCTTGTAGAACTTGTTGAAGTTCTTCACCATTAAGCTCAATTCTTCATTGAAGTCTTGTTTCTCACTTGATGATGTAGGGGCTTCACATGAGGCTTTGTAGGCACCACTTGATTTGTTGTGAAGTTCCTCTTTATCCTTAAGTGACATCTCATGAGCAACAATTCTTCCAATCACCTCCGTTGGCTTGAGATCTTTGTAATTGGGCATCATTTGGATCAATGTGCACACGGTATCATATTTTCCATCCAAGGCTCTTAGAATCTTCTTGATGATGAATCTATCGGTCATCTCTTCACTTCCTAAGCCGGCAATCTCATTTGTGATGAGAGCAAGCCTAGAGTACATTTCAGCGACACCTTCACCATCCTTCATTTTGAACTTGTCAAGTTGACTTTGAAGCACATCCAACTTGGATTCCTTGACGGAGTCGGTACCTTCGTGCATATCAATAAAAGTGTTCCAAATTTCCTTTGCATTCTCAAGACGGCTGATTTTGTTGAATTCTTCGGGGCACAATCCGTTGAAGAGAATATCACAAGCTTGAGCATTGTATTGCAACATCTTCAACTCATCCGCGGTAGCTTCACGGTTTGGTTCTTTCCCATCAAAGAAGTCACCTTGCAAACCAACACACACAATAGCCCAAACGGCGGGGTTATGTCCAAGAATATGCATTTTCATTTTATGCTTCCAACTAGCAAAATTAGTACCATAAAAGTAAGGACCTCTACGGTGATAATTTCCCTCGCTAGACGCCATACTCTCCTAGGTTGTGAAACCAAGGCTATGGCCACCAAAAGCTATGGAGATCAAAGCAAATGGAGACCAAAGCTCTGATACCACTTGTAGGATCGAAAGTATGTCTAGAGGGGGTGATTAGACTACTTGACCAAATAAAAGCTTAATCTTTTCCCAATTTTAGTTCTTGGCAGATTTTAGCTATTGTAGGACAAGTCAAGCAATCATCATATAATTCAAGCAAGCATGCAAAGAGTATATTGGCAGCGGAAAGTAAAGCATGCAACTTGCAAGAATGTAAAGGGAAGGGTTTGGAGTATTCAAACGCAATTGGAGACACGGATGTTTTTCCCGTGGTTCGGATAGGTGGTGCTATCCTACATCCACGTTGATGGAGACTTCAACCCACAAAGGGTAACGGTTGCGAGAGTCCACGGAGGGCTCCACCCACAAAGGGTAACGGTTGCACGAGTCCACAAATGGCTCCACCCACGAAGGGTCCACGAAGAAGCAACCACCCACAAAGGGTCCACGAAGAAGCAACCTTGTCTATCCCACCATGGCCATCGCCCACACAGGACTTGCCTCACTAGCGGTAGATCTTCACGAAGTAGGCGATCTCCTTGCCCTTACAAACTCCTTGGTTCAACTCCATAATCTTGTCAGAGGCTCCCAAGTGACACCTAGCCAATCTAGGAGACACCACTCTCCAAGAAGTAACAAATGGTGTGTAGATAATGAACTCTTTGCTCTTGTGCTTCAAATGATAGTCTCCCCAACACTCAACTCTCTCTCATAGGATTTGGATTTGGTGGAAAGAAGATTTGAGTGGAAAGCAACTTGGGAAGGCTAGAGATCAAGATTCATATGGTAGGAATGGAATGTCTTGATCTCAACACATGAGTAGGTGGTTCTCTCTCAGAACATATGAGTTGGAATTGTGTATGTGTTCTGATGGCTCTCTCCACGAATGAAGAGGAGGTGGAGGGGTATATATAGCCTCCACACAAAATCCAACCGTTACACACAGTTTTCCAATCTCGGTGGGACCGAATCAACAAACTCGGTCGGACCGAAAATGTAAACCTAGTGACCGTTAGAGATTTTCGGTGGGACTGACATGCAACTCGGTAGGACCGATATGGTTAGGGTTTGGGCATAACGTAATCTCGGTGAGACCGATTACACAAACTCGGTGGGACCGAATTTGGTAATTAGCTAACCAGAGAGTTGGTCAGGCAAACTCGGTGGGACCGATTTGCTCTTTCGGTGAGACCGAAAAGTTACAAAAAGGAAACACTGAATTTACATTGCAATCTCGGTGGGACCGATTCGCTCTTTCGGTGAGATCGAAAAGTTACGAAAGGGAAAAAGAGAGTTTGCAATCCCATCTCGGTGAGATCGAGATCCCTATCGGTAGAACCGAATTGCTAGGGTTTGGCAGTGGCTTATGACAAGTGAAACTCGGTGGCGCCGGATAGGAAGAATCGATAGGAACGAGTTTGGCTTAGGGTTTAGGTCATATGTGGATATGGGAAAGTAGTTGAGGGTTTTGGAGCATATCACTAAGCACATGAAGCAAGAGGCTCATTAAGCAACACCTCATCCCTCCTTGATAGTATTGGCTTTTCCTAAAGACTCAATGTGATCTTGGATCACTAAAATGTAAAATGAAGAGTCTTGAGCTTTTGAGCTTGAGCCAATCCTTTATCCTTAGCATTTTGAGGGTTCCACTTTCACATCCATACCATGCCAATCATTGAGCTTTCCTGAAATAATCATCTTGGAATAGCATTAGCTCAATGAGCTATATGTTGTTATGAATTACCAAAACCATCTAGGGATAGTTGCACTTTCAGTTACTCTCCACTATAGAGGTAGTAACATACTCCCTCCTTTTCTGGTTTATAAGCTTATCTCAAAATTTTAGATTTCTCATTTTTATAAGTCTCAATTTGATTGTTTTCCATCATATGTTCAGATTTCAAGATGCATTAAATCGTTGCATGCGAGGATCAAGAGAAAGTTGACCAATGCATGTATTGTATTCATGCATGCATTGCAATTAATGCATTGGAAACATAATTTTGTGAAGAAAATGGGCACGCTGATTGAGTGCTTTTGCAAACTACAAAAGTTATTCCACCACTCATTATCTACCTTGATTGGTGAGATTTTTGAATTGGGCCCTATAAACCGGAAAGGAGGTAGTAGACTAGTAACATAGTCTATATTACTACCCATTGTGGGTAGTCTTAGAAGGTGCTTGGATACGTTTTAGTCCCATGACTAAAAGTAGTGGGACTAAAACATGCTAGCCTCACCCATGCTTGGATCCAAATACTAAAAAGGCTAAAATCAAGTTAATGAGCATCTATTATCCTCCAAACCCTCCAATCCAGAACTCGCATGTGTTAAAGGAGAGGAGTTAAATGAGTAGGGAGAGGACTAATCCACATTTTAGTAGGGGTACCCCTGACAAAAAAAATTAGTATCAAGACTAGTTTTAGCCCCTCTTTAGTCAGGGGTGCTTGGAAATTTTAGCCTCTTAAAGAGACTATTTTTAGTCAGACTAAAATAAGTCCCATGGATCCAAGCACCCTCTTAACAACAACAATTTAAGCACTTATGCATTGGGGACTAGAGATGATAACCTATTTAATGCGCTTAGCACCTCATCTAAGCACCTGTCCATTGGAAGAGGTCTTATGGTTGCCGATTGGCATAATTTATGGAGCTCGCAACCTCCATAGTTTTAAGGCTGTGGAGGTCAAGTATGAAGTTCGCTCCAAAATCTAACCGCCAGCCACAAAGGAATGTTTCTGCTTTTTCCTCCTCACGTGTTTTTGTGTCAAAGAGTGCTGAGAATGCACTACAAAAAAAGACACATCCGTGACATTTTGGGCCGAACGAATTTTTTTCCTGTCATACATATGACACTTCTATGACGATAATTGTGACAAAACCCGGTATCGTCATAGATGTGGTGGGCTCCTACTTCTATGACAAAAAATCATGACAGAAAATGGGCTTTTCGTCCTGGGCGGGCCGGAGACGCAGCTGCATGACATTCTTTGGGCCGTCCATAACGGAAAAAACCGTGGTAGAAGCAAGGGGAGGAAAATTTCGGAGAGTTTCCGGTTACGGTGGGAGGTCGGGGGCCGAGCGATGCGCGTTTCTCTCGTACACGTACGTGCGTGTGTGCGAGGCGTTGGCTCTAACTGAACCCGAGCGAGGCATTGGGTTCTAACTGAACCCGAGCGATTGCACTGCAGGCTACGCGTTACTGAACCCGAGCGATCGATCGATGGCTGTTAACTGAACCCGGTCGAGCGATTCCTTCGCTACTGCTGCTAACTGAAGCCGATCGATGCTGCCTCTGGATGAACAGTTAGCGTTGCGAGGGGGTTTGGATGAACAGTTCCCGGTGGGGGTAGATGAACAGGACCCCGTGGTGTTGCCTCTGGATGAACAGGACCTCGATCGATCTAGCCGGTTGGGGCTGGATGAACGGGACCCCGTGGAGGGCTGGATGAACAGGACCACCCCGTGGAGGGCAGGATGAACAGTAGACGGTGGAGGGCAGGATTAATAGTAGCCCGTGGAGGGGTGGTTGAACAGGAGCCCGTGGAGAGGGCTGGTTGAACAGTAGCCGGTGGAGTAGCGCGCGGTGGAGGCTGGATGAACAGGAGCCCGTGGATGAACAGTCGCAGGTGGAGGCTGGAGGAGGTCGACGATGGATGAACAGTAGCTCGTGGAGGCTGGAGGGGTCGACGGTGGAGATGAACAGTATCCAGTGGAGTCCCGTTTTGCGGTACGCCACACCCCTCCTGATGAACAGGACCCCCGTTCCGACCGTAGTGCTCCAACACAAGTCTGTTTCGTCCGTTTTGCGGTACACCACACCCCTCCCGATCAATAGGACCCCCGTTTCGACCGTAGAAGGTACGTTTCCTCCGTTTTGCGGTACGCCAGACCCCTCTCGATCAACAGGATCCCATTTAGAACGTGGTCGGTCGAACACAAGGCTGTTTCCTCCATTCTGCGATATGCTAGGCCTCGTTTCCATCGCCTGTTCCGTCCAAGCCCTCCCGATGAACACGACGCATTCCGTTGCCTCCCCATGAACACGACGCATTCCGTTGCCTCCCCATGAACACGACGCATTCCGTTGCCTCCCCATGAACACGACGACGACGCTGTTTCTCCGTTCCGACCCAGCCATGTACACGAGCCCTGGCCGTACATCTGCGCGAGTAGGCATACGAGACCCCGCCCGTATGTACACATACGTGGCCGTATTTTCTTTCTTGCACCCTGGCCGTTGTACGTACGTGTACATGCTACGTGCGCGCCTCTACTACGACACGTGTGCGTCTCTACATCGACCAGTATATATGTACGTACACGTTCGCGACCAGAATGACAACGCTATGTACGCTTCGACCCGGTGGGTCCCGACTATCAGGCACTTCCTTGCGTGCGAAGATGTAGCTGGTGGGTCCGAGCAGTTAGGGGGGCAAATCATTTTTTTTTGCCCGGACGCACTTCCTTGCATGCGAAGGTGTAGCTGGTGGGTCCCAGCAGTCAGGGGGAAATGTTTTTTTTTCGCGAAATATGGTGGCCCGTCCGCTGGGTCCCTGTTGTCAGGTGGAGGAATAATTATTTTGCACGTAATAAGGAGGCACTTCCTTACTGCGGCCGTGGACCCAGTTGTCAGCCTCTCCACGTACAGTCCATGTCCGATGGAAGTCGTTCCTTGACCACGTTGACCATGCCGCGCCGAGAGCACCAGGGCGGTGGACGACGACGAGGCCTAGGAAGGGGACGACAGGGAGCCGGGGAAGACGCGACAGTGGAAGCCCGCGCGGAGAGGAGTACGAGGGTTCACTGGTTCGGCTGCGGTGTGAGGCTGCCGTCGCCGCAGGGCCTGGCCAGCGGTGGGAATAGTAGGGGGCGGTGAGGCCTCCGCGGCAGCACAGCCAGCCACGGGAGGCAGGAGCATGCGGCACGACCGACGCTGCTTTGGGCAGCTAGAGCAAGAAGACCAGAGGTTGAAGAAGCACTACGACCGTTGGATGGACATCGTACGGTCACCGGAGCTAGAATCGTTCATATTGACTAAAGTTGACAAAGGCCCCCGTCCCAGTCAACTTAGTAGGCCCACAAGTCAGCCTCCCACCATGGTGGGTTCCAGCAGTTAGGGGGAAACGCTTTTTTCGCGAAATACAGTGGCCCGTCCGGTGGGTCCCAGCTGTCAGGTGGAGGAATCATTATTTTCTGCGTAATGAGGAGGCACTTCCTTGCTGCGGCCGTGAACCCAGCTGTCAGCCTCTCCACGTACGGTCCACGTCCGATGGAAGTCGTTCCTTGACCACGTTAACCACGCCATGCCGAGAGCACCAGGGCAATGGACGACGGCGAGGCCTAGGAAGGGGAAAGCATGGAGGCAGGGAAGACTCGTCAGTTGTTTCCCACGCGGAGGGGAGTACGACTGTACGAGGGTTTACCGGTTCATCTGCCGTCGCCAGAGAATAACAGCAGGTGTGGGTGAGTGGAGGGATGGCTAGGCCAGCGATGGGAGTACGGTCGGGCAGTGAGGCCTGCGCAGCAGCACAGCCGGCCGCGAGGAGGAGGGAGCAGGCAGTCCCGCCGGCGCTTGTTTGAGCGGCTGGAGCAGGAAGAGCAGAGATTGAAGAAGCACGACGGCCGTTGGATGGACATCCAATAGTCAGTGCTTGTGCATCAACCTTTTTTTAGGAAAGCCTCAAATCTGTGGAAAACAGCATACAACCCATCTGCCATTATTTCTAATAATTTACAGCCCATTTGCTAATTCTTAAGGTTTTTTTGGAGCCCATATTCTTTTTGTTAGCATTACAACCCATATTGTGGCAACGGTTAAAAAATTATAAGAAATTTTGCATATTTCGATGCGGTCCGAACTATTTTTAATCCCAAAATTTTGACTCACATTCAAACTGATTTTAAAAATAAATGTATATCAATATAAAGTCCAACAAATTCTCCACGCATAAAAATTAATGTAATTTAAAATCTTGAAATGAAAAAAAAGATATTTGAAACTAATTGCCGGTTTGATGTGTTTTAAAAATGTACAACCCATTTCTCATTACTGATGGGTCATTTTCTCGGCCAGCCGAATGAAAGCTCTCCTCGTCTTGAAAGATTTACAGCCCAACAGGCATAACAAAGCGACTAACTTGGCAAATCACAAAAAAATTGGGATGTGGCCGTGGACCCAGCTGTCAGCCTCTCCACGTACAGTACTCTTTCGATGGAAGTCGTTCCTTGACCACGTTGACCACGCCGCGTGGAGAGCACCACGGCGGTGGACGACGGTGAGGCCTAGGAAGGGGACGACGCGGCAGTGGAAGCCCGCGCGGAGAGGACTACGAGGGTTCACTGGTTCGGCCGCGGTGTGAGGCTGCCGTCGCCGCAGGGCCTGGCCAGCGGTGGGAATAGTAGGGGGCGGTGAGGCCTCTGCGGCAGCACAGCCGGCCACGGGAGGCAGGAGCATGCGGCACGACCGGCGCTGCTTTGGGCTGCTGGAGCAAGAAGACCAGAGGTTGAAGAAGCACTACGGCCGTTGGATGGATATCGTACGGTCACTGGATCTAGAATCGTTCATATTGACTAAGTTGACAAAGCCCTTCGTCCCCGTCAACTTAGTAGGCCCACAAGTCAGCCTCCCAGCAAGGTGGGTCCCAGCTAGCCAGGGGAGTATTCATTTTTTTGTGCGTAATAAGGAGGCACTTCCGGTGGTTCCGAGCTGACAGCGGGGGGGGGGGGGGACGTTTTTTTCACGAAATACGGTGGCCCATCCGATGGGTCCCAGCAGTCAAGGGGGAAAGATTTTTTTCGAAAATACTGGTGGCCCGTCCAGTGGGTCCCCGTTGTCAGGTGGAGGAATAATTATTTTGCACGTAATAAGGAGGCACTTCCTTACTGCGGCCGTGGACCCAGCTGTCAGCCTCTCCACGTACAGTCCACGTCCGATGAAAGCCGTTCCTTGACCATGTTGACCACGCCGCGCCGAGAGCACCAGGGCGGTGGACGACGGCGAGGCCAGGAAGGGGACAACGTGGAGCCGGGGAAGAAGCGGTAGTGGATGCCCACGCGTAGAGGAGTACGAGGGTTCACTGGTTCGCTGCGGTGTGAGGCTGCCGTCGCCGCAGAATAATGGGGGGTGTGGGTGAGTAGAGGGATGGCCTGGCCAGCGGTGGGAGTAGTAGGGGGCGGTGAGGCCTCCGCCGCATCGCAGCCGGCCACGGGAGGCAGGAGCACGAGGCACGACCGGCGCTGGTTTGGGCGGCTGGAGCAAGAAGACCAGAGGTTGAAGAAGCACTACGGCTGTTGGATGGACATCGTACGGTCACTGGAGTTAGAATCGTGCATATTGACTAAGTTGACAAAGCCCTCCGTCCCCGTCAACTTAGTAGGCCCATAAGTGAGCCTGCCACTAAGGTGGGTCCTAGCTAGCAGGGGTATTCATTCTTTTGCGTAATAAGAAGGCACTTCCGGTGGGTCCGAGCTGACAGCAGGGGGAACGTTTTTTAGCAAAATACGGTGGCCCGTCGGGTGGGTCCCAGCAGTCAGGAGCAAACGTTTTTTTCGTGATATACTGGTGGGCGTCCGGTGGGTCCCTGCTGTGAGGTGGAGGAATAATTATTTTCCGCGTAATAAGGAGGCACTTCCTTGCGGCTGCCGTGGACCCGGCTGTTAGCCTCTCCACGTACAATATTCTTCCGATGGAATTCGGTCGTTGACCATATTGACCACGCCGCGCCGACAGCACCACGGCGGTGGATGACGGCGAGGCCTAGGAAGGGGACGACGCAGAGCCAGGGAAGACGCGGCAGTGGATGCCCACGCGGAGAGGACTACGAGGGTTCACTGGTTCGGCTGCGCTGCCGTAGCCGCAGAATAACAGGGGGTGTGGGTGAGTGGAGTGGAGGGATGGCCTGGCCAGCGATGGGAGTAGTATGGGGGCGGTGAGGCATCCGTGGCAGCACAGCCGGCCACGGGAAGCAGGAGCAGGCGGCACGATCGGCGTTGCTTTGGGTGGCTGGAGCAAGAAGACCAGAGGTTGAAGAAGCACTACGGCCGTTGAATGGACATCGTACGGTCAGTCGAGCTAGAATCGTGCATATTGACTAAGTTGACAAAGCCCTTCGTCCCCGTCAACTTAGTAGGCCCACTATACTGGGTCCCAGCTAGCAGGGGGAGTATTCATTTTTTTGTGCCTAATAAGGAGGCACTTCCTTGCGTGCGAAGATATAGCTGGTGGGTTTGAGCTGTCAGCGGCGATAACATTTTTTTCGCGAAATATAAAGGCCGTTTCAGTGGGTCCCAAATGTCAGGTGGAGGAAATCATTATTTTGCGCGTAATAAGGAGGCATTTCCTTGCGTGCGGCCGTGGACCCAGCTGTCAGCCTCTCCACGTACAGTCCACTTCAGATGCATGTTGGTCATTGACCATGCTGACCACGTCACGCCGAGAGCACCAGGGCGGTGGACGACGGCGAGGCCTAGGAAGGGAACGACACGGAGGCAGGGAAGACTCGGCCATTATTTTTGTTTCCCACGCGAAGGGGAGTACGACTGTACGAGGGTTTACTGGTTCGTCTGCCGTCGCCGGAGAATAACAGCAGGTGTGGGTGGGTAGAGGGATGGCTAGGCCAGCGATGGAAGTACGGTGGGGCGCTGAGGCCTGCACGACAGCACAGCCGGCCGCGGGGAGGAGGGAGCAGGCAGTCCCGCCGGTGCTTGTTTAAGCGGCTGGAGTAGGAAGAGCAGAGATTGAAGAAGCACGACGACAGTTGGATGGACATCCAACAGTATACAAGCCATCTGTCGAAAGCCTCAAATCTGTGGAAAACAACATACAACCCATCTCCCATTATTTCAAATAATTTACAACCCATTTGCTAATTCTTACGGGGTTTTTGAGCCCATATTCTTTATGTTAGCATTACAGCCTATATTGTGGCCACGGTTAAAAAATTATATGAAATTTTGCATATGTCGGTGCGGTCTGAACTGTTTTTAATCTCGAAATTTCGAGTCACATTCAGGCTGATTTTAAAAATAAATGTATATCAATATAAAATCCAATAAATTGTCCACGCATAAAAATCAATGCAATTTAAAATCTCTAAATGAAAAAAAGATATTTGAAAATAATTACCGGTTTGATGTGTTTTAGAAATGTACAACCCATTTCTCGTTACCGATAGGCCATTTTCTCGGCCAGCCGAATGAAGCTCTCCTCGTCTTGAAAGATTTGCAGCCCAGCAGGCCTGGTAAAGCGACTTACTTGACAAATCACAAAAGAACCGGGCTAGCCATTTTCAGAAAGAAAAAAAAACTACTGGGCTGGTCTGTGGTAAACATAAAAGAAAAGGCTGTCTAGACAGGCCAGAGTGTCCCGCACAGCCCAGTTGACACCCTGCTTCCGTCTCAAAAACAAATTAGATAAATGCCACTCCAATTATGGCGATTCATAAAAATGCCACTGCAATTTCCAAACTTTAAAAAATGCCACTGCAATTTTTGCAAACTTTGGAAAACGCCACTGCAGTTTGCAAACTTTGAAAAACGCCACTCCAGACTTCGAAAAATGCCACTAGAAATGGCATGAAATGACATTTTTCAAAGTTTGGAAATTGCAGTGGCATTTCCCGGATACACCAGATTTGGAGTGTCATTTATCAAATTAACTCAGAACAAAAATAACTAGGCGAGCTACTGGGTCCCTGGTGTCAGCCGCTCGTTGTGCAATTCTCTCGTTTATTGACTACGTTGACAATGGCATGGGACCCAGATGTCAGAAATCCACTAGGAGGAGCCATTTTTTATTGGCTTCAAATAAGGAGGCACTTGCTTGCGTACTGCCATGACCTTGGCGGATCCCTGCTGTCATCCTCTCCACGTACAGTACCAGTTAGTCATGCTTCAAAACTGATCGACACGTCATTAAAAAAATAAAGGTCGATAACTAATGCGGCACCTCGGGCCAACGCGGCCAGATCGAATTTTGCACGAGAAATTACACACCATGTTTCGTTGACATGTGGTCCCGTTCCAACATATCAGTGAGACGCCGGCGAGTAGTAGGAGTATTTCCGAACGGACGTGTAGGCCGGGGCGCCTCTTCATGAACCGTGGCAAACTCGCAACCATCCACCAACTCTTCGCCTTTCCCTCTCAATTTGGAACTGCTGTCGCACGCTCTTCCTCTCCCTCCTCCATTTTCCTTCAGCCCTTCACCCTTTCTTCTGCCATTGTTCGATCGTCTTCTCCATGGAGGGAACAGGCCGGAAACGACCCCGTTATTCTTGCCCCGATCTGAAAGATGACGTGGTGGAGGAACTCATTGATCGGTGCGACGTCATCACCTCGGCTAGCATGGCAGGTTCGTTCAAGCCCATTCTCGACTCAACTAATAACATCATTACAAAGAACCCAAGAGTCAAGGAGCGGTTTGATCTCCCCTATCTTCTTCGCCGTGACCCTAATGACTGGCGCCGGCACGATGGAGGCCTCGCCCTGTGCCAATTGATGCC
Organism: Triticum urartu; assembly: GCF_056163025.1. Classification (NCBI taxonomy): domain Eukaryota; kingdom Viridiplantae; phylum Streptophyta; class Magnoliopsida; order Poales; family Poaceae; genus Triticum; species Triticum urartu. The sequence goes on from NC_141875.1 coordinate 231,654,452, forward strand.
GCTTGATAATGATACGTATGATGTTAAGATGCCATCGCTCGAGGGTAAGGCTTGGGCGGGCACAAATGGAAATTGGGTTGTTTACATTGGGTCCAACTGCGAGTGGGAACTTGTGAATGTGTACACTCATCACTGGGTTCCACTTCCAAAAATCTAAGCACACTGCCCAGAGGTTGAGCACACCGGTAATGTACGCACGTTCAAATACGATCATGGTGACTGTCTTCTACGGAAGATAACAATTTGTCGAGTTCCCAACCGCTCTTGGAATTAAAATAACTATCAAGTTGTTGCTATCTTCGACAAGCTTGTTGCCATCCTTCGTGGTTCGACTCGATGGATATTGCTCAAAAATCAGTTTCTGTACACGGATGAGTACTATGATGCAATTCAATACGAGGGCCTTGTGTTTGCTGCCACCACTCGTGGCACTATTTTTGCATGGCATCCTAGTAGTTTCGGTACGTTTGTCTCACACCATAATTATAATTGTTTCATCCACATGCATGCGGGTTAGCAAGTTTCCCTTTACTAATTAACCTTCTTCTTGTGTTTCCAAGGTCCTGTGAACATCCCACCACCTATACTTGAAATTTTTTATAACCAAGGGGGAGATGACGATGGTGATGATCACGAGCATGAGGACGAGCACCGCCGATATACTCTGTGGCGCCTGGCAACTAATTCCGATGGATCACCTCTTCTTGTGTGTATACAACGCACTGATGACGTTACTGGTAAGGAAGCAGGTGTCTCCCATGGTCGCACTCTCCGGACTTATTCCAACACCCGTTGCATGGTATTCGGGATGGATACTAGTGTGCTAGCGCCAACTCCTTCTCCCTGGCACAGAATTGATAGTCTTGGAGAAAACTCGCTCTTCCTTGGACAAAACTATCCGATGATGGTGAAAGGCGATCCAACTGCTGTTGACACATTTATGAGAAGCAACTGTGTCTATACCTCGGACCTTTGGGTGGTTCCCTAACCTCGTACTGATATAGTAGGCCGCTTCAGCCTGGATGATCGGTCCTGTGTTGGTCTCCAGATCGACAACAGATGGCCCGTCCCAGAGAATCAGTTGTGGTTCAAAGCAAGCATTTCCAACGCCGCAGAATGGTTGTGTTGAACTTCATTTCATGGCTTGTTATTTGTTGTGTGGTGAAAACTTTAGTATTTATAATGTATCCTCATTGTCGGTGTGGGTTGATGACCTGTTGTATGTAATAAAATGATATGCTTGTGATAAACTTACTAAATTTATGAATGGCTTTCGAGTCGCTTCCCTAAATTTGTACTAGCTTCACATGCTTCGCGTGTCGGGCGGGTGTTTTTACTGTAGCCATATGTTAATGTGTTCGTTGTACGTAACCAGCACCTCGAATCCTTGATACTAGTATACTATATACTAGTAGGAGTAAGTAGTAGGAGTAGTAGGGTGGCATGGGCCAGAACAAGCATTCACGTCCAGGAGTACGGCACACGCCACCACCACGACATCCATCTGACACCATATTATTTCTTGGAGTCCGTGCTAGAACTTCAGCCATCGCGCGGCGGGCGAGGTGGGGGTTTGCCGATAGTTGGTTTCCTTAACTGCGGTCCCACTTGTAAGGTCAACTCCAACACACGACCCCAAATGGACCTCCGTTTTGCACGAACTCCAACGATAATTTTGACTAGAAAAGCAAGACCAAAGAAAACAAGAACCACAAGAATACATTTTACTACTCCTGTAAGTTGGATTAGTGCCTTCTTGATGCATTCATTGTTGATCTGCGGAGGCTCGATCTTGCGTGCTTCTTTCTTCTTCGAGTGTAAAGAAGTAGACGTTGCTTCCTCGCATCTAGTCTCATGTATAGCCTCTATTCTAGTAGGAGTATCAACAAGTGCACTAATTGAAGGAAATATGCCCTAGAGGCAATAATAAAGTTATTATTTATTTCCTTATATCATGATAAATGTTTATTATTCATGCTAGAATTGTATTAGCCGGAAACATAATACATGTGTGAATACATAGACAAACATAGTGTCACTAGTATGCCTCTACTTGACTAGCTCGTTGATCGAAGATGGTTAAGTTTCCTAGCCATAGACATGAGTTGTCATTTGATTAACGGGATCACATCATTAGGAGAATGATGTGATTGACTTGACCCATTTCGTTAGCTTAGCACTTGATCGTTTAGTTTGTTGCTATTGCTTTCTTCATGACTTATACATGTTCCTATGACTATGAGATTATACAACTCCCGTTTACCGGAGGAACACTTTGTGTGATACCAAACGTCACAACGTAACAGGGTGATTATAAAGGTGCTCTACAGGTGTCTCCGAAGGTACTTGTTGGGTTGGCGTATTTCGAGATTAGGATTTGTCACTCCGATTGTCGGAGAGGTATCTCTGGGCCCTCTCGGTAATGCTCATCACATAAGCCTTGCAAGCATTGCAACTAATAAGTTAGCTGCGGGATGATGTATTACGGAACGAGTAAAGAGACTTGCCGGTAATGAGATTGAACTAGGTATTGAGATACCGACGATCAAATCTCGGGCAAGTAACATACCGATGACAAAGGGAACAACGTATGTTGTTATGCGGTCTGACCGATAAAAGATCTTCGTAGAATATGTAGGAGCCAATATGAGCATCCAGGTTCCGTTATTGGTTATTGACTGGAGACGTGTCTCGGTCATGTCTACATTATTCTCGAACCTATAGGGTCCGCATGCTTAACGTTACGATGACAGTTTCATTATGAGTTTATATATTTTGATGTACCGGAGTTTATTCGGAGTCCCGGATATGATCACGGACATGACAAGGAGTCTTGAAATGGTCGAGACATAAAGATCAATATATTGGATGGCTATATTCGGACACCGGAAGTGTTTCGGGTGATTTCGGAGTAAACCGGAGTGCCGGAAGGGTTACCGGAACCCCCCGGGGAAGTATTGGGCCTTAGTGTGCCTGAGGGGAGAGAGAGGGCAGCAGCCCAGGAGGTGGTGCACCCCCTCCCATGGGGAGTCCGAATTGGACTAGGGGAGGGGGGCGCGGACCCTCTTTCCGTCTCCCTCTCCCTCTCTTTCCTCCCCCCTTCTCTCTTCCTAGTTGGACTAGGAAAGGGGAGTCCTAATCCTACTAGGAGGAGGACTCCCCCCTCCTTGGCGCGCCCCAAGGGCCGGACGGCCTCTCCCCCTTGCTCCTTTATACACAGGGGCAGGGGGCACCTCTAGACACACAAGTTGATCTTCATGATCGTTCTCTTAGCCGTGTGCGGTGCCCCCCTCCACCATAATCCTCGATAATATTGTAGCGGTGCTTAGGCGAAGCCCTGCGACGGTAGAACATCAAGATCGTCACCACGGCGTCGTGCTGACGGAACTCTTCCCCGACACTTTGCTGGATCGGAGTCTGGGGATCGTCATCGAGCTGAACGTGTGCTAGAACTCGGAGGTTCCGTAGTTTCGGTGCTTGATCGGTTGGGCCGTGAAGACGTATGACTACATCAACCGCGTTGTGCTAACGCTTCCGCTTCCGGTCTACGAGGGTACGTAGACAACACTCTCCCCTCTCGTTGCTATGCATTATCATGATCTTGCGTGTGCGTAGGAATTTTTTTGAAATTACTACATAACCCAACAGTGGTATCCGAGCCCAGGTTTTATGTGTTGATGTAATATGCATGAGTAGAACACAAGTGAGTTGTGGGCGATATAAGTCATACTGCTTACCAACATGTCACACTTTGGTTCGGCGGTATTGTTGGATGAAGCGGCCCGGACCGACATTACGCGTACGCTTACGCGAGACTGGTTTTACCGCCGTGCTATGCACACAGGTGACTAGCGAGTGTCAGTTTCTTCAACTTTAGTTGAACCGAGTGTTGCTACGCCCGGTCCTTGTGAAGGTTAATTTTGGGGAACGTAGTAATTTTGAAAATTCTCCTAAGCACACGCAAGATCATGGTGATGCATAGCAACAAGAGGGGAGAGTGTGATCTACGTACCCTTGTAGACCGACAGCGGAAGCATTAGCACAACTCGGTTGATGTAGTCGTACGTCTTCACGGCCCGACCGATCAAGTACCGAAACTACGGCACCTCCGAGTTTTAGCACACGTTCAGCTCGATGACGATCCCCGGACTCCGATCCTGCAAAGTGTCGGGGAAGAGTTCCGTCAGCACGACGGCGTGGTGACGATCTTGATGTTCTACCATCGCAGGGCTTCGCCTAAGCACCGCTACAATATTATCGAGGATTATGGTGGAAGGGGGCACCGCACACGGCTAAGAAAACAATCACGTGGATCAACTTGTGTGTCTAGGGGTGCCCCCTGCCCCGTATATAAAGGAGCAAGGGGAGGAGGCCGGCCGACCCTTCTGGCGCGCCAAGGAGGAGTCCTCCTCCTAGTAGGAGTAGGACTCCTACTAGGAGGGGGAAGGAAGTGGGGAGGGAGAAGGAAAGGGGGGCGCCGCCCCCCCTCTCCTAGTCCAATTCGGACCAAGGGGGGGAGGAGGTGCGCGGCCCACCCTGGCTGCCCTTCTCTCTCTCCACTAAGGCCCATATGGCCCATTACTTCTCCCGGGGGGGGGGGGGTTCCGGTAACCCTCCGACTCTCCGGTTTTCTCCGAAATCACCCGGAACACTTCCGGTGTCCGAATATAGCCGTCCAATATACCAATCTTTATGTCTCGACCATTTCGAGACTCCTCGTCATGTCCGTGATCACATCCGGGACTCCGAACTAACTTCGGTACATCAAAACTCATAAACTCATAATATAACTGTCATCGAAACCTTAAGCGTGCGGACCCTATTGGTTCGAGAACAATGTAGACATGACCGAGACATGTCTCCAGTCAATAACCAATAGCGGAACCTGGATGCTCATATTGGCTCCCACATATTCTACGAAGATCTTTATCGGTCAGACCGCATAACAACATACGTTGTTCCCTTTGTCACCGGTATGTTACTTGCCCGAGATTCGATCGTCGGTATCTAAATACCTAGTTCAATCTCGTTACCGGCAAGTCTCTTTTACTCGTTTCGTAATACATCATCTCGCAACTAACTCATTAGTTGCAATGCTTGCAAGGCTTATGTGATGTGCATTACCGAGAGGGCCCAGAGATACCTCTCCGACAATCAAAGTGACAAATCCTAATCTTGAAATACGGCAACCCAACATTTACCTTTGGAGACACCTGTAGAGCTCCTTTATAATAACCCAGTTACGTTGTGACGTTTGGTAGCACACAAAGTGTTCCTCCGGTAAACAGGAGTTGCATAATCTCATAGTCATAGGAACATGTATAAGTCATGAAGAAAGCAATAGCAACATACTAAACGATCGGGTGCTAAGCTAATGGAATGGGTCATGTCAATCACATCATTCTCCTAATAATGTGATCCCGTTAATCAAATGACAACACATGTCTATGGTCAGGAAACATAACCATCTTTGATTAACGAGCTAGTCAAGTAGAGGCATACTAGTGACGTTTAGTTTGTCTATGTATTCACACAAGTATTATGTTTCCGGATAATACAATTCTAGCATGAATAATAAACATTTATCATGATATAAGGAAATAAAATAATAACATTATTATTGCCTCTAGGGCATATTTCCTTCAGTCTCCCACTTGCACTAGAGTCAATAATCTAGATTACATAGTAATGATTCTAACACCCATGGAGCTTTGGTGCTGATCATGTTTTGCTCGTGGAAGAGGCTTAGTCAATGGGTCTGCAACATTCAGATCCGTATGTATCTTGCAAATCTCTATGTCTCCCACCTGGACTAGATCCCGGATGGAATTGAAGCGTCTCTTGATGTGCTTGGTTCTCTTGTGAAATCTGGATTCCTTTGCCAAGGCAATTGCACCAGTATTGTCACAAAAGATTTTCATTGGACCGGATGCACTAGGTATGACACCTAGATTGGATATGAACTCCTTCATCCAGACTCCTTCGTTTGCTGCTTCTGAAGCAGCTATGTACTCCGCTTCACATGTAGATCCCGCCACAACGCTTTGTTTAGAACTGCACCAACTGACAGCTCCACCGTTTAATGTAAATACGTATCCGGTTTGCGATTTAGAATCATCCGGATCAGTGTCAAAGCTTGCAGCAACGTAACCATTTACGATGAGCTCTTTGTCACCTCCATATATGAGAAACATATCCTTAGTCCTTTTCAGGTATTTCAGGATGTTCTTGACCGCTGTCCAGTGATCCACTCCTGGATTACTTTGGTACCTCCCCGCTAGACTTATAGCAAGACACACATCAGGTCTGGTACACAGCATTGCATACATGATAGAGCCTATGGTTGAAGCATAGGGAACATCTTTCATTTTCTCTCTATCTTCTGCATTGGTCGGGCATTGAGTCTTACTCAATTTCACACCTTGTAACACAGGCAAGAATCCTTTCTTTGCTTGATCCATTTTGAACTTCTTCAAAATTTTGTCAAGGTATGTGCTTTGTGAAAGTCCAATTAAGCGTCTTGATCTGTCTCTATAGATCTTAATGCCCAATATGTAAGCAGCTTTACCGAGGTCTTTCATTGAAAAACTCTTATTCAAGTATCCCTTTATGCTATCCAGAAATTCTATATCATTTCCGATTAGTAATATGTCATCTACATATAATATCAGAAATGCTACAGAGCTCCCACTCACTTTCTTGTAAATACAGGCTTCTCCAAAAGTCTGTACAAAACCAAATGCTTTGATCACACTATCAAAGCGTTTATTCCAACTCCGAGAGGCTTGCACCAGTCCATAAATGGATCGCTGGACCTTGCACACTTTGTTAGCTCCCTTTGGATCGATAAAACCTTCCGACTGCATCATATACAACTCTTCTTCCAGAAATCCATTCAGGAATGCAGTTTTGACATCCATCTGCCAAATTTCATAATCATAAAATGCGGCAATTGCTAACATGATTCGGACAGACTTAAGCATCGCTACGGGAGAGAAGATCTCATCGTAGTCAATCCCTTGAACTTGTCAAAAACCTTTTGCAACAAGTCGAGCTTTGTAGACAGTAACATTACCGTCAGCGTCAGTCTTCTTCTTGAAGATCCATTTATTCTCAATTGCTTGCCGATCATTGGGCAAGTCAACCAAAGTCCATACTTTGTTCTCATACATGGATCCCATCTCAGATTTCATGGCTTCAAGCCATTTTGCGGAATCTGGGCTCACCATCGCTTCTCCATAGTTCGTAGGTTCATCATGATCTAGTAGCATGACTTCCAGAACAGGATTACCGTACCACTCTGGTGCGGATCTTACTCTGGTTGATCTACGAGGTTTAGTAGTATCTTGTTCTGAAGTTTCATGATCATCATCATTAGCTTCCTCACTAATTAATGTAGGTGTCATAGAAACTGGTTTCTGTGATGTACTACTTTCCAATAATGGAGCAGGTACAGTTACCTCATCAAGTTCCACTTTCCTCCCACTCACTTCTTTCGAGAGAAACTCCTTCTCTAGAAAGTTTCTGAATTTAGCAACAAAAGTTTTGCCTTCGGATCTATGATAGAAGGTGTATCCAATAGTTTCCTTTGGATATCCTATGAAGACACATTTCTCTGATTTGGGTTCGAGCTTATCAGGTTGAAGCTTTTTCACATAAGTATCGCAACCCCAAACTTTCAGAAACGACAACTTTGGTTTCTTGCCAAACCACAGTTCATAAGGCGTCGTCTCAACGGATTTTGATGGTGCCCTATTTAACATGAATGCGGCCGTCTCTAGAGCATAACCCCAAAACGATAGCGGTAAATCAGTAAGAGACATCATAGATCGCACCATATCAAGTAAAGTACGATTACGACGTTCGGACACACCATTACGTTGTGGTGTTCCGGGTGGCGTGAGCTGCGAAACTATTCCGAATTGTTTCAAATGTACACCAAACTCGTAACTCAAATATTCTCCTCCACGATCAGATCATAGGAATTTTATTTTCTTGTTACGATGATTTTCAACTTCACTCTGAAATTCTTTGAATTTTTCAAACATTTCAGACTTATGTTTGATTAAGTAGATATACCCATATCTACTTAAGTCACCTGTGAAGGTGAGAAAATAACGATATCCGCCACGAGCCTTAACATTCATCGGACCACATACATCTGTATGTATGATTTCCAACAAATCTGTTGCTCTCTCCATAGTACCGGAGAACGGTGTTTTTACCATCTTACCCATAAGGCACGGTTCGCAAGTACCAAGTGATTCATAATCAAGTGGTTCCAAAAGTCCATCAGTATGGAGTTTCTTCATGCGCTTTACACCGATATGACCCAAATGGCAGTGCCACAAATAAGTTGCACTATCATTATCAACTCTGCATCTTTTGGCTTCAACATTATGAATATGTGTGTCACTACTATCAAGATTTAATAAGAATAGACCACTCTTTAAGGGTGCATGACCATAAAAGATATTACTCATATAAATAGAACAACCATTATTCTCTGATTTAAATGAATAACTGTCTCGCATCAAACAAGATCCAGATATAATGTTCATGCTTAACGCTGGCACTAAATAACAATTATTTAGTTCTAATACTAATCCCGAAGGTAGATGTAGAGGTAGCGTGCCGACCGCGATCATATCGACTTTGGAACCATTTCCCACGCGCATCGTCACCTCGTCCTTAGCCAATCTTCGCTTAATCCGTAGTCCCTGTTTCGAGTTGCAAATATTAGCAACAGAACCAGTATCAAATACCCAGGTGCTACTGCGAGCATTAGTAAGGTACACATCAATAACATGTATATCACATATACCTTTGTTCACCTTGCCATCCTTCTTATCCGCCAAATACTTGGGGCGGTTCCGCTTCCAGTGACCAGTCTGCTTGCAGTAGAAGCACTCAGTTTCAGGCTTAGGTCCAGGTTTGGGTTTCTTCTCTTGAGTAGCAACTTGCTTGCTGTTCTTTTTGAAGTTCCCCTTCTTCTTTCCTTTGCCCTTTTTCTTGAAACTAGTGGTCTTGTTGACCATTAACACTTGATGCTCCTTCTTGATTTCTACCTCCGTAGCTTTCAGCATTGCGAAGAGATCGGGAATAGTCTTATTCATCCCTTGCATATTATAGTTCATCACGAAGCTCTTGTAGCTTGGTGGTAGCGATTGGAGAATTCTGTCAATGACGCAATCATCTGGAAGATTAACTCCCAATTGAATCAAGTGATTATTATACCCAGACATTTTGAGTATATGCTCACTGACAGAACTGTTCTCCTCCATCTTGCAGCTATAGAACTTATTGGAGACTTCATATCTCTCAATCCGGGCATTTGCTTGAAATATTAACTTCAACTCCTGGAACATCTCATATGCTCCATGACGTTCAAAACGTCGTTGAAGTCCCGATTCTAAGCCGTAAAGCATGGCACACTGAACTATCGAGTAGTCATCAGCTTTGCTCTGCCAGACGTTCATAACATCTGGTGTTGCTCCAGCAGCAGGCCTAGCACCCAGCGGTGCTTCCAGGACGTAATTCTTCTATGCAGCAATGAGGATAATCCTCAAGTTACGGACCCAGTCCGTGTAATTGCTACCATCATCTTCCAACTTTGCTTTCTCAAGGAACGCATTAAAATTCAACGGAACAACAACACGGGCCATCTATCTACAATCAAACATAAACAAGCAAGATACTATCAGGTACTAAGTTCATGATAAATTTAGGTTCAATTAATCATATTACTAAAGAACTCCCACTTAGATAGACATCCCTCTAATCCTCTAAGTGATTACGTGATCCAAATCAACTAAACCGTGTCCGATCATCATGTGAGATGGAGTAGTTTCATTGGTGAACATCACTATGTTGATCATATCTACTATATGATTCACGCTCGACCTTTCGGTCTCCGTGTTCCGAGGCCATATCTGTATATGCTTGGCTCGTCAAGTATAACCTGAGTATTCCGCGTGTGCAACTGTTTTGCACCCATTGTATTTGAACATAGAGCCTATCACACCCGATCGTCACGTGGTGTCTCAGCACGAAGAACTTTCGCAACGGTGCATACTCAGGGAGAAAACTTCTTGATAATTAGTGAGAGATCATCTTAAAATGCTACCGTCAAACAAAGCAAGATAAGATGCATAAAAGATAAACATCACATGCAATCAATATAAGTGCTATGATATGGCCATCATCATCTTGTGCTTGTGATCTCCATCTTCGAAGCACCGTCGTGATCACCATCGTCACCGGCGCGACACCTTGATCACCATCGTAGCATCATTGTCGTCTCGCCAATCTTTATGCTTCCACGACTATCGCTACCGCTTAGTGATAAAGTAAAGCATTACAGCGCAATTGCATTGCATACAATAAAGCGACAACCATATGGCTCCTGCCAGTTGCCGATAACTTGGTTATAAAACATGATCATCTCATACAATAAAATTTAGCATCATGTCTTGACCATATCACATCACAACGTGCCCTGCAAAAACAAGTTAGACGTCCTCTACTTTGTTGTTGCAAGTTTTACGTGGCTGCTACGGGCTTAAGCCAGAACCAATCTTACCTACGCATCAAAACCACAACGATAGTTTGTCAAGTTGGTGCTTTTTTAACCTTCGCAAGGACCAGGCGTAGTCACATTCGGTTCAACTAAAGTTGGAGAAACTGACACCCGCTAGCCACCTTTGTGCAAAGCACGTCGGGAGAACCGGTCTCGCGTAAGCGTACACGTAATGTCGGTCCGGGCCGCTTCATCCAACAATACCGCCGAACCAAAGTATGACATGCTGGTAAGCAATATGACTTATATCGCCCACAACTCACTTGTGTTCTTCTCGTGCATATAATATCAACACATAAAACCTAGGCTCTGATGCCACTGTTGGGGAACGTAGTAATTTCAAAATTTTCCTACGCACACGCAAGATCATGGTGATGCATAGCAACGAGAGGGGATAGTGTGATCTACATACCCTTGTAGACCGACAGCGGAAGCGTTAGCACAACGCGGTTGATGTAGTCGTACGTCTTCACGGCCCGAACGATCAAGTACCGAAACTACGACACCTCCGAGTTTTAGCACACGTTCAGCTCGATGACGATCCCCAGACTCCGATCCAGCAAAGTGTCGGGGAAGAGTTCCGTCAGCACGACGGCGTGGTGAAGATCTTGATGTTCTACCATCACAGGGCTTCGCCTAAGCACCGCTACAATATTATCGAGGATTATGGTGGAAGGGGGCACCGCACACGGCTAAGAAAACGATCACGTGGATCAACTTGTGTGTCTAGGGGTGCCCCCTGCCCCCGTATATAAAGGAGCAAGGGGAGGAGGCCGGCCGGCCCTTCTGGCGCGCCAAGGAGGAGTCGAGGGAGAAGGAAAGGGGGGCGCCGCCCCCCTCTCCTAGTCCAATTCGGACCAAGGGGGGGAGGAGGCGCGCGGCCCACCCGGGCTGCCCTTCTCCTCTCCACTAAGGCCCATATGGCCCATTACTTCTCCCGGGGGGTTCCGGTAACCCTCCGGCTCTCCGGTTTTCTCCGAAATCACCCGGAACACTTCCGATGTCCGAATATAGCCGTCCAATATATCAATCTTTATGTCTCGACCATTTAGAGACTCCTCATCATGTCCGTGATCACATATGGGACTCCGAACTAACTTCGGTACATCAAAACTCATAAACTCATAATATAACTATCATCGAAACCTTAAGCGTGCGGACCCTACGGGTTCGAGAACAATGTAGACATGACCGAGACATGTCTCCGGTCAATAACCAATAGCGGAACCTGGATGCTCATATTGGCTCCCACATATTCTACGAAGATCTTTATCGGTCAGACTGCATAACAACATACGTTGTTCCCTTTGTCATCGGTATGTTACTTGCCCGAGATTCGATCGTCGATATCTAAATACCTAGTTCAATATCTTTACCGGCAAGTCTCTTTTACTCGTTTCGTAATACATCATCTCGCAACTAACTCATTAGTTGCAATGCTTGCAAGGCTTATGTGATGTGCATTACCGAGAGGGCCCAGAGATACCTCTCCGACAATCGGAGTGACAAATCCTAATCTCGAAATACGCCAACCCAACATTTACCTTTGGAGACACCTGTAGAGCTCCTTTATAATCACCTAGTTACGTTGTGACGTTTGGTAGCACACAAAGTGTTCCTCCGGTAAACGGGAGTTGCATAATATCATAGTCACAGGAACATGTATAAGTCATGAAGAAAGCAATAGCAACATACTAAACGATCGGGTGCTAAGCTAATGGAATGGGTCATGTCAATTACATCATTCTCCTAATAATGTGATCCCATTAATCAAATGACAACACATGTCTATGGTTAGGAAACATAACCATCTTTGATTAACGAGCTAGTCAAGTAGAGGCATACTAGTGGCGTTTAGTTTGTCTATGTATTCACACAAGTATTATGTTTCCGGATAATACAATTCTAGCATGAATAATAAACATTTATCATGATATAAGGAAATAAAATAATAACATTATTATTGCCTCTAGGGCATATTTCCTTCAGTTAAAACAGCACCAACTTGACAAACTATCATTGTGGTTTTGATGCGTAGGTAAGAACGGTTCTTGCTAAGCCCGTAGCAGCCACATAAAACTTGCAACAACAAAGTAGAGGACGTCTAACTTGTTTTTGCAGGGCATGTTGTGATGTGATATGGTCAAGACGTGATGAGATATAAGTTGTTGTATGATATGATCATGTTTTCTTGAAGTTATCGACAACTGGCAAAAGCCTTATGGTTGTCTCTCTATTGCATAAGATGCAAGTGCCAAATAATTGCTTTACTTTATCGCTATGCGATAGCAATAGTTGCAAGAGCAATAGTTGGCGAGACGACCATGTGACGACACATTGATATAGATCAAGATGATGGAGATCATGGTGTCATGCCGGTGATGATGGAGATCATGACGATGCTTTGGAGATGGAGATCAAAGGCACAAGATGATGATGGCCATATCATGTCACATATTATGATTGCATGTGATATTTATCTTTTATACATCTTATTTTGCTTAGTTCGGCGGTAGCTTTATAAGATAATCTCTCACTAAATTATCAAGGTATAAGTGTTCTCCCTGAGTATGCACCATTGCGAAAGTTCTTCGTGCTGAGACACCACGTGATGATCGGGTGTGATAGGCTCTACGTTCAAATACAACGGGTGCAAAATAGTTGCACACGCGGAATACTCAGGTTAAACTTGACGAGCCTAGCATATAACAGATATGGCCTCGGAACACGGAGACCGAAAGGTCGAGCGTGAATCATATAGTAGATATGATCAACATAGTGATGTTCACCATTGAAACTACTCCATCTCACGTGATGATCGGACATGGTTTAGTTGATTTGGATCACATGATCACTTAGAGGATTAGAGGGATGTCTATCTAAGTGGGAGTTCTTAAGTAATATGATCAATTGAACTTAAATTTATCGTGAACTTAGTCCTGGTAGTATTAGCATATCTATGTTGTAGATCAATAGCTCGCATTTAGCTCCCCCGTTTTATTTTTGATATGTTCCTAGAGAAAACTAAGTTGAAAGATGTTAGTAGCAATGATGTGGATTGGATCCGTGATCTGAGGTTTATCCTGATTGCTGCACAGAAGAATTATGTCTTGGATGCACCGCTAGGTGACAGACCTATTGCAGGAGTAGATGCAGACGTTATGAACGTTTGGCTAGCTCAATATGATGACTACTTGATAGTTTAGTGCACCATGCTTAACGGCTTAGAATCGGGACTTCAAAGACGTTTTGAATGTCATGGACCATATGAGATGTTCTAGGAGTTGAAGTTAATATTTCAAGAAAATACCCGAGTTGAGAGATATGAAGTCTCCAACAAGTTCTATAGCTAAAAAGATGGAGGAGAATAGCTCAAGCAGTGAGCATGTACTCAGATTGTCTGGGTACTACAATCGCTTGAATCAAGTGGGAATTAATTTTCCAGATAAGATAGTGATTGACAGAATTCTCTAGACACCATCACCAAGTTAGTAGAACTTCGTGATGAACTATGATATGCAAGGGATAACGGAAACGATTCCCAAGCTCTTCGTAATGCTGAAATCAACGAAGGTAGAAATCAAGAAAAATATCAAGTTTTGATGGTAGACAAGACCACTAGTTTCAAGAAAAGGGCAAAGGGAAGAAGGGGAACTTCAAGAAGAACGACAAGCAAGTTGCTGCTCAAGTGAAGAAGCCCAAGTCTGGTCCTAAGCCTGAGACTAAGTGCTTCTACTGCAAAGGGACTGATCACTGGAAGCGGAACTGCCCCAAGTATTTGGCGGATAAGAAGGATGCCAAAGTGAACAAAGGTATATTTGATATACAGATTATTGATGTGCATTTTGCTAGTGTTCGTAGCAACCCCTCGGTATTGTATACTGGTTCAGTTGCTAAGAGTAGTAACTCGAAACGGGAGTTGCAGAATGAACAGAGACTAGTTAAGGGTGAAGTGACGATGTGTGTTGGAAGTGGTTCCAAGATTGATATGATCATCATCGCACACTCCCTATACTTTCGGCATTAGTGTTGAACCTAAATAAGTGTTATTTGGTGTTTGCGTTGAGCATGAATATGATTTGATCATGTTTATTGCAATACGGTTATTCATTTAAGTAAGAGAATAAATGGTTGTTCTGTTTACATGAATAAAACCTTATATGGTTACACACCCAGTGAAAATAGTTCGTTGGATCTCGATCGTAGTGATACAACACATATTCATAATATTGAAACCAAAAGATGCAAAGTTAATAATGATAGTGCAACTTATTTGTGGCACTGCCGTTTAGGTCATATTGGTGTAAAGCGCATGAAGAAAATCCATGCTGATGGGCTTTTGAAATCACTTGATTATGAATCAGTTGATAGTTGCGAACCATGCCTCATGGGCAAGATGACTAAGACTCTGTTCTCTGGAACAATGGAGCAAGCAACAGATTTGTTGGAAATCATACATACTGATGTATGTGGTCCGATGAATATTGAGGCTCGCGGCAGGTATCATTATTTTCTTATCTTCACAGATGATTTGAGCAGATATGAGTATATCTACTTGATGAAACACAAGTCTAAAACATTTGAAAAGTTCAATGAATTTCAGAGTGAAGTGGAGAATCATCATAACAAAAATAAAAGTTTCTACGATATGATCGCAGAAGGAAAATATTTGAGTTACGAGTTTGGCCTTCAGTTAAAACAATGTGAAATAGTTTCACTACTCACGCCACCTAGAACACCACAATGTAATGGTGTGTCCGAACATCGTAACCGTACTTTATTAGATATGGTGCGATCTATGATGTCTCTTACCGATTTACCACTAACATTTTGGGGTTATGCATTAGAGACAGCTACATTCACATTAAATAGGGCACCATCTAAATCCGTTGAGACGACAACGTATGAACTATGGTTTGGCAAGAAACCTAAGCTATCGTTTCTTAAAGTTTGAGGTTGCAATGCTTATGTGAAAAAGTTTCAACTTGATAAGCTCAAACCCAAATCGGAGAAGTGCATCTTCATAGGATACCCAAAAGAAAATGTTGGGTACACCTTCTATCACAGTTCCGAAGGCAACATATTCGTTGCTGAGAATGGATCCTTTCTAGAGAAGGAGTTTCTCTCGAAAGAAGTGAGTGGGAGGAAAGTAGAACTTGATGAGGTAATTGTACCTGCTCCCTTATTGGAAAGTAGTTCATCACAGAAATCTGTTCCCGTGACTACTACACCAATTAATGAGGAAGCTAATGATGATGATCATGTAACTTCAGATCAAGTTACTACCGAACCTCGTAGGTAAACCAGAGTGAAATCCGCACCAGAGTGGTACGGTGATCCTGTTCTGGAGGTCATATTACTTGACCATGACGAACCTACGAACTATGAGGAAGCGATGATGAGCCCAGATTCCACGAAATGGCTTGAGGCCATGAAATATGAGATGAGATCCATGTATGAGAACAAAGTATGGACTTTGATTGACTTGCCCATTGATCGGCGAGCCATTGAGATTAAATGGATCTTCAAGAGGAAGACGGACGCTGATAGTAGTGTTACTATCTACAAAGCTAGAATTGTCGCAAAAGGTTTTCGACAAGTTCAAGGTGTTGACTACGGTGAGAGTTTCTCACTCGTATCTATGCTTAAGTCTATCCGAATCATGTTAACAATTGCCACATTTTATGAAATCTGGCAAATGGATAAACAAAACTACATTCCTTAATGGATTTATTAATGAAGAGTTGTATATGATGCAACAAGAAAGTTTTGTCAATCCTAAAGGTGCTAACAAAATATGCAAGCTCCAGCGATCCATCTATGGACTGGTGCAAACATCTTGGAGTTGGAATATACGCTTTGATAAGTTGATCAAAGCATATAGTTTTATACAGACTTGTGGTGAAGCCTGTATTTACAAGAAAGTGAGTGGGAGCACTACAGCATTTCTGATAAGTATATGTGAATGACATATTGTTGATCGGAGATAATGTAGAATTATTCTGCAAAGCATAAAGGAGTGTTTGAAAGGATTTTTTTCAAAGAAAGACCTCGGTGAAGTTGCTTACATATTGAGCATCAAGATTTATAGAGATAGATCAAGACGCTTGATAAGTTTTTCAATGAGTACATACCTTGACAAGATTTTGAAGTAGTTCAAAATGGAACAGTCAAAGAAAGAGTTCTTGCCTGTGTTACAAGGTGTGAAACTGAGTAAGACTCAAAACCCGACCACGGCAGAAGATAGAGAGAGAATGAAAGTCATTCCCTATGCCTCAGCCATAGGTTCTATAAAGTATGCCATGTTGTGTACCAGACCTATTATATACCCTGCCCTGAGTTTGGCAAATGAGTACAATAGTGATCTAGGAGTAGATCACTGGACATTGGTCAAAATTATCCTTAGTGGATAAGGATATGTTTCTCGATTATGGAAGTGACAAAAGGTTCGTCGTAAAGGGTTACGTCGATGCAAATTTTGACACTGATCCAGATGACTCTAAATCTCAATCTGGATACATATTGAAAGTGGGAGCAATTATCTAGAGTAGCTCCGTGCAGAGCATTGTTGACATAGAAATTTGCAAAATACTTACGGATCTGAATGTGGCAGACCCGTTGACTAAACTTCTCTCACAAGCAAAATATGATCACACCTTAGTACTCTTTGGGTGTTAATCACATAGAGATGTGAACTAGATTATTGACTCTAGTAAACCATTTGGGTGTTGGTCACATGTTGATGTGAACTATGGGTGTTAATCACATGGTGATGTGAACTATTGGTATTAAATCACATGGCGATGTGAACTAGATTATTGACTCTAGTGCAAGTGGGAGACTGAAGGAAATATGCCCTAGAGGCAATAATAAAGTTATTATTTATTTCCTTATATCATGATAAATGTTTATTATTCATGCTATAATTGTATTAACCGGAAACATAATACATGTGTGAATACATAGACAAACATAGTGTCACTAGTATGCCTCTACTTGACTAGCTCGTTGATCGAAGATGGTTAAGTTTCCTAGCCATAGACATGAGTTGTCATTTGATTAATGGGATCACATCATTAGGAGAATGATGTGATTGACTTGACCCATTTCGTTAGCTTAGCACTTGATCATTTAGTTTGTTGCTATTGCTTTCTTCATAACTTATACATGTTCCTATGACTATGAGATTATACAACTCCCGTTTATCGGAGGAACACTTTGTGTGCTACCAAACGTCACAACGTAACTGGGTGATTATAAAGGTTCTCTACAGGTGTCTCCGAAGGTACTTGTTGGGTTGGCGTATTTCGAGATTAGGATTTGTCACTCCGATTGTCGGAGAGGTATCTCTGGGCCCTCTCGGTAATGCACATCACCTAAGCCTTGCAAGCATTGCAACTAATAAGTTAGTTGCGGGATGATATATTACGGAACGATTAAAGAGACTTGCCGGTAACGAGATTGAACTAGGTATTGAGATACCGATGATCAAATCTCGGGCAAGTAACATACCGATGACAAAGGGAACAACGTATGTTGTTATGCGGTCTGACCGGTAAAAGATCTTCGTAGAATATGTAGGAGCCAATATGAGCATCTAGGTTCCGCTATTGGTTATTGACCGGAGACGTGTCTCAGTCATGTCTACATTATTCTCGAACCTGTAGGGTCTGCACGCTTAACGTTATGATGACAGTTTCATTATGAGTTTATATATTTTGATGCACCGAAGGTTGTTCGGAGTCCCGGATATGATCACGGACATGACGAGGAGTCTCGAAATGGTCGAGACATAAAGATCGATATATTGGACGGCTATATTCGGACACCGGAAGTGTTTCGGGTGATTTCAGAGAAAACCGGAGTGCCGGAAGGGTTACCGGAACCCCCCGGGGAAGTATTGGGCCTTAGTGGGCCTGAGGGGAGAGAGAGGGCAGCAGCCCAGGAGGTGGCGTGCCCCCTCCCATGGGGAGTCTGAATTGGACTAGGGGTGGGGGGCGCGGCCCCTCTTTCCCTCTCCCTCTCCCTCTCTTTCCTTCCCCCTTCTCTGTTCCTAGTTGGACTAGGAAAGGGGAGTCCTACTCCTACTAGGAGGAGGACTCCCCCCTCCTTGGTGCGCCCCAAGGGCCGGCCGGCCTCTCCCCCTTGCTCGTTTATATACAGGGGCAGGGGGGCACCTCTAGACACACAAGTTGATCTTCGTGATCATTCTCTTAGCCGTGTGCAGTGCCCCCCTCCACCATAATCCTCGATAATATTGTAGCGGTGCTTAGGCGAAGCCCTGCGACGGTAGAACATCAAGATCGTCACCATGCCGTCGTGCTGATGGAACTCTTCCCCGGCACTTTGCTGGATCGGAGTCCGGGGATCGTCATCGAGCTGAACGTGTGCTAGAACTCGGAGGTGCCGTAGTTTCGGTGCTTGATCGGTCGGGCCGTGAAGACGTACGACTACATCAACCGTGTTGTGCTAACGCTTCTGCTTCCGGTCTACGAGGGTACGTAGACAACACTCTCCCCTCTCATTGCTATGAATCACCATGATCTTGCGTGTGCGTAGGAATTTTTTTGAAATTACTACATAACCCAACACTAATCTCATCTGATAGAAGAACCAAAGATTTGGTCGGGTTCTTCCTCCTTTTGCCGACACGTGGGACATCCAGCATCCAGGTTGTGTCATGAAAGAAAATAGAGTGGTAGTTGAAGCCACGAGATGTGCATCTTGGGTTAAACTGTAAATAGAATCTTACTACTCTTGAGTAACTCCAAAAGCGGCCACCGAAGATCTTTATTGGATTTGTTTTTCACCACTAGCACGTCGAGGTGAAAGATGTGCAAGTTCAGTGGGTCCTCTTGTGTTTTCACTGACATGTGGGGCCGCATGTGAGCAAACAGGTGATGGGCTCCGCGCGTCCGCTGGCTGGCTGAGAAGAGAGATAGAGGAGGGCTGAGCACGGACTGCAGGAAATTTGTTCTACGTACCTCGATATAGTGGGGTGGCATGGGCCATAACTCAGTAGCATTCACGTCTAGCAGTACGGCACACGCCACCCACATGAGTCCCATCCGACACCAATTTTCTTGGAGTCCATGCTACAGCCATCTCTTCTCCCTCCTGTTTTCTCAGCCATCCGACAAGATAATTACTGTAGTATCATATACTACTACATGGATTTGATGGAAAGATAAAAATACATACGGATCCATCAACATTCAACGACATCCTCACGCCCTAGTGCGCCGGGTCACCAACCGACGTGTGAGGAGCAGTGGCGTTGGAGGCGAGCTCAACGTGCTTCTGAACAGTGCCGTCCAAGGTTGCCCTGCGCTCCAAGAAGGCCAGCGTCCTATCATCCTCCTCTTGCATGTAGTAGTCCTTGTGGATGATTTGCGCGTAGACGTGGGTGATTATGTCGATGGTGTCTTGCTACGCCAGGTGCTGCGCGGCGAGCGCGACCTCGAGGTGGACATTCTCCGGCGCGACGGCGGGCAGTCGCTGGGCCACCAGTGCATCGAAGAGGTTGTTACCATAGTGGCCGTTGAGGGTGGCGGGCATCGCAGAGCCTGGGCGCGTCGGCTGGAGGCTTACGTCAAAGTCATCCACAAGCTTCTTGACGACGGTGAACTTGTTGAGGAAACCGACGAGGACCTCATCGAACAAGGAGACGAAGCTGTCGTCCAAGCGGCCCCTCGCCCTGGCGGCCTCAAGCAATACTACCTGGAGACGTTACTCGGTGCCGGGCCGCAGGCTGGCGTCGTGGACCATCTGGCATAGCCGGCTGATGCTCGCGCTCATTGCCTCCATGGGTCCAGCGTAGCTTCTAGTCAACTGATCTTGCGATTCGAGTGATCACTCAGCCCTTGGTTAGCGTGCGTAGGTGCGTAGGATTTCGTACTACTCCTCGGCCCTCTACTGCACCTGCCTTTGGCTATATGATAGGTGGGCTAGCCACCCCCTGGGGCCATGTGTCATTCACCCAAAGGCAGTTGCCGTAAGTCAATGAAGCTGCGTCCCCCTCCGTGCCGGTGCAGTATAGTCATCTCACCGGACCTCTAGTTGGCCAAATGAGAGAAGTTTGATGTTTACTGGTTTATTGGTCCCCTTTGCATTTTGCGCCAAGTTTTGACCTTTGATTTAACTATTAAATGTTAATGCATGTAAACAAAAATGTTGTGTAAGTCACCTTACGAAAACCAAATAATCCCAAAATACTTAGGCACGGTGCATTAACTCCCTCCTTGTTTCTTATTTCGTGACATATCAACCAATGAGAGATGTGGGCCGTGCATGCTTTCAATGACTTGAGACTACCAAACATGACATGCAGTGTTTAGTTCATTGCATGTAATCCTATTAGTACTCTAGTTACGAGTAGCAAAAAAACATTAAGTTCTCTCGCCGATAGGAATAAAACACCATGTATTTATTTACAGAGGGAGTAGTACATTTTTGGTGACATGCATTACTAGATATTGCTAGTCAAATACTAAAATCCAGATGGACGTGGTAGTACTCCTAAATCCAGACGGTGGTGCTACTAGTACTAGTAGTAGTACTATCAATGTAGTAGTAGGAGTACTAGCACTGTATTATCCGTTGGTCAAATTATTACGTGCTGCTCCTCACAGTGAAGTGACAAGACCCTGCGCCGGAGATGACACCTGAGTATAGGCGCCGTGTTCGGCATACCATAGTCAGCCTCACCGTCTGCAGTCACTATCATCATGGCTGTAGAGCTAGCCTACTTACAACTAGCCCTATTCGACATAATTTCCCGTGCGTAGATGCCTGTGCATTGCACGGAACACCAAGATTGGGGGTGGACGGCTCCGGCAGCGGCCATCGCGCCAGATTTTTCCACGGCCTTCTATTCCTAGATGTGGTGGGGAGGAGATGAGGCTGATTGTGAGAGACAAGGAGTTGTTTGTAAATAGGGAACAAGTGCGGGCATTTTTTTGCAAAAATGGAGAAGCTTGGTTTGTATGCATCAGATCTAGATCCGACGGCTATTGGTGAAAGATGGGAGGCACAACATCATCACCAACTCAGGACCTGTTTGATTCGCAAGATTTTGAAAACACAGTAATAGGTCACCCTGTGCGTTCGGTTTATTCGGTTTACATGGTTCGATTTATACGGTTTTTCAGTTTGTACGGTATTGATACTTCGGTAAATATGGCATGAAATTAAAATACGGTTCGGTTTCGGTATATACGAAATTATTTCGGTATGGTTTTGGTATATACCATAAAAACCAAAGTTGATGCGAATTTGGAAATGACGTAATAATAATTAGCAAATTTATGACTCAAAACACATACTATTCTACACAAATAGTATATGACTATATATATAAGTATATATGCATGCATTGATTCATCTGTTGATGGTTATGGACGTGCTTAGCATTTTAAAAATAGAAAAATGACTATGTTACAAGAAAACATTACGTGCTTAGTAGTGCATTTGACTCATGTACAAGAAAAATGACAACTTGTATGGTTGTTCATCTCAAGAAATATAAATTTATTTTTTTACTTCGGTTAACCGTTCGGTTTTCCGGTATATACCATAAAAACCAAGTTCAAATCGGTATGAAAAGTTCATACCATACCGAAACCAGAAACCATAAAAACCATAAAATTGGTTCGGTTCGGTTTATTTTCCGTATGGTTTTTCGGTTCGGTTTTTAAATGCACAGAGTGAGGAATAGGACACGGCAATATTACAAGTTTCAAACTGATATTACAAATGTTAGGAGTAATGCTGCACCTACGAAGAGGGAATTACTAGGAAGTTTACGTAAGAACTTTTGTTACTTTAGGTGGATGCAGCATTATCGTACAAACTAAAATCCACCGCCCTGACAAGTCACTAATCGGCAAATAAGTTTTCGAGTCTTTGGCCACTTGATGTTTCAAAAACAAATTCAGCTTCTGCGGAGAAATGAGCTCCACCGTGTACCCGCGCGGGTGTGGCTGGGCACGAAGCGTGAGTACGTGCACGGTGCACCTATTCTCTTCTTGTATACGTACACCACCTACGTGGGGTTGTGTGAGAGAGATACAAACCTAGAGAGATATAGTGTGTGGGTTCTTGAGAGTTTATTTTGTGTGTGGGGGGGTCAATCAAAAAATTTAACATATGCAATGTGTGTGAAATAGAGTCCTGGATATAACATATATATAGAGGGGGCGATCCACGAGAAGAGAGTGGAGGTATCATCGGCTTGAGGTGTCCATAGAATCGAAGAGAGGGATGCTGTGTGTGTGTGCGCGCGCGATCGATAAAGAGTGCCATCGAATTTGTGTGTGCCCACGTCAAAGATATAGAGTGGCTGGCCTACTGGAACGTGAGATGGGACATGTGCAGTTTGTCTCTGTGGCATGGATACCTACCTGCAACGCTCGACTATCGGTGTGTGGTGGGGGAAGAGGGAGGCCTAATTAACTATAGAGGTACAATGGCTGGTATATGTGTGGAGGAGGAGAGAGGCCTACCTCATGTATTAAGGAGATCTATCTGCCTCATGTATTAAGGGAGATCGATCGTCATCCATGCATATGTGCAGGAGATGAATAAGGTTGGGAGAGAGACAGAGCTAGAGTGTTGGAGGGGTGTAGTGGAGTTGCTTCTAACAAATGGTGGGATAGGCTTGCTAGACAAACGGAGGGCACTCCCGCAATATCAATAAGAGAGGAGATGGCTGCTTGTTGTCTGTGCACGTGCGTGTGAGAGACGGGTCAGGAGGCATGCACGAATGATGAGGGGGGACGATGTGGCTATGGTAAGCAGACGTAACTACATAGGAAGATCAATCGCCCTTTATAAGATAAAGGAGAGACATAACTTGTGAGGTACGTTGATCGATGGGGGGGGTAGTTAAAGTCGATCTAGGTATATGTTGGGAGATCGATCGATATACATGCATGTGTGTGTTAGAAGCAAATGAGGCACGAGGAGAAGGATAGAGAGAGAGGGATGCATGTAGGAGGTGGTACGAGAGGCATACTATATCGAGGGGGAGGAGTGTGCGAGTATGAGAACGATGAAAAGAGTGGTGGGAGTGAGGCTTGGACGGTGACAAGAGAAGAGGGGAAGCTTGTGTTTGTGCTAGGCACACCTGGCTAGAGAGGCATATCGATCGATGTGTGCCGTAAAGAAGGAGCTGGGGGGCCTACACACACCGTGGGTGAACGACCTGAAGTGAAAAGACAAATTTGCGCGATGAAGCTAGAGAATGCTGAGGGAGGGTGAGAGGGATGCGGGCGTGTTCATGCACAAGAGAAAGTTAGCACTAGCTACAAACATAAGAGGGTTGCGTGGGTGTAAAAGACGAATAGAGATCATATATACTTCATTATAAAAAGCGAATTCAGATATTTGAAGAATTTATCATTGTGTTTCAAACCGACAGATGTGTGAATATATATAAGGGTGATACACATGGTGTGGTTATGAACATGGTATACTACATTTAATATGTTTTATCTCTACTCTTATAAAAAACGGAGTTGTTGATGATGGTGTGCCTGCCATCCTGCATTATAAGCCGTCTGATTTATATCTGGCAAATAGCAAGGAAACTATGATGGTTGAAGTTGGCAACAATCATGATTGCAGATTCTTATTGAAATAGAGAAACAAATTCAAATTTAGTTCGAATTGCAGCGGTAGTATAGACATTTGGGATGCACTAAAATGTTGGTATGAGTAGGTTACATGCATTATACAGCAAGCGAAAAAATTTAATCGGACATAACATGGATTCATACTCCCTCCTTCCATCTATATAGGGCGCAATGAGATTTTTAAGACCGCCTTTGACTATTGACAAGATTAGTAGTACATGACATGCACAATGTGAAAATTATATCATTGAAAGAACCTTTCACAGACAAATTTAACGGTGTGCTTTGTGTAAGTTGCATGTCATATATCATTGCTCTAATATTTGGTCAAAGTTAGAATCGAAAAACGCATTAGGCCCTATATAGATGGAAGGAGAGAGTAGCTTTGAATAGCATTTTTATAATAAAACGGGCAAGACTTTCTCTTTGTGTGGTGTGAATAGTTTTATTTTTTTTCATTTTCTTTTTGGTTGAGGGAAGTGCGAATTAATTTGGTACGTACAAGTACAATATTACTACACGTTAGGCTTGTCCCTAAAATTCAACCCGCGTCTTGTTATATCCCGAAAATTCAGATATCGTGCTCCCAAAACTGGCGCCTTCACAACCCGCGCCTTGCTATCCCAAAATTACAACGCGCGCGAAAACTCCCTCCAGCTGCCAAATCCCGACACGCAAAATCCCCCTTCTAACCCTGAGCCGAAAGGGCCGCTAGTTCAAATCGGTGGGGGTACTTTTGTAACACACCCTACATTTTGGACAAGCGCGTTCCTAAGTCATGCTTCACCCCCTCCCATCGCCCCCTTTTCGCCATTCGAAATCCCAGGCCGCCATAACCTCTCCTCTCCAGCCGCGAAACCCCACCCTCCTCCATCCACCACGTCACCGCTGCCCAGCCGGAGCCACTTCCCCAACAACGTCGTCCAGCGCAATAGCTCGACGTCCCTCGTCCACCTTCCCGGATGAGGATCCGTCGTCCATCTCGCCGTCCCGCCGGTTCAGCCGCCCCATCCTCCACCTCCAAGGAGCTGCTCCGACGATCGCCTCGTCTATCGCGGCTGCTCCATCCCCACAGCGCCGCCTTAACCTGCTCCACCGGAACCGCAGCATCCTCACCGACTCCTCGGACAAAGCCGAGGCCTACTCGGCGCCACCAAAGAGGTTGTACACTCATCGCATAGCACCTTCTCCTTAACTCGACCTCCCGGCGCCGACGGTGCTCCATCCCGCACCCCCATGGAGCGGCTACCTTGAAGCCGGCGCCGCAGGCGACACCTCCATGGCGGCTCTCCCCCAGTGCGAGGCCCCTTCGGCGGCGGCGTCCATACCAGCCGGATCTGCTACTGCTGCTCCGGCTCTCGCTCGATCGCTCGCTCGCCTAGCTGCTGCTGCTGCTCTCCCCCTCGCTCGTGCTGCTGCTCTGCTCTGATTAAGCCACACTTCAGTCGACTGAATTGACTTTTGGGTCAGTCGATTTTCAGGGGTTGGGGGGGGGGGGCTCGCCGGAGTTAAGGAAGAACCACCCGCAGCGGGGACGGGGGCTCGCCGGAGAGGTACCCCACTATCTATCTTAGGGTTCAGGGTGGGGGCGGGGGGCCTAGAGGGCTGGCCGGGGCGGCGGTGGCGAGTTGTTTAGGGGCGGCGAGGCGGCGCTGGGGCCGGCGGTTCGGCCGGTGGTGGCTGGCGGCTCAGGGGGGGGTGCAGGTTGAAGATGAACTGCAGGCCCTCCCTAAACTACATGTCAAGTGCCTCTCTGCTACCATTGCATTCAGTTTCGACAGTAGCATTCAGATTCCACAGTAAATTTCAGTTTCAACAGTTAAGTTCACAGTCAACAGTTTTTACCTCATCTGTTGTAGTCAGGTGGTTTTTGGTGATGTTAATTTACATCCATTTTACATCATCTATTGGAGATGCTATTAGAATCCCACTTGAGATTGATGATGTCTGTCTTGTGCTGCTTCAGCCTTGACATCTTACGGCTCACCGGAGCTGCTCCAACGACAGAACGATCCGTCACAACAGAGCAGTGCCCTGGACGCCGTCTACAGATTTCTCAGATCTTCCTCCACACCTCCGACAACCACCTCTGCCTCAACTGCTTCAGCGACCAACCCAATGATGCTGAGGTCGACATGGCTACGACAAAGAGGTTGTACACTTGTTGCATCACTTATTACTATACATTCACGTCGATCCATTAGGGTATTTTGGTTCAACGGAAAAACATCGTTCCACTGGTTGTTACCATCACTCTAAATTTCTGCATGCTCTCCTTACATAATCTCACCTTATTTTTTTCGTATGCATGTCAGATATTGTACACAATCATGCTGAACATGTAGAGAAAAAGAGAAGAGTTTTGCGCGACAATACAATGTCATGCAAACATCGCTCCATGGTGGGTTCAATGGAAAACCCTCCCCACCCCTCTCCAGATTGTAATCCAGAGGAAGATATCTGTTCTGAGGCGGATTCGGGTGCTGCTGACCACTCCTATTTACCCCCCAAGGTGTTTTCTCTACCTTGGCATGATGATGTTAGTCATAGCATGCATATGTTGCCTTGCAATGCCTACTTTTAACATCATATATGTCATCTGCTTAGTTTAGACATGTTTTGTAATGCCACCTGTTTAGTTTCTATATCATATATGGGAATTATGCAGTCTCATGTCTTTTAGCCAGCCATAATATATGTGAAATGTGCAATGCCATCCTGTTTAACCAGGCATCATATATTTGAATGATATCTTGCCCATCCTTTTCTTCATTACATTTCCATTTGTTGACAATGTTTGTACATTAAACTACCCTTCCTGTGAATCAGCCATTTGGGTGGGAGATGGAAAAATTTGGAGTGAAAACAAGGCCTTCAGAGCAGACAGTGCTACCTGTCAAAGAAGATCTCTTGTTGGGTCCCGATAGCTCCTCAGAGATGGATTCAGAGACAGATGACCAGTCCTATTCCCCCACTGAGGTGTACGCTCTAACTTGGCATGGTTATACTGCTCATATCATGCATACGATGTCTTGCATTGCATAGTTTAGACATCATATACACAATATTCAACACCATGTTCTTAATTCATACATCATATCGAATGCCCTCTGTTTAGCATATAAATCACATATGTGAATCGAATGATGCGATCCTGATTACTTAGATAACATGTAGGTGAATTATGTCATGCGATCCTGTTTAGTTATTCATCATATCTTTGAATTATGTTATGCTATGCTATCCAGTTTAGATAGACATCATATATGTGAAATTATGTCATGCTATCCGTTTTAGTTAAACAATATAAATGTCAACTATTTCATGCCCTCTTTTTTCCACACTATCTATTGCATCTGTCTCTCATACAATGTCTGTACATTCAACTATGTTTCCTGTTTATCAGCCATTTGAATTGGAGCGGGTGATGCCAGTATCTAGCGAACTAAAAACACGGTCTTCAAATAAAACAGTGCTACTTCTTGGTGGAGATAGCACCCCGGTCGTACATGCACAAGAACCAGCCCTACCACACATAACCCAAACTCTTGTAGATTGTACCCCTACTACGATGGACAGAGAACCAGCTTCACCCAATCTAACCCCAACCCCAGCCGATAGTAACCCAGTTCCTATTGACACAGCACCATCTCCACCACAGAGCTCCCAAACAAGAGCAGTTAGTAAGGCAGCTCCAGTGCCCATAGGACCAGTACTATCATGGCGAACCCCAACTCCACCAGTTAGTACGCCTATTACTATGAAGGAAGCACAACCAGCTAGTCGTAGTTTAGCATCTATCGCATTTGATGTTGTTAAATCGTATGTGCGTATATTCCCATCTTGGAAATATTATACTGAAGATGAAGGAAAATGCCAGTTGCAGGTGTTTGTCCAGGAGTTATGTGTAAGTAATGTTATTCATGGCAATTACTTTGCTTCGTCCCATACATCCTACCTCCATGATGGTTATAGTACAGCAAATTTTCCCATTTTTCTCTATAGGGAAGGACCGATTTGGAAACTCAGGATGAGGTAACCTGTGCTAATACCTCTGCTATCTTCAAGAATGCTTGGTGGCAGTATCGGAATTACCTGAAGAAAACGTACTTCACCGGGAAAGAAACTCATCAAATTCCCTTATGTTCTCCTGAGACACATTTACTGGACGATGACTGGGAACGCCTTCTTCTGTACTGGTCCCAAACCAAGAATGTGGTAAGGTCTATGAGCTCATTTTCTATTTTTAAGTATTATATTCTTGCGTCTTACTGTACTCTGTTCATGTAGAACAAGTGCCTAAACCTGAAGAACAATTGTTCTAATTTAATATTCCATTGCTACCATAGGACATAGATATATGTTTGTTTGATGCTTTTATTATGAACTAGTACTTGGCAATAGAAGACTTGGTAGTTTAATATTGTCCACCTTACTAATGAACTGGTTCACCGAAATGAGTTTCATATACTAGTACATGCTAAACTTGTTATGTGTCTGCTTGTTTCTTCTTTTAGAATGCTGACAGAATATTGGGGAAGAGTGACTTATTAAGCAACGGTAAAGGAAAGGAAGTAATGCAGATAAGGTTCAGGATAGTGACACATCCTGTCTTGGTTTAGTGTTGGAGTTACTGGCCACTACCACTTGCACAAGCTATTCAAACTCACTGTCTGAATCGGTTCGGTTTGTTGAGGCTCAACTACAAGCTGAAAGACATCGATCAGCTGTGTTGCGACAAGATCGAAAGGACTGCGGAAGTCCCTGGAGCATTCAGATGCATACTTTCTGGTGCAACAGCAAGCGTTGGAGGATTTTAGCGCCAAACATGACAAAGCTAATCAGCTTGCAAAGCTTATTGCCAGCATGGTGGATACCCAGGATAACATTTCTTGAGCTCTTCTGAAGTTGTTTCAGTTATGCTCTTGTTTTGCTGCTGCGTTTATTTGCACCGGTGGCCAATTTTGACGGCCAGTGTATATGATATGCTGCTTTGTTCCCTATATTTGCACTGGTGGCGAACTTTGATGCCCAGTGGATGTAATATATGTAATAGCCGTGATAGCCTAGCGTTAATTGCTTGCTTATTTATTTCCTTGTTGTCTTGTTTATTTGTTTGCTTGTAGTCATTGCAGTTCTTTTTCCGCGGTTAACTAGTGGCTGCAATAACCTATTTTTTAAAACTAGGCCACAATAACCATGGGCTAATATTTACTGTAGTGACACTGGGCCTCCTACGGGCCGTAGAAACAGTGGGCCTTCTACGGGCCGTAGAAACAGTAGGCCTTCTACGGGCCGTAGAAACAATGGGCCTTCTACGGGCCGTATCATCAATGGGCCTTATACGGGCCGTATGATCGATTGGCCAAACATGAGCCAATAACAGGCCGCATTATGGCCATAAACGGGCTAGAGTTGGAATCGTCCGTTCATGGGCCGACTGTAACAGGCCATCGTTAATAGGCCGTATTTGATGACGCTATGAAAACGGCCCAACGTATTAACGGACCACAAACGGGCCGACTGTAACCACGGGCTGAATTTGGCCCACAAGCAGAAAATGACAGTAATGGGCCGTAAGTAAACGAATGCTGGAAATGAGCCCAAGAATAAATGGGCTCTGAGAAGGCCGAAAGATAACATGGGCTGGAAACGGCCCAACGGAATAACGGGCCGTTAATGGGTATAAAGTGATACACTGTTCATTACGGGCCAGTTTCACCACGGGCCATTAATGGGTGTAAAGTGATACACTGTTCATTATGGGCCAGTTTCACCACGGGCCGTTAATAGGCCAAGAGTTACATAGGGCCTCATATGGGCCGAAAGACGTCATGGACCATACATGGGCTAGAAGTGAAAACGGGCTGGAATCATATTGGATGGCCCAGATGACGCTACTGGGCCTAATTCGGATAGGGCGTAACGGGCCTTGGGTTAGCGGGCTGTAAATGGGCTATATGCGAACAGGCCGTTAACAGGCTTTCCATGGGCCGGCCCGCCACCTTTTGACCAAGTCAAACGGGCCGTCCTTTTCACAGGAATGGGCCTCTGTTGGGCCATGCCACGTGTCGATGTATCATAAGCGCCTTCCGTCCAATGAGTGGTTGACATCTGTCCCAACGATGAGCCGACACGTGTTTCCTCCAGCCAATGATGATTTTACACGTGGAAAATCCCCATTGGTCGGGGTTGTTAACGGGTTATCGGATCCAAAACCCGACCCGATAGCTTAACGGCATTCCGTTACGGTGGATGCCACGTGTCGGTCACCCTTGACGAAAGCACTTCTGTGACGCGAGATTTATCGTCATGGAAGTTGACACTTCCGTGATGACAATTTTGGTAATGTCATGGAACACTTCTATGACAGCACATGTGTGACTATCATGATTCTGTCATAAATTTGTCATGGATGTACATGCATGACAAAAAAAGCAACCTACTGTGACAAACACGTATCATCACGGAAGTGTATTTTTTTTGCAGTGACGTTTGCAAACGGGTCAACGCGTCCCAACTCCCGCAAACCGACACCAAACCTGAGAAAGGTTTATGAGCGCGGGGTTCGTGGCATGTACATGCCCACTCGCTAGGCCCCACCCAAATTCATCATGGTGCCTCCCACTCTAGAGCGATCGCCGCAATTCTTCATGCCGGTCTGGTGCCCCAGAGCGATGCAATTAGACGACCTTGTTGTCGGTCAGAGTAACGTGACCGGATAGGGTGGGTGCTACTTTAATGCGAACAAGACTACCGAGAAGCACACTCCGGCCACTGCATCGCATTGAAGTGGCATCAAGCATGAGCCCCCTCACCCGACGCAACCGTGGCGTCTGAATCGGACGCCGCATCAAGGAGGAGCCGGCCTGACCGCCGCGCAACACACTGAGCCGCTTTGACCGGCTAACGTCACCGCTCTCTCGCTTCTGGCGGGGCAAGAAGAGAGCGTCGTCATCACCGCCTCGTCGGCGCCTGGTCGATGTGAAGCAGGGGGCCTCCCCCGCGCTCGCGAACACGCGCGGGCGCCTCCTGCATTACCTCGGTCGCAACAACGCTACCACGTCGTCCAAGGAGGAGCGTTGGGCAGCGTTCACGACATCAAACGTCGCGCTAGACTGGTCCGGATCAACATGGAGACGCCCGCATGGCATCGGCGCCGCCTCAGTGACCAGCTCGTTAAGATCAACTTGGCATGGCATGTACGCGTACGAAGTTGCTATCTGGTACTACCTCCGTCCTGATTTATTGCTTCCCTTAGTATTTTGACTTTGACCATAGATTTAACTAAGAAATAATAACACATGTCATAAAAAATTATACCGTTAGATTCGTATTTGAATATAGTTTGCAGTGATATTATTTTTTGTTACATGCATTAATATTTTATTAGTTAAATCTACGGTCAAAATTAAGCACAAAATGCGAAAGGGACCAATAACCAGGACGAAGGTAGTACCTCGTTTAGTTCTTTGATGTTTCTTTAATTGAACTTGTCTGATTTGGTTAAAATATGTCAAAATTTGTCCTATTTATTCAATTTACCTTTATAATGAGCACGGGCGTTTCAGATATGCGTTTAAGTGGATGGCTTTCGTATTCATGTCCGCAGCTGCATCGGACAGATAGTGAGTCCGTCTTGCGGCACCACATTGGAGATGCCCTATCCACAACCCATTGCATATTACTACCCCGTGCCACGTCTTCCTCTGTCAACGTCATCGTAAAGCCCAAGATAGGTGGCGCTCCTTGCCGGTTGTCACTACTCACAAGGCCACCAATTCTATCTTCGCGGACACCAGTTGCCAGTTGGGGTGGTCCCTTTGTTTTCATCGAGCACACATCTACCGTGTCTTGTCTTAAAAAAATTATATGGATGTCGTTATTTGGTGTATCGTACCAGTTCATTTTTTCTTTAGCAATTAATTGGGTCATGAATGCGACGGAAAAAAATTATATGAGATCAGGTCTCACGGTTAGTAGGTGAGACCCGTCCTAATGGATGACACGTGGCATTCACAAATCACAAAGCATCTAATCTCTCTCCCCCTGATTTTAAATGAGGGTGCTTTGTGATTTATGAATGCCACGTGTCATCCATCAGGAGGGGTCTGCGTGAGACCTAGTCTCATAGAATTCTTTTTCGGATGCGACGGCAAAAGAGACGATTGCGTTTCTTGTTATCACTACTAGTACATAAACACAATTACGAACGGAACTATGCAGCCTGGGACGTCGAAATGGAAGAGGAGAGCTATTTTGTTTTCAGCGTAGATGATGGGTACAAGAAGCGGGGGTCTCCCGACTCACCCCGATAGCCCAACCGATGCCATTGGCTCTGGTCTGGGATGGATGTCGGTCAAACAGGCTGCTGTCTCCGGTCTCCATACATTGAAGGGAAACGCATTGGAACTGGAGCCTCGGCTCAGCTGCCCGTTGGATTTTGACGGGGAGCATGTTTTTTTTCTTAAAAACTAGGTTAATAGTAGATCGGCAGCACTAGCACACCGCAGTTTACAACAGTACGCGTCCATGGTGACATGTTCTGAGTTCTAGCGTGCAACGATGGACTGTTTGGATCTACCTCCTCCATTTCTAAATATTTGTCTTTCCAGATACTTCAACAAATGACTACATATGAAGCAAAATGAGTGAATATACACTTTAAAATATGTCTATATACATCCGTATATGGTTGTTCATTAAAAATCTTTATAAAGACAAATATTTAGGAGCGGAGGAAGTATGAGTCAGAGTTAGTTTAAACTAGTTTGGGCTCAAATAGTTCCAAAGTATCTAAATATGAGGGTTAGATTGGAGCTAGTTGCATATAACCCATCCAAAAAAATTATCCCACACAAAAGGTGCTAAGTGGAGCTAGTTTTCATGGGGTCCACTAAAAAAATCGCTTTTCAATCTCTATCCCGCCAGCCAAAAGGTGCTAATTGGAGCTAGTTCTTGTGGGCCCCATTAAAAAAATCACTTTTCTCTCTTCATTAAGTGCATTTACTGTCAATCCAACCTTGTCATCCAAACACCTCTTTAGCTAGAGTTAGTTCAGGGTTAGTCATGAGGTAGAAACTAACTCTAACCTCTAATTAAGTTAGAGTATCCAAACAAGGTTAATATGAATGGGCCCAAAAGGTTCCAGAGACCGTGCCCGGTTTAGCGCGAGTTAAAAGCGAAAGACCACCACATTTACGCCTGGTTTACAGAAAAGGGCCTGCTACGCGTCGGTAGGCGGATCCACGGCCTCGCGAGCCATTCGATTCTGTGACTTGAGCTGTTTGTTCATCTTCTCTAATTTCTTGCAATAATACGCTTGTTGCGAAATCTTCTCTGCTCTAATTTCCTGCAACAAGGCCTTTGTTGTGAAACCCATTCTTCTTTAATTTTCTGCAACAAGTCCCCTGTTGCAAAACTTCTTCTTCTCTAATTTTCTGCAACAAGACCCTTGTTGCAAAAATTGCAAGTACATCTCCCGCCGCGTCTAATTTTCTGTATCAAAACCTTTGTTGCAAAAATTACAACAACATCTCCAGCCGCACTGCACACTAACATAGTCGCCTTTCGATGCCGCTGTTCCGCAACAACGTTGTTGTTGCATAAACTTGGAGTGGACATGAAAGTACGGCGTGGTGATGTGGCTCTTGCTAGCGCTGGTGGTGCCAGAACGACGGTGAGGTTGTTGGTGCTCCACGCCCGCGTGGCGGATCTCTCCGGATACGGTCGCCGGGAGGCGTTTGGCGGCGGAGATCCGGCGTGGATGCCCTCGCGATGACAACCTACAGGCAAGAGCGCTCGGCTTAGCTGCTGATCGCAAGTGCTCGATCTGTAACAAATCATTTGTTTCGGTGAGGTGAACTGAAACAAGGGGTGGGTTGCAAGAACTGTGCTAGGATAAAGATTGCTTCTAAGTCGTTCGATCCAAATCAAATCTGGCGGCTACGGAGAAGGTGGACGCACACACAAACATCCGCCGGCTGAGCGATAGCGTTTTCCTACAGAAAATCACCTGATCATTAACATAATTTTAAAACTCATTGTGTTTCTGGTGGTGAACGCAGTATTTCAAAAAATTTACCTACGATCACGCAAGATCTATCTAGGAGATGCATAACAATGAGAGGGGAGAGTGTGTCTACGTACCCTCGTAGACCGAAAGCGGAAGTGTTTAATAACGCGGTTGATGTAGTCGAACATCTTCGCGATCCAACCGATCCAAGTACCGAACGTACGGCACCTCCGCGATCTGCACACGTTCAGCTCGGTGATGTCCCTCGTACACTTGATCCAGCTGAGGCCGAGGGTGAGTTCCATCAGCACGACGGTGTGGTGACGGTGATGATGAAGTTACGACACAGGGCTTCGCCTAAGCACTACAACGATATGACCGAGGTGTGTAACTGTGGAGGGGGCACCGCACACGGCTAAAAGATCAACTTGTGTGTCTATGGGGGTGCCCCCTCCCATGTTTATAAAGGGGGGGGAGGAGGAGGTCGGCCAAGGTGTGGCGCACCCAAGGGGAGGAGTCCTACTCCAAGTAGGATTCGCCCCCCCCCTTTCATATTCCTACAAGGAGAAGGGGGAAAGAGGAGAAGGAGAGAAGGAAAGCCCCCCCAACCCTAACCCAATTCGGATTGGGCTTGGGGGGCACGCGCTTCCACCTGGCCGCCGCCTTCTCTCTTCCACTAGGGCCCATGAAGGTCCATTAACCCCCCCCTCGGGGGGGGGGGGGTCCGGTAACCCCCCGGTACTCCGGAAAATGCCCGAACCTATCCGAAACCATTCCGGTGTCCAAACATAACCTTCCAATATATCAATCTTTATGTCTCGACCATTTCGAGACTCCTCATCATGTCCGTGATCTCATCCGAGACTCCAAACAACCTCCGGTCATCAAATCAGATAACTCATAATATAAATCGTCATCGAACGTTAAGCGTGCGGACCCTACAGGTTCAAGAACTATGTAGACATGACCGAGACACATCTCCGGTCAATAACCAATAGCAGAACCTGGATGCTCATATTGGTTCCTACATATTCTACGAGGATCTTTATCGGTCAAACTGCATAACAATATATGTTGTTCCCTTTATCATCGGTATGTTACTTGCCCGAGATTCGATCATCGATATCATCATACCTAGTTCAATCTCGTCACCGGAAAGTCTCTTTACTCGTTCCGTAATGCATCATCCCGCAACTAACTCATTAGTCACATTTCTTGCAAGGCTTATATTGATGTGCATTACCGAGAGGGCCCAGAGATACCTCTCCGACAATCGGAGTGACAAATCCTAATCTCGATCTATGCCAACTCAACAAACACCATCGGAGACACCTGTAGAGCACCTTTATAATCACCCAGTTACATTGTGACGTTTGGTAGCACACAATGTGTTCTTCCGGTATTCGGGAGTTGCATGATCTCATAGTCATAGGAACATGTATAAGTTATGGAGAAAGAAATAGCAAAAAACTAAACGATCATCGTGCTAAGCTAACGAAATGGGTCAAGTCAATCACATCATTCTCTAATGATGTGATCCCGTTAATCAAATGACAACTCATGTCTATGGCTAGGAAACTTAACCATCTTTGATTAACGAGCTAGTCAAGTAGAGGCATACTAGGGACATTCTGTTTGTCTATGTATTCACACATGCACTAAGTTTCCAGTTAATACAATTCTAGCATGAATAATAAACATTTATCATGATATAAGGAAATATAAATAACAACTTTATTATTGCCCCTAGGGCATATTTCTAACAAGTGGGGTCGAAATGTAAGGAGTTGGCTTAGCAAAAAAAACACCCCTAGATCTAAAAACGCAATTAGAATCTGAAGGAAATATGCCCTAGATGCAATAATAAAGTTGTTACTTTATATTTTATTATTCATGATAAAGGTTTATTATTCATTCTAGAATTATACAGATCGGAAACCTTAATACATGTGTGAATACATAAACAAACACCGTGTCCCTAGTGAGCCTCTACTAGACTAGCTCATTGATCAAAGATGGTTAAGATTTCCTAACTATGGACACGAGTTGTCATTTTATAACGGGATCACATCATTAGGAGAATGATGTGATGGACAAGACCCATCCGTTAGCGTAGCATAATGATCGTTTAGTTTTATTTCTATTGCTTTATTCATGTCAAATACATATTCCTTCGACTATGAGATTATGCAACTACTGGATACCGGAGGAATGCCTTGTGTGCTATCAAACGTCACAACGTAAGTAGGTGATTATAAATATGCTCTACAGGTATCTTCGAAGGTATTCGTTGAGTTGGCATAGATCGAGATTAGGATTTGTTACTTCGAGTATCGGGGAGGTGTCTCTGGGCCCCCTCGGTAATACACATCATAAGCTTGCAAGCAAACGACAAAGGAGTTGGTCATGAGGTGATGTATTACGGAACGAGTAAAGAGACTTGCTGGCAACGAGATTGAACTAGGTATGAAGATACCAACGATTGAACCTCGGGCAAGTAACATACCGATGGACAAAGGGAATTACGTATGTTCTCATAACGGTTCGACCGATAAAGATCTTCGTAGAATATGTAGGAGCCAATATGGGCATCCAGGTTCCGCTATTGGTTATTGACCGGAGAGGTGTCTCTGTCATGTCTACATAGTTCTTGAACCCGTAGGGTCCGCACGCTTAACGTTCGATGACGATATAGTACTATATGAGTTATGTGATTTGGTGACCGAATGTTGTTCGGAGTCCCGAATGAGATCAAGGACATGACGAGGAGTCTCGAAATGGTATAGAGGTAAAGATTGATATATAGGACAATAGTTTTTGGACATCAGAAGTGTTTTGGGGTACCGGGTACTTATCGGGTCACCGGAAGGGGTTCCGGGCACCCCCGGCAATGGGCCTTATGGGCCAAGAGGGGAAACGCACCAGCCACAAGGGGTTGGTGCGCCCCCCATATGGGTCGGCCAAGGAGGAGAAGGGAAAGGAAAGAGAGGAATAGGATTCCCCCTTCCTTCCCTCTCCCCCTCTCTTTCCTTCCCCCCTTCGATATATATGGTAGGGGGCGCGCAGCTTGGGAGGATCCAATTAGGATTCGGTCCTACTTGGGACGCCTCCTGGCCTCTCCTCTCCCCCTCCCACCTATATATATATATATATGGGGGGGGCGCCTTGCACACCCGACACAATTGTTTAGCTGTGTGCGGTGCCCCCATCCACCGTTTACATCCCCATTCATATTTTCGTAGTGCTTAGGTGAAGCCCTGCGAGGATCACTTCACCATGACCATCACCACACCGTCGTGCTAACAGAACTCCTCTACTACCTCGACGTCTTGCTGGATCAAGAAGGCGAGGGACGTCACCGAGCTGAACGTGTGCAGAACACGGAGGTGCCGTACGTTCGGTACTTGATTGGTTGAAGCGCGAAGAAGTTCGACTACATCAACCGCATTGAGAAACGCTTCCGCTTACAGTCTATGAGGGTACATAGACACACTCTCCCCCTCGTTGCTATGCATCTCCATGGATAGATCATTTCGTGTGCATAGATTTTTTTCCATGCAACGATTCCCAACAGTGGCATCACGAGCCAGGTATATGCGTAGGTGATATGCACGAGTAGAACACAAAGAGTTGTGGGCGATTATAGTCAT
The DNA here is from genome assembly GCF_056163025.1 of Triticum urartu. Taxonomy (NCBI): domain Eukaryota; kingdom Viridiplantae; phylum Streptophyta; class Magnoliopsida; order Poales; family Poaceae; genus Triticum; species Triticum urartu. The sequence goes on from NC_141875.1 coordinate 231,692,330, forward strand.
GCTGCTTACCACCAATGTCTTATTTTGATTCGGCGGTATTGTGGTATGAAGCGGCCCAGACCAACCTTACATGTCCATGCACATGAGACCGGTTCCACCGACAAGCATGCAACTAGCTTCGCATAAAGGTGGCTGGCGGGTGTCTGTTTCTCCTACTTCAGTTGAATCGAATTTGACTACGGCCGGTCCTTGAAGAAGGTCAAAACAACAAACTTGTGGTTTTTTGCGTAGGTAAGAATGGTTCTTTCTAGGAGCCCATAGCAGCCACGTAAAACTTGCAACAACGAAGTAGAGGACATCTAACTTGTTTTTGCAGGGCATGTTGGTTGGGAAACGCAGCATGCAATTTCAAAAAAATTCCTACGCTCACGTAAGATCTATGTAGGAGATGCATAGCAACAAGGGGAAGAGTGTGTCTACGTACCCTCGTAGAACGAAAGTGGAAGCGTTTCACAATGCGGTGTATGTAGTCGAACTTTCTTCGTGCTCCACCGATCAAGTACTAAACGTACGACACCTCCGAGTTCTGCACACGTTCAGCTCGGTGACATCCCTCGCCTTCTTGATCCAGCAAGGTGTCGAGGTAGTAGATGAGTTCCATCAGCACGACTGCGTGGTGACGGTGATGGTGAAGTCATTCTCGCATGACTTTGCCTAAGCACCGGAAAACTATAACCGGGGGTGTAAACTGTGGAGGGGGGCGCCGCACACGGCTAACAATTGATGTTGTGTGTTCTAGGAATCCCCCTCCCCTCATATTTATAGGTGGGAGGGGAGGAGAGGCAGCCATGAGGCGCCCCAAGTAGGATCCGAATCCTACTTGGGGTTTCCCAAGTGGTGCCCCCTTCCTTATTTTACCGGAGAAGAAAAGGGAAGGGAGAAGAGAGAAAGGAAGGGGGGGGGAGAACCCCCCTCTTCCTTCTCCAATTCGGCCTCCTGCCTAAGGGGGGGCGCGCCACCTCTTTTGGGCTGGCGTGCTCCCCTCTTATGGCCCATATGGCCCATATCCCCCCGGGGTTCCGGTAACCCCCCGATACTCCGATAATTACCCGATTCACTCCGGAACACTTCCGGTGTCCGAATACTATCGTCCGATATATCAATATTTCCCTCTCGACCATTTTGAGACTCCTATTCATGTCCGTGATCTCATCCGGGACTCCGAACAATAGTCAGTCACCAAAGCACATAACTCATATAATACTAAATCATCATCGAACGTTAAGCGTGCGGACCCTACGGGTTCGAGAACTATGTAGACATGACCGAGACACCTCTCCGTCCAATAACCAATAGCGGAACCTGGATGCTCATATTGGCTCCTACATATTCTACGAAGATCTTTATCGGTCGAACCGTTATGACAACATCGTAATTCCTTTTGTCATTGGTATGTTACTTGCCCGAGATTCGATCGTCGGTATCTTCATACCTAGTTCAATCTCGTTACTAACAAGTCTCTTTACTCGTTTCATAATACATCATCCCACAACTAACTCATTAGTCACTTTGCTTGCAAGGCTTCTTATGATGTGTATTACCGAGAGGGCCCAGAGATACCTCTCCGATACTCGGAGTGACAAATCCTAATCTTGATCTATGCCAACCCAACAAACACCTTCGGAGATACCTATAGAGCATCTTTATAATCACCCAGTTACGTTGTGATGTTTGATAGCACACAAGGTATTCCTCCGGTGTCCGGGAGTTGCATAATCTCATAGTCGAAGGAATATGTATTTGACGTGAAGAAAGCAATAGCAATATAACTGAACGATCAATATGCTAAGCTAACGGATGGGTCTTGTCCATCACATCATTCTCCTAACGATGTGATCCCGTTATCAAATGACAACTCATGTCCATGGTTAGGAAACCTTAACCATCTTTGATCAACGAGCTAGTCAAGTAGAGGCTTACTAGGGACACATTGTTTGTCTATGTATTCACACATGTATTAAGGTTTTCGATCAATACAATTCTAGCATGAATAATAAACATTTATCATGAATAAGGAAATATAAAATAACAACTTTCTTATTGCCTCTAGGGCATATTTCCTTCAGTCTCCCACTTGCACTAGAGTCAATAATCTAGATTACATTGTAATGATTCTAGCACCCATGGAGTCTTGGTGTTGATCATGTTTTGCTCGTGGAAGAGGCTTAGTCAACGGGTCTGTAACATTTAGATCCGTATGTATTTCGCAAATCTCTATGTCTCCCTCCTTGACTTGATCACTGATACATCTCCGTCGTATCTACTCCTCCAAACTCTTTTTCCCTTGTTTTGGACTCTAAGTTGCATGATGTGAATGGAACTAATACGGACTGGCGTTGTTTTCAGCAGAATTGCCATGGTGTTAATTTTTGTGCAGAAGAAAAAGTTCTCGGAATGACCTGAAACATCACGGAGCCAAGTTTTGGAATTAATAAAAAATATTGGCGGAAGAATCAACACCAGGGGCCCACACCCTAGCCACAAGGGTGGGGGGCGCGCCCTTCGACCTTGTGGCCCCCATATACCTCCACGGACCTCAACTCCAACTCCATATATTCTCTTCCGAGGAGAAAAAAACCAGAGAGAAGGATTCATTGTGTTTTACGATACGGAGCTGCCGCCAAGCCATGTTCTTCCTCGGGAGGGCAGATCCAGAGTCCGTCCGGGGCTCCAGAGAGGGGAATCCGTCACCATCGTCACCATCAACCATCCACCATCACCAATTTCATGATGCTTACTTCCCTGCGTGAGTAATTCCATCATAGGTTTGCTGGACCGTGATGGGTTGGATGAGATTTACCATGTAATCGAGTTAGTTTTGTTAGGGTTTGATCCCTAGTATCCATTATGTTCTAAGATTGATGTTGCTATGACTTTGCTATGCCTAATGCTTGTCACTAGGGGCCGAGTGCCATGATTTCAGATCTGAACCTATTATGTTTTCATGAATATATTTGTGTTCTTGATCCGATATTGCAAGTTATAGTCACCAGCTACGTGCTATGATCCGGCAACCCTGGAGTGAAAAATAGTCGGGACCACTCCCAGTGATGACCGTAGTTTGAGGAGTTCATGTATTCACTAAGTGCTAATGCTTTGGTTCGGTACTCTATTAAAAGGAGGCCTTAATATCCCTTAGTTTCCAATAGGAACCCACTGCCACAGGAGGGTAGGACAAAAGATGTCACGCAAGTTCTTTTCCATAAGCATGTATGACTATATTCGGAATACATGCCTACATTATATTGATGAACTGGAGCTAGTTCTGTGCCACCCTATGTTATAACCATTGCATGATGAATGCCATCTGACATAATTATCCATCATTGATCCATTGCCTACGAGCTCGTTTCATATTGATCTTTGCTAAGTTAATTTTCCGTTGCCACTATTACAATTGCTATAAAACTGCTACTATTACTTTTGCCACCGTTACTGCTACTTCCATACTACTTTGCTACTAAATATTTTGCTACAGATATTAAGTCTTTCAGGTGTGGTTGAATTGACAACTCAGCTGCTAATACTTGAGAATATTCTTTGGCTCCCCTTGTGTCGAATCAATAAATTTGGGTTGAATACTCTACCCTTGGAAACTGTTGCGATCCCCTATACTTGTGGGTTATCAAGACCTTTTTTTGGCACCGTTGCCGGGGAGCATAGCTCTATTCTCTGAGTCACTTGGGATTTATATTTGTTGATCACTATGAGGAATTTGAAAGATCAAAGAACTAAGATTTTTCCCTCAATTACGAGGGGAGGTAAGGAACTACCATCTAGCTCTGCACTTGATTCTCCTTCTGTTTTGAGTAAACTTGCGACACCTACACCTGCTATTGACTCCGATATGTCGCATGTTATTGATGATGCCACTTCTGCTATGCATGATGCTTATGATGATACTACTTCTTTGCTTGATAATACTGTGCCACTAGGTGAATTTCTTGATGAACAACTTGCTAGGGTTAGAGAAAATGAAATTACTGAAACTGATGATATTATTGAAGATGATGATTATGATTCTTCCCCTAGATATGAATTTCCTGTTGTTCCTGAGGGTTATGTTATGGATGAAGAAACTACTAGAGACTTATTTGCTTGCAATGATAGAGAGGGTCTTATAAAACTGTTAGCTAAGCTGAAAGAAAAATCCTTGAACACTAGAATGAAATATGATCCTGCTTATGCTACTTCACCTATCTTTGTTACTGATAAGGATTATGAATTCTCTGCCGATCTTGAGTTAATTACTTTGGTTGAATCTGATCCTTTCCATGGTTATGAATCTGAAACAGTTGTGGCACATCTTACTTAATTGAATGATATAGCCACCCTATTTTCTCATGAGGAAAATTCGCTATTATTATATACTCAAATTGTTTCCTTTCTCATTAAAGGGTGATGCTAAGTTATGGTTTAATTCTCTTGCTCCTGGTTGTGTGCGTAGTCCCCAGGATATGATTTACTACTTCTCTACAAAATATTTCCCCGCTCATAAGAAATAAGCTGCTTGAAAGGAAATATTTAATTTTGTGCAAGTTGAAGAAGAGAGTCTCCCACAAGCTTGGGGGAGGCTTCTCCGATTACTTAATGCTTTGCCTGATCACCCTCTCAAGAAAAATGAAGTACTTGATATCTTTTATAATGGACTAACCAATGCTTCCAGAGACCACCTAGATAGTTGTGCTATTTGTGTTTTCAGGGAAAGAACTGTTGAGCAAGCTGAATTGCTATTGAATAATATACTGAGTAATGAAAATGATTGGACACTTCCTGAACCAACTCTGAAGCCAACTCCGAAGAAAAGGGGTATTCTATTTCTCAGTCCTGAAGATATGCAAGAGGCAAAGAAATCTATGAAAAGGGTATTAAAGCTGAAGATGTTAAAAATTTACCGCCTATAGAAGAAATACATGGTCTTGATAATCCGACACAGGTAGTAGAGGTAAACTCTCTCCGTAGATTTGATGAAGGTGATATTCCTTATAATAAGTCTACTATTTAATGCTTGGATGAGTTTGATAATTTCATTGTTAAACAAGAGAACTTCAATGCTCATGTTAGTAGACAATTGAAAAGTAATGCTTACATGCTTGACCACTTGGGTGATTATATGAGTAGAACTGTTAATGATCTTAAGCTTATTAGTAAACATGCCTCCAGGGTTACAACTCAAGTAGAACAAGCACTTAAGGCACAAGATGATTTTCACAATGAGATGAATAGTAAGAATAATGATAATGCTGTTAGGGTTATGACTAGAGGTGGTAAGATGACCCAGGAACCTTTGTTTCCTGAGGGCCATCCTAAGAGAATTGAGTAGGATTCTTAGAGAATTAATACTGATGCACCTAGTCCTCGTACCAAAAAGAAAAAGAAAACTGATAGAACTTTGCATGCTAGTGAACCTACTATAGACACACCTGAGAATCCCAATGATATTTCTACTTCTGATGCTGAGACACAATCTGGTAATGAACATGAACCTAGTGCTAATGTTGATAATGATGTTCATGTTGATGTTCAACCTAGTAATGATAATGATGTAGAGATTGAACTTGCTGTTGATCTTGATAACCCACAATCAAAGAATCAACGTTCTGATAAGAGAGACTTTGTTGCTAGGAAACATGGTAAAGAAAGAGAACCATGGGCTCATAAACCCATGCCCTTTCCTCCTAAGCCATCCAGAAAAGGGATGATGAGGATTTTGAGCGCTTTGCTGAAATGATTAGACCTATCTTTTTGCGTATGCGTTTGACTGATATGCTTAAAATGTCTCCTTATGCTAAGTACATGAAAGAAATTTTTACTAATAAAAGAAGGATACCGGAAGCTGAAATTTCCACCATGCTTGCTAATTATACTTTTAAGGGTGGAATACCAAAGAAACTTGGAGATCCAGGAGTACCGACTATACCATGCTCCATTAAAAGAAATTATGTTAAAACTGCTTTATGTGATCTTGGAGCCGGTGTTAGTGTTATGCCTTTCTCTTTGTATCATAGACTTGATTTGAATAAGTTGACACCTACTGAAATCTCTTTGCAAATGGCTGATAAATCAACTGCTATACCCATCGGTATTTGTGAGGATGTGCTTGTTGTGGTTGCAAACGTTACTATCTTAATGAACTTTGTTATTCTTGATATTCCCGAGGATGATAGTATGTGGATTATTCTTGGTAGACCATTTTTAAGTACGGCAGGGGCTGTTATTGACTGCAACAAAGGCAACAACACTTTTCATGTTAGTGGTAATGAGTATATGGTACACTTTCTGAAGAAACAACCTCTAGTTCATAGTATCAATTCTATTGGAAAATTTTCAACTATTACTGTTGGAGGTTTTGAATTTCCTCTTCCTACTGCCAAAAAGAAATATGATATTCTTATTGTCGGGGACATGCATATCCCCGTTGCGGTAACCTAGTGTTATTCGAAAGTTCTCCGGTTTCATGTCATTCGGAAGAAGTTTATTAATAAGACTTGATCAACCTACTTAATGGATTCCGTTTGATGAGCGTGAGTTGGATGAATTTAGAATGCACAACTCTCTGTACCCATCTTTTACTCTCTGTTATTTAGTTTAAATAAAGCAAAAATAGTATTTTCTGTCTATTTTCTGAATTATCCATGCAATCAAAAATGTCCCGAAAATAAAAGTTCTCCAAATGCCGTGAAAATTGGATATGATTTTTTATATATTAGTTTAGAATTTCTAGTGCAAAGAACACACCTAGGGGCCTCACCAGCTGGCCACAAGGGTGGAGGGAGCACCCACCCCCTGGGGTGCGCCCATGACCTTGTGGGCCCCATGTGGCCCCCTCCACTTATTCCATCACCCACCCTCTTCCTCTTCCTCCAGAAAAAATCACTCCATAGCTCAAACTCATGTTCTTCCTCATCTTGCTGCCATTTTCGATCTTCTTGCTCAAAGCTCCATTCACAAAACTGCTTTGGGGGATTGATCTTCGGTATGTGACTCCTCCAATGGTCCAATTAGTTTTTGTTCTAGTGCTTTATTTATTACAAATTTTTGCTGCTTTAGTGACCCTGTTCTAGAGCTTGCATGTCAAATTTATATGGTCCAAAGTAGTTTTGATGCATGATATAGCCTCTAGGGACTTGTAAGAGTAGTTGCTATCAATCTTGTTGAGTTTGGTTCACTTTTGTTTTGAGTCACTAAAAATTTCAGAAATTTTTCAGAGGAAGAAAAATGTCCAGGAAAATGTATCAAGGTGGTTCCTCAAGGAAGCAAGCACCAAGGTGTGCAATACGCGAACAAGACCTTGAACAAGGGAAGCTCAAGTGAAGCCGTGTGAATGGCTGTCGGATGAATTTATGGATCGTGCAGGTTTTGAGGATGAATTCTATGCGTACATACAAAATGCCGGCCTCAAGGACTTCTTATCGGGCAAGTGCTTACAGTATTATTATCTCACCAATTCCTTCGTGCGGAGGTTCGAGTTTTCATCTAAGCGTAATACTCATACAATCCTATTTGATCTTTATGATGAATCTTATACCATGGACCTAGAAGAATTTTGTGATGCATTGATACGTCTCCAACGTATCTATAATTTATGAAGTATTCATGTTGTTATATTATCATTCTTGTATGTTTAACAATCATTTTGTAGCAACTTTATATCATTTTTTGGGACTAACCCATTGACCCAGTGCCCAGTGCCAGTTGCTGTTTTTTGCTTGTTTTTTACATCGCAGGAAATCAATATCAAACGGAATCCAAACACCGCGAAACTTTTTGGAGATTTTTTATGGACCAGAACACCCAGGATGGGCCAAAGCAGCACCTGGGGGGGTGCCCTAAGGGGGGCACAACCCACCAGGGCGCGCCTGGGGGCCCAGGCGCGTCCAGGTGGGTTGTGCCCACCTTGGTGGCCTCCTGCACCCCCTCTTTACCCTATAAATTCACAAATATTCCGAAAACCCTCTGATAACCCACAAGTATAGGGGATCGCAATAGTTTTCAAGGGTATTGTATTCAACCCAAATTTATTGATTCGACACAAGGGGAGCCAAAGAATATTCTCAAGTATTAGCAGCTGAGTTGTCAATTCAACCACACCTGGAAACTTAATATCTGCAGCAAAGTGTTTAGTAGCAAAGTAATATGATAGTAGTGGTAACGATAGCAAAAGTAATATTTTTGGGTTTTGTAGTGATTGTAACAATAGCAGCGGAAAAGTAAATAAGCGAAGAACAATATAAGAAAAGCTCGTAGGCCATGGATCGGTGATGGAGAATTATGCCAGATGCGATCGATCATGTAACAGTCATAACATAGGGTGACACAGAACTAGCTCCAGTTCATTAATGTAATGTATGTATGTTTTCCAAATATAGTCATACGTGCTTATGGAAAAAAACTTGCATGACATCTTTTGTCCTACCCTCCCGTGGCAGCGGGGTCCTATTGGAAACTAAGGGATATTAAGGCCTCCTTTTAATACAGTACCGGACCAAAGCATTAACACATAGTGAATACATGAACTCCTCAAACTACGGTCATTACCGGTAAGTATCCCGTTTATTTCACTTCGGGGTTAACAGATCATAACACATAATAGGTGACTATAGACTTGCAAGATAGGATCTAGAACTCTCATATATTGATGAAAACATAATAGGTTCAGATCTGAAATCATGGCACTCGGGCCCTAGTGACAAGCATTAAGCATAGCAAAGTCATAACAACATCAATCTCAGAACATAGTGGATACTAGAGATCAAACCCTAACAAAACTAACTCAATTACATGATAAATCTCATCCAACCCATCACCGTCCAGCAAGCCTACAATGGAATTACTCACGCACAGCGGTGAGCATCATGAAATTGGTGATGGAGGAAGGTTGATGATGACGATGGCGACGGATTCCCCTCTCTGGAGCCCCGAACGGACTCCAGATCAGCCCTCCCGAGAGTGTTTAGGGCTTGGCGGCGGCTCCGTATCATAAAATGCGATGAATCCTTCTCTCTGGTTTTTTTCTCCCCGATAGTGAATATATGGAGTCAAGGTTGAGGTCGGTGGAGCGTCAGGGGGCCCACGAGGCAGGGGGGCGCCCAGGGGGGTAGGGTGCGCCCCTACCCTCGTGGACAGGGTGTGGGCCCCCTGATGTGGATCTTCCTTCCAGTATTTTTTATATATTCCAAAATAATTCTCCGTTGATTTTCAGGTCATTCCGAGAACTTCTATTTCTGCACAAAAATAACACCATGGCAATTCTGCTGAAAACAGCATCAGTCCGGGTTAGTTGCATTCAAATCATGCAAGTTAGAGTCCAAAACAAGGGCAAAAGTGTTTGGAAAAGTAGATACGCGGAGACGTATCAACTCCCCCAAGCTTAAACCTTTGCTTGTGCTCAAGCAATTCAGTTGATAAACTGAAAGTGATAAAGAAAATCTTTTACAAACTCTGTTTGCTCTTGTTTTTGTAAATATGTAAAGCCAACATTCAAGTTTTTAGCAAAGATTATGAACTAACCATATTCACAATAACGTTTAGGTCTCATGTTTACTCATATCATTGGCATAATCAGCTAGCGAGCAATAATAACAAATCTCAGATGACAACACTTTCTCAAAATAATCATGATATGATATGACAAGATGGTATCTCGCTAGCCCTTTCTGAGACCGCAAAACATAAATGCAGAGCACCTTTAAAGATCAAGGACTGACTAGACATTGTAATTCATGGTAAAAGAGATCCAGTCACAATCATACTCAATGTAAACTAGCAGTAATGGATGCGAATGACAGAGGTGCTCTCCAACTGGTGCTTTTTAATAAGAGGATGATGACTCAACATAAAAGTAAATAGATAAGCCCTTCACAGAGGGAAGCAGGGATTTGTAGAGGTGCCAGAGCTCGGTTTTGAAGTAGATATGAATAATATTTTGAGCGGTATACTTTCATTGTCAATATAACAATCGAGAGATATCGATATCTGCCATGCTACACACAATATAGGCGGTTCCCAAACAGAATGGTAAAGTTTATACTCCCCCTCCACCAACAAGCATCAATCCATGGCTCGCTCAAAACAACGAGTGCCTCCAACTAACAAGAGTCCCGTGGGTGTTTTGTTTGCAATTATTTTGATTTGATTTGCATAAAGCATGGGACTGGGCATCCCGGTGACCAGCCATTTTCTCGTGAGTGAGGAGCGGAGTCCACTCCTCGTGAGAATAACCCGCCTAGCAAGGAAGATACAGACAGCCCTAGTTGATACATGAGCTATTCGAGCATACAAAACAGAATGTTTATTTGAAGGTTTAGAGTTTGGCAAATACAAATTTACTTGGAACGGCAGGTAGATACCGTATGTAGGTAGGTATGGTGGACTCATGTGGAACAACTTTGGGGTTTATGGAATTGGATGCACAAGGTGTATTCCCCCTTAGTACAGGTGAAGGCTAGAAAGAGACTGGGAAGCGACCAATTAGAGAGCGACAACAGTCATGAACATGCATTAAAAATAATCAACACCGAATGCAAGCATGAGTAGGATATAGTGCACCATGAACATAAATATCGTAGAGGCTATGTTGATTTTGTTTCAACTACATGCGTGAACATGTGCCAAGTAGAGCCACTCGAATCGTTCAAAAGAGGGTACCACCCTATCATACCACATCACAACCATTTTAATAGCATGTTGGCACGCAAGGTAAATCATTATAAGCTCCTAGCTAATTAAGCATGGCATAAGCAACTATAATCTCTAATTTTCATTGCAAATATGTTTCTTTCATAATAGGCTGAATTAGGAACGATGAACTGATCATATTTACAAAAATAAGAGAGGTCGAGTTCATACCAGCTTTTCTCATCTCAATAAGTTCATCATATGATCATCATTACTGCCTTTCATTTGCACGACCGAACGATGTGGATAATAAGCTGGAATCTGCAAGCATTCAATTCAAGAGAGAATACAAGGTAATATGGGCTCTTTGTTAGATCAACAATAATGCATATGAGAGCCACTTAACATTTTCATCATGGTCTTCTCCTCTCGACCCCTAAAGAACAAGAAAAGAAACAAAACTATTTACACGGGAAAGCTCCCAACAAGAAAAAGAAGAACGAGAAATCTTTTTGGGTTTTCTTTTTAATTACTACTACTACATCATGAAAAGTAAACTAGCTAAAAGCTACAACTAATTTTTTGTTTCTTTCTTAAGGTTTATCAAACACACAAAAGAAAGCATAAAAAGGGAAATAAACTAGCATGGATATTACAATGAAAAAGTATGAGCACCGACAACTAGCATGAGTGTGTGAACAGGAATGTAATGTAGGTGAGAGATACGTACTCCGCCAAGCTTAGGCTTTTGGCATAAGTTGGTCTATGGCCACGGCTGGCCTGACGGATATCTAAAGTTATAGTTGGGGTCGTACTGAGATGCAACGGCAATTGCCTGATGAGCTGCAGCTTGGAGGCAAGCCGTCTCTGCCCTCCTCTCGTACTCGGTCGCCTCCTCCCTGGTTATAACATATCTCCCCTTTGCCTGAAAGTCAAAGAAAGTAGGAGCAGGGAGAGCGACGTGATAGGTGCGTCGTCTGTTAAAGATTAGTCGGTACTGGAGGAACTGATCGTTCCTCTCAACAAACTGATGACAAACCATAGCATCATAATCTAGATAAGAAGGAGGCAATTCAATATCATATCCACGTATGGGTATCTCAAGAAAATTAGCTATACGAGTTGCATAAATTCCACCAAAGAAGTGTCCATGAATACGATTATTATGCAACCTACGTGCAACAATAGCCCCCAAGTTGTATTGTTTATCTCCTAAAACAACGCTCCTGAGAACGCTAAGATCAGGTACACACATGTGACATGCTTCATCTTTACCGTTTATGCACCTTCCTATGAAGAGAGCAAAATAATGTTAGCAGGAAAATGAAGGCTCCCTATGGTGGCTTGTGTTATATATCTAGATTCCCCCACTGTAATACTAGCAAGAAAATTTCTAAGCTCAGATTTGCTAGGTTCACTAGCGCTACCCCATTGTGGGAGTTTACAAGCAGTGTTAAAATCTTCTAAGTCCATGGTATAAGATTTATCATAAAGGTCAAACAGGACAGTGTGAGAATTACGTGAAGATAAAAGTTTGAACCTTCTCACAAAGGAATCAGTTAGGTGATAGTATTGATGGCACTTATCTGCCTCGAAGCTCTCAAGATCGGCATTACGCACATATGCTTCAAATTCCTCCTTGAGTCCTGCTCGAACCATGAAGTCCTCTGACGGTCATTCACAAGGCCACACTTGAGCGTCCCTCGGTGGTTCATCGTCTGCATCGCGTATTGCGAGTCTGGGTCCTTGCTTCCTTAAAGAACTACCTTGGTACATTTTCCTAAACATATTTCTTCCTCTGAAAAATTTCTGAAATTTTTAGTAACTCAAAATAAAAGTGAACCAAACTCAACAATATTGATAGCAACTATTCCTACAAGTTCCTAGAGGCAATATCATGCATCAAAACTAATTTTGACCATATAAATTTAACATGCAAGCTCAAGAACAGGGCCACCTAAGCAGCAAAAATATGCAATAAATAAAGCACTAGAACCAAAACTAATTGGACCATTAGAGGAGTCACATACCAAAGAACAATACCCCAAAGCAGTTTTGTGAATGGAGCTTTGAGCAAGGAGATCAAAAATGGCAGCAAGATGAGCTTGGACTCAGGTTTGAGCTGGCTAGTGATGTTTTTGGGAGGAAGAAGTGTGTGGTAGCTGGAATAAGTGGAGGGGAGCCATCGTGGGCCCATGAGGCAGGGGGCGCGCCCAGGGGGGTGTGTAATGCCCTCGATGCGGCTATATCTCCTACGTGTCGAGGCACGACTTAGAGGCATAACCGCATTGAAAGCAATGTCGCAAGTTAGGCAATCTTCACAACATCCCATGTAATATATAGATAATAAAAGGGGAGATACATAGTTGGCTTACACTCGCCACATCAATCAAAGTACATAAATAGCATTACATCATCCAAACACTCATGGCCCGACTACGGCGCCAAAATAAAAGATCAACCCAACATGCGACACGGTCCCGATCGCCCCAACTGGGCACCACTACTAATCATCAGGGAAAGAAACATAGTAACGGCGTGAGTCCTCGTCGAACTCCCACTTGAGCTCAAGCGCGTCATCTGGAACGGAGTCATCAGGCCCTGCATATGGTTTGGAAGTAATCTGTGAGCCACAAGGACTCAGCAATCTCGCACCCTCGCGATCAAGACTATTTAAGCTTATAGGTAAGGCAAGGTAAATATGTGGAGCTGCAGCAAGCGACTAGCTTATATGGTGGCTAACCTGTTCGCAAAAGAGAGCGAGAAGAGAAGGCAAAGTGCGAACGAATATCTAGAGAACAACCTGCGCAAGCATTACTCCAACACCGTGTTCACTTCCCGGACTCCGCCGAGAAGAGACCATCACGGTAACTCACACAGTTGATTCATTTTAATTAAGTTAAGGTTCAAGTTATCTACAACCGGACATTAACAAATTCTCATCTGCCCATAACCGCGGGCACGGCTTTCGAAAGTTCAAATCCCTGCAGGGGAGTCCCAACTTAGCCCATGACAAGCTCTCATGGTCAACGAAGGAATAGACCTTCTCCCGAGACATTCCGATCAGACTCGGTATCCCGGTTCTACAAGACACTTCGACAAGTTAAAACAAATCCAGCAACACCGCCCGAATGTGCCGACAAATCCCGATAGGAGCTGCACATATCTCGTTCTCAGGGCACACTCAGATTGTCTTAACTTCCGATAGGCCAGCCCAGAGTTGCCCCTGGTAGCCACCGGCGGCTGACGAGGTGGACCAACACTCAGAGGAGCACTAGCCCGGGGGGGTTTAAATAAGATGACCCTTGGGCTCCGGAAACCCAAGGGAAAAAAAGGCTAGGTGGAAAATGGTAAAACCAAGGTTGGGCATTGCTGGAAAAGCTTTAATCAAGGCGAACTATCAAGGGGTTCCCATTATAACCCAACCGCGTAAGGAACGCAAAATCCGGGAACATAACACCGATATGACGGAAACTAGGGCGGCAAGAGTGGAACAAAACACTAGGCGAGAGGCCGAGCCTTCCACCCTTTACCAAGTATATAGATGCATTAAGATAACAAGATAATATAATGATATCCCAACAAGTAAATAATGTTCCAACAAGGAACGGTCTCCAATCTTCACCTGCAACTAGCAACGCTATAAGAGGGGCTGAGCAAAGCGGTAACATAGCCAATCAATGGTTTGCTAGGACATGGTGGGTTAGAGGTTTGACATGGAAATTTGGGAGGCATTAAAATCAAGTGGTAGGCATCGTAGCATAGGCATAGCAAAAGAGCGAGCATCTAGCAAAGCAAAGATATAAGTGATTTTGAAGGTATGATCATCTTGCCTGCAAAGTTGTCAGAGTTGACTGGATCCTCAAAAGCAAACTCAACGGGCTCCTCATTAGCGAACTCGTCTCCCGGCTCTACCCAAACAAGACAAACAAGCAAATGGAACACAATCAACCACGTGCAAACTCAAACAACATGATGCAAACATGGTATGTTATGCGGGATGCGATATGTGATGCATATGCAAGATTTGACAAGGAATGAATGAACCTGGCCTCAACATGGAAATACAAGTGTGCCAATGGAAAGGTGAGATGAAATCGCTTGAAAACGATATAAAGATCACCGGAATCGGAGTCACGGTTTGGAAATGGCAAGCAATTTAAATATGGCACCGATCTGCGATATACAGCAAGTAGCCATCTAAATGCAACAAGATGAACATGCTACAGCACCCAAACATGGCATCAAAATACATGGCAGGGATCCATTCATGATGCTTAACAAAAGATGAACACTGAGCTACGGCCAATTCATCCATTTACAGGTTCAAACAAGCATGTCAAAAATGCATTTGGTAAACAGATTTCAGACTTCGTGAAATTAACACTTGTCTGGAATTTCAGATCAGGTAGCACACTTTGGAGCATGAGAACTATATGCTACAGGTATTGAGCATGGCAAAGTAAAGCATGGCATGGAGCTACTCAAAGAGCTTAACAAAAGTCCCTTAGTGACCTTGAGCCAAAAGGGATCAGAAAACACATTTGCAAGCATGTGAACATGGCAAAAACATAACCAGATCACAGACTTAGTGAAAAACTGGAGCATGCAAAATCAGATATCAAGTAGGCATGTTTACGAGCTCGATGCACTCACTAAAGAGCAAGTCATGACAATCTAAGAATACACCCATCAAGAATACACATTATACAAGCTATACATGGCAAGAACAATAACATAGCATGCACGGATCAACTACAACATCCTCGGCAAAATCGCTAACAAGTAGACAATCTGCCCAGATTCACGAAATAGCAAAATTAGAGCTCGATTGACTCAAGCTAGGGTGCTCCATAATTGCAAACAAAGACATGGATGGATAGAGCACTACACGATTAACAAAACATCCTTACTGATCATCCTCAAAAGAGGCACGAATCACTAGGAAACAACATGAACATATGGCATATTGAGATAAATAGATCAAGGACTTAGTGGAATTGCTAAGTCCCTCAAATCAGCATTAACGAATGCACCACTTTGCAAGCTTGTGCTAGTCACCACACACATCACAAAAATACATGGGTTGCACCTCTGGATAGATGGCAAAACATATAACAAAACAGATGTAGAGCTCAGGGGCATATCATGCACACAATAATCATGGCAAAAATGACAAATATCTAATTGGAGCAGCAGATCTGACAATTATCTCAAATAGCATTCTTCCAACAGCATTTCGGGGATCAAGATGAACTCAAATGAAAATGATGCAATGAGATGAAATGATGTACTCTCTGAGATGAACATTTTGATGTGCTATATGCCCAAAACGGAGCTACAGATGCAAAGTTACGGCACGACGAACATAGCAAAATAATTAGGGTTTCGAGGCAAAAGTCAACCGAGATGTTTTGGATCTGAGATCTGCACGCTTCGCGAGGTTTGCCTCGAGCTCGCCGGAGACGAAGTAGGCCGCTGGAGTGGAAGGAGCTCGCGGGGAGGAGGCCGGAGTGGGACTTGGGGCGGTGCGGCGGTGGCGGCGGAGAGGGGCGCCGGCGATGGGGGCGTCGGGCGGCGGTGCCTCGCCGGAGCGGCGAGGCCGACGATGGTGTGCGGCGGCACCGGGCTCCAGGCGCGGGGAAGGAGAAGGGCGCGGGGATGGGCCGCGGGGGCCTCCCGCGGGCTCGGGCGGGCCGGCGGCGAAGTGGGGCTGCCCGCGCCATGTGGCGGCGTCCGATTGGCTGGGGCGCGGCGGCGGACGTGTCCGGCCGGACCGGACGTGTCCAGCGCAGCGCGAGGTGGGTGGATCTAGGGTTTGGAAGGAGGGGATCCGGAATTTCGAGAGGGTGGTGTATATATAGGCATAGAGGGAGCTAGGAGTGTCCAAATGAGGTGCGGTTTTCGGCCACGCGATCGTGATCGAACGCTCTAAATTATGGAGAGGGTTTTGGTGGGTTTTGGGCCAAATTGGAGGGGTGTTGGGCTGCACCACACACGAGGCCTTTTCGGTCCCTCGGTTAACCGTTGGAGCATCAAACGAAGTCCAAATGGTACGAAACTTGACAGGCGGTCTACCGGTAGTAAACCAAGGCCGCTTGGCAAGTCTTGGTCCAATCCGGAAATGTTTAATCCCCACACTCGAAAGAAAGGTAGAAACGACCAACGGAGGAGAACGGAGCGCCGGAATGCAAAACGGACAACAGCGAAAAATGCTCGGATGCATGAGACGAACACGTATGCAAATGCAATGCACATGATGACATGATATGAGATGCATGACAACAACAACAACAACACACGGAGGCAAAAACCCGAACCCAAGAAAATAAAATAACTTAACGCCGGAAACGACAAGAGTTGGATTACATATTAGGTAAATCATATCCGGGGTGTTACAGGGTGGGCGCGCCTTGGACTCTCGTGGACAGGTGCTTGCTCCCCCTGCTGTGTTCTCAGTGCCAGATATTCTCAAATATTCTAGAAAAAATCATATTTAATTTTCAGGGCATTTGGAGAACTTTTATTTTCGAGGTATTTTTTATTGCATGGATAATTCAGAAAACAGACAGAAATTACTATTTTTGCTTTATTTAATATAAATAACAGAAAGTAAAAAGAGGGTACAGAGAGTTGTGTTTTCTAACTTCATCCATTTCATGCTCATCAAAAGGAATCCACTAACAAGGTTGATCAAGTCTTGTTAACAAACTCATTCCGAATTGCATGAAACCGGAGAATTTTCAAATAACACTAGGTTACCTCAACGGGGATATGCACATCCCCAACAATAAGAATATCATATTTTTTCTTGGCAGTAGGAAGAGGAAATTCAAAATCTCCAATAATGATTGTTGAAAATTTTCCAATAGAATTGATACTGTGGACTTGAGGTTGTTTCCTCGGAAAGTATACCGTATGCTCATTACCATTAACATGAAAAGTGACATTGCCTTTGGTGCAATCAATAACAGCCCCTGCAGTATTCAAAAAGGGTCTTCCAAGAATAATAGACATACTATCATACTCGGGAATATCAAGAATAACAAAGTCCGTTAAAATAGTAATGTTTGCAACCACAACAGGCACATCTTCACAAATACCGACATGTATAGCAGTTGATTTGTCAGCCATTTGCAAAGATATTTCAGTAGGTGTCAACTTATTCAAATCAAGTCTACGATATAAAGAGAGAGGCATAACGCTAACACCGGTCCATGATCACATAAAGCAGTTTTAACATAGTTTCTTTTAATGGAGCATGGTATAGTTGGTACTCCGGGATCTCCTAGTTTCTTTGGTATTCCACCCTTAAAAGTATAATTAGTAAGCATGGTGGAAATTTCATCTTCCGGTATCTTTCTTTTCTTAGTAACAATATCCTTCATATATTTAGTATAAGGATTCATTTTAAGCATATCAGCCAAACTCATACGCAAAAATATAGGTCTAATCATTTTAGCAAAGCGCTCAAAATCCTCATCATCCTTTTTCTTGGATGGTTTAGGAGGAAAAGGCATGGGTTTATGAACCCATGGTTCTCTTTCTTTACCATGCTTCCTAGCAATAAAATCTCTCTTATCATAATGTTGATTCTTTGATTGTGGGTTATCAAGATCAACATCAGGTTCAATTTCTACATCATTGTCATTGCTAGGTTGAGCATCAACATGAACATCATCATTAACCTTATCACTAGGTTCATGTTCATTACCAGATTGTGTTTCAGCATCAGGAATAGAAATATTATTGGGATTCTCAGGTGTGTCTACAATAGGTTCACTAGAAGCAGGCAAAGTCCTATCATTTTCCTTTTTCTTCCTCTTAGAAGGACTAGGTGCATCTATATTAGCTCTCTGAGAATCTTGCTCAATTCTCTTAGGGTGGCCCTCAGGATACAAAGGTTCCTGAGTCACTTTACCTCCTCTAGTTGCAACTCTAACAACAAATTCATTATTTTTACTATTCAATTCATTGAGCAAATCATTCCGAGCTTTAAGTACTTGTTCTACTTGAGTGGTAACCATAGAAGCATGTTTACTAATAAGTTTAAGTTCACCCTTAACATTGGCCATATAATCACTCAAGTGTTCAATCATATAAGCATTATGTTTCAATTGTCTACCAACATAAGCATTAAAATCTTCTTGCTTAACCATAAAGTTATCAAATTCATCCAATCATTGGCTAGCAAACTTAGCAGGAGGGATTTCAGATTTACCATATCTATAGAGAGAATTTACCTTTACTACCTGTGTCGGGTTATCAAGACCGTGTGTTTCTTCAATAGGTGACGAATTAAGACCATGTATTTCTTCAACAGGAGGTAAATTCTTAACATCTTCAGCTTTAATACCTTTTTCTTTCATAGATTTCTTTGCCTCTTGCATATCTTCGGGACTGAGAAATAGAATACCCCTTTTCTTCAGAGTTGGCTTAGGAGTTGGTTCAGGAAGTGTCCAATTATTTTCATTAGTCAACATATTATTCAATGGAATTTCAGCTTGATCAATAGTTCTTTCCCTGAAAACACAACCAGCACAACTATCCAGGTAATCTCTGGAAGCATCGGTTAGTCCATTATAAAAGATATCAAGTATTTCATTTTTCTTGAGAGGATGATCAGGCAAAGCATTAAGTAATTGGAGAAGCCTCCCCCAAGCTTGTGGGAGACTCTCTTCTTCAATTTGCACAAAATTATATATTTCCCTTAAAGCAGCTTGTTTGTTATGAGCAGGGAAATATTTAGTAGAGAAGTAATAAATCATATCCTGGGGACTACGCATACAACCAGGATCAAGAGAATTAAACCATATCTTAGCATCACCCTTTAACTAGAACGGAAATAATTTAAGGATATAATAGTAGCGAGTTTTCTCATCATTAGTAAACAGGGTAGCTATATCATTTAATTTAGTAAGATTTGCCACAACAGTTTCAGATTCATAGCCATAGAAAGGATCAGATTCAACCAAAGTAATTAACTCTGGATCAACAGAGAAAACATAATCCTTATCAATAACAAAGATAGGTGAAGTAGCATAAGCAGGATCATATTTCATTCTAGCATTCAGAGATTTTTGTTTAAGCTAGGGTAATAATTTCTTAAGAACACTTCTATCATTACAGGCAAGAAAGTCTCTAGCAGTTTCTTCATCCGTAACATAACCCTCAGGAACAATAGGCAATTCATATCTAGGGGGAGAATCTTCATCATCACTTTCATCAATATTACCAGTTTCAATAATTTCATTCTCTCTAGCCCTAGCAAGTTGTTCATCAAGAAATTCACCAAGTGGCACAGTAGTATCAAGCATAGAAGTAGTTTCATCATAAGTATCATGCAAAGCAGAAGTGACATCATCAATAACATGCGACATATCAGAATTAATAGCAGAAGCAGGTTTAGGTGCCGCAAGCTTACTCAAAACAGAAGGTGAATCAAGTGCAGAGCTAGATGGCAGTTCCTTACCTCCCCTCGTAGTTGAGGGATATATCTTGCTTCTTGGATATTTCAAATTCTTCATAATGATAAGCAGATATAAATCCCAAGTGACTCAAAGAATAGAGCTATGCTCCCTGGCAACAGCGCCAGAAAATAGTCTTGATAACAAACAAGTATAGGGGATCGCAACAGTTTTCGAGGGTAGAGTATTCAACCCAAATTTATTGAGTCGACACAAGGGGAGCCAAAGAATATTCTCAAGTATTAGCAGCTGAGTTGTCAATTCAACCACACCTGTAAACTTAATATCTGCAGCAAAGTGTTTAGTAGCAAAGTAATATGATAGTAGTGGTAACGATAGCAAAAGGTAACGGTAGCAAAAGTAATATTTTTGGGTTTTGTAGTGATTGTAACAATAGAAGTAGAAAAGTAAATAAGCGAAGAACAATATAAGAAAAGCTCGTAGGCAATGGATCGGTGATGGAGAATTATGCCGGATGTGATCGATCATGTAACAGTCAAAACATAGGGTGAAACAGAACTAGCTCCAGTTCATCAATGTAATGTAGGCATGTATTCCGAATACAGTCATACGTGCTTATGAAAATAACTTGCATGACATCTTTTGTCCTACCCTCCCGTGGCAGTGGGGTCCTATTGGAAACTAAGGGATATTAAGGCCTCCTTTTAATAGAGTACCATACCAAAGCATTAACACATGGTGAATACATGAACTCCTCAAACTACGGTCATCACCGGTAAGTATCCCGATTATTGTCACTTCGGGGTTAACGGATCATAACACATAATAGGTGACTATAGACTTGCAAGATAGGATCTAGAACTCTCATATATTGATGAAAACATAATAGGTTCAGATCTGAAATCATGGCACTCAGGCCCTAGTGACAAGCATTAAGCATAGCAAAGTCATAGCAACATCAATCTCAGAACATAGTGGATACTAGGGATCAAACCCTAACAAAACTAACTCGATTACATGATAAATCTCATCCAACCCATCACCGTCCAGCAAGACTACGATGGAATTACTCATGCACATCGGTGAGCATCATGAAATTGGTGATGGAGGAAGGTTGATGATGACGATGGCGACGGATTCCCCTCTCCGGAGCCCCGAACGGACTCTAGATCAGCCCTCCCAAGAGAGTTTAGGGCTTGGCGGCGGCTCCGTATCGTAAAATGCGATGAATCCTTCTCTCTAGTTTTTTCTCCCCGAAAGTGAATATATGGAGTCAAGGTTGAGGTCGGTGGAGCATCAGGGGGCCCACGAGGCAGGGGGCGCGCCCCCACCCTCGTGGACAGGGTGTGGCCCCCCTGACGTGGATCTTCCTTCCAGTATTTTTTATATATTCCAAAATAATTCTCCGTTGATTTTCAGGTCATTCCGAGAACTTTTATTTCTGCACAAAAATAACACCGTGGCAATTCTGCTGAAAACAGCGTCAGTCCGGGTTAGTTCCATTCAAATCATGCTAGTTAGAGTCCAAAACAAGGGCAAAAGTGTTTGGAAAAGTAGATACGACGGAGACGTATCACCCTCGGGGTTAACCTAGATCAGAAGTTCCGCCGCTACAAGGCTGCGTAGCCACCAAAAACCAATCTAGACCCTTTCCGGCACCTTGTCGGAGGGGGGGGGAATCATCTTCGGTGGCCATCTTCATCATCCCGGTGGCCAGCATGATGAGGAGGGAGTAGTCCACCCTCAGGGCCGAGGGTTTGTACCAGTAGCTATGTGTTTAATCTCTCTCTCTCTCTCTCTCTCTCTCTCTCTCTCGTGTTCTTGAGATGTCACAATCTTGATGTATCGCGGGCTTTGTTAATATAGTCAGATCATATGGTGTTTTCCTGTGTCTATCTTGTTGTGATGAATTGAGTTTTTCCCTTTGAGATTTCGTTGTTATCAGATTGAATACTTTTATGGATTTAAGAACACTTGATATATGTCTTGCAATTGAATACTCGTGGTGACAATGGGGTATCATATTGATTCAGTTGATATATGCATAGGGGTTGATGCATGTTCTTGTCTTTGTTTCTCCGGTAGAAATCTTGGGGCACTATTGGAAGTTCTTTGTGTTGGATTGAGTATTATGAATATGAATTTGCTTTGGTGTTATTTTAGTATGAACTCTATGATAGATCTAACGGAAAGAATAGCTTTGAGTTATTTTAGTACGAACTCTTGAATAGATCGAACGAAAAGGATAGCTTTGAGGTGATTTCGTACCCTACAAACAATTTATTCTTATGTTCTCCGCTAGATAGGAACTTTGGAGTGATTCTTCATCGCACTTTGAGGGGTGGTTATATGATCCAATTATATTAGCATTGTTGAGAGGTTGCACTAGTGAAAGTACGGACCCTAGGCCCTGTTTTTAAGCATTGCAATGCCGTTTTTGTGCCTGCTCACTATTTTCTACCTTGCTGTTTTTATTTATTCAGATTATAAAAATATATTTCTACCATCAATATTACACTTTTATCACCATCTCTTCGCTGAACTAGTGCACCTATACAATTTGCCATTGTATTGGGTGTGTTGGGGACACAAAAGATTTCTTGTATTTGGTTGCAGGGTCGTTTGAGAGAGACCATCTTCATCCTACACCTCTCATGGATTGATAAACCTTAGGTCATCCACTTGAGGGAAAATTGCTACCGTCCTACAGAACTCTCCATCCTACATCCCAAGATAATATTTCAAGAAGTCTCAAGCATCTAAGCTTGGGGATGGCCCAATAGGCATCCGACCTATACTCTTCAACAATTATCGATTAGTATCGGTTGAGCCTAAGTTTTTGCTTCATCACATGAGTTGTGCAATTCTTAGAATATCATTTTATTTTCATTTTGCTTGCTGCTTTAATAAAGTACTTAGATCAGAAAGTTTTTAAATAAAATAGAGTCCTCAAATAATTGCTAGGGAGGCTAGGTAAGCGGCACACACATCCCATCAACGAAGCTCTTTTCTTTGGAATTACTCTTGTGCTTCACTTATATCCTATGAGTAAATTGTTGAATAAATTGAATGTAATGAAGTTGAAATCATATCATGCCTAGTGGTAGCTTCACATTGGGTTTAGAAAGTGAAATCTTTTGAGGCTTGACAATCACAATATTGGTCATACAAGCAATTCACGAATAATTAGTATAAGGAAGAGAACTTTCACATGCAAATACATTGTCTTGAAATCTTTTGTGATTGCGAGCCCCCATCAAAATATTATATGCCAAAATTGTTGACGTTGGACAAGGAAGACAACGTAATGGTTTATGTTTGTTCATATTCACATAGAAGTTATATTGTCATAGATCCTTCAAGATGTGGTGCTTGCCCCCAATCCTTGCTAGCCAAAAATTCCGCACCAAGTAGAGATACTACTTGTGCATCCAAAAACTCTTAAACCCAAATCTTACCTTCAAGAGTCCACCATACCTACCTAAGGATTGAGCAAGATCATTCAAGTAAGTTGTCATCGGTGCAATAAGGCAATAAAATTGCTTCTAAAAGTGTTAGATCTTTTAGTGTAAGAGAAAATTGAGCGTTGTACGAACTTGTGATGGCAAAGAATAAAAGTGATAGAGTGCATATTAAAGGTTGCTATCATAAGGGGCAATATAACGTGACGTTCTTTTGCAGTAAGGGGTTGAGCATACAAACAAATAAGTGCATGGCAACCTCTGCTTCCCTCTGCGAAGGGCCTATCTTTTTCTTTTCAGTATTTACTTTTATGCAAAGAGTCAAAGTTTTTCTCTCTATTCATTTTTATTTTTCACTTTTGGCAAGCATCATGTGGTGAGGAAGGATCTAGGCACATATATCCAGTTGGATATGGGTAGCATGATTTATTATTGTTGACATCACCCTTGAGGTGAATACGTTGGGAGGAAAACAATAAGCCCCTATCTTTCTATGTGTCCGGCTGAAACGTTTTGCTCATGTGTATGCGGTGAGTGTTACAATCACAAAAGACTATATGATGGTTGAGTATTGATACGTCTCCAACGTATCTATAATTTTTGATTGTTCCATGCTGTTATATTATCAATCTTGGATGTTTTATAATCATTTTATAGTCATTTTATATCATTTTTTGGTACTAACCTATTGACTTAGTGCCAAGTGCCAGTTGCTGTGGATCTCCATGTTTTTTACATCGCAGAAAATAAATATCAAACGGAGTCCAAATGCCATGAAACTTTATGGAGAATTTTTATGGGCCAAAAGGAACACAACGCCCTGGCTGCGCCTGGTGGGTACCCCGAGGGGGGCACAACCCACCAGGGTGCGCCCTGATGGGTTGTGCCCACCTCGGGTGACCCCCGGACCGCCTCTTTGCTCTGTAAATACGCAAATATTCCCAAAACCCTAGGGAAGTCGACGAAATATTCATCTAGCTGCCGCAGAGTCCAGAACCACCAGGTCCAATCTAGACACCATCTCGGATGAGGTTCACCACCTCCATTGGTGCCTCTCCGATGATGCATGAGTAGTTCTTTGTAGACCTTCGGGTCCGCAGTTAGTAGCTAGATGGCTTCCTCTCTCTCTCTCTCTCTCTCTTTATTCTCAATACAATGGTCTCTTGGAGATCCATATGATGTAACTCTTTTGCGGTGTGTTTGTTGGGATCGATGAACTTTGAGTTTATGATTAGATCTGACTTTTTATATCCATGAAAGTATTTGAGTTTCTTTGATCTCTTTTATGCATGATTGCTTATAGCCTCGTATTTCTTCTCCGATATTTGGGTTTTGTTTGGCCAACTTGATGTATTTATCTTGCAATGGGAAGAGGTGCTTTGTAGTGGGTTCGATCTTACGGTGCTTGATCCCAGTGACAGAAGGGGAACTGACACGTATGTATCATTGCTACTAAGGGTAAAACGATGGGGTCTATCTCTACATAGATAGATCTTGTCTACATCATGTCATCGTTCTTATTGCATTACTCCGTTTCTCCATGAACTTAATACACTAGATGCATGCTGGATAGCGGTCGATGTGTGGAGTAATAGTAGTAGATGCAGGCAGGAGTCGGTCTACTAATATTGGAAGTGATGCCTATATAATGATCATTGCCTGGATATCATCATGAGTATTTGAAGTTCTATCAATTGCCCAACAGTAATTTGTTCACCCATAGTTTGCTATTTTTCTCGAGAGAAGCCACTAGTGAAATCTACGGCCCCCGGGTCTCTTTCTCATATTATTTGCCTTTGTGATCTACTTTTATTTGCTTTTATTTTCAGTTCTATTAATCCAAAAACCCAAAAATACTTTGCTGCAATTTATTTTATTTGTGATCTATTTATTCAATCTATTACAACTTTCTCCCGTCACGCACCAATTTCTGGCACCATTACCCGAAAGGGATTGACAACCCCTTTAACATGTCGGGTTGCGAGGATTTGTTATCTATGTGCAGGGGCTGTTTACGTTGTGTTGCTTGGTTCTCCTACTGGTTCGATAACCTTGGTTTCATATCCGAGGGAAATACCTACCGCCGCTGTGTTGCATCATCCCTTCCTCTTTGGGGAAATACCGGCGTAGGTTCAAGTGACACCAAAAGGAATTTCTGGCGCCGTTGCCGGGGTGGATCTTCGACATATACGAGGTTCCTAATCACGAATCTCATCTCCTCGCAATTTACATTATTTGCCATTTGCCTCTCGTTTTTCTCTCCCCCACTTCACAAAAATTTGCCATTTTATTCGCCTATTTTTCGTTCGCTATTTTTCTTCTGTTCTCTTACACTCTCTTCTCTATCGCCATGACCGACCATAGAGAAGCTAAGGGTTTTCTCCAGAGTTTCAATGCTTTGGATAACCTCTCTGTCATCTCTAAGCTCATAAACAATGATGCTGTGGAAAGACTTACCGGGGTTGCTAAGGAAAACTCTAACAATTTTGATGAAGATGATCCCAGAATTTTTCGTTATTTGCTTGATGAATCTTTGAAAGATGCTTGGGATAGGTTGTTGAGAATTCGAGCTAGCTATGTGCCCCAATATCAGATAGAGATATACTTGAAATTTTTTATGTCGGTCTACCTTTTTCCTTCAAGCAAGTTTTGGATTCTATATCTGAAAACGGTTTCCTTGAAGGGGATGCCATTTATACTTATGAAAAGATGATAGCCATATTTGGGCACCCCAAGGGAGAAAATGTTGAATTAACTATCTTTATGTGCTTTTACCAAAATGAAACAATTAAAGTGATGAAGGCTAGTTTAGATATGAATTTTCTCAATGTGCTTAATCTTTCTTCTGCTGTCAATGGCCATGTGATTTCACAAAATGGAAAATTAAATGCCATTGATAGGAAATTTTCCCTTTGCTTTCAAAAGGACAAGGATGACAAAACTTAGATCCTTTCTTTATGTAGCTAAGGGCGTAAAACTATAGCGCTTGTTGGGAGGCAACCCAATGGATAAAATTTATTTTTGCTTTTTGCTTCCTATTTTTGAGTGTTAGCACAATTATGATACTGTTATGATTGTGTTATTTATGTTTTAATTACTGTCTGTGCCAAGTAAAGCCTTTAGGATCTTCTTGGGTGATAGTTGTTTGATCTTGGTGAAAAATAGAAACTTTTGTGCTCACGAAAATAACTGTCATTTTTTACCAGAGAGCGATAAAATACCCATTCCACTTGCAGTAGATCAATATACAAATTGCTCAGGCCGTCCTAACTTTTCATAATTTTTGGAGTTACAAAAGTATTCAAAATAGGCAGATTGCTACAGATTGTTCTATTTTCACAGATTCAGTTTTCTTTGTGTGTGCTTATTTTGATGGCTCTATGGTTTTCTTTGATGAGTTTTTGCCATAGAAAAGTTGGAATACAGTAGATATAATGCATGAAAAAAGTATGAATTGGTTTTATACAACACTTATAGTAGTGATTTATTATTCTTATACTAACGGATCTCACAAAGGTTTTGTTGAGTTTTGTGTGACCGAAGTTTTCAAGTTTTGGGTTATCTTACGATGGATGAAGGAATAAGGAGTAGAAGAGCCTAAGCTTGGGGATGCCCCGGCATCCCAAGCTATTATCCAAAAATGAGCAACCAACTAAGCTTGGGGATGCCCCCGAGTGGCATCCCCTCTTTCTTCTAACGACCATCGGTATTTTAGTCGAAGCTATATTTTTTCATCACATACTGTGTGTTTTGCTTGGAGCGTCTTGTATGATATGAGTCTTTACTTGCTTTATTTTGTGTTTTAAGTCTTGATTCCTTGCTGGACACACCTATTTGAGAGAGCCAAAATTATGTCATGACTTGTTAGAATTTCTCTCTATGTTTCACTTAATTTTTTTATGAGGTATGGGCTTGCTCCAGTGCTTCACTTATATCTTTTTTTAGCACAGTGTTCTTAGTATTTTTGAAGAAATACTCTCTTGCTTCACTTAGATTTATTTGAGAGTTAGTAGAATTTTCAAGAAATTCTCTCTTGCTTCACTTAAATTAATTTGAGAGAATGAAATATTATGCTCATGATCTTCACTTATATTTGTTTGAGCTTGTCAAAAGCAACATATGAAAATTAGTCCCAAAGTGATAGATATCCAAGAAGGATATAATAAAACTTTCATCAAGATCATTGGACAAAATAAACTTGATTCTTAGTAATAGTTTTGAGATATGATGATGTGATATGTGAGTCATCTTGATGAGTAATTATGCTTTGGTAAGAATATTGGTGTTAAGGGTTCATGATTCCCTATGCAAGCAAAAAGTCTATAATTATGCAATGAAATCATATCCTACTTATGGTGCATTATTCGGTGTTAGTTATGCTTAATGCTCGCATATGAGATTATTCGTTTCTTGGTTGGTCGCTTCTCAATCTTTTGCTAGCCTTCTTTTTGCACTAAGTACGATCTCTACTTGTGCATCCAAAAACCTTTAAACTAGTTTTGCCACATGAATCCACTATATCTACCTATATGCGGTATTCTTTTGCCGTTCTAAGTAAAATTGCATGTGCCATCTCTAATTTTCAAAAATAAACTTCTCTTTTGTGTGTTTGTTTTGCTCGTGGAGCGGTGAGGGGTGGCTAATATTTTCCATGCTAGATGTGTTATTCTCAAGATGAGTGTTTATTCACTTGTCATTGCATGAGAGTAAGGCAAATGTATTAGGGATGCCCAGTCCCCAAATGAAAAAAATTGGATTTACTTTATGTTGTCAAATAATAAATTCCTTGGAAAGTGCTGGTATGGAGGGCACCCGTGGATACGACTAGCCATGGAAAGTGAAAGTATGGAAAGTGAAAGTATGGTGGAAAAAGGAATAAACTTTATTTTCTGTGTGGGAACCGCCTATGATATATCTAAGCATGGAAAGTATTGGGAACTATTAGTCGTTTGCATTGGTGGGATGGATACACCTCCCAAAATGTTTTTATCTCTAAGTTTTTCGCTTTGAGCTCTGGCACCTCTACAAATCCCTACATCCCTCTACGAAGGGCCTTTCGTTTACTTTATGCAATTTTTATTTTAAATTTGAGTATCCATCTTCTCTTATAAAAGCACCAACTAGGAGGCAATATGATCGTACTTGAGTATTGGATGTAGCTAATATGCGAGTGTGTTTCATGAATGGATCAATGGTTGAACATGATGGGCTAGGGATAGCTTATTTTAGCGTTGATATTTTGAAAGACATGGTTGCTTGTTGATATGCTTGAGTATCCAAATTATCATGTCAAAACTAGACTATTGCTTTGAACAATATGAAAGTCCAAATGTCCATGCTATAAAGAAAATAATATGGTATGACATGTTAGGCAACATTCCACATAAAAATTCTGTTTTTATCACTTCCCTACTCGAGGACGAGTAGGAGTTAAGCTTGGGGATGCTGATACGTCTCCAACGTATCTATAATTTTTTATTGTTCCATGCTGTTATATTATCGATCTTGGATGTTTTATAATCATTTTATATCATTTTTTGGTACTAACCTATTGACATAGTGCCAAGTGCCAGTTGCTATTTTTCCATATTTCTTTTACATCGCTGAAAATCAATATCAAACAGAATCCAAATGCCACGAAACTTTATGGAGAATTTTTATGGGCCAAAAGGAACACAACGGGCCCTGGCTGCGCCTGGGGGGTGCCCCGAGGGGGGCACAACCCACCAGGGTGCGCCAGGAGGCCCAAGCACGCCCTGGTGGGTTGTGCCCACCTCAGGTGCCCCCCGGACCGCCTCTTTGCTCTATAAATATCCAAATATTCCCAAACCCTAGGGGAGTCGATGAAATATTCATCCAGCCACCGCAGAGTCCAGAACCACCAGATCCAATCTAGACACCATCTCGGATGAGGTACACCACCTCCATTGGTGCCTTTTCGATGATGCATGAGTAGTTCTTTGTAGACCTCCAGGTCCGTAGTTAGTATCTAGATGGCTTCCTCTCTCTCTCTCTCTCTCTCTCTTGATTCTCAATACAATGGTCTCTTGGAGATCCATATGATGTAACTCTTTTGCGGTGTGTTTGTTGGGATTGATGAACTTTGAGTTTATGATCAGATCTATCTTTTTATATCCATGAAAGTATTTGAGTTTCTTTGATCTCTTTTATGCATGATTGCTTATAGCCTCGTATTTATTCTCCGATATTTGGGTTTTGTTTGGACAACTTGATCTATTTATCTTGCAATGGGAAGAGATGCTTTGTAGTGGGTTCGATCTTACGGTGCTTGATCCCAGTGACAGAAGGGGAACCGACACATATGTATTGTTGCTACCAAGGATAAAACGATGGGGTCTATCTCTACATAGATAGATCTTGTCTACATCATGTCATCATTCTTATTGCATTAATCCATTTCTCCATGAACTTAATACACTAGATGCATGCTGGATAGCGGTCGATGTGTGGAGTAATAGTAGTAGATGCAGGTAGGAGTCGGTCTACTAATCTTGGACGTGACGCCTATATAATGATCATTGCCTGGATATCGTCATGAGTATTTGAAGTTCTATCAATTGCCCAACAGTAATTTGTTTACCCACCGTTTACTATTTTTCTCGAGAGAAGCCACTAGTGAAATCTACGACCCCCGGGTCTCTTTGTCATATTATTTGCCTTTGCGATATACTTTTATTTGCTTTTTTAGATCTATTAATCCAAAAAGCCAAAAATAGTTTACTGCACTTTATTTTATTTGTGATCTATTTATTCAATCTATTACAACTTTCTCCTGTCACGCACCAATTTCTGGCACCGTTACCCAAAAGGATTGACAACCCCTTTAACACGCCAGGTTGCGAGGATTTCTTATCTGTGTGCAGGGGCTGTTTACATTGTGTTGCTTGGTTCTCCTACTGGTTTGATAACCTTGGTTTCATATCTGAGGGAAATACCTACAACCGCTGTGCTGCATCATCGCTTCCTCTTTGGGGAGATACCGACGTAGCTTCAAGCGACATCAGTATGTGGAGCTCTTACTTAATCTCTATTGAATAAGTTGAATTACAATTGCTTGGCGACTGAGAACATAGGTTGTTGAGTTTCAAGAGAGTTCATTGTTTGAACCTTAACATGTGAATTGGTTGCTACTATAACATTAGAAGTTTTATAAGAAAAAAAATTGCTGTTATGATGCTAGGAAAAGTGATTGAAATTATCATTGATCAAACTTATGGACTTTGCTAGCATTCACAATTCATAAATTATTTCTTTTATAATTTACCTACTCGAGGACGAGTAGGAATTAAGATTGGGGATGCTAATACGTCTCCAACATATCTATAATTTATGAAGTATTCATGCTGTTATACTATCATTCTTGGATGTTTTACAATCATTTTATAGCAACTTTATATCATTTTTTGGGACTAACCTATTGACCCAGTGCCCAACGCCAGTTGCTGTTTTTGCTTGTTTTTTACATTGTAGGAAATCAATATCAAACGGAGTCCAAACACTGTGAAACTTTTTGGAGATTTTTATGGACCAGGACACCCAGGATGGGCCAGAGCAGCACTTGGGGGTGTCCCGAGGGGGGCACAACCCACCAGGGCGTGCCTGGGGGCCCAGGCGTGCCCAGGTGGGTTGTGACCACCTCGGTGGCCTCCCACACCCCCTCTTTACCCTATAAATTCACAAATATTCTAAAAACCCCCGGGGTTAACCTAGATCAGAAGTTCCGCCGCCGTAAGGCTCTGTAGCCACCGAAAAACAATCTAGACCCTTTCCGGCACCCTGCCGAAGGGGGGGAATCATCTTCGGTGGCCATCTTCATCATCCCGGCGGCCACCATGATGAGGACGGAGTAGTCCACCCTCGGTGCTGAGGGTTTGTACAAGTAGCTATGTGTTTAATCTCTCTCTCCATCTCGTGTTCTTGAGATGTCATGATCTTGATGTATCGCGGGCTTTGTTAATATAATCGGATCATATGGTGTTTTTCCCTCTCTATCTTGTTGTGATGAATTGAGTTTTTCCCTTTGAGATTTCTTTGTTATCGGATTGAATACTTTTATGGATTTGAGAACACTTGATATATGTCTTGCAATTGAATACCCGTGGTGACAATGGGGTATCATATTGATTCACTTGATATATGTTTTGGCACTCAACTTGTGGATTCCCGAGGTAACATTGTGGTTATCTATGCATAGGGGTTGATGCATGTTCTTGTCTTTGTTTCTCCGGTAGAAATCTTGGGGCACTCTTTGAAGTTCTTTGTGTTGGATTGAGTATTATGAATATGAATTTGCTTTGATGTTATTTTAGTACGAACTCTAGGATAGATCAAACGGAAAGAATAGCTTTGTGTTATTTTAGTACGAACTCTTGAATAGATCGAACGGAAAGAATAACTTTGAGGTGGTTTCGTACCCTACAAACAATTTATTCTTATGTTCTCCGCTAGATAGGAACTTTGAAGTGATTCTGCATCGCACTTTGAGGGGTGGTTACATGATCCAATTATATTAGCATTGTTGAGAGGTTGCACTAGTGAAAGTACGGACCCTAGGCCTTGTTTTTAAGCATTGCAATACCGTTTTTGTGCCCGTTTACTATTTTCTACCTTGCTGTTTTTATTTATCCAGATTATAAAAATATATTTCTACCATCAATATTACACTTTTATCAACATCTCTTCGCCGAATTAGTGCACCTATACAATTTGCCATTGTATTGGGTGTGTTGGGGACACAAGAGATTTCTTGTATTTGGTTGCAGGGTCGTTTGAGAGAGACCATGTTCATCCTACACCTCTCACGGATTGATAAAGCTTAGGTCATCCACCTGAGGGAAAATTGCTACTGTCCTACAAAACTCTGCGCTTGGAGGCCCAACACGTGTCTACAAGAATAAAGTTGCGTAGTAGACATCAAGCTCTTTTCTGCCGCCATTGCCGGGGAGGTGAGTGCTTGAAGGTATATCTTTAGATCTTGCAGTTGAATCTTTTAGTTTCTTGTTTTATCACTAGTTTGGTTTATAAAAGGAAACTACATAAAAAATGGAATTGAGGTTGCATCATATTATTGATCATCTTTATAATATCTTTCTTGAAAATGATGGTTCGGAAAATTGTGCTCAATTATTAGAAGAAGAAGTCAATAAAATGTTTGGCACAAAATATTTGAATGTTGAGCATGATTGCAATGTTGTTAGTATGAATTCCTTGAATATCCAAAATGCTAATGATGATTGCACTAGTCATGAGAAAAATGTTTCTTATAAGCATGTCAATTTTTGCGGAGTGAATTGGGAATGCTATTGCACACCAAAAAGGGAAGATAGATTTAAGAAGCCTAAATATTTAGAAACGAAAAACTTGCAAGAGAGGCTAGATGATTGTGCTGAAAGATTTAATTTTTTTCGCCATCCTTGTGAACTTTGCAATGAACATGGTCATTTAAATCTCCATTGCAAACTGTTCCATGATCAAATCGTGTCCAAAAATTGTGATAACTTGATTACCCTTGAGCAAGATAAAGAGCTTAGTCTTCTTTTGGGGTATGAAGAAATGAAACGTATAACTAAGGGTATTCCAAAATTTAATCTCGAGAGATTTCTTGATTTTGATCTAGAGGAAATTTATATGTTTTGTGTGGTAAATTGCATTAAGAATCCTTATATTGCCAACTATATAAAGTCAAGAAAACAAATAGAATATGAAGAGAGTACTAATGAAAGGGAAAATATTTCCCAATACCCTCCTAGTGTTTATTATGATGAATCAGGTAACGAGGAGGAGCTTCCTATCCAGCCAATCTCATCAATAAGAAGCTTGAAAAGATTAATTAAACCCACACATGATGTGGTGAAGAAGAGGAAAAGAAGAAAGAATAGAGGTAAAAAGGTATCTCTCCCAAATAATGTTGCTCCTATTATTGTTGTGCCTCATGAAAATGAATCAAAAATAATTGTGGAAGATGATACACTTGAGGATGATTTTGTTATGCCTATTGCTTGTTGTGATAATTATGATTGGGAAGATAATGATACTTCTTACAATCTTGTAAATCTTTTTGGCATCAACTTGGGAAATTATGATGATAGCAATTGCTATACCGTTGGTGGTATTCATACTATTAATGATGAGAATGATTATGCTTATGATATGCCAAGCCACAAGTTTGGGGATGCTATGTTTGATGAGAATGACATGTTTGAGAATTTATTTGCTACAATTAATGTTTGTCCCTAGCTTGGGGATAATATGCTTAATGAAGATGATCTTTTTAGTCCCCTTACTGTGAATGATCAAATTTGCTACGATGATTGCATGCCTCCTACTTATGATGATTATTGTGATGATACTTATGTTATAAAAAGTAGTGATAATTATTGTCATAATTTCGAATATCCTTTTACTGAGCATTACTCTCTTAATATGGGAACAATTTTTAGTATTCAAGTTTCATATGATACTCCCACTATTGTGAATGAGAATAAACTTTCTTATATGGAGAGTAATAAATTTTCTATGCTTTTGGATCATGAAAAGAATGCTTTATGTGATGGTTATATTGATGAATCTATTCATGATTCTACTTAAAATTATTATGAGAGAGGAACTTATGATTCATGATGCTCTCTTTATCTTTCAATTCTTATCTTTTATGCGAGCATCATTGAAAGTACGGACCCTAGGCCTTGTTTTTAAGCATTGCAATACCATTTTTGTGCCCGTTTACTATTTGCTACCTTGCTGTTTTTATTTATTCAGATTATAAAAATATATTTCTACCATCAATATTACACTTTTATCACCATCTCTTCGCCGAACTAGTGCACCTATACAATTTGCCATTGTATTAGGTGTGTTGGGGACACAAGAGATTTCTTGTATTTGGTTGCAGGGTCGTTTGAGAGAGACCATCTTCATCCTACACCTCTCACGGATTGATAAACCTTAGGTCATCCACTTGAGGGAAAATTGCTACTATCCTACAAAACTCAACGCTTGGAGGCCCAACACATGTCTACAAGAATAAAGTTGTGTAGTAGACATCATGCATGCAAAATTCCACAATGGGGTAGTCTTAGTGAGCCTCATAAATCTGAATATAATAATTTCCTTGCTAGCATCACCATTGGAGAAACTAAAAATATCAGACAAGCCTCCATGGGGAGCGTTCACTTTCCTGCCATACATTATTTTGCTCTCTTCATAGGCATGCATTAATGGTAAACATGATCATAGCCACCTTTGTGCATCTGATCTTAGTGTCCTCAAGTGTGTAGTGCTAGGTGATAAACGATATAATTTAGGGGCCATTATTGCTAGGAGGTTACACCATAATTCTAAGTTGGAGATTTATTTGGCGGGATTTATGCAACTCGTTTAGCTAAATATTTGGATGTACCTATTAGAGGGTATGATATTGAGTTGCCACCTGCTTTTCTAGATTATAATGCTTTGGTACGATATTAGTTTCTTGATAGGAATGATTAGTTCCTCCAGTATCGACAAATATTTGACAGACGACGTCCCGTCTATGTTACCCTTCCTGCTCCTGCCTTCTTTGACTTTCAGGCGAAGGGGAGATATTTTATAACTAGAGAGGAGGCAAACGAGTATGAGAGGGAAACAGAGGCCGCTCGTCTTCAGGAGGCAGCTCACCAAGCGGTAGCTGCCGCAGCACAGTACGACCCCAACTATGATTCTGAATATCATCCAGGCCAGTGGTGGCCGTAGACCAACTTAGGCCAAAATCCTAAGCTTGGGGGAGTACATATTTCTCACCAACATTACATTCATGATCACACACTCATTCTAGTTGTCAGTGCTCATACTCTTTCATTGTAATATCAATGCTAGTTTATTTTCTTTTTCCACTTTCTTCTTGTGTGTTTGATAAACCTTAAGAAAAACCAAAAAAAATAGTTGTAGTTAGTTTACATTGTATGCATGCTTAGTATTAATACTAAAAGAAAATCCAAAAAAATTTCTCATTCTTCTTTTGCTTGTTGGGAGCTTTCCCGTGTAAATAGTTTTTCTCGTTCTTGTTTTACCTTAGAAAAACAAAAACTCCAAAAATATTTCAATGTGTTTCTTTGAAATTCTTTTCTTTTCTTTGGGGGTTGAGAGGAGAATGTTGGGGAACGCAATAATTTCAAAAAAATTCCTACACACACGCAAGATCATGGTGATGTATAGCAACGAGAGGGGAGAGTGTTGTCTACGTAGCCTCGTAGACCGTAAGAGGTAGCATTATGACAACGCGGTTGATGTAGTCATACGTCTTCACGATCGACCGATCCTAGTATCGAAAGTACGACACCTCCGTGATCTACACACGTTCGGCTTGGTGACGTCCCACGAACTCACGATCCAGCAGAGTGTCGAGGGAGAGCTCCGTCAGCACGATGGTGTGATGACGGTGATGATGATGCTACCGAAACAGGGCTTGGCCTAAACACCACTACGATATGACCGAGGTGTATTATGGTGGAGGGGAGCACCGCACACGGCTAAGAGATCAATGATCAACTTGTGTGTTTATGGGGTGCCCCCTTCCCTCGTATATAAAGGAGTGGAGGAGGGGGAGGGCCGACCCTCTATGGCACACCCTGGAGGATTCCTACTCCCTCCGGGAGTAGGATTCCCCCTTCCCTAGTTGGACTAGGAGAGAAGGAAGGGGGAGAGAGGGAGGAAGGAAAGGGGGGGTGCCGCCCCCCTTCCTAGTCCAATTCGGACCAGACGGGGAGGGGGCACGCGGCCTGCCCTGGCTGCCTCTCTCTCTCCACTAAAGCCCATCACGGCCCATATACTCCCCGGGGGGTTCCGGTAACCCCCCGGTACTCCGGTATATGCCCGAACTCACTCGGAACCTTTCTGATGTCCAAACATATGCTTCCAATATATCGATCTTTATGTCTCAACCATTCTGAGACTCCCGTCATGCCCATGATTACATCCGGGACTCCGAACAACCTTCGGTTCGTCAAAACACATAAACTCGTAATACCGATCGTCACCGAACGTTAAGCGTGTGGACCCTACGGGTTCGAGAACTATGTAGACATGACCGAGACACATCTCCGGTCAATAACCAATAGCGGAACCTGGATGCTCATATTGGCTCCCACATGTTCTACGAAGATCTTTATCGGTCAAATCGCATAACGTTATACGTTGTTCCCTTTGTCATCGGTATGTTACTTACCCGAGATTCGATCGTCGGTATCTCAATACCTAGTTCAATCTCATTACCGGCAAGTCTCTTTACTCGTTCCGTAATGCATCATCCCGCAACTAACTCATTAGTCACATTTCTTGCAAGGCTTATATTGATGTGCATTACCGAGAGGGCCCAGAGATACCTCTCCGACAATCGGAGTGACAAATCCTAATCTCGATCTATGCCAACTCAACAAACACCATCGGAGACACCTGTAGAGCACCTTTATAATCACCCAGTTACATTGTGACGTTTGGTAGCACACAATGTGTTCTTCCGGTATTCGGGAGTTGCATGATCTCATAGTCATAGGAACATGTATAAGTTATGGAGAAAGAAATAGCAAAAAACTAAACGATCATCGTGCTAAGCTAACGAAATGGGTCAAGTCAATCACATCATTCTCTAATGATGTGATCCCGTTAATCAAATGACAACTCATGTCTATGGCTAGGAAACTTAACCATCTTTGATTCAACGAGCTAGTTAAGTAGAGGCATACTAGTGACACTCTGTTTGTCTATGTATTCACACATGTACTAAGTTTCCAGTTAATACAATTCTAGCTTGAATAATAAACATTTATCATGATATAAGGAAATATAAATAACAACTTTATTATTGCCTCTAGGGCATATTTCCTCCAGTCTCCCAACTGCACTAGAGTCAATAATCTAGCTCACATCGTCATGTGATTTAACACCAATAGTTCACATCTTTTTGTGATTAGTTCACATCTCCATGTGACTAACACCCAAAGGGTTTACTAGAGTCAATTATCTAGTTCACATCTCTACGTGATTAACACCCAAAGGGTGATCATGTTTTGCTTGTGAGAGAAATTTAGTCAATGGGTCTGCCATATTCAGAGCCGTATGTATTTTGCAAATTTTCTATGTCTACAATGCTTTGCACGGAGCTACTCTAGCTAATTTCTCCCACTTTCAATATGTATATAGATCGAGACTTAGAGTCATCTAGATCGGTGGCAAAGCTTGCATCGACGTAACTCTTTATGACGAACTCTTTGTCACCTCCATAACTGAGAAACATTTTCTTATTCCACTAATGTCATGGAATTGTCACGACAGATGTCCTTAGTGTTAGGACTTAGTCGCGAGGCCAACGCATCTATGTGGTAGCTTGAGAGGGGTTGAGCGGGACGAGAGACGCGATGTTTTACCCAGGTTCGGCCCCTCACGGTGGAGGTAAAAGCCTACATCCTGCTTCATTGATATTAATGATGATCATCACGGTTACAAGAGGGCTCAATGTCGAGAGATATTGTCTAAACCTAACTTGTCCAACTTATAGAACTTGTGAATCTTGTCCCTCTTGGGGTGCCCTGCCCCTCCTTATATATGTTGAAGGGGTGGTTTACATGACTAGTCCTATTAGGATTAGGATTACTCTATTACAAGTGGAGTCCTAGTCTTGCTTCCTTTGTAAGGGAATATTCCTTATGCTTTCCTCTTACGCCGGCCCACCATAATACGAGCCAGCCTTCCATGAACCGCCCGTTGGGCCACCGGGTCTTGTTGCTCCTCTGACCCGCCTGCCGGGTCACCAATGAGTCACTGGGCCTAGCCGGGTCATCAGTGAGTGGAGAGATTCGGGCGGGTCACTTAGTGAGTCGCCAAGTCACGGCGGGTCACCAGTAAGTCACCAAGTCCGACCGGGTCATATATCCGGCCGGGTCATACCGCGGGGTATATCCCTGACATTAGCCCCCAGTTTAATTTGGATTTATCCATGTTAAACTTATGCTGCAAAATAAACACAAGAACAAATTTGACAGGTTGTGCCCCGGGTTAAAAATTCTTGTAAGCCGGCACCTGATCATTCTGAAGTCCTTGTCATTTACTTCTTCTAGAAAGTCCGGGTTAATAGGCCAGCTTCATAATTAATGAGCTGTCATTGGTTTCTCACAGAAAAATATTGTGAAGAATAATTCATTTGATTCAGTTACCAATGCTTAACAAAAAATATTGGTCTTGAAATACTCATCTGTTTTCAGCCGGCTTGAAGATGTAGAACTTTCCGGTTTATCATTGCCAAAATATCCGGTTTGTAAATATTGATAGCACCGGGTCATAATTGTTGCTGACATCGGGTCATAGTTATTGGTGACATCGAGTCATGATTGTTGGTGACGCCAGGTCAATCTGGTTTGCTTAAAACTGAAAATTGGAAGATATTTCTCCCTTATATCCATATTACCTGTAGCCCCCAAGCCTTGAGCAGAACAAAGTGATGACTTAAGACTTGCTTCAATATAAATATTGCCACTTTGAAGAAATCCATGCTATTCATCTCAGTCACTAGTCAAAACTGAATATTCCATATATTTAGCCCCAAGTGCCAGGTTGTCATGCTTGCAGCAGCCTGGGACTTAAAATTGCCTTTATGCTCATAAAAACTTCAACCAGTGTAGCCTCCAAGGGCCGGGTCATTATGCAATAATGAGCAGGGACTTTATAAATATGATCCTGTAGACTTGAACAACAACGTGTAGCCCCCAAGGGCCGACTCAGTAAGATAATACTGAGTTGGGACTTTATATATACTTCTTTGAAAAGAATATCTTATGATGTACCCTCATCATAGGGCGTGAACCCACGTCCACAAGGTTAAGAGCTTTGTGATTTACCAATTGAGCAGTAGACCCTTCAATATAATGGAATAAAATTTGTATACCTTGAATTGTTGACAGGAGCAATTGGTAGCCCCCAAGGGCCGGCTCATTACAATGGGATGAGTCGGGTCTTCAATAAGTTGATTAAAAAATGACTTTACATTAGCCCCCAAGTACCATGGTGCATGCTGGCAGTGACATGGGACTTGCATATTTGATATGATCTCAATCTGAATAATGTAGCCCCCAAGTGCCGGGTTGTAAGCCTGCAGCAACTCGGGACTATTCTTTCTATTGTAGAATAAATCATATCCATTGATAAAATAATAGCCATTGCGCCAAAGCGACTTTGAATATCTTATCTATTAACAAGTAAATCCGGAGTTTAAATACCTGGCAGCTCTTGGCCGATGGCGATTTAATATGCCTCCATTGTAAGCCGGAATTCTTATAACCCGGCGGCTTATAGCCTTTGAAAAGATCAAGAATTAATAACCCTTTTGAGACACCGATTTCAATCTTTGATGATGGGCTGGAACTTAATCATTTATGTAAGTCATAGCTCTGTAAATCCTGCACAGAGTTTAAACAACATATGCCCTGGCGACTTAACGTCAAAAACCAGGGCGGGTAACTACTCAAATGTAGTCTTATCCTGCACATAAGTAAATCACAAGATCCCCTGGCGGTTTATCGCCGGGCGGATCATAATATCCCACATATAACCATTGTGATATTTAATTTGTACTGCCGGTTTACATGACCTGTGCAGTAAGGGTGATAACCCAATCCTTAGAAGCCAATACTTCCAAATATATGATGATTGTCACATGCTGGCGACTTATCGTCCAAAGCCAAGATGGGTTTAAACGAAACCACACTTATATGCTTCAGATATGAGCAAAAAGTCTCAAAAACCAAAATATTGCTTGCAAAAACTTAAACCAAATAAAAATTGAGGTTTCTGATTCGAATACGATCAGTAAACCGTTCCAAAGGGGTTAAGCTAGGATTCGAGTACGATCATGTAGCCCCCAGTGGCTTTGGCGTTGCGCCGATCAAGAGGGTACCGACAGCTATGTTCTCTTTGGTTCGAATACGACCTATGTTTGAACAGGAAGCCCCCAAATGACCTTGAGAGGTTTTAACGACTCTGATTCAAATACGATCCAAATTGGACCCAAACGGGGTTAAGCTATGATTCAGATAGGATCAAGAAGCCCCCTAGTGAGTTTGGCTTTGCGCCGATCAAAAGGGTTACGACAGCTATGTTCTCTTTGGTTCGAATACGACCTATGTTTGAATAGGAAGCCCCCAAGTGACCATAATAAAGTAAGCCATACGGCAGGATATCCATGTTTGAACCGCACATCATGGCAGCAAGTTCTCTTTGGCAACCTTTAATTTTTCTGAGAACTCAAATCTTGCGAGAGATTAATTCTTTTTGAACCGGAACTTTAAACTGGGTTTGA
Organism: Triticum urartu; assembly: GCF_056163025.1. NCBI lineage: Eukaryota > Viridiplantae > Streptophyta > Magnoliopsida > Poales > Poaceae > Triticum > Triticum urartu. The sequence goes on from NC_141875.1 coordinate 231,733,180, forward strand.
GAGCTTAAATGCCTTGTAAGAGACAAATTTACCTTGAGCCGGATGTTTGAACCGGATTTGAGAGCTTCAAAGCTTTGCGGGAGAGAGATGTCTCTTGAACCGGATGTAACCGGAATCTTTATTTTGAACCGACAATATTCTGACGGCCTTTAAATTTTCATCAATATGGCGGTGTCCTCCGGAACCGGGTTATTCTTCCTTCCAATGATCCGGAGTTCCGATTCATGTCATTGTAGCCCCCGAGTCTCAAGACGACTCGAGGAGTTAGCTTGAGATTCCCCATATTTGACCGTGATATAAACCGGTATGAGTCATTCAACAGCTCAGTGATATAACTTGTCCTGCATTGGAGAACTTGCAAGCCAGAGTAATTGTTTTTTTAAGAAAGCAAAATATAATATATAATTATACTGGATGGATTTCACCTGATATGTTAAGCCAGAAATTATCCACCGCGGAGTTGATGACCACCATGGTGAAGCTGAAATCAATCACGAGCGAGTCAGCCGCGGGAGCAGACACATGAGTTGGCCGCGGCGTTGTAAGCTGGTGCAGACAAGCAAGTTGTCCTCCTCGGTGTAAGCCGGCGTGGACGCGTGAACCGGCCGCGAGAGCGGACGGGCGAGTCATCCGTGGCGTTGTAAGCCGGTGCGGTCGCGAGAGACGGCCACGGCGTTGTAAGCCGGTGTGGGAATCCGTTTGAGTAATATCGACCACCTGTGCCGAATGATGTTGACGCACCACCATCTCCGCGGTATAATGCCATTTTGTAATGAATAATTCTCCTGCATATAAAATATCGCAGGGCAAAATAGTTTTGCTCAGATGAGTTAATATGTACTTAAAAATAAATAGGGTAAATAGCACATGTTATTTTTTATCGATGCAAGAAGACGAATGCTGCGCGTGACAATAACTAAGCAGATTTTTGAGCTGTACTGTATTAGTACTGATGTTCCATTGAATCTCTGGATCCTTCCTTTGCGCACCAGAACAACAACGATTGACTGATGGGACTTCGGACGGCAGCATGCGCCCCCCTTTTTTCGAGTGCACCTGGATACTTAGACACTTTTTCTTTGCTTTTTATATATCCACGGAAAGGAATGGTAGGCTAGGTGCTCCAGATTTACTTGCCCTATACTCACTCCAATGATCCGTGTGCAAGGTAAAAATTTCCTCGTAAGATGCACCGATGCCGGCTTATCATTACTGCTTTAAGGACGGCTCGTCTTTATTGCTTTTGCTGCATACTGCCCAGGTGGTGCAATCTGCGGCTATATGTTTTTGCTGTCAATAGTTCTTATCCTCAGAGACTCTGCCTCTTCAGTTCACAAACTTTGGAAATTTCACGAATGCCAAGCCAAAAGCATCCATTGTCTCACCCATATCTTGCTGAACCCGAACAACTACTTCAACCTGCTGCGATGCACTACTGACCCGCTGCTCCCAGTCCTGCATCTTCTGCTACTCTTCTTTGTCATGTTTAAGATAGCGCCCACCAGAATAGGGACAATTGATATAACGTCATGACGGCCGGGCTGACAGGAGCTACAACGGCAGTAGAGCCGGTCTTGACTCTTGAGGTACTCCATGACCGTAGTGGCAGTGGAGGTAGGGCCATGGCCGTAGCATGGCCGGCTTGAGGCGCAGACGGCTCGCGATGGAAGCGAGTTTGGCAAGGCGCCACGAGGCGCGGTCAGCTGCGGTGTAAACGAGGCAGTGGTAGAGGCGCTGCAGTGAAGATGACTCACCACGGAGATACAACGAAGCCCGACGCGGAAACGGCCAGCGGAGGCAAAACAGTGATGACGGCTCCTTGAAAGCAGGGGTGAATCCAGCGAATGTGGAGGCAGTTTGAAGCACGAGGCCATGGCACACCGGTGGATCGATCCACGGTGGCGACTTGGTGCTATTTGTGGAGGCGACTCGAGATCGGAGCTGATGCCGGGGCGGCTTGACGCGACTGTGGCCGCGATGTTGATGGTGGAGGCGGCTCAATCAGCTTAGCGAGGCCGCTCGACGCACGGTAGAATAGGCAGCTAGGTGGGTCACCCGGAGGCGAACGGCGGTTTGCATGGGCGCATCCGTGACAGCGGTTCAGAGTGACGTCCCACGGGGCGAGACCATAGCAGAGGTCAACAAAAGACGGCTTGCAGGTGACGAGGCAACGCGTTTAACGCGGTGATGCAAAGATGTACAATACAAGGCCGGCCAGAGGCAACGCTGCACGAGGCAGTGCGGCATCCGCTTGAAGGTGACGAGGCCGTGGAAGTGACGAAAAACCCCGCAGAAACAAGTCCCAAGCTAATGGCTTGAGTCTGTACAATGGAGTTGAGCAGTGGAGATAACCTGGTAGGCGGTTTGAAGCTTAGGTGAGCACGAGGCCGGGGTGCGGGTGCAAACCGGCGGGCGCTCGAAGTGGAATCCGAGCAGAGGAAACGCAGGCGTTGGAGGACGAGGCGCCTCGAGGAGAGGTACGAAGCGCTGAAGGAGTCCGAGTCTTGGCCCACTCCATTTCCGGGTAATCTTCTCAGGTAGAACTGATCGGGTAAATTGCTTAGGCAGCAGTTTTGATTGATACTGTTTGCTCGCACAAACAAAGGTGTCACATGAGTATACTGCAATAGATCTAATCCCTTCGTGTGTGTGTGTCTTGGTTGACTGATTGGAGGAAAAAACGAGGACTCGGCGATTTGACCGCAGCACACAAGAACAATTGCAGCGGAAAGTTTGATCTTGGTCTTTGACTTCTCTAGATGGCAACAACGGAGCGGACCGCAATCCTAATTTCTTTGATCTGAATCTTATATACGCCGGCTCCAAAGTTAATCATGTTCCAGATCACAAAACAATGAACTTGTCAGTTTTTCCTCATCTGACGAGATCGCGAGCTTCTTGAACCCTTAGGAGAGATCCCTCCAATAACTCATCACCACCGTGCGCAGGCCCCACGGTGGGCGCCAACTGTCATGGAATTGTCATGGCAGATGTCCTTAGTGTCAGGACTTAGTCGCAAGGCCAACACATCTATGTGGTAGCTTGAGAAGGGTTGAGCGGGACGAGAGACGCGATGTTTTACCCAGGTTCGGCCCCTCACGGTGGAGGTAAAAGCCTACATCCTGCTTCATTGATATTAATGATGATCATCACGGTTACAAGAGGGCTCAATCTCGAGAGCTATTGTCTAAATCTAACTTGTCCAACTTGTGGAACTTGTGAATCTTGTCCCTCTTGGGGTGCCCTGCCCCTCCTTATATATGTTGAAGGGGCGGTTTACATGACTAGTCCTATTAGGATTAGGATTACTCTATTACAAGTGGAGTCCTAGTCTTGCTTCCTTTGTAAGGGAATATTGCTTATGCTTTCCTCTTAAGCCGGCCCACCATAATACGAGCCGGCCTTCCATGAACTGCCCATTGGGCCACCGGGTCTTGTTGCTCCTCTGACCCGCCTGCCGGGTCACCAATGAGTCACCAGGCCCAGCCGAGTCATCAGTGAGTGGAGAGATTCGGGCGGGTCACTTAGTGAGTCGCCAAGTTATGGCGGGTCACCAGTAAGTCACCAAGTCCGGCCGGGTCATACCGCGGGGTATATCCCCAACAACTAAGGATATTTTTGACCGCTGTCCAGTGATGCACTCCTGGATCACTATTGTACCCTTTTTCAAACTTATGGTGAGGTACACAATAAGTCTGGTACACAACATAGTATACTTTGTAGAACCTATGACTGAGGCATAGGGAATGACTTTTCATTCTCTTTCTATTTTCTGCTGTGGTCGGGTTTTGAGTCTTTACTCAACTTCACACCTTGCGACACAGGCAAGAACTCCTTCTTTGACTGTTCATTTTGAACTACTTCAAAATCTTGTCAAGGTATGTACTCATTGAAAATATATCAAGCGTCTTGATCTATCTCTATAGATCTTGATGCTCAATATGTAAGTAACTTCACCGAGGTCTTTCTTTGAAAAACTCCTTTCAAACATTCCTTTATGCTTTCTAGAAAATTGTACAGTATTTTCGATCAACAATATGTCATTCACATATACTTATCAGAAATGTTTTAGTGCTCCCACTCACTTTCTTGTAAATACAGGTGAGGGAGTCCTGGATTAGGGGGTCTCCGGACAACCGGACTATATCCTTTGGCCGGACTGTTGGAATATGAAGATACGAGATTGAAGACTTCGTCCCGTGTCTGGATGGGACTCTACTTGACGTGGAAGGCAAGCTAGGCAATACGGATATGTATATCTCCTCCTTTGTAACCGACCTTGTGTAACCCTAGCCCCCTCCGGTGTCTATATAAACCGGAGGGTTTTAGTCCGTAGGACAACATACAATCATACCATAGGCTAGCTTCTAGGGTTTAGCCTCTCCGATCTCGTGGTAGATCAACTCTTGTACTACTCATATTATCAAGAATAATCAAGCAGGACGTAGGGTTTTACCTCCATCAAGAGGGCCCGAACCTGGGTAAAACATCGTGTCCCCTGCCTCCTGTTACCATCCGCCTTAGACGCACAGTTCGGGACCCCCTACCCAAGATTCGCCGGTTTTGACACCGACATTGGTGCTTTCATTGAGAGTTCCTCTGTGTCGTCGCCGTTAGGCTTGATGGCTCCTTCGATCATCGATAGCGATGCAGTCCAGGGTGAGACTTTTCTCCCCGGACAGATCTTTGTATTCGGCGGCTTCGCACTGCGGGCCAACTCGCTTGGCCATCTGGAGCAGATCGAGAGTTACGCCCCTGGCCACCAGGTTAGGTTCAGAAGCTTAAACTACACGGCCGACATTCGTGGAGACTCGATCTTCGACGGATTCGAGCCCTTGCCAAGAGCGCCGCACGGTCGCGATGAGCATGATTTAGCTCTACCATCGGACAGTGTTCCGGCAACCGCTCCGACCCTCAATTCGGAGCCAATTGCGCCATCCATGGACGGGTGGATAGACCCCGCCACGGAGGCCGTATTCTCAGCGGTGATCGAGCCAAATATCGACCTTACCCTTCACGGGAGCCGTGAGCTGAACTACCGGATTCTTCCCCGGCCACGGACTCCGAACCGCCTGCGCCCTTACCTATCGAATCCGACTGGGCGCCGATCATGGAGTTCACCTCCGCGGATATCTTTCATCACTCGCCCTTTGGCGACATACTGAACTCACTAAGGTCTCTCTCCCTGTCAGGAGAGTCCTAGCCGAACTATGTTCGGCAGGATTGGGATGCGGACGACGAAGAAATTCACCACCCACCCACCACCCACTTAATAGCCACTGTCGACGATTTGATCGACATGCTCGACTTCGACTCCGAAGACATCGACGGTATGGACGACGATGCAGGAGACGAACAGGAACCACTGCCCACAGGGCACGGGACGCCCACTTCATCATATGATGTATACATGGTGGACGCACCCAAAGAAAACAACGACGAAGAGCGGAAGGACGCAGCGAAGGGTTGTTCCCTTGAGAAGCAGTCGAAGCGGTGGCGTAAGCGCCGCTACAAATCCCACCTTGGCAGAAACAATGATCATATAAACCCAGCTATAGAGCAAGGTGAGCCAGTGGAGGACAAACACGACATTGAACCATCGTCCGACCACGGCAACACGGAGAATCAAACCGAACAACCCGACTCCGTCGAGGATAACAGTCCGGATAACATCACACCGGACAGGCACCCGGAGCAACAGAATGCCCATAAAAGGCTTGTTGCCACTGCGAGGAGTCTGAAAAAGCAGAAGCAAAGGCTTAGGGCTGCACAAGACACACTCAGAATCAGATGGAGTGAAGTACTCAACACTGCAGCAAAGTACAGCGGTAATCGCCACACCAAGAGCTACCCGAAGCGAGAGCTGCTACCTGAATTCGATGACTCCATTGGAAGCTGGGAAGAGCTCGAAGACGCTTTCCGAGCAAATTTTCAAGGGACCTATGTCCGACCTCTGGATGCAGACGATTTAAGTCATATAACTCAACAGCCCGGAGAGTCAGCCCGAAAGCTTTGGAACAGGTTTCTCACTAAAAAGAACAAAATAGTCGACTGTCCGGATGCCGAAGCCTTAGCAGCTTTCAAGCACAGCGTTCGAGATGAATGGCTTGCCAGACACCTCGGCCAAGAAAAGACGAGAACAATGGCAGCATTAACAAGCCTCATGACCCGCTTTTGCGCGGGCGAGGATAGCTGGTTAGCCCGATGCAGCACCAGCGACCCAAGTACATCCGAAGTCAGGGACGAAAACGGGAAACCACGACACAACAAAAACAAGCACCGGAATAAAGAAGACAGCCCGAAGAGCAAGGCGGTAAATGCCAGATTCAGAAGCTCTCCAAAGGCAACAAAGACGAACTGTCCAGTCTAAACAAGATTCTGGATAAAATATGTCAGATCCACAGCACCCCTGATAAACCTGCAAATCATACCCATAGAGAATGTTGGGTCTTCAAGCAGTCCGGCAAGCTCAACGCCAAACACAAGGGGTAGGATACACCAAGCGAAGACGAGGACGAGCCTCGCAAGAAATGCACTGGGGAACAGAAGAAGTTCCCACTAGAAGTTAAAACAGTAAATGTGTTGCACATGACAAAGGGGAGAAACAAAGCGGCACTCCTAGAGACACATGCCCTAGGGCCTATCGCCATGGAGTTCTGCCACTGGTCGTCCCAACCGATCACCTTTGACCATCGGGATTACTCGGCAAGTATCCGACGTGCAGGATGGGCTGCCTTGGTGTTAGACCCGATAATTGACGGATACCACTTCACACGAGTCCTGATGGACGGCGGCAGTAGTTTAAACCTGATATATCAGGACACAGTCCGCAAAATGGGGATAGACCCAATAAAAATTAGCCATAGCAATACTACCTTTAAAGGAGTAACGCCAGGCCCAGAAGCCCATTGCACAGGCTCCCTGCTACTAGAGGTTATATTCAGCTTTCCCGATAACTTCCGTAGCGAAAATTTAACCTTCCACATCGCTCCGTTCCAAAGTGGCTATCAAGCACTACTCGGACGTGAATTTTTCACTCGCTTTAACGCAATACCGCATTACGCTTCCCTCATGCTTAAGATGCCCGGTCCACGTGGCATCATCACAGTAAATGGAAGTATTGAGCGCTCCTTGCACGGAGAAGACCGTGCGGCTGCCTTGGCAGCTGCACACTAAATGGCCTCACCAACTAAAGCATCTGAAAGGTTGTTAAGACCACGGGCACGGGTGGACGAGTCCGGTACAACTATATGTAATTGATACAGGTTTGATGGCTGTACCCCTATTACAATACAAGGGGCTCAATGCACGCGCTCAAGTGATAATCAGGCTCAACTTTACTCATATTGTTTATTTAGTACAACTTACCTTTTGCACGACAACTTTTCAATTAAGTTCCTCTCTTTTTAGATGACCATCGTGCTACACCCGTCCAGAATACGGCACAACGGAGACACAGGCGCAGACTTGCAGCAGGGAACCGTTCCAAGGATTCTTTTTAGATTAAGACCCTGCGTAAACCTTTTTTTACTGTCTCTTGTTGTTACACATCCCTCGGATTCTCAGTACAATTGAGAAGGATGCTGACGTATTGGCATGTGGCCACGTCAGAATATTGCACGTACTTGGACATCAGGGGCTTATTACAAAGGGTACTGTTTAGGCCCGGTTTACACCATAAAGACCAAATACCTTAGGGAGTGTTCGGCGTCGTGAGTTTGGCCTTATATGCATCACCTCCGAACCATGTCTTTGGTCAAATGTTGGGTTTGCCCGGCTCCTGTGTTTTGCTGCCTTACGTTCCGCTCTATCGGCTAAGGAGGCACCAGGAGAACTACTGCAATTGTGCCCTGGTTCATCTGGACGAGCACCTCAGTAGAGAAAGCTGAAAACTGACTGTCATGATATAGCGTGAGACTGGTCAACCACTCGATGACGTATTGGAATCTTCGGGATTCCTCCGCCTTAACGAAGGGCCGTTTTCCCGGCCAGGCATGTACGCACCCCGAATTCGGATGAGTGCAGAGCCACCAGGGGCTATATAGTAGCCCCACTGTCAAACTCCTCTGGCTAAGTGAAAGTGTTAAAGCATTATAGTCCGGTTGCCTAGTTCGCTGCTCTATCACCTCCTTAATGGACCAAGACGTTGGATCAAGTGTGCACATGCGTCTTCTGCAAACACCCCCGCATTATATGTGTGGGGGCTAAAGCCGACGACTGCAATCTTTCAGGTTATATACATATATACATAAATGGCCGCACAGGAGGCATCATAATACTTTTGGGCAAATGTATAAATACAGCCTTGATAAACTTAATAAAACATTGTTTTTACAATGGGAATACATGTCACTCAAACATAATATTCTTCGAGCACTGGGCCTCTATCGAACGAGCGCCTTCAAGAACTTCTTCAAAATAGTGCTCGGCAGCCACTCGGCCTATGGCCGAACCCTACGCCGCAACAGTGGTGGCATCCATCTCCTCCTAGTATGTTTTGACATGGGCAAGGGCCATCTGCGAGCCTTCTATGCACGCCGACCTCTTCATCGCATTAATGTGTGGCACCGCACCAAGGAACTGCTGCACCAAACTAAAATAGCTGTTCGGCTTTGGCCTTTCCGGCCATAGATGATCCACAACAGACCTCATGGCGAGTCCGGACAATCTATTCAGCTCGGCCCATTCGGCAAGCTGATCAGTCAATGGAAGTGGATGCTCTGGAACGTTAAATTGTGACCAGAATAGCTTGTCCACTTCACGATCTCTTTGATCTTGGAAGTATTCAGCCGCATCGACAGCACTCGCCGCCAAGTCCAGATATGCGTCCACCGAACTCCACAGCCGGTCCAGAGGGGCATACCGAGGATCTCTAAACTTCCTCCGCAGCATAAAGGGTTTCCCATCCGCGATATCCCCGGCTTGACGCAGCTCCTCCTTTTTCGCTCTCATCGCAGAGCGGGTATCTTTGGTCGCCATCATGGCCTTTTCCAGGCCCGTCGCCTTCACCCGGTTTTCTTCTTCAAGAAGCTGGCAACAGTCGGCAGTATCTTTTAACTTTACAACCATCTTGGCCATTTTCTCTTTGCTCTCGCAATGTGCGGCCTGTTTGGCCCTTAACTCTTCGGCCACTTGCAAAGCAGCCGCATTGCTACTCCTTGCTTGCTCCTTAGCTCGGGCAAGCTCCGCCCGAAGGGTCTCCATGGTGGCCGCTCCATCTGCAGTCACAACATATTAAAGATACTGGCATCATGCTGCTCTTATTATGTGACGATCACCAGAAAGGCCACTCACCCTGTGCCTCGTCAAGCCGCTTGTTGACAAGCACGATGTCGGCATCTGCCGCATCCAACTACCGCTTTAGTTCGGCATACCCATCAATCCGGCTAGCCACCGGAGTTTCCACCACCTGCACATAAAGGTAGTCTGGTTATTACCTGGGACTATCATCCTTTGTTTGCCGCCGTTTTCGACGACAACCAGAGTCTCAGGGGCTACTATCTACATAGGGCACATCAAAAAATGTGCAGTACTTTCAAAAATGTACTTCATTTCACGTACGTGAAAATCCGTCAGTAGACTCATAAAGGCTTCATGCAGCCCGCTTTCGGTGGACGAAATCCTTTCAATCACTGTACCCATCAAGGTGCGGTGCTCTTCTGAGATAACCGCCTTCTCCAGTAGATCCCTCCGTACATCCGACCGCGCACCAGACGGTGCCGGACTCTTTTGATTGCTCTCTTCGAGAGCCGGATACTGAGGACTTCGGGTGGCCATAGGATTACCTTCTAGCCTTACCGGATCAGGAGAAGCCCTCCGCGACGACACATCAGGGTCGCCCGCTTCGTAAAGCGGTGTGGCAGGGGGAGGCGTTTCGCTCTCCATCATCTCCGGAACAAGATCCCCCGAAGACGAGCTCAGCTGAGAAGGGCTAAGATCCGAACTGCAAGATAAATACTTCGGTTATTTTCCTCAGAGGTAAGGTAGGATATCTTCACTATTAAATACCTTTTGATTACTTACAGCTCGTTAGAGGGCTGATCCCCGCGCGGACATTGTGCGGCAAGAACACCCTCCGAGGCAGGACCCTCTGGCGGAGATTTCTTCTCCCATTTGGAAACCTTGATTTCCGGATCTTCGGAGGTAGTCCTCTTCCTTCCCTGGGGAGAGAGAATGTCAGATTCTTCCCCTCGGTTATCCTCCCTCGCGGAGGCGCTCATTCCCTCGGTTGGAATAGGTAGCGATGGAGGCCCGCTTTCGCCCTCTTTATTCCCCCCTTCATCTTCCTTTGAGGGCACCGAACAAGGTGCTGGCTTGAGCATCTTTTCCAGCACCGGATTGTCCAAGCCTTCAGGAAGGGGGGCCGCACACCGGATCATCTTCGCCTTTGTTATCCAGTCCTGGTCAAAGAGTGATTCTTCAGAATGATGTCATGATAAATAAAAGGACGGTGTGTTCGTCCATGGGATTACTTACTTGGGCGGCGGTGCGGTTGCTGCTCAGGCCCACGTCCTCGGTAGTGTCCGGACACTCTATTTGGGGTCCGAAGAACGGTTTGTACATCTCCTCGTGCATCATGCCGAGGAAATTCTGAATAGTGCACGGTCCTTCTGGGTTGAATTCCCACATGCGGAGGGGCCGGCGTTTGCAAGGTTGGACTCGACGAACCAGCATGACTTGCATTACCATAACCAGACTAAAATCTCTCTCGAAGAGATCTCGGATACGGCTCTGCAGTATTGGCACGTCCTTGGCTGGCCCCCAGCTCAGTCCCCTGCTGATCCATGACATCATTTGTGGTGGAGGGCCCGAGTGAAAGGTGGGGGCAGCTACCCACTTGGCACTTCGGGGAGCTGTGACGTAAAACCACTCCCGTTGCCACAATCCGGACACCTCTAGAAAGGAACCCTTTGGCCATGGAGCATCAGCAATTTTGCTTATTAAAGCACCTCCGCATGCTGCATACTGTCCCTCGACCATCTTCGGCTTCACATCAAAGGTCTTGAGCCACAAGCTGAAGTGAGGGGTAATGCGGAGGAAGGCCTCACAAACGACAATAAATGACGAGATGTTAAGAAGGGATTCCGGGGCCAGATCATGAAAATCCAGCCCGTAATAGAACATAAGACCCCTGACAAAGGGATCCAGAGCGAGGCCTAGTCCTCGGAGGAAGTGGGAGATGAAAACAACGCTTTCGTTGGGTTCGGGAGTAGGGACGACCTGCCCTCGGGTGGGCAGCGTATGCGAAATTTCGGCGGTCAGATATCTGGCCTCCCTCAACTTCTTGATGTCCTCCTCCGTGACGGAGGAAGACATCCACCGGCCTTGAGGGCTGGATCCGGACATGATTGAAGGTCCGAAGCACCTGACCTTGGCTTTGGGTGTTAGAACTCGAGGCGGGGGAGGGATTCGATTGAGCACGGGAGGGAAAAAAGTAACAGCCTTGTCCCTTTATAAAGAGGGTGAATATCAAGCGTCCTCCTTGTGGCCGTTTGGGACATGCCTAAAATCTTGGAGTCCTAGGCACGGTTGGGTTACCCACATCCGTATTGATGAGAATCCCTTAATAAGGGGAACACGATCTCTGCTTTGACAAGACATGTCAAGAAACCGCCTCGCATTATGTGCGGGGCTGGCTAAAGAAAAACTGTTCAAATAATTACCGGGCCATGGCGTGATGTCATGCTGCCAAAACGTGTCAGCAGGTTAGATTTGTGGTAATATTATTCTCTCTACGGTGGTATATGGAACTTATTTTGCAGGGTCGGACACTATCCTTGTATTCAAACTCTTCCGTGGTATATTCGGGGGAGGAACCCGCCTTGCAATGCTGAAGACAACATTGTGCGCCGGACTCATCGTCATTGAAGCCTGGTTCAGGGGCTACTGAGGGAGTCCTAGATTAGGAGGTCTCCGGACAGCCAGACTATATCCTTTGGCCGGACTGTTGGACTATGAAGATACGAGATTCAAGACTTCGTCCCGTGTCCGGATGGGACTCTACTTGGCGTGGAAGGCAAGCTAGGCAATACGGATATGTATATCTCCTCCTTTGTAACTGACCTTGTGTAACCCTAGCCCCCTCCGGTGTCTATATAAACCGAAGGGTTTTAGTCCGTAGGACAACATACAACCATACCATAGGCTAGCTTCTATGGTTTAGCCTCTCCTATCTCGTGGTAGATCAACTCTTGTACTACTCATATTATCAAGAATAATCAAGCATGACGTAGGGTTTTACCTCCATCAAGAGGGCCCGAACCTGGGTAAAACATCATGTCCCCTGCCTCCTATTACCATCCGCCTTAGACACACAGTTCGGAACCCCCTACCCGAGATCCGCCGGTTTTGACACCGACAACAGGCTTCACCGTAAGTTTGTATAAAACCATATGCTTTGATCACTTTATCAAAGCATATATTCCAACTCCGAGATGCTTGCACCAGTCCATAGCTGGATCGCTGGAGCTTGCTCACTTTGTTAGCACCTTTAGGATCGACAAAACCTTCTGGTTGCACCATATACAACTCTTCTTTAAGAAATCCATTAAGGAATGCAGTTTTGACATCCATTTGCTAGATTTCATAAAATGTGGTAACTGCTAACATGATTCGGACAAACTTTTAAGCATCTATACGAGTGAGAAAATCTCATCATAGTCAACACCTTGAACTTGTCGAAAACATTTTTGAAACAATTCAAGCTTTGTAGATAGTAACACTACTATCAACGTCCGTCTTCCTCTTGAAGATCCATTTATTCTCAATGACTCACCGATCATCGGCAAGTCAATCAAAGTCCATACTTTGTTCTCATACATGGATCCCTTCTCAGATTTCATGGCCTCAAGCCATTTTGCGGAATCTAGGCTCATCATCGCTTCCTCATAGTTCGTAGGTTCATCATGGTCTAGTAACATGACTTCCAGAACAGGATTACCGTACCACTCTGGTGCAGATCTTACTCTGGTTGACCTACGACGTTCAGTAGTAACTTGATTCAGAAGTTTCATGATCATCATCATTAGCTTCCTCACTTACTGGTGTAGGAATCATTGGAACTGATTTCAGTGATGAACTACTTTCCAATAAGGGAGAAGGTACAATTACCTCATCAAGTTCTACTTTCCTCCCACTCACTTCTTTCGAGAGAAATTCCATCTCTAAAAAGGATCCATTCTTAGCAACAAAATATCTTGCCTTCAGATCTGTGATAGAAGGTGTACCCAATAGTTTCTGTCGGCGTTCTGGGAACGGGGGTCCCCAGACTTGCCTACCTGCGGCCCATGACGTGGCTGGGCTGGCTGGTTCGTACGTCCCATCTTCATCGACAAGACATTCAAGACCCTCGCCAGGTAGGATCGTGAGGGACGGAGAGATCAAGGCAAGGCAAACCTCGCGAGGCCCTCGTGACGTGAGCCATGACGATCGAGACCAGGCGGGCGCCAGCGCACAGCGTCCTTTTTTCCTCTTTAGTGCTAAGGGGGCAAGTGCAGACGTGGAGTACCGAGGCATCAAGTAAAGGTTTCCATATTGTTGCAACAAGACCAAGACCAGAAGGACGGCAAGGCGGAGGTCACCCTTGAGCCCAAGACGACGTCATCACCAGAGCCTTTTGCAGGCGAAGACCACCTTTTGTCAGGATAGCTTGTACTCGCTGTCCCCTTTCGAATTGGCCGTTGTTGGCTCCCTTCCCGCTCAATATTTCGGGAGAGGACTAGAGCCTATATAAATAGGACTAGTCACCACCGTAGAGGAGAGAGATCATCTTGGACCGGATCCACCCCACCAAGGCCACACACAAGTTCGCCAAGCACAAGAACACCTCAACCTCAGGAGGCTGTTCTTCCCCTTGTACTATTCATCAGTAGCCCAAGAGGCAATCCACCACCACCACACTGGAGTAGGGTATTACATCACAACGGTGGCCCAAACCAGTATAAATCTTGTGTCTTTCTGTGTTGAGAGTTCATTGTGTTCGTCTGCGAGATCTTAGAGAGCTAGGGCGTGGATCGATAGGGAGAAAACCTACGCGCGCACCCCAGTGTTTGAACCTTAAGGGTCTGCCGGAACCCCAGATCTGACATTTGGCGCACCAGGTAGGGGTGCGCCGAAGCCTCCGTCTGTCGCTCCGCGCCCTGTCGCTCCATCGTCTCCTTGGCAGACGCGCGTCGCGCTCGTGCTCAGCGCCGGGCTGCCCTCGCCGCCCACGTCGCTCAGACGGCTCCCGTTGACGGGCCACCTTGCCGCTCCCCGTTGCTCGCCGCCAATGCCGCCACCGGCCCGGCGGGGAACAAGTAGCAAGCATCCTCGCTGCACCGCTCGGTGCGGCAGGATGGCCGCACCACCACTCCATCGCTGACCCCGGCCGATTCTTCTTCCCATGCACGTCGCCCTCCCATGGACGCACGGGCCGCACTCCTCATGGCGCACGATCTCCTGCGCTATCGCCCAGTCGACGACCTCTACGAGGACTGGCTCGATCGCATCGCTGAGCTTGTCTGCGCCGCCAGGGGCTCGCCTGCCCCGTCCCTCTCTCCGCCTCGCCCTCCGCCAGCTACGGGCGACGTAGCTCATGGAGCGCCTCAACCACCTCACCCCCAAGGCGGCGCCCTGGAGCCAAGACGCGTGGTTCCGCGACGCGACCCGCCACGTCCCCCACCCGTGCATGAAGAGAGAAGCTGTCAAGAAGTCCCTCGACCACGACAAAATGCTCCGCCGCTCCTCGCGCCACCGCGCCAGGACCGGCTGCTGCAGCAAGTCCGTGCACCACCTGTAGCGGCAGGGCCCGGACCCCGTCAAGACCAAGCTCCACCCCAAGGCGGCTCCCGGTGACCACAGCTGGCTGCCGCACCTTCACCCCCGAGCTGCGCAGTGTTGCCTGACCGGGCAAGTTCAAGCCGGATATGCCTCCTCGCTACGACGGCACCCCCGACCTCGAGGAGTTCCTACAGCTCTATGAGATGAGCATAGAAGCGGCCAACGACGACGAGAAAGTCATGGCGAACTGGTTTCCCATGGCTCTCAAGGAAGGTGCCCGCTCCTAGCTCCTGAACCTGCCACCGGGCTCTATCTCCCCCTGGGACGAAATGTGCACCCGCTTCATCGCCAACTTCTAGGGCACTCGCGACTGCCCCCCGGTCGCGGGCGACCTGCGCTGCATCAAGCAGCAACCAGGAGGGACCCTGCAGAAGTACATTCAGTGCTTCAACAGCACACGGATCAAGATCCCCAAGGTGACCGACGAGGCCATCATCTCTGCGTTCTCTGATGGCGTCCGCGACGTCAAGATGAAGGAAGAACTCGCTATTCATGAAGAGTTGTGCACAACCCTGGAGCTGTTCAACATCGCAACCAAGTGTGCAAGAGCTGAGGAGGGGTGCCTCTCCCTCCTCGAGCTCTACTGCAGACCCAGAGGAGAAGAAAGCCAAGGCCAAGGATGTGAAGCGCAAGGGAGCAGCCGTGCTCACAGCGGAACCAGACACCAAGCGTGGCAGAGACCAACTAGAGTCGTCCAAGAGCAGCTGACCGTTCTGCGCCTTCCATAACCTGAACACCCACAACACAAGCGACTGCCAGGAGCTCCGAGCCATTCGCGAAGGACGCTTCGGTCGACGCCCCGAGCACGGCGACCGGGGCTACGACCGAGGAGGAGGACATGGCGGCGGACGCTGGGATGACTGTGGCCCGCGTCAGGAGTGGCGCGACCAGCCTCATGAGGACCGCTGGCAGGATCAGCCTATTGAGGGCGCCTGGAGAGATCAGCCTCGCGAGGATCGCACTCAAGGCAACGTTGGACTTCCTCTGCTTCCATCACCGCCAAGAAGAAACGACGAGAACCATCAGGACGAGGGGGCTGGGGGCTTTCAGGAACCACGTGCTATCGCCTGCATCCTAGGCGGAGCCCAAGCCCCAGCCTCGCAGCGTATCTTCAAGTAGTTTGCTCGCAAAGTGAATGCAGTCCTCCCCAAGCTCCAAGCCACATGCCCGCTCAGATGGTCCTAGTGCCCCATCATGTTCAACTCAGTAGATCAGCTCAAGTGCGCAACTACCGCTGGCGTCCTCTCGATGCTTCGCTCCCCAGTCATCAGCAGCGTGCAAGTTACCAAGACCCTCATCGATGGCGGCGCAGGGCTCAGCGTCCTATCCATCGACACGTTCGACAACCTCCAAGTGCCTTATGACCAGCTTCAGCCTACCAAGCCTTTCTCAGGAGTGACCGATAGTTCCACCACACCGATAGGGCAGGTCCGCCTCCCTGTCACCTTCGGCACGCGCAACAACTACCCCACCGAGATCATCGACTTCGACGTCATGCACATCCGCCTGCCGTACAACGCTATCCTCGGGTACCCAGCCCTGGCCAAGTTCATGGCAGTGACCCATCACGGCTACAATGTCCTCAAGATGCCGGGAAGCAGCGGGATCATCACGGTCCCATGTGAAGAAAGAGATGCGGTGTGCTCCCTCGAGCGTGCCTTCCAAGCTGCAGCAATCGATGACCCCGACTGCAAGGGCGAGGGCCCTCCCGAGGCCGTCCCCAAGAAGAGGAAGCAGCTGCGCCGTGCCGGACCTTAGGAGGGTGGCGCCGCAGCCGGAGCCTCGTCAGGATCAGCACCCGCTCCAGGGGCGTCTCCCTCCATCGCATAGGAAGGTGCGCCCGGCACCCTTCTCGGGCACGGCTCGGGGTCTTTCTTCTGGAAGGCCTCAGACCTTGCCCACATCACGAGGGAGGTGCTCTGGCACCACTTGGAGGCATGCTTCACGACATGTTTCCCTCAGGAGGACACATGGCAAGGACCGCCCACCGTTCAAGAGTTCATCACCAAGATCACCGAGGAACTCCAAGACCCAAGGGCCATGCGCAGTGACCGCCGCTCACAAGGTGCAGCTTTCCATCCAAGTGAGGATGTCGGGCTGCGCGTCTACGTTGACATTCCAGGGCTCAACAGGGTTGCTTCTCAGGAGCTTTTCTCGCCTTCACGTGCGGGATGCTGCGAGGGCCCACCGCACAGCTACGTTCGCATGCCCTTTGGTCTGCCAAGCGTATCGGCCGCCTACCAGCGCAACCTGCGGCGCCTCCTGGCGGCTCAGGAGGCCAGGCACCACGCCGTCCTGATGGAGATGGAGACGGTCCTCAAGGAACCACCTGAGCCCCTAGAGCCTCCTGAGGCTCAGGGCCTCGGTGGCTCGTGAGGAGCAACCCCCTCGCCGCGCACCTTCAGCTGCCCTAACTCTCCTTCGTCAACATAACCAGGTGACATCTTTCCAAGTTCATTTAGCTGGGATTGCCCCTCAGGCTGCATCATTCCCAGGCCGCGTGGGTCCGTCCCTGTGGCATGTACCCCTTTTTTCTTTATGTCTTTAGCTTACCTTGTTGGGAGCGCCCCTCGGGCTGCATCATTCCCAAGCCGCTCGGGCCTGACCCAGTGGTACCTATCCCCCATGCACTTACTTAAGCCTGCTTCTCTCATGATCGATCTACCTGTGATTGCTACCTGCTCAATCGTCGCCTCCCACGGGGCCTCCTCACTCCGTCACGGTGCTGGTGCATGGGTCCGTCCCTGCCACGTCGAAAAATCTGAGCGGTCGAGCTCTGGCTCGCGGCACGCCCCGCGCACGTCACCTCACCAGGCCCTCAGTGCCTTCACCTCCTCACGAAGCAACCAGTGGCAGGCTGACAACCATAACGGCATATCATGTTCTTCCTTGTGCTGGCTCGCAGGAACCTCGCAAGGATAACACTAGGAGGCATCGCGAGCTCCCACCTCTTCCGAGCAATCCGCTTGCACGTTAAAAGGGGGGCTCCTGAGCATCGCGACTCAGGAGCTCTTACTGGTTCTCCAGTCGTCACCCCTGGCCTTGACCATGGCACGCGACCTGGCATACCAGCGACGGCTGAGCTCGCTCGAGGGCCGGGACCTGAGGACGTATAGCACGAAGGAGAGCATTGAAAGGGGGATAACTCGTATGGGCCTGACCAAGCTACGCTGCGGATGATCGCGCACGGGTCTGGCGCATCGCGAAGAATCGACCCCGGACCGCCAAGACAAGTCGCGAGCTCAGATCAACTAATCGTTGGAACCTAATCAGACACGCTCGCTGCAGCCCTATTGCATAAAATGTCGCTTACCTTTCTTATCTTACCACGACTGCTTGAGCGCTAAAGGGGACCTCCCGAGCATCGTGCCTCAGGGGCTCTTACTGGACCTCGGGCCGCTCACCTCCTGGCCTTGACCATGGCACATGACCTGACATACTAGCGACGGATGAAGCCCGCCTGGGGACCAGGACCTGTCAGCGTAGAGCAACAAGCTGTCGCGAGGTTGGAAAGGGAAGACTGAGCCTAAACAGGACTAGCGCTAACAAGGCTTCAATAATGAAGATAATATCAACAAAAGACACTCCTGATTCTTTACACGCCCCCACGGGGTACTTCTTTATTCCTCGCAGGGAACAAAAGATGAGAACTTAGGAGAATCCTATCTACACACCCCCGCGGCTGACGCCATCATCAACAGTGGGCCACGGGAGGCCGGCGCCAACCCCATCCAGATTAGCGATGGTAGCGCCCGGACGTGGCAGCCCTGCACCGAGCGCGGCGTGAGCTCGAGGGCACGTAGCTATCGTCACTCGTCTCCGGGGTCTCGTAGAGCTCAGGAGAGCCACTGGATGATACATCTCCATCGCATCTACTTTTCCAAACACTTTTGCCCTTGTTTTGGACTCTAACTTGAATGATTTGAATGGAACTAACCTGGACTGACGCTGTTTTCAGCAGAATTGCCATGGTGTTATTTATGTGCAGAAACAAAAGTTCTCGGAATGACCTGAAACTTCACGGAGATTATTTTTGGAAATAAAAACAAATACTGGCAAAAGATCAAAACTAGGGGGCCCACACCCTAGCCACGAGGGTGGGGGCGCACCCCTACCTCGTGGCCCCCCTGGAGCTCCTCCGACCTCAACTCCAACTCTATATATTCGTGTTCGGAGAGAAAAAAATCAAGGAGAAAGATTCATCGCATTTTACGATACGGAGCCACCGCCAAGCCCTAAACTCTCTCGGGAGGGCTGATATAGAGTTCGTTCGGGGCTCTGGAGAGGGGAATCCGTCGCCATCGTCATCATCAACCATCCTTCATCACCAATTTCATGATGCTCACCGCCGTGCATGAGTAATTCCATCGTAGGCTTGCTGGACGGTGATGGGTTGGATGAGATTTATCATGTAATCGAGTAAGTTTTGTTAGGGTTTGATCCCTAGTATCCACTATGTTCTGAGATTGATGTTGCTATGACTTTGCTTTGCTTAATGCTTGTCACTAGGGCCCGAGTGCCATGATTTCAGATCTGAACCTATTATGTTTTCATGAATATATGTGAGCTCTTGATCCTATCTTGCAAGTCTATAGTCACCTACTATGTGTTATGATCCGGCAACCCGGAAGTGACACTAATCAGGACCACTTCCGGTGATGACCGTAGTTTGAGGAGTTCATGTATTCACTATGTGTTAATACTTTGGTCTTGTACTCTATTAAAAGGAGGCCTTAATATCCCTTAGTTTCCGCTACGACCCCGCTGCCACGGGAGGGTAGGACAAAAGATGTCATGCAAGTTCTTTTCCATAAGCACGTATGACTATATTCGAAATACATGCCTACATTACATTGATGAATTGGAGCTAGTTCTGTGTCACCCTAGGTTATGACTGTTACATGATGAACCGCATCCGACGTAATTCTCTATCGCCGATCCATTTCCTACGAGCTTCCATATATTGTTCTTCGCTTATTTACTTTTCTGTTGCTATTGCTATCATTACCACTACTATCATATTACTTTGCTACTAAATACTTTGCTGCAGATATTAAGTTTCCAGGTGTGGTTGAATTGACAACTCAGCTGCTAATACTTGAGAATATTCTTTGGCTCCCCTTGTGTCGAATAAATAAATTTGGGTTGAATACTCTACCCTCGAAAACTGTTGCGATCCCCTATACTTGTGGGTTATCAAGACTATTTTCTGGCGCCGTTGCCGGGGAGCATAGCTCTACTCTTTGAGTCACTTGGGATTTATATCTGCTTATCATTATGAAGAACTTGAGAGATCCAAAAACTAAGATTTATCCCTCAACTACGAGGGGAGGTAAGGAACTGCCATCTAGCTCTCCACTTGATTCACCTTCTGTTTTGAGTAAGCTTGCGACACCTAAACCTGCTTCTGCTATTGATTCTGATACGTCGCATATTATTGATGATGCCACTTCTGCTATGCATGATACTTATGATGAAACTACTTCTATGCTTGATACAACTGTGCCACTTGGTGAATTTCTTGATGAACAACTTGCTAGGGCTAGAGAGAATGAAATTATTGAAACTGATAATACTGATGAAAGTGATTATGAAGGTTCTCCTAATAAATATGAATTACCTGTTGTGCCTGAGGGCTATGTTATGGATGAAGAAACTAAAAGAGACTTTCTTGCTTGCAATGATAGAAGTGATCTTAAGAAATTATTAGCTAAGATTAAACAAAAAACTCTGAATGCTAGAATGAAATATGATCCTGCTTATGCTATTTCACCTATCATTGTTACTGATAAGGATTACGAATTCTCTATTGATCCTGATATAATTACTTTGGTTGAATCTGATCCTTTTTATGGCAATGAATCTGAAATTATTGTGGCACATCTTACTAAATTAAATGATATAGCCACCCTGTTCACTAATGATGAGAGAACTTGCTACTTTTATATCCTTAAAATATTTCGGTTCTCATTAAAGGGTGATGCTAAGATATGGTTTAATTTTCTTGATCCTGGTTGTGTGCGTAGTCCCCAGGATATGATTTATTACTTCTCTGTTAAATATTTCCCTGCTCATAAGAAACAAGCTGCCTTAAGGGATATATATAATTTTGTGCAAATTGAAGAAGAGAGTCTCCCACAAGCTTGGGGTAGGCTTCTCCAATTACTTAAAGGTTTGCCTGATCATCCTCTTAATAAAAATGAAATACTTGATATCTTTTATAATGGACTAACCGATGCTTCCAGAGATTACCTGGATAGTTGTGTTGGTTCTATTTTCAGGGAAAGAACACCGGATGAAGCTAAAATTCTATTGAATAATATGTTGACAAATGAAAATAATTGGACACTTCCTGAGCCAGCTCCTAAGCCAACTCTTGATCCTATTCCTAAACCAACCACGAAGAAAAGAGGTGGTCTATTTCTCAGTCCCGAAGATATGCAAGAGGCAAAGAAATCCATGAGAGAAAAGGGTATTAAAGCTGAAGATGTTAAGAATTTACCTCCTATTGAAGAAATACATGATCTTAATTCACCGCATGTTGAAGAAATATATGGTTTTAATCCATCACCTATTGAAGAAACACATGGTCTTGATAACCCGACATAGGTAGTAAAGGTAAATTCTCTCTATAGATATGATAAAGCTGAAAACCCTCCTATTAAGTTTGCTAGCCAATGTTTGGATGAGTTTGATAACTTTATGGTTAATCAAGAAGACTTCAATGCTTATTTTGGTAGACAATTGAAACAAAATGCTTATATGATTGAACACTTGGGTGATTATATGTCTAGAGTTAAAGGTGAACTTAAACTCATTAGTAAACATGCTTCTATGGTTACCACTCAAGTAGAACAAGTACTTAAAGCTCAGAATGATTTTCTCAATGAATTAAATAGTAAGAAAAATGATATTGCTATTAGATTTATGACTAGAGGTGGTAAAATGACCCAGGAACCTTTGTATCCTGAAGGCCACCCTAAGAGAATTGAGCAAGATTCTCAGAGAAATAATATAGATGCACCTAGTCCTTCTAAAAGGAAGAAAAAGAAAAACGATAGGACTTTGCATGCTTCTAGTGAACCTATTGCTGAACCACCTGAGAATCCCAATGATATGTCTATTTCTGATGCTGAAACACAATCTGTAATGAACCCGAAACTAGGGATAATGTTCATGATGATGCTCAACCTAGCAATGATATAGAAATTGAACCTGCTATTAATCTTGATAACCCACAATCAAAGAATCAACGTTATGATAAGAGAGACTTTGTTGCTAGAAAACATGGTAAAGAAAGAGAACCATGGGTTCAAAAACCCATGCCTTTTCCTCCCAAACCATCCAAGAAAAAGGACGATGAGGATTTTGAGCGCTTTGCTGAAATGATTAGACCTATCTTTTTGTGTATGCGATTAACTGATATGCTCAAAATGAATCCTTATGCTAAGTACATGGAAGAAATTGTTACTAATAAAAGAAAGATATCGAAAGCTGAAATTTCCACCATGCTTGCTAATTACACTTTTAAGGGTGGAATACCTAAGAAGTTAGGAGATCAAGGAGTACCCACTATACCATGCTCCATTAAAAGGAATTATGTTAAAACTGCTTTATGTGATCTTGGAGCCGGTGTTAGTGTTATGCCTCTCTCTTTATATCGTACACTTGATTTAAATAAGTTGACACCTACTGAAATATCTTTGCAAATGGCTGATAAATCAACAGCTATACCTGTCGGTATTTGTGAGGATGTGCCTGTTGTGGTTGCAAACGTTACTATCTTAACAGACTTTGTTATTCTTGATACTCCCGAGGACGATAGTATGTCTATTATTCTTGGAAGACCCTTTTTGAATACGACAGGAGCTGTTATTGATTGCACCAAAGGCAATGTCACCTTTCATGTTAATGGTAATGAGCATACGGTACACTTTCCGAGGAAACAACCTCAAGTTCATTGTATTAATTCTATTGGAAAAGTTCCATCGATTATTTTTGGAGGTTTTGAATTTCCTCTTCCTACTGTCAAGAAGAAATATGATATTCTAATTATTGGGGATGTGCATATCCCCGTTGAGGTAACATAGTGTTATTCAAAATTTCTCCAGTTCCATGTTATTCGGAATGAGTTTGTTAACAAGACTTGATCAACCTTGTTAATGGATTCCTTTTGATGATCATGAGATGGATGAATTTAGAAAACACAACTCTCCGTACCCTCTTTCTACTTTCTGTTATTTATATTAAATAAAGTGAAAATAGTAATTTCTGTCTGTTTTCTGATTATCCGTGCAATATAAAAATACTCCGAAAATAAAAGTTCTCCAAATGCCCTGAAATTTAAATATGATTTTTTTCTGGAATATTTGAGAATATTTGGCACCGAGAACACAGCAGGGGGGCATCCACCTGGCCACGAGGGTGGAGGGCGCGCCCCCTGCCTCATGGGCCCATGGTGGCCCTCCTGCACTTATTCCTGTACCCACACACTCCTTCTTCCTCCCACAAACACCATTATCCAGCTCAAGCACGAGTTCTAGCTCATTTTGCTGCGATTTTCGATCTCCTTGCTCAAAGCACCTCTCACAAAACTGCTTTGGGGGATTGTTCCTTGGTATGTGACTTCTCCATTGCTCCAATTAGTTTTTGTTCTAGTGCTTTATTCATTGCAAATTTGTGCTGCCTAGGTGACCATGTTCTTGAGCTTGCATGTCAAATTTATATGGTTCCAAGTAGTTCTAATGCGTGATACAGGCTCTAGGCACTTGTAGGAGTAGTTGCTATCAATCTTGTTGAGATTGATTTAGTTTTATTTGAAGTTACTAAAAATTTCTGAGTTTTTTTAGAGGAAGAAATATGTTTAGGAAAATGTACCAAGGTGGTTCTTCAAGGAAACAAGGACCCAGGCATGCAATGCGTGATGCTGATGATGAGCCACCAAGGGACGCTCCAGTGCGGTCTTGTGAATGGCCTTCAGAGGACTTCATGGATCGAGCAGGAATTAAGGAAGAATTTAACGCATATTTGCGTAATGCTGATCTTGTGAGCTTCGAGGCAGAAAAATGCCGTCAATACCACTATCTCACTAGTTCCTTTGTGAGGAGGTTTGAATTTTCATCTTCACGTAATTCTCAAACTGTCCTGTTTGATCTTTATGAAAATTCTTACACTATGGACTTAGAGGACTTTACCACTGCTTGCAAACTTCCACAATGGGGTAGTGCTAGTGAACCTCGCAAATTTGAATTTAGAGATTTTCTTTCTATTATAACTATGGGGGAACCTAGAGATATAGCACACGCTACCATAGGGAGCATTCACTTTCCTGCTATACATTATTTTGTTCTCTTCATAGGTAGATGCATTAACGGTAAAGATGAAGCATGTCACATGTGTGTCCTTGACCTCAGTATTCTTAGGAATGCTGTGTTAGGAGATAAATCTTATAATTTGGGAGCTATTGTTGCACGTAGGTTGCATCTTAATAGATTTAATGGAGATTTCTTTGGTGGAATTTATGCAACCCGCATAGCTAATTTTCTTGGTATAACCATACGTGAGGATGATATTGAGTTGCCTCATGCTTATTTGTATTATGAGGCTATGGTTCGTCATCAGTTTGTTGAGAGGAACGATCTGTTCCTCCACTGCCGACTAATCTTTGACAGACGATGCACCTATCACGTCGCTCTCCCTGCTTCTACTTTCTTTGATTTTCAGGCAAAAAGGAGATATTTTATAACCAGATATATAGGAGGCGGAAGAGTATAAGAGGAGGGCTGAGATAGCTTGCCTCCAAGCTGCAGCCCACGATGCAATGACTGTTGCATCTTAGTACGACCCCAACTACAACTTTGGATATCCGCCAGGCCATCCGTGGCATTAGACCAACTTAGGCCAAAAGCCTAAGCTCGGGGGAGTACGTATTTCTCACCGACATTACATTCATGTTCACACACTCATTGCTAGTTGTCGGTGCTCATACTTTTTCATTGTAATATCCATGCTAGTTTATTTCCTTTTTATGCTTTCTTCTTGTGTGTTTAATAAACCTTAAGAAAAACCAAAAAAAATAGTTGTAGCTTTTAATTAGTTTACTTTAAATGCTTGTAGTAGTAATTAAAAAGAAAACCCAAAAATATTTCCTGTTCTTCTTTTGCTTGTTGGGAGCTTTCCCATGTAAATAGTTTTATTTCTTTTCTTTTCTTTGGGGGTAGATAGGAGAAGATCTTGATTAAATTGTTGAAGTGGCTCTTATATGCATTATTGTTGATCTGAAAAAAGAGCCCATATTGCCTTATCTTCTCCTGTTTATTGAATGCTTGCAGATTCCAGCTTAGTCCAATGCACGTGCACTATTATTATTATTATTATTATTATTATTATTATTATTATTATTACCCACATCATTCGATCGTGCAAGTGAAAGGCAATTATGACGATATATGATGAACTAATTGAGATGGGAGAAGCTGGTATGAACTCGACCTCTCTTGTTTTTGTAAATATGATTAGTTCATCGTTCCTGATTCAGCCTATTATGAATAAACATGTTTGCAATGACAATTAGAGATCATAGTTTCTTATGCCATGCTTAATTAGCTAGGAGCTTATAATGGTTTACCTTGCGTGTCAACATGCTATTAAAATGGTTGTGATGTGGTATGATAGGGTGGTATCCTCTTTTGAACGATTCGAGTGGCTTGACTTGGCACATGTTCACGCATGTAGTTGAAACAAAATCAACATAGCCTCTACGATATTTATGTTCATGGTGCATTATATCCTACTCATGCTTGCTTTCGGTGTTGATTAATTTTAATGCATGTTCATGACTGTTGTCGCTCTCTAGCTGGTTGCTTCCCAGTCTTTTTCTAGCCTTCACCTGTACTAAGCGGGAATACTGCTTGCGCATCCAATTCCATAAACCCCAAAGTTATGCCATATGAGTCCACCATACCTACCTATATACGGTATCTACCTGCCGTTCCAAGTAAATTTGTATGTGCCAAACTATAAACCTTCAAATAAACATTCTGTTTTGTATACTCGAATAGCTCATGTATCAACTAGGGCTGTCCGTATCTTCCATCTTAGGCGGGTTATTCTCAAGAGGAGTGGACTCTGCTCCTCACTCACGAGAAAATGGTTGGTCACCGGGATGCCTAGTCCCATGCTTTATGCAAACCAAATCAAAATAATTGCAAACAAAACTCCCCCTAGGACTCTTGTTAGTTGGAGGCACTCATTGTTTCGAGCTAGCCATGGATTGATGCTTGTTGGTGGAGGGGGAGTATAAACTTTACCATTCTGTTTGGGAACCGCCTATAATGTGTGTAGCATGGAAGATATCGCCATCTCTCGGTTGTTATGTTGACAATGAAAGTATACCGCTCAAAATATTATTCATCTCTATTTCAAAACCGAGCTCTGGCACCTCTACAAATCCCTGCTTCCCTCTGCGAAGGGCCTATCTATTTACTTTCATGTTGAGTCATCATCCTCTTATTAAAAAGCACCAGTTGGAGAGCACCACTATCATTTGCATTCATTACTGTTAGTTTACATTGAGTATGACTTGACTGGATCTCTTTTATCATGAATTACAATGTCTAGTCAGTCCTTGATCTTTAAAGGTGCTCTGCATTTATGTTTTGCGGTCTCAGAAAGGGCTAGCGACATACCAACCTGTTATATCATATTATGATTGTTTTGAGAAAGTGTTGTCATCCGAGATTTGTTATTATTGCTCGCTAGTTGATTATGCCATTGATAAGAGTAAACATGAGACCTAAGCGTTATTGTGAATATGGTCAGTTTATAATCTTTTCTGAAAACTTGAATGCTGGCTTTACATATTTATAATAACAAGAGCAAACAGAGTTTGTAGAAGTTCTTCTTTATCACTTTCAGTTTGTCAACTGAATTGCTTGAGGACAAGCAAAGGTTTAAGCATGGGGGAGTTGATACGTCTCCGTCGTATCTACTTTTCCAAACACTTTTGCCCTTGTTTTGGACTCTAACTTGCATGATTTCAATGGAACTAACCCGGACTGACGCTATTTTCAGCAGAATTTCCATGGTGTTATTTATGTGCAGAAACAAAAGTTCTCGGAATGACCTGAAACTTACGGAGATTATTGATACATCTCCAACATATCTATAATTTTTGATTGCTCCATGCTATATTGTCTACTGTTTTGGACATTATTGGGCTTTATTATCCACTTTTATATTATTTTTGGGACTAACCTATTAACCGAAGGCCCAACCCAGAATTGTTGTTTTTGCCTATTTTAGGGTTTCGAAGAAAAGGAATATCAAACGGAGTCCAAACAGAATGAAACCTTCGGGAATGTGAATTTTGGAACAAACAAGATCCAGGAGACTTGGACCCTACGTCAAGCAACCAACAGGGAAGCCACGAGGTAGGGGGGCGCGCCTACCCCCCCAGGCGCGCCCTCCACCCTCTTGGGCCCCCTGTTGCTCCACCGACGTACTCCTTCCTCCTATATATACCTACGTACCCCCAAACGATCAGATACAGAGCTAAAAACCTAATTCCACCGCCGCAACCTTCTGTATCCACGAGATCCCATCTTGGGGCCTGTTCCGGAGCTCCGCCGGAGGGGGCATCCATGACGGAGGGCTTCTACATCAACACCATAGCCTCTCCGATGAAGTGTGAGTAGTTTACCTCAGACCTACGGGTCCATAGTTATTAGCTAGATGGCTTCTTCTCTCTTTTTGGATCTCAATACAATGTTCTTCCCCTCTCTTGTGGAGATCTATTCGATGTAATCTTGGTGTGTTTGTTGAGACGGATGAATTGTGGCTTTATGATCAAGATTATCTATGAACAATATTTGAATCTTTTCTGAATTCTTTTATGTATGATTGGTTATCTTTGCAAGTCTCTTCGAATTATTAGTTTGGTTTGGCCTACTAGATTGATCTTTCTTGGAGAAGTGCTTAGCTTTGGGTTCAATCTTGCGGTGTCCTTTCCCAGTGACAGTAGGGGCAGCAAGGCACGTATTGTATTGTTTCCATCGAGGATAACAAGATGGGGTTTTTATCATATTGCATGAATTTATCCCTCTACATCATGTCATCTTGCTTAAGGCGTTACTCTGTTTTCATGAACTTAATACTCTAGACGCATGCTGGATAGCGGTCGATGAGTGGAGTAATAGTAGTAGATGCAGGCAGGAGTCGGTCTACTTGTCTCGGACTGATGCCTATACACATGATCATACCTAGATATTCTCATAACTATGCCCAATTCTGTCAATTGCTCAACAGTAATTCGTTCACCCACCGTAAAATACTTATGCTCTTGAGAGAAGCCACTAGTGAAACCTATGGCCCCCGGGTCTATCTTCATCATATTAATCTTCCAATACTTAGTTATTTCCTTTGCTTTTATTTTACTTTGCATCTTTATCACAAAAATACCAAAAAATTATCTTATCATATCTATCATATCTCACTCTCGTAAGTGATCGTGAAGGGATTGACAACCCCTTATCGCGTTGGTTGTGAGGAGTTATTTGTTTTGTGTAGGTACAAGGGACTCGCGCGTAGCCTCCTACTGGATTGATACCTTGGTTCTCAAAAACTGAGGGAAATACTTACGCTAGTTTGCTGCATCATCCTTTCCTCTTCAAGGAAATCCAACGCAGTGCTCAAGAGGTAGCAAGAAGATTTTTGGCGCCGTTGCCGGGGAGGTTCGCGCAAGTCAAGATTTGACTCCTGACAATGAGCCATTTATGGCGCCGTTGCCGGGGAGTCTACTCGAAAGTCAATGTACCAAGTACCCATCACAACCCTTATCCCCTGAATTACATTATTTGCCATTTGCCTCTCGTTTTCCTCTCCCCCACTTCACCCTTGCTGTTTTATTCGCCCTCTCTCTCTATCCTCCCTCTCTATCTATTTTCCTCTTTTTGCCCATTTCTTGTTTGCTCGTGTGTTGGATTGCTTGCTTGTCACGATGGCTCAAGATAACACTAAATTGTGTGACTTTACCAATACCAAGAACAATGATTTTATGAGCACTCCGATTGCTCCTCTTACCGATGCTGAATCTTGTGAAATTAATGCCGCGATGCTGAATCTTGTCATGAAAGATCCGTTTTCCGGCCTTCCTAGTGAAGATGCCGCTACCCATCTAAATAGCTTCGCTGATTTGTGTGATATACAAAAGAATAAAGATGTGGACAATGATATTTTTAAGTTGAAGCTATTTCCTTTTTCGCTTAGAGATCGTGCTAAAGCTTGGTTTTCGTCTTTGCCTAAAAATAGTATTGATTCTTGGAACAAGGGCAAAGATGCTTTTATCTCTAAGTATTTTCCTCCCGCTAAGATCATCTCCCCTAGAAATGATATTATGAATTTTAAGCAACTTGATCATGAACATGTTGCGCAAGCTTGGGAGAGGATGAAATTAATGATACATAATTGCCCTACTCATGGTTTGAATTTGTGGATGATTATACAAAAATTTTATGCCGGATTGAATTTTGCTTCTAGAAATCTTTTAGATTCGGCCGCGGGAGGCACTTTTATGGAAATCACTTTAGGAGAAGCTACTAAACTCCTAGATAATATTATGGTTAATTATTCTCAATGGCATACTGAAAGATCTACTAATAAAAAGGTGCATGCGATAGAAGAAATTAATATTTTGAGTGGAAAGATGGATGAACTTATGAAATTATTTGCTAGTAAGAGTATTTCTTCTGATCCTAATGATACGCCTTTGTCTACTTTTATTGAGAATAATAATGAATCTATGGATGTGAATTTTTTTGGTAGGAACAATTTTGGTAACAACGCGTATAGAGGAAATTTTAATCCTAGGCCTTATCCTAGTAATCCCTCTAATAATTATGGTAATTCCTACAAAAATTCTTATGGAAATTATAATAAGATGCCCTCTGATTTTGAATCTAATATTAAAGAATTTATTACTTCGCAAAAGAATTTCAATGCTTTGCTTGAAGATAAATTGCTTAAAGTTGATGATTTGGCTAGGAACGTTGATAGAATTTCTCTTGATGTTGATTCTTCAAAGCTTAGATCTATTCCTCCTAAGCATGATATCAATGAGTCTCTCAAAGCCATGAGAATTTCCATTGATGAGTGCAAAGAAAGAACTCTAGGATGCGGGCTAAGAAAGATGCCTTTATAAGAGCGTGTTCTTCTAGTTCCTATGAAAATAAAGATGAAGATCTAAAAGTTATTGACGTGTCCCCTATTAAATCTTTGTTTTGAAATATGAATCTTGATAATGATGGGACTGAATATGATCCACCTTTACCTAGAATGCGTTCCAAAAATTCGGAGTTTTTAGATCTTGATGCTAAATTTGATGAAAGTGGTATTGAAGAAATTAAAACCCTAGATGTTGCTAAACCCACTATTCTGGATTTCAAGGAATTTAATTATGAAAATTGCTCTTTGATTGATTATATTTTCTTGTTGCAATTCGTGCTAAATTCTCCTGATGCTTATAGTCAAAATAAAGCGTTTACTAAACATATCATTGATGCCTTGATGCAATCTTATGAAGAAAAACTTGAGTTGGAAGTTGCTATCCCTAGAAAGCTTTTTGATGAGTGGGAACCAACTATTAAAATTAAGATTAAAGATCATGAGTTCTATGCTTTATGTGATTTGGGTGCTAGTGTTTCCACGATTCCAAAGACTTTGTGTGATTTGTTAGGTTTCCATGATTTTGATGATTGCTCTTTAAACTTGCACCTTGCGGATTCCACTATTAAGAAACCAATGGGAAGAATCATTGATGTTCTTATTGTCGCAAATAGGAATTACGTGCCCGTAGATTTTATTGTTCTTGACATAGATTGCAATCCTTCATGTCCTATTATTCTTGGTAGACCTTTCCTTAGAACGATTGGTGCAATTATTGATATGAAGGAATGAAATATTAGATTCCAATTTCCGTTAAGGAAAGGCATGGAACACTTTCCTAGATATAAAATTAAATTACCTTATGAATCTATTATGAGAGCCACTTATGAATTGCCTACCAAAGATGCCAATACCTAGATCAATCCTTGCTTTTTATGCCTAGCTAGGGGCGTTAAACGATAGCGCTTGTTGGGAGGCAACCCAATTTTATTTTTATTCCTTGCTTTTTGCTCCTGTTTAGTAATAAATAATTTACCTAGCCTCTGTTTTGGTTGTGTTTTTTGTTTTTAATTAGTGTTTGTGCCAAGTAGAACCGTTGGGAAGACTTGGGGAAAGTCTTGTTATCTTGGTAAAAAATAGAAATTTTAGTGCTCACGAGAACTGCTGCCATTTTATTTGGAAAGTGATATTTAGTTAATTATTTTTTCAGATGATTAATAGATAAATTACTCACGTCCATCAATTTATTTTAGAATTTTTGGGGTTCCAGATCTTACGCTAGCTACAGATTACTACAGATTGTTCTGTTTTTGACAGATTCTGTTTTTCGTGTGTTGTTTGCTTATTTTGATGAATCTATGGCTAGTGAAATAGTTTATAAACCATAGAGAAGTTGGAATAAAGTAGGTTTAAAACCAATATAAATAAGGAATGAGTTCATTACAGTACCTTGAAGTGGTTTTTTGTTTTCTTTCGCTAACAGAGCTCACGAGATTTTCTACTTTAAGTTTTGTGTTGTGAAGTTTTCAAGTTTTGGGTTAAGATTTGATGGATTATGGAACAAGGAGTGGAAAGAGCCTAAGCTTGGGGATGCCCATGGCACCCCCAAGATAATCTAAGGACACCTAAAAGCCAAAGCTTGGGGATTCCCCGAAAGGCATCCCCTCTTTCTTCTACTTCTATTGGTAACTTTACTTGGAGCTATATTTTTATTCACCACATGATATTTGTTTTGCTTGGAGCGTCTTGTATGATTTGAGTCTTTGCTTTTTAGTTTCCCACAATCATCCTTGCTTTACACACCTTTTGAGAGAGCCATACATGATTTGGAATTTGTTAGAATACTCTATGTGCTTCGCTTATATCATTTGAGTTATATAGTTTTGCTCTAGTACTTCACTTATATTTTTTAGAGCACGGTGGTGGAATTGTTTTATAGAAACTATTGATCTCTCATGCTTCACTTAGATTATTTTGAGAGTCTTAAATAGCATGGTAATTTTCTTAAATAATCCTAACATGCTTGGTATTCAAGAATAGTAAAAACTTTCTTATGAGTGTGTTGAATGCTATGAGAAGTTTGATGCTTGATAATTGTTTTGAGATATGAAGATGGTGATATTAAAGTTGTGCTAGTTGAGTAGTTGTGAATTTTAGAAATACTTGTGTTAAAGTTTGTGATTCCCGTAGCATGCACGTATGGTGAACCGTTATGTGATGAAGTCGGAGCATGATTTATTTTTTGATTGTCTTCCTTATGAGTGGCGGTCGGGGACGAGCGATGGTCTTTTCCTCCCAATCTATCCCCCTAGGAGCATGCGTATAATACTTCCCTTTGATAACTTGTAGATTTTTGCAATAAGTATATGAGTTCTTTATGACTAATGTTGAGTCCATGGATTATACGCACTTTTCTTCCTTCCACCATTGCTAGCCTCTCTAATACCGCACACCTTTCGCCGGTATCATACACCCACCATATACCTTCCTAAAAACAGCCACCATACCTACCTATTATGGCATTTCCATAGCCATTCCGAGATATATTGGCATGCAACTTTCCACCGTTCCATTTATTATGACACACTCCATCATTGTCATATTTCTTAGCATGATCATGTAGTTGATATCGTATTTGTGGCAAAGACACCATTCATAATTCTTTCATACATGTCACTCTTGATTCATTGCATATCCCGGTACATCGCCGGAGGCATTCATATAGAGTCATATTTTTTTCGAAGTATCGAGTTGTAATTGTTGAGTTGTAAGAAAATAAAAGTGTGATGATCATCATTATTAGAGCATTGTCCCAGTGAGGAAAGGATGATGGAGACTATGATTCCCCCCACAAGTCAGGATGAGACTCCGGACGAAAAAAATAAAAAAGGGGAAAAGAGGCCATAAAAAAAATAGAGAAAAGGCCCAAATAAAAAAATATAATGAGAGAAAAAGAGAGAAGGGACAATGTTACTATCCTTTACCACACTTGTGCTTCAAAGTACCACCATGATATTCATGATAGAGAGTCTCTCATTTCGTCACTTTCATATACTAGTGGGTATTTTTCATTATAGAACTTGGCTTGTATATTCCAATGATGGGCTTCCTCAAAATGCCCTAGGTCTTCATGAGCAAGCAAGTTGGATGCACACCCACTTAGTTTCTTTTGTTGAGCTTTCATATGCTTATAGCTCTAGTGCATCCGTTGCATGGCAATCCCTACTCACTCACATTGATATCTATTGATGGGCATCTCCATAGCCCGTTGATATGCCTAGTTGATGTGAGACTATCTTCTCCCTTTTTGTCTTCTCCACAACCACCATTCTATTCCACATATAGTGCTATATCCATGGCTCACGCTCATGTATTGCGTGAAGATTGAAAAAGTTTGAGAATGCCAAAAGTATGAAACAATTGCTTGGCTTGTCATCGGGGTTGTGCATGATTCAAATACTTTGTGTGGTGAAGATAGAGCATAGTCAGACTATATGATTTTGTAGGGATACCTTTCTCTCGCCATGTTATTTTGAGAAGACATGATTGCTTTGTTAGTATGCTTGAAATATTATTATTTTTATGTCAATATTAAACTTTTATCTTGAATATTTCGGATCTGAATATTCATACCACAATTAAGAAGATTTACATTAAAATTATGCCAAGTAGCACTTCACATCAAAAATTATATTTTTTATCATTTACCTACTCGAGGACGAGCAGGAATTAAGCTTGGGGATGCTTGATACGTCTCCAACGTATCTATAATTTTTGATTGCTCCATGCTATATTATTACTGTTTTGGACATTATTGGGATTTATTATCCACTTTTATATTATTTTTGGGACTAACCTATTAACCGGAGGCCCAGCCCAGAATTGCCGTTTTTGCCTATTTTAGTGTTCCGAAGAAAAGGAATATCAAACGGAGTCCAAATGGAATGAAACCTTCGGGAACGTGACTTTTGGAACAAACAAGATCCAGGAGACTTGGACCCTACATCAAGCAACCAACAGGGAAGCCACGAGGTAGGGGGGCGCGCCTACCCCCCCAAGCGCGCCCTCCACCCTCGTGGGCCCCCTGTTGCTCCACCAACGTACTCCTTCCTCCTATATATACCTACGTACCCCAAACGATCAGATACAGAGCCAAAAACTTAATTCCACCGCCGCAACCTTCTGTATCCACGAGATCCCATCTTGGGGCCTGTTTCGGAGCTCCGCCGTAGGGGGCATCCATGACGGAGGGCTTCTACATCAACACCATAGCCTCTCCAATGAAGTGTGAGTAGTTTACCTCAGACCTACGGGTCCATAGTTATTAGCTAGATGGCTTCTTCTCTCTTTTTGGATCTCAATACAATGTTCTCCCCCTCTCTTGTGGAGATCTATTCGATGTAATCTTCTTTTTGCGGTGTGTTTGTTGAGACCGATGAATTGTGGGTTTATGATCAAGATTATCTATGAAGAATATTTGAATCTTCTCTGAATTCTTTTATGTATGATTGGTTATCTTTGCAAGTCTCTTCGAATTATCATTTTGGTTTGGCCTACTAGATTGATCATTATTGCAATGGGAGAAGTGCTTAGCTTTGGGTTCAATCTTGCGGTGTCCTTTCCCAGTGACAGTAGGGGCAGCAAGGCACGTATTGTATTGTTTCCATCGAGGATAACAAGATGGGGTTTTTATCATATTGCATGAATTTATCCCTCTACATCATGTCATCTTGCTTAAGGCCTTACTCTGTTTTCATGAACTTAATACTCTAGATGCATGCTGGATAGCGGTTGATGAGTGGAGTAATAGTAGTAGATGCAGGCAGGAGTCGGTCTACTTGTCTCGGACGTGATGCCTATACACATGATCATACCTAGATATTCTCATAACTATGCCCAATTCTGTCAATTGCTCAACAGTAATTCGTTCACCCACCGCAAAATACTTATGCCCTTGAGAGAAGCCACTAGTGAAACCTATGGCCCCCGGGTCTATCTTCATCATATTAATCTTCCAATACTTAGTTATTTCCTTTGCTTTTTTACTTTGCTTTTATTTTACTTTGCATCTTTATCGCAAAAATACCAAAATGTTTATCTTATCATATCTATCAGATCTCACTATCGTAAGTGACCATGAAGGGATTGACAACCCCTTATCGCGTTGGTTGCGAGGAGTTATTTGTTTTGTGTAGGTACAAGGGACTCGCGCGTAGCCTCCTACTGGATTGATACCTTGGTTCTCAAAAACTGAGGGAAATACTTACGCTACTTTGTTGCATCATCCATTCCTCTTCAAGGAAATCCAACGCAGTGCTCAAGAGGTAGCAATTATTTTTGGAAATAATAAAAAATACTGGCAAAAGATCAAGACCAGGGGGCCCACACCCTAGCCACGAGGGTGGGGGCGCGCCTGCCCCTGGGCGCGCCCCCTACCTCGTGGGCCCCCTGGTGCTCCTCCGACCTCAACTCCAACTCTATATATTCGTGTTCGGAGAGAAAAAAATCAAGGAGAAAGATTCATCGTGTTTTACGATACGGAGTCACTGCCAAGCCCTAAAATCTCTCAGGAGGGCTGATCTGGAATCTGTTCGGGGCTCCAGAGAGGGGAATCCGTCGCCATCGTCATCATCAACCATCCTCCATCACCAATTTCATGATGCTCACCGCCGTGCGTGAGTAATTCCATCGTAGGCTTGCTGGACGGTGATGGGTTGGATGAGATTTATCTTGTAATCGAGTTAGTTTTATTAGGGTTTGATCCGTAGTATCCACTATGTTCTGAGATTGATGTTGCTATGACTTCGCTATGCTTAATGCTTGTCACTAGGGCCCGAGTGCCATGATTTCAGATCTGAACCTATTATGTTTTCATGAATATATGTGAGTTCTTGATCCTATCTTGCAAGTCTATAGTCACCTACTATGTGTTAGGATCCGGCAACCCCGAAGTGACAATAATCGAGACCACTTCCGGTGATGACCGTAGTTTGAGGAGTTCATGTATTCACTATGTGTTAATGCTTTGGTCCGGTACTCTATTAAAAGGAAGCCTTAATATCCCTTAGTTTCCGCTAGGACCCCGCTGCCATGGGAGGGTAGGACAAAAGATGCCATGCAAGTTCTTTTCCATAAGCACGTATGACTATATTCGGAATACATGCCTACCTTACATTGATGAATTGGAGCTAGTTCTGTGTCATCCTAGGTTATGACTGTTACATGATGAACCGCATCCGGTATAATTCTCTATCACCGATCCATTGCCTACGAGCTTCCATATATTGTTCTTCGCTTATTTACTTTTCCATTGCTATTGCTATCATTACCACTACTATCATATTACTTTGCTACTAAATACTTTGCTGCAGATATTAAGTTTCCAGGTGTGGTTGAATTGACAACTCAGCTGCTAATACTTGAGAATATTCTTTGGCTCCCCTTGTGTTGAATCAATAAATTTGGGTTGAATACTCTACCCTCGAAAACTGTTGCGATCCCCTATACTTGTGGGTTATCACTGGACTCCCAAGAGTCGCTGCTGCTGGAGCAGCCGCGAGTGGGGCGCACCTCATCCTGGCGCTCCCCTTCGGGGCAACACTCCAAGCGGCGACCCTCCGCGTCGAAAGCCTTGAAGAACAGCGTGGAGGCGTCATCGTAGTCAAGGTGGATCGCGGGGGCGCCCTCCGCACGGCAGACCCGTGCGACCTTGCCCCAGCCATAGGTCATGAAGATCTTGCCGGTGGAGACTGCTTCAACGTCAGCTCCAGTCGCCGGGGCGTCGCAGTCGGCATGCTGCAACCAGAGCTCGAGAGGTCCCCTCGGTGGCATCATGTCGGAGAAGAAGTGCGGGAAGCGGATCCAGGAGCTTGGGGGCATCGCCGCCCACAGCACGAATTCGCGTGAGGAGTCCGAGGCATGAACTCCAGGAGCAGCGGCACTCGTCATCGCGGCGCATCGACCTTGGCCGCAGTGCGCACGCCGATGCTTGTTGTTCCTTCCTCCCGAGCCCCCGGCTTGGGTGTACAAGGGAAATGGATACCCAGGAGGAGTCCGCTCGCACCAAGGCCTCATCACCACCTACATCTCCGCGGCGTCGCGGCAGTGGACCGACCCCTTCTTCAGCGGAAGCAGTGCCGACACGTCAAGGGGAACCTTCCCCTTTTCCTCGGCCGAAAACCTATGGATCGGCGCCATTGAAGTTGCTGCTAGCAGAGGAGCAGAGGAGGAAGAAGCAGACGGGATGGGAGAGATGGGCGACGGGGCCCCTGCCTCCTCCCCATTTATAGCAGGAGAAGGCCAACCAGCACCCCCATGATCACAGGTAATGATGGTTTTCCTTGCATGTTGCAGGGACTTGTCAAGTCGGGCAGTTGCCGAGGTTGCGTTAAGAAGCGAAGACGCCCACATCCAATAAACCGCCACGCGTCAACCGAGGCCGCAGGCTTTTGGGGTCCGTGGCACTCCGTGCTTGACCCTTTGGCTTTGCCTCGAAGCCACGCCCGAGCGCGCCTTGGGCTCGGGGGCTACTGTCGGTGTTCTGGGAACGGGGGTCCCCAGACTTGCCTGCCTGCGGCCCACGGCGTGGCTGGGCTGGCAGGTTCGTATGGCCCATCTTCATCGACAAGACATTCAAGACCCTCGCGAGGGGCCAAGCCTCATGGGGCGGACGATGCCAGACCTCCTCAAGAGCGGCCTCGCCAGGCGGGCTCGCAAGGGGCGGAGAGATCAAGGCAAGGCAAACCTCGCGAGGCCCTCATGACGTGAGCCATGACGATCGAGACCAGGCGGGCGCCAGTGCGTGCAGCGTCCTTGTTTCCTCTTTAGTGCTAAGGGGGCAAGCGCAGGCGCGGAGTACCGAGGCATCAAGTAAAGGTTTCCATATTGGTGCAACCAGACCAAGACCAGAAGGACGACAAGGCGGAGGTCACCATGGAGCCCAAGACGGCGTCATCACCAGAGCCTTTTGTAGGCGAACACCACCTTTTGTCAGGATAGCTTGTACTGGCTGTCCCCTTTCAAACTGGCCGTTGTTGGCTCCCTTCCCGCTCAATATTTGGAGAGAGGACCAGGGCCTCTATAAATAGGACTAGCCACCACCGTAGAGGAGAGAGATCATCTTGGACCGGATCCACCCCACCAAGGCCACACACAAGTTCGCCAAGCACAAGAACACCTCAACCTCAGGAGGCTGTTCTTCCCCTTGTACTGTTCATCAGTAGCCCAAGAGGCAATCCACTAGCACCACACTGGAGTAGGGTATTACACCACAACGGTGGCCCTAACCAGTATAAATCTTGTGTCTTTCTGTGTTGAGAGTTCGTCGTGTTCGTCTGCGAGATCTTAGAGAGCTAGGGCGTGGATCGATAGGGAGAAAACCTTCGCGCGCACCCCAGTGTTCGAACCTTAAGGGTCTGCCGGAACCCTAGATCCGACAGTTTGTTTTTGGGCATCCTATGAAGACGCACTACTCCGATTTGGGTTTGAGCTTATCAGTTTGAAACCTTTTCACATAAGCATCGCAACTCCAAACTTTAAGAAACGACAGCTTTGGTTTCTTGCCAAACCATAGTTCATACGGTGTCATCTCAACGGATTTAGATGGTGCCCTATTTAACGTGAATGCAGCTGTCTCTAATGCATAACCCCAAAATGATAGTGGTATATCGGTAAGAGACATCATAGATCACACCATATCCAATAAAGTACGATTACAACGTTCGGACACACCATTATGCTGTGGTGTTCCAGGTGGCGTGAGTTGCGAAACTATTCCACATTGTTTCAAATGAAGACCAAACTCATAACTCAAATATTCGCCTCCGCGATTAGATCGTAGAAACTTTATTTTCTTGTTACGATGATTTTCCACTTCACTCTGAAATTCTTTGAACTTTTCAAATGTTTCAGACTTATGTTTCATTAAGTAGATGTACCCATATCTGCTCAAATGATATGTGAAGGTCAGAAAATAATGATACTCGCGGCGAGCCTCAACACCTATCGTATCGCATACATCAGTATGTATTATTTCCAATAAGTTAGTTGCTTGCTCCATAGTTCCGGAGAATGGAGTCTTCGTCCTCTTTCCCATGAGGCATGGTTCGCAAGCATCAAGTGATTCATAATCAAGTGATTCCAAAAGTCCATCAACATGGAGTTTCTTCATGCGGTTTACACTAATATGACCTAAATCGCAGTGCCACATATAAGTTGCACTATCATTATTAACTTTGCATCTTTTGGCTTCAATATTATGAATTTGTGTATTACTACGATCGAGATTCGATAAACCATTTATATTGAGTGTATGACCATAGAAGGTTTTATTCAGGTAAATAGAACAACACTTATTCTTTGACTCAAATGAATAACCGTATTGCAATAAACATGATCCAATCATATTTATGCTCAACGCAAACACCAAATAACATTTATTTTAGGTCCAACACTAATCCTGAAGGTAAAGGCAGTGTGCGATGGTGATCTTATCAACCTTGGAATCACTTCCAACTCTCATCATCACCTCGCCCTTAACTACTCTCTATTTATTTTGCAACTCCCGTTTCGAGCTACTACTCTTAGCAACTGAACCAATATAAAACACTGATGGGTTGCTATAAACACTAGTAAAGTACACATTAATAACATGTATATCAAATATACCTTTGTTCACTTTGCCATCGTTCTTATCCGCCAAGTATCTAAGGCAGTTCCACTTTTAGTGACCATTTCCTTTGCAGTAGAAGCATTCAGTTTCAGGCTTGGGTCTATCTTTGGGCTTCTTCATGTGATTGGCAACTTGCTTGACATTCTTCTTGAAGTTCCCTTTCTTTCCCTTGCCCTTCTACTTGAAACTAGTGGTTTTGTCAATCATCAACTTTTGATGCTTTTCTTGATTTCTACCTTCATCGATTTCAGCATCACGAAGAGCTCGGGAATCGTTTTCGTCATCCCTTGCATATCATAGTTCATCACTAAGTTCTAGTAAATTGGTGATAGTGACTAGAGAACTTTATCAACTACTATCTTATCAGGAAGATTAACTCCCACCTGATTCAAGCAATTGTAGTACCCACCCAATCTGAGGACATACTCACTGGTTGAGCTATTCTCCTCCATCTTGTAAGCAATGTACTGTCAGAGGTCTCATACCTCTCGACACAGGCATGAGTATGAAATACCAATTTCAACTCTTAGAACATCTTATATGTTCCGTGGCATTCAAAACATTTTTAATGTCCTGGTTTTAAGATGTAAAGCATGCTGCACTAAACTATTAAGTAGTCATCAAACCGAGCTTTATCAAATGTTCATAACATGTGCATCTGCTCCTGCAATAGGTCTGTCACCTAGCGGTGCATCGAGGACATAATTCTTCTGTGCAGCAATGAGGATAATCCTCAGATCATGGACCAAGTCCGCATCATTGCTACTATCATCTTTCAACTTCTTTTTCTCTAGGAACATATCAAAATTAAACGGGAAGCTACATCACAAGCTACTGATCTACAACATAGATATGCAATTACTATCAAGACTAAGTTCATGATAAATTAAAGTTCAATTAATCATATTACTTAAGAACTCCCACTTAGATAGACATCCCTCTAATCATCTAAGTGATCACGTGATCCATATCAACTAAACCATGTTCGATCATCACGTGAGATGGAGTAGTTTTCAATGGTGAACATCTCTATGTTGATCATATCTTCTATATGATTCACGCTTGACCTTTCGGTCTCCAGTGTTTCGAGGCCATATCTGCATATGCTAGGCTCGTCAAGTTTAACCCGAGTATTCTGCATGTGCAAAACTGGCTTGCACCCATTATATGTGAACGTAGAGCTTATCACACCCGATCATCACGTGGTGTCTCAGCACGAAGAACTATCGCAACGGTGCATACTCAGGGAGAACACTTATACCTTGAAATTTAGTGAGGGATCATCTTATAATCTATACCTAATATTAAAGGGGTGATTGCTTCTTACTCCCGAATTATGGTCCGTTTCTTCGTACGTCACAAGATTTTTTGTCCGTCGTCGTCGTAAGACGCGTTCGGTATTTCGTAGGGTCGCTAGGCTGGGCCTTTGTGCATTTTTATGTCTACCTGGAGCCCACATAGGTGGTAAAAAGCAGGGGCAAAAAATGTGTCCGGGCCAGGATTTGAACTCGCAACCACAAGGCCATGTGAATTTTGCGCAACCAGCCGAGCTAGGTCAATATTTCGTTAGAAACGCAATGTTGTCTAATCTATTAAATAGTACCACCTCGCCTTTTTACATCCAATCCTTCTAACTTATATAGGTCTTTCAATTTTCTGGATCAAGGAGTCATCTCAAAAATCAATAAGTGATGGGTAAAGGTTGAGTTCCAGCTCTGGAGAGGATTTGAAGCCACGTTTCAACGTGGAGGGAGAGAAATAAAGAAGGAAAGGATTTGAGAAGGAATTGAGCAAGAATAATAAGTAAAGTAGTCCATGCTTCCATGCTTAAGGAAAAAAGGAAGGTAGTGCAAGCTTGCCTCAACATGACAGAGAAATAATGAAGCTTATTTGGAAAGAGATTGGGAAGGATTTGAGAAGGAATTGAGCTAGAATAATAAGGAAAGCAGTCCATGCTTAAGTTAAAAGGAAAGCAGTGCAAGCTTGCTTCAACATGATAGAGAAATAGGGAAGCTTATTTGGAAGAGATTGAGACAAGGATCCATGCAGGAAGCTAATTTGGTTCATTGTGAACAGGGAAAGAAGGAAGCTAATTTGGAAATGAGTGAATAATAAGGAAGATGCACGCATGTTGAGCATAATATTGAGAGAGTGCCGGACCTTGGGGATTATAACATGTACTTCCGCATTAACCGTATATGTGGGTGAATAAAATATACCCTAATCAATACTGCATTTTGATCAACTCTCTCTCTATTATAAGCCGATTTTTTGTTCTTGTGTTTTTTTGCAAAAGCATTATGGTGTCTACTCATTAGTGAAGCATGGGCCGCAAGTTGAACACTGCATATATTCCCCCCACACAAAAGTACATAATTTTGTTAGACGTTTTGTAAAGATGGTTGGCTTGAAAGAACAATTCTTCCTCATGTTAGGGACATTCAACTATACTTTTTTTTGAGAAACAATACTAATTGGATTAGGAGTTTCAGCGTGCGATGAATTTTTATCATATTGTAACACACAACATAGATGTAATTTTTAATACTTATGATGTTTTTATATTACCATGATATTTAATAAATAGATCAAAAGTTATTGAAAAATATTTTTAATTAGATCAATTTACTCTGAATCATACCCCATGTCCTATAAGCTC
Source organism: Triticum urartu (assembly GCF_056163025.1). NCBI lineage: Eukaryota > Viridiplantae > Streptophyta > Magnoliopsida > Poales > Poaceae > Triticum > Triticum urartu. The sequence continues at coordinate 231,775,488 of NC_141875.1, forward strand.
TACGCCATGGTCCTTAAATTATGCATCTTTCTTGGTCATGAGTGACCATTGTCCCTTCACATAGTTCCTTAAACCACCAAATAGTGGTTCATAAGAACTGGTATTTTCCCTGTTGCAATGCACGGGCATCTGTGCTAGTGCTACTAACGTACTAAGCAAAATAAGATGCATAAAGGGTAAACATCACATGCAATCAAAATATGTGACATGATATGGCCATCATCATCTTGTGCCTTTGATCTCCATCTCCAAAGTACCGTCATGATCTCCATCTCACTGGCATGACACCATGATCTCCATCATCTTGATCTCTATCAATGTGTCGTCACATGGTCATCCCGCCAACTATTGCTTTTGCAACTATTGCTATCGTATAGCGATAAAGTAAAGAATTACATGGCGCTTGCATCTTATGCAATAAAGAGACAACCATAAGGCTCCTGCCAGTTGCCGATAAGTTCAATAAAACATGATCATCTGATACAACAAATTATATCTCATCACGTCTTGACGATATCACATCACAACATGGCTGCTACGGGCTTAACAAGAACTGTTCTTACCTACGCATCAAAAACCACAACGCAGTATAGTGATTGCTTTTTTGATCTTCAGAAAGAACCCTGTTCATTGAAGCTGATTCAACTAAAGTTGGAGAAACGGACACCCACCAGCCACCTGTGTGCGACGTACATCGGTAGAACCAGTCTGTGTAAGCGTACACATAATGTCGGTCTAAGCCGCTTCATCCAACAATACCTCTGAATCAAGAATCAACTAGTGACGGCAAGCAATATGTATATACCCACGCCCACAACTCCTTTGTGTTCTACTCGTGCATATAACATCTACGCATAGACCTGGCTCTGATACCACTGTTGGGGAATGTAGTAATTTCAAAAAAATTCCTACGCACACGCAAGATCATGGTGTTGCATAGCAACAAGAGGGGAGAGTGTTGTCTACGTACCCTCGTAGACCGTAAGTGGAAGAGTTATGACAATGCGGTTGATGTAGTCGTACGTCTTCACGATCGACCGATCCTACTACCGAAAGTACAGCACCTCCACGATATGCACACGTCCGGCTTGGTGACGTCCCACGAACTCATGATCCAGCAGAGTGTAGAGGGAGAGCTTCGTCAGCACAACGACGTGATGACAGTCATGATGATGCTACCGGAACAGGGCTTCTCCTAAGCACCACTACGATATGACCGAGGTGGATTATGGTGGAGGGGGGCACCGCACACGGCTAAGAGATCAATGATCAACTTGTGTGTCTATGGGGTGCCCCTTCCCCCGTATATAATGGAGTGGAGGAGGGGGGAGGGCCGACCCTCTGTGGCGCGTCCTGGAGGAGTCCTACTCCCTTCGGGAGTAGGATTCCCCCCTTCCCTAGTTGGACTAGGAGAGAAGGAAGGGGGAGAGAGGGAGGAGGAAAGGGGGGCACCCCCTTCCTAGTCCAATTTGGACCAGAGGGGGAGGGGGCGCGCGGCCTGCCCTGGCTGCCTCTCTCTCTGTCTCCACTAAAGCCCATTAGGGCCCATATACTCCCCAGGGGGTTCCGGTACCCCCCAGTACTCCGTTATATGCCCGAACTCACTCAGAACCTTTCCGATGTCCAAACATAGGCTTCCAATATATCGATCTTTATGTCTCGACCATTTCGAGACTCCTCGTCATGCCCGTGATCACATCAGGGACTCCGAACAACCTTCGGTTCATAAAAACACATAAACTCATAATACCAATCATCACCGAACGCTAAGCGTGCGGACCCTACGGGTTCGAGAACTATGTAGACACGACCGAGACACGTCTCCGGTCTATAACCAATAGCGGAACCTAGATGTTCATATTAGCTCCCACATATTCTACGAAGATCTTTATCGGTCAAACCGCATAACGATATACATTGTTCCCTTTGTCATCGGTATGTTACTTACCCGAGATTCGATCGTCGGTATCTCAATACCTAGTTCAATGTTGTTACCAGCAAGTTTCTTTACTCATTCTGTAATGCACCATCCCGCAACTAACTCATTAGTCACATTGCTTGCAAGGCTTATATTGATGTGCATTACCGAGAGGGCCTAGAGATACCTCTTCGACAATCGGAGTGACAAATCCTAATCTCGATCTATGCCAACTCAACAAACACCATCGGGGACACCTGTTGAGCACCTTTATAATCACCCAGTTACGTTATGATGTTTGGTAGCACACAAAGTGTTCTTCCGGTATTCGGGAGTTGCATGATCTCATAGTCATAGGAACATGTATAGGTTATGGATAAAGCAATAGCAACAAACTAAACGATCATCGTGGTAAGCTAATGGAATGGGTCAAGTCAATCACATTATTCTCTAATGATGTGATCCCGTTAATCAAATGACAACTCATGTCTATGGCTAGGAAACTTAACCATCTTTGATTCAACGAGCTAGTCAAGTAGAGGCATACTAGTGACACTCTGTTTGTCTATGTATTCACACATGTACTAAGTTTCCGGTTAATACAATTCTAGCATGAATAATAAACATTTATCATGATATAAGGAGATATAAATAACAACTTTATTATTGCCTCTAGGGCATATTTCCTTCAGAGAAGATCATGATGAAAATGTTGAGTGGCTCTCATATGCATTATTGTTGATTTAACAAAGAGCCCATATTACCTTGTCTTCTCCTTTGAATAAATGTTTGCAGATTCCAGCTTAGTCCAATGCACATGCACTATTATTTTATCCACACTGTTCGCTCGTGCAGGTGAAAGTCAATAATGACGATATATGATGAAATGATTGAGATGAGAAAAAGCTGGTATGAGCTCGACCTATCTTGTTTTTGTAAATGCGATTAGTTCATCGTTCCTGATTCAGCCTATTATGCATGAAACTTGTTTGCAATGACAATTAGAGATTATAGTTACTCATGCCATGCTTAATTAGCTAGGAGATTATAATGGTTTATCTTGCGTGCCAACATGGAAATTAAAATGGTTGTGATGTAGTATGACAGGATGGAATTGTAACACCCCGGATGTAACTTGCCATATTTGTAACTCCGACTCTTGCCAGAGATTCCCTTCGTGGTTGGGTTTTGTCTTTCGTTTTGCATTTTGTTCATGTCATGCATTTCATATCATGTCATCATGTGCATCGCACTTGCATAAGTGTTCGTCTCATGCGTCCGAACCTTTTCCCCGTTGTCCGTTTCGCAATCCGACACTCCCACATGCACCGGCACACCCCTCTTGTCTCTTTTCGTGAGCGGGAGTAAAACATTCTCAGAATGGGCCGAGATTTGTCAAGTGGGCTTGGTACACCACCGGTAGACCGCCTGTCAAATTTCGTTCCGTTTGGAGGCCGTTTGATGCTCCAACGGTTAATCGGGTAACCGCAAAAGCCTCTTTTGTGTTGCGGCCCAACACCCCTCCAAAACAGCCCAGTAACCCATTTAAACTATCTCCATGTTCTCCGCCGTTGGATCACGATCGTGTGGGCGAAAACCTCACCTCATTTGGACACTCCAAACTGCTTCTACCTATAAATATGTGCCTCCCCCCGAAAAATTCACGGATGAAACCCTAGCCATCTCCCTCCAACGCCGCCGGACACATCCGCCCGGACCGGACGCGTCCGCCGCCACGCCCGCAACCAACCACGCATTGCCACGTGTCACCGTCACCGAATCCCACCGCGCGCCGCCGCCGGGCCCACCGAAGCCCAGATCCGCCCCGGACCGGGTCGCCGCGCCGCCGCCTCCCGCGGGCGCTCCGCCGCCCCGTGCCCGCTCCGGCCGTCGCTCGTCACTCCGCCCCGCCACCCGAACGCCGCCGTCGCTCCGCCGCCGGCCGCCGCCATCCACGCCTACCGCCGTCGTCCCCACGCCGCCAACCCCACTCCTCGTCGCCGGCCTCCTCCTTCCCAAGCTCCGGCCCCGCTCCATCAAGCTCCGGCCGCCGCACCAGCCCTCTCCAGATCTGCCCTGCCTTGTTTTCCGTGCTAGGTCAACCCTAGATCCGGAGGTGATTTTGCACCAAGTCCCGAGACCTCCCAAATATTTTTATGCCTACTTTGACCTGCCATATCTCAATGACCGTGGCTCCAAATCATGCATATGATATGTCGAATTGTTCGCCTCGTTGAGATCTTCATGTTAAAAGCATTTCCATGCATGTTACTGTCCATTATGATGCCATTTTCATTGATGCAAGAGTGCTATAAAATGTTAGCTACTGGTACTTATCAGATCATGGTGATTTGTCATTTTTGTTGCATTTGATGTGTGCATCATATGGGCATGAGGTCTACATGAGTTTTGAACTAAAACATGCCATCTTTAAAGAGGTGAAAGCCTTGTATTTTTGTGATATAGGTGGTGACTAGCACAAGAATGCAAACTAGGCTCCATGATGTTGCTGTTTTCAGGGACCTACGATTTTGCTGTCTTTTTCCTGCTGTTATTTTGATGCCATGTAAACTTGATACTACAGTGAGATCCATGCTTATTTTGAGATACTTCAGTAAGTATGTTTTGAACATGTGGTTATGCTCTATCCATTCATGCCCCTGTTTGCAATTATGAAGTGCCCTAGCATGTCTATTTCTTACCCTACTTTTGCTATAAAATGTTCCTGGCAGAATGTTAACATGTTAATCAGTATTGCCATGGTTGTTGCTAGTGATCCATGCATCCTATGTACTTGATCTTGCCATGGTTAGCTTCGTGAAAATGTCATCTTGCTATTGGTATGCTTATGTTGTCATTTGATGCTTTGTGGTGAGTGGCATGAGCTCACAAGGTTGCTATCGTAAATCTATTTATGCCATGCTTTGTTTTTCTGCCAAGTCTGAAACTGTTAACAAAACTTGCTATGTTCACATTGGTGCCATCATATTTTCTTTGCCTTTTTGTCTCATGTTCAGTAAGGGACTTTTGTTCTATGCTTTTATTATAATCATGACATGCCTTCTTTTGCTATGATATGTTCCTGTAGCATGTCGTTTGCTTGCTCTAAACATTGCTTCCTGATGTTATTTTTGACATGTTAGTATTTTCACCAAGTCTGTGAAGCTGATATCTTTTGCACTTTTGCCATGCTTGTTTGAACCTGTTTTGGTGTGTTTTAGCCATAGCTCAGTGTTCATGTTTTGTCAAGCATCTCATGTACATCACTACCATATGCTTTGTTGTTATGTTGGAGTGCAGTAGCTTAGTTTTTTGTTGCATTCTTAGTGCCATCATGCTGTTAATCGCAGTTTTGCATCATTTTTGTTTTGCTTGCCATTTGCAAACCGTGCATCCGTTTACGGTGATCTTTATATCGATTTCAACCGAAATCATCTCATCTTTCCAGCGGCATACTTGGTTTGCGAAGTTGACGCCTTGATTACTCTTTCCCTTCCGGAGCTCGCATATGCATTGCATATCATATCTTGCATATCATGCCATGTATTGCATCATGTTGCTTGTGCATTGCACCGTGATTGATTGTTGTTCCATTGCTTGTGTTCTTGCTTTGGGTAGAGCCGGGAGACGAGTACGTGAATGAGGAACCTGTTGAGTACACTAACAAGGATCAAGTTTTTGACAACTCTGAGAACTTTGCAGGCAAGATGACCATACCCTCGAAATCACTTCTATCTTTGCTTTGCTAGTTGTTCGTTCTATCGCTATGTCGCACTACCTACCACTTTCTATATCATGCCTCTCATATTGCCATGTCAAACCTCTAACCCACCTTCCTAGCAAACCGTTGTTTGGCTATGTTACCGCTTTTGCTCAGCCCCTCTTATAGCGTTGCTAGTTGCAGGTGAAGTTGAAGTTTGTTCCATGTTGGAACATGGATATTGTTGGGATATCATTATTATCTCTTATTTACTTTAATATATCTATATACTTGGTAAAGGGTGGAAGGCTCGGCCTTATGCCTGGTGTTTTGTTCCACTCCTGCCGCCTTAGTTTCCGTCATACCGGTGTTATGTTCCCTGATTTTGCGTTCCTTACGCGATTGGGTGTTATGGGAACCCCTTGACAGTTCGCTTTGAATAAAACTCCTCCAGCAAGGCCCAACCTTGGTTTTACCATTTTCCTACCTACCACCATATACCTTTCCCTTGGGTTCTACAGACTCAAGGGTCATCTTTATTTTTAACCCCCCCGGGCCAGTGCTCCTCTGAGTGTTGGTCCGAACTGGGCAACCTGCGGGGCAACCTCGGGGCAACTTGAGGGCTGGTTTTACTCGTAGCTTGACCCATGTGGTGTGCCCTGAGAACGAGATACGTGCGACTCCTATCGGGATTTGCCGCACATCTGGCGGCTTTGCTGGTCTTGTTTTACCATTGTCGAAATATGTTGGGGATATAGCTACCAGGTATGACCCGCCCAGGAGGGGCCGGGTCAACCCCAATGGCGGGTTACAAAAGAAGCCCAGTAACATTCAAGGCGATAGTTTATTAAGAATTATAGAAGGCCTAAATCCCAGAGGCGGCTTAAGGCCCAATATTGTAAACCGCCATTGTAAGGAAAGACTTGTAAAGAAAGGCATGTAAAAGAAGTCACCGAGCCGTACACGTTTTATAAGCTGGCCGAGACTCTGTAGGCCGCCAGCCGTCAACCCGTGTATATAAGGGGACGACCCGGCGGCGGCTTAGGGCAAGAGACAACAACTCGAAGCCAGGACAGGCATATTCGCTCCCTGGTCTTCGAAACCCCAACAATTCCAAACACAACTAGACGTAGGCTTTTACCTTCATCGTAAGGGGCCGAACTAGTATAAAACCTCTCATGTCCTTTGTCCCGATTAACCCCTTTAAGCTTCCTAGTTGCGATGGCCCTACGACTAAGTCCTTTCGCTAGGACATCTGCCGTGACAATTCCACGACTGTTGGCGCCCACCGTGGGGCCAGCGCATGGTGGATTTGATTTCTTGAAGGGAAACTTCAAAGGGCTCAAGGGATACGTTGTGGGCCGAATGACCAAGAGTCGTCGCGGCAAGCTCTACATCGACGATGTAGGTTGGGGCCCCGAGGCCGGCTCAATTGAGTATGGGTTCCGGGTCCCCTTCGGCGAGATTCATGTCTTCATTGGCCGGATTAGCGAATTGGGCCCTGAGCCAGACGTCTGCACCAACATCATCAAGACGGCTCAGCGCGCGAGGCCCGTCCCGGCCCGACCCGCCGTAAAGCGTGCCTTTGTGGGTTGAATCCATGGAGGTGAATACTCGGAAGGATCAGTAGATGGCGGTGAGACAGCCATCTGTTCTGATGCTATGTCATCAACAGTTGAGACGGATTCTTTGTATCAGCTGCAGGATGGCATGCTTGGGGGCTGTTCCGATGGCAGCAGTATTCCGGACCCCTTTGAGCCGCTGAATCAAGCCGGAGTCTTCATGGCAGGCACTCAGCCCGGGAAGAACTCCACGACTGCAGCAGCAACAACCACCGGGCCGGCAGCGGCCGGGTCAGGAGACCCCGCGTGCCCCCAGCTCAGATGCTAATGGACCTCATGGATAAGCTGATGACTCTATTGACTGCCATGGTAGAGCCGGCGGATAAAGCTCAGCATGACGCGGAAGTGGCACGGGTACACGAAGAGATGGCATAGGCCAAGGAAAATTTAGCAGCAGAAGAGGCCAGGATGGCCGCGGAGCGTGCGGCTTTGGACGCTTGTGCTCAGCAGCTTCAAGCGGAGACTTTCCGACTCCCGATGGATCTGAACGCGTCAAACGAGGTCATGAGAAGAAGGCATCAGAAAACTCAATCACGTCTACCTATGACGCTCGATCCTAGGAACCTTTTCCATACACCCGGGGCCGGTCCAAGTAACCCGCCGGAGGCAAATCGGATCACGACACCCGGAGCACTGGTTCAGCCGCGGGCCATGGAACCACCTCGTATGTATACTGCTCCGCCTCATTATGCGCCAACACCACCAGGTCACTTCTCCAATCCTTTGGAAAACCTCATTGCTACGTCGGCTCGTTTGGCTGCTCTCCCGATGGAAGGCGACTCTCTGACAGCAATCGAAACACGAAGGGTGAGAGAACTTCTTCAGACGACTCTGGTGCAGCAGGATGCATACTCTTACAGTCGAGACAGAATCCATTCAACCCCTCGCCAGAGCCGGAGCCCGAGCTATAGCAGGCATATGGACTCAGCTGATATGTCAAGCAATGCTCAACGCCTTAACCAACCGCGCAGGCATGAGCCGGTGCAGGCTGGAGCCCTTAACTTAGCGGATCAGGAGAGGATCCGACAAGAGGCTGAGCGGGCGGTTCAATTGGCAGCTGAGCAGGCGGCTCATCAAACTTTTCCAGCTTATTCAGCAACCTCTGTTGAGGTAGGAGTAGCCACAATAATAGGAGGTGTTCCTTGCCTGGTGACGGCTATACGTAATGAGCGCTTACCAAAAGACTTCAAGGGGCCTCGTAAAGTGCCTAACTACACGGCCGATTTGCAGCCTGGGGCATGGATTGAGAGTTACGAGATGGAAATGGAGCTGTTGGAGGTCAGCGATGCAACAATGGCTAAGTACTTCACCATGATGTTGGATGGAACGGCTCGCACTTGGTTGAAAGGGTTGCCACCCAATTCCATCGGCTCATGGGCAGAGTTGAAGGCCCGGTTCATTCAGAACTTGAAAGACACATGTAAGCAACCTATGTCAATCGTGGACCTGACTAATTGTAAGCAAGAGGAAGGGGAGTCCACAACCCATTGGGTGCGCCTGGTCAAGGAGATAATACATTCATCTGATAAGATGGATGCTGGCTCGGCAGTCTTAATGTTGGAGAAAAAATGCCATTTTGAACCTCTGAAGCAGAAGCTAGGGCGGCTCAAGCGTGACTGCAATGACATGGGCCAGTTGATGGAGGCCCTGGTCAAGTATGCTGACTCTGACAATACCAAGGATCCCGTGTCTCATGAAGAAAAATAGGGAAGGGAAAGAAGAACGGCAACGGCAAGGGTCACCAGCATAACCCGGCAAATCAAGGAGGTAATAAACGTAAGGCTGACGAATTTGTGGCTAACACCAATGCACAGGGAAACAATCAACGGCGCAAGGGCAGGCAACCCCCTCGGTCAGGCGGGTCAGGTCCCACCCTCGAGCAACTATTGAATGAACCTTGCCCAAGACACGACACCCGGGAGAAGCCAGCCACCCATTTGTGGAAGGATTGTACAATCATGAAGGCATTTAAAAATTCAAACACATTTGATGGAAGTCACGGGCCTGGCAGCGGTTCAGGCGGAGGCGGTTTCATGGCCCGGGCGTCGGTTCAGGTGGAGGCGGTTTTCACGGTCAAGGACATACGGGTAACCAGGGAGGTTATAATCCACAACCCGGCCAAGGTAATCAGTAGCAACAGTCCGGATATCAGAGCAACCCAAAATAGTTGAATAGTGGGCAATACCATGTATTTACCACTAGTTTATGCAAGAGGGACCAGAAGCTTCATAAGAGGGCTGTCAATGCCGTTGAGCCGGCGATTCCACGTTATTTAAGGTGGTCAGAATAGCCTATTGTGTGGTGCAGAGAAGATCATCCTCCCCGGGTTTATAATCCGTGTCACTTAGCCTTGGTAGTGGCACCTCAGGTTGGTGGATATAAATTCACTAAAGTGCTCATGGATGGAGGCAGTAGCATCAACATCCTTTACTATGAGACGTTTCGTCGGATGGGATTGACTGATAAGAGTCTTAAGCAATCCAACACTGTTTTTCACGGTGTTGTACCTGGCAAGTCGGCATACCCAGTTGGTAAGATTGAACTGGAAGTAGCCTTTGGGGATCAATATGATTCTAGGGCTGAGAAGTTAACTTTTGAGGTGGTTAAGATCAAAAGCCCATATCATGCTCTATTTGGACGGCCGGCTTACGCCAAGTTCATGGCTCGGCCATGTTATGTATATCTGCATCTCAATATGTCAGGTTATAAAGGCACCATTACAATACACGGAAGCCAGAAAATAGTGAAAGCACAAGTGCTCCCTAGGTGGTTTTGATAATTGATGACAACATATCTCTTGTTGGACTAACACTTCTATCTAGCATGTTTCAGATAAGTTCAACAATGGAGTGGCATGGACTAAAGGTTGTGGGAACTCCTTAGATGCTAAGGACAAAGGATTGGCTAAAGCTTCAGGCTCAAGACTCTTCTTTTTACATTTAAGTGATCCAAGATCACATTGAGTCCATAGGAAAAGCCAATACTATCAAGGAGGGAGGAGGTGTTGCTTAATGAGCCTCTTGCTTCATGTGCTTAATGATATGCTCCAAAATCCTCAACCACTTTCCCATACCCACATATGACCTAAACCCTAAGCCAAACTCGCTCCTACCGATTCTTCCCATCCGGCGCCACCGAGTTTCACTTGTCATTAGCCACTGCCAAACCCTAGCAATTCAGTTCTACCGATAAGGATCTCGGTCTCATCGAGATGGGATTGCAAACTCTCTGTTACCTATTGTAATATTCTCGGTCCCACCGAGATTGCAATGTAAACTCAGTGTTTCCCCTTTGTAACTTTTCGGTCTCACCGAGTTCCACTCGGTCCCACCAAAAGAGCAAATCGGTCCCACCGAGTTTGCCTGACCAACTCTCTGGTTAGCTAATTACCAAACTCGGTCTCACCGAGTTTGTGTAATCAGTCTCACCGAGATTACGTTATGCCCAAACCCTAACCGAATCGGTCCTACCGAGTTGCATGTCAGTCCCACCGAAATTCCTAACGGTCACTAGGTTTACTATTTCGGTCAGACCGAGTTTTATGATTCGGTCCCACCGAGATTGGAAAACTGTGTAACGGTTGGATTTTGTGTGGAGGCTATATATACCCCTCCACCTCTTTCTCATTCAGTGAGAGAGCCATCAGAACACACACACCATTCCAACTCATTTGTTCTGAGAGAGAACCACCTACTCATGTGTTGAGACCAAGACATTCCATTCCTACCATATGAATCTTGATATCTAGCCTTCCCAAGTTGATTTCCACTCAAATCTTCTTTCCACCAAATCCAAATCCTATGAGAGAGAGTTGAGTGTTGGGGAGACTATTATTTGAAGCACAAGAGCAAGGAGTTCATTACCTACACACCATTTGTTACTTCTTGGAGAGTGGTGTCTCCTAGATTGGCTAGGTGTCACTTGGGAGCCTCCGACAAGATTGTGGAGTTGAACCAAGGAGTTTGTAAGGGCAAGGAGATCGCCTACTTCGTGAAGATCTACCGCTAGTGAGGCAAGTCCTTCATGGGCGATGGCCATGGTGGGATAGACAAGGTTGCTACTTCGTGGACCCTTTGTGGGTGGTTGCTTCTTCGTGGACCCTTCGTGGGTGGAGCCCTGTGTGGACTCGCACAACCGTTGCCCTTGGGTGGAGCCCTGTGTGGACTCGCGCAACCGTTAGCCTTCGTGGGTTGAAGTCTCCATCAACGTGGATGTAGGATAGCACCACCTATCCGAACCACGGGAAAAACATCCGTGTCTCCAATTGCGTTTGATCTTTCCAAACCCTTCCCTTTACATTCTTGCAAGTTGCATGCTTTACATTCCGCTGCTCATATACTCTTTGCATGCTTGCTTGATATGTATTGTGTGTATTGAATTTGTGCCTAAACTCCACTTAAACCGAAAAAGCTTAAAAATTGCAACTTTAGCACTATGTGTCTAATCACCCCCCTCTAGACACATCTACTTCTAGATCCTACAAATAGCCCTCGAGTGTGAAGAAGGAGATGCCGCTTATGCTGAGTCTGTTTGTGCAACAGAGGAGTTAAAGTTTTATAAAGATAATGTTGACCCGGCAGACCTGACGTCTTTAAAGAAGCCAACAACGGAGCATGAACCGGTGTTGAAATTCAAGTCAGCCGATGACACCAAAATAGTTGATTTTGTGCCTGGCGACTCATCCAAGTAGTTCATCATCAGTGCCAACTTGGATGCAAAATAGGAAACCGCGCTCATCGAGTTCATCCGTGAGAACCGGGACATCTTTGCATGGAAACCTCCTGACATGCCGGGTGTCCCGAGAGAACTCGCTGAGCACACTCTTAATATTGATCCGAAGTTTAAGCTGGTCCAGGTTCAGCCCCGGATACCAAGCTCGGACGAACTCCAGCGCCCGCCCAGCTCCAAGCCGGGCCGCCGACGCCTCCAGGCCTCGAAGCGGCCAACCGCAACCTCCAGCCAGTCGGCAGTCCGACTCGGGGTGCGGGGAATCGTCTCGCTTGGCCAGAGGGCGGCCAACACCTGCGCTCCGGCGCGCTGGAGGCGGCGGAGCATACGATGAGCCGGCTGCAGCCGCGCTTGGACTGCCAAGAGTTGCTCTTCGAGTGACCGACTCGCGTCCGGCGCGACTTCAGCCCCTGCCTACCGGCGCGCTTCGCGATGGGCCTTGATGGTTTGGGCGGCGAAGACGGAGTAGCCAGGGAAAGTAGTCTGCAAAGAGAATAAAAAGCTGCTCAAGTCCGAACACAAGTCAGGCGGCAAGGGGCAGGCAAGGAGCGAGGAAGGCGGCTTACCGTCGATCAAATCCTCAATATGGCCGAAGCCTTCATTCAGCGCTTGCCTGGTCTCAGCCCAGCCCGCCGCTTTAGTCTCGAACTCGGCCTTCAGGGCGGCTTTGTTATCCCGCGCCTTCTTCAGAGCCGCCTTGTGGCTCTCCTCCTGGTCAGCCAGCTTCTTGGCCAGGCGGTCACGCTCCAGGACCAAGGCGTCGTACTCGGTTTCCTTGGCACGAAGGGTGGCCTGCGCCTCGCTGAGCTGCCCCCTTAAGTCGGCATTGGCTTCTGCGAGCACGAAAGACAAAAGAAAAACCAGTAAGATGAAGTCGTCAGGAAAGATCCGACCCGACTGCTCAGCAGTCGGCCCGAATCTCGGGGACTACACCCAGTGGGTGCACTGACGCGCCCCCACAGGAGATGAACGAAACCAAGTACGTACTCCGGCTGCTGATCAGGTCTTCGGTTCTCTGACCCAGCTCCTGAGATAGGAGGCGAGAATAAGGTAGTCGTGAAGGAAGATCCGACCCGACTGCTAGATAGGAGGCGAGAATAAGGTAGTCGTGAAGGAAGATCCGACCCGACTGCTCAGCAGTCGGCCCGAATCTCGGGGACTACACGCAGTGGGTGCGCTGACGCGCCCCCACGGAAGAAATCAAGAGAACAAAGCAACCAAAGATAGAAGACTCACCCAGATGACGGCCCGCGTCGCAAGGAACTCCTGGGTGTATTGCTGCAGCGAGGCGGCTTGGGCCTGAAGCCGGTTCCAAACCTCTTGGGCCGCCACATTCAGCTCGCCCGTCCCGCCGCTGGGACTCCACTCGGACGTGCCGGTGCTGGCCGCCTCCAAGGCCTCTGCCGTCTGGCTGGCACCCGTAGCTCGGTGCGGCTCCGGCGCAGCGATGCCTCCCCCTGCGCGCTGGCGCATTGCCGGCTGCACCTCGAGGCCGGCTCCTGCTTCTGGCTCACCCCCAGCCGGCTGCTCTGGCACCGCAGCCAACTGGCCGCCTTGGCCCGCTCCGGTTGGCGCTGCCGGCGGTGCCCTCTCCACGAAGATCACGGAGTCCTCCCTCCGCTCCATCACCGGCGGTTCTTGGTCGACCTCCTCCAGCGGAGGCACAGGAATGTTGGGGGCCACGGCGTGGAGGGGAATGGCTAGCAGTGGAGGTTGGTTGTGCGAAGCCTCCGCCTCCGTCTCCGCAGCTGCCGCCTCTGCCCGGGCCTTGGCTGCTGCATCGGCCTGCTCCTTCGTCGCCTGGGCGGCCCTTCGCTCCGCCGCCTCCCGCACCTCCCGCGCCTCTTGTGCGTTCTGCTCCGTGGCCTCCCTGAGGTCGGCGCGGGGATCCACGCGGCGGGAGCCTGAAGACCCTCCAGTCGGCCCGACTACGGAGCCGCCCGGACCCCGCTCAATGGAATGCGGTGCCCTGTCCGGCGAGCAAAGAAAGGTTTAGAACAGTTTTCAATCGAAAAGAAGAACAACAAAAATATGTATCCAAGCATTCGATGACTTACGCTGAGATCGCCTGCGGCTGCTTCACCGCCTTGCGGAAGCGGGCCACCTTCGCGGCCGCCTCATCTCGCTTGGTCGCCGCTGTGGAAGCCTTGGACTTCTTCGGTCGGCTGCCGAAGAGGATCGACACGACCCGACGCTTCTGGGCGCCACCGCCAGCAGCCGGCGCGGCGGACGAGCTCGCGCCTTGATGAGCAGGCGCCGGCTGGCGGCGCAGGGCGACTTCGACCTCGGCATCATCCGGCCAGTCCTCGAAGCCGGCCGTGAGCCCCGCGCCTCCGACCTCGTCGCTTTCCCCCACGATGGCGTCTTCCATGGCGGCCGCTCCCAAATCCGGGTCGTCGGCGTCATCCACCGCGCGGTCAGGGACGAGCTGGCGCTCTACCCCTACGGCCCCGGTCGTCGGCGGAAGGAGAGGGTTCTGCTAGGGGCAAACCGACTAATCAGAGGCCGGCTACCAAAAAAAAGAGAGAACTTACGACGGGCGGAGGGTTGGTGCGAGAGTACGGCCCCTTGCCGTACCGCCAATCCTCGACGAGCTTGTAGTTGGAGATAGAGTTCACCATGTAGGAGACCTCCGCATGAGGCATCTCCTTGGTGCTTAGCCGGCTTGGGTCGAAGCGGCTGCTCATCTGACAAACCATGTGAGGCCGGCTTTGGAGGGGAAGAACCCGGCGCTCCATGAAGGCGGCCACCAAGTCGGCTCCGATCAGGCCCTCCGACTGGATCATCACCCAAAGCCGGGAGACGGCTGAGTTCCCGGCCTGAGACAGCGACCTGGCCCGGTAGCTCCACGAAGGCTGCCTCCCAGCCGGCGGGCCGGCTACGTAATCCGGTAGGTTGACGTAGTCGCCTTGCTGGGCGACGTTCTTCACGTAGAAATAAGACTTCTACCAAAGCTTCACCGACTGGATCAGCGGAATGGACGGGAACGGATTGTTCTCGCTCGCCCGCCTCATGGAAATGAAGGCTCCGCAGGGGGCGGGCACGCCCGCGACGACGGTGCCGAGTTTGCTCTGGAAGAATTCCGCCCAGAGCTCGAGCATGGGGAGGACCCCAAGGAAGCCTTCGCACAGCGTGACGAAGGCCGACAGCAACATCACCGCATTGGGCGTGAGGTGATGCGGCTGGAGGTTGTAGAATTCAAGGAAGGCTCGGAGGAACCCGCTCGCCAGAAGGCCAAAGCCGCGCAGGCAGTGCGAGCGGAAGATCACCCGCTCGCCCTCCTCCGGTGCCGGCGAAATCTCCTTCTCCGACGCTAGACGAACCCGAACGAAGTTCTCGCCGGGCAGGCGTCGCGTCTGGCGGAGGAACTCGACGTAGTCCTCATGGACGTTGGTGCCATCCCACGATTTTGACAGCGCCATGGGGCAGCGTGGCGAGAAGCAAGACGATGCGGCGGCGGAACGGCGCGGCAAAGAGCTGCTACGGGGAAGAGAAGAAGAAGGAGGGCGAGAAGGGGCGGAGTGAGGGAGAGCGCGCCAGCCTCTGTCGCTCCCCCTCCTCCTCCTACTTATAGACCGTGCGGCGGTGCCGAGGAGGCGCGGCATGGGGGAACGTGGGGATCAACTGCGCCCACTCCCCCACGTCCCGCGATTATTGTGCCTTAATAGCAGAATAAAACCGCCACGGGAAGGCGAGCGGTCCATGTGGGCCGCGGAAGATCCGTGCTTGGACCGAGGCCTGCGAGTGGCGGGGCCGGGCCTGCGGCGGCGTCCCGTCGCGCGCGTGCGTGGGCAAGATTTCCTCGCCACGTGGCCCGCGTTCCCGCCTACGAGAAACGGAGCTTTACCGAAGACGGCGCGCACAAGCAAAGCCGGCCGCTCAGGATAGGAAGCTGACCAAGCTTCTCGTCCCTTTATCAACCTCGAAGCTCGCTCAGCTTCGGAGACTACTGTCAGAGTAAGTGACCATGGGTAGCCTAGCCGGCTCCCCCTAGCCTTTCTGAAAAAATTACGAGCCGATCCGGCTCTCAAGAATCCAAGACATGGGGCCGCCTTCCCATGGCCGGCTATCTCCTAGGCCGGCTATTGGAAGGCGGCCCAACTTGAGCCCTCATGAAGAAAGCCGCGGGAGGGCCGGCTCCGAGGAGCCGGCTGCGAGAAGGCCGACTCCAAGGAGCTGGCTCCCATAAAGCGGTCAATACCGTACCCTCGAAGTCTGCATCCACATAACGACGATGTGACGGGGCGTGGCTACAGTGAAGCCTGCCACCCCCGAATCCCGGAGCGCGTCTGGCACAGTGCGCCGTACGGGTGGCCATGACCCGTCCGGCGCAGCACTGTTGCCACGTTGAACCTGATGTCATCCACGACGGGCTACCAGTACGGACCATGGGCGGTGGGCCCCTTCGGGCAGAGAGACACCCCCTCGAAGACGGAGCCGGCTCTTTCCAGCCGGCTTGCCACCCCCTCGAAGGAGATGCCCCATTAAGGAGACAAGACGTGGTGAGGCTACAGTGGTCACCCGCCGGACGGCAGCACTGTAGCCATTCTTACCTCGGCGAAGCCATTCAACCGACAAGGCCCTGGACAGTGGGGCCTGCCTGTCGACCAAGGAGCCGGTAGCCGGCGGGACCCACCAGCCAGCGGGCCCCAGCAGCCGGCGCAGAAGCCGGAGAGCGAAGACACAGACGGTTGGGCCCCACGCCCAGCCGGATTACCATTGTACCCCCGGGGGGTAGGCCTATATAAACCCCCCGGGACACCCATGCAAAGGATGGATCCCTGCTAGTTTTAGACACCACGTAGGGAGGAGAAGAGAGCAAGCAGAGCCCTTCTTCCTCCTCTCGCCAAACAGCTCAAGGAGCATCGTGTAGCTACTTGTTCATCTAGTGATCATGCGGAGACCCCGCAGAGCAGCAGTAGGGGTGTTATCTCCGTGGAGAGCCCCGAAGCTAGGTAAGATTCGCCGGCGTGCATGTCTTCGCCCCATCCCGTTTCCAGGCACCGGCGATGTTTTACTAGCTCCCGCAATGATAAGCCACCTGTTGGCATATGTCGCACCTACCACCCGACACCAGCCGAAGCCCTTCAGCAACTGTGTCGAGGCCACAGACGCCGACGACTGGCTCGTGGACATCTGCAAGCATTTTGAATGTAGCAATGTCAGGCCTGAGGACTTTGTCAAGTTTGCTTCGTTTCAACTCAAGGACCAAGCTGCTGAGTGGTATCAACAATACAGAGTTTCCAGAGGAGGTCGTGTGATTACCTGGGATGATTTCCTCCGAGACTTCAAAGCTCATCACATTCCACCAAGTGTGGCTGAGAGCAAGCGTGTGGATTTCCGCAATCTCAAGCAAGGCAGCATGTCCGTGTACCAATACAATATCCAGTTTCAGAAACTTGCTCGCTTCGCTAAATAAGACGTTCCTGATGAAAAGAGTATGATCTATCAATTCAGAGGTGGCCTCAAAGAAGATCTGCAGTTAGCTCTCGTGCTTCTTGAGCCGACTAAGTTCGTTCAATTCTATAACATGGCACTAAAGCAAGAAGCTTCTCAGCTCAAGTGTGAGGCATCTAAGAAGAGAGTCAGGGACGCAGTTCAGTCTTCTTCTTCATCGCAAGTAGCAGCTAAGAAACAAAAGTTCTGGTTTCCTCCTCCTCCATCTCGCCAGCCCTACCAGCAGAAGAGCAAAGGTTGCAATGGATCTTCCGACCCACCCAACCTAGTCTATCAGAACAAAGCTCAGTCTCAAACTCCAAGGACAAGTGCTCCTTATCATCATCCGCTCTCAGAGGTTACTTGCAACAAGTGTCAGCTGAAAGGGCACTATGTAAACAAGTTCTTCAACCAAAGGTGCCTTCCGCCTCCTCCTCCTGCGAGATTTTCCAGCAATGCAGTGGTCAAGCATAATCCCAAGCATGCTAAGGTCAACATGATGAACGCAGCTCAGGCAGAGGATTCTTCAGATGTGATCATGGGTAACCTTCCAGTTAACTCTATTCCTGCAAAAGTTCTTTTTGACACTGGTGCATCGCATTGTTTCATGTCAAGACCGTTTTTTGCCAAGCATGATTTCACTACTTCACTTTTGGGTAAACCCATGGCTGTCATTTATCCGGGTAAATGTTTGAGCTCTAGTTTGATAGCTCCTGATGTGTCTATCGAGATGGGCAACTATAAATTTTTTCTTCTCCAATTGTTCTTGGTGACTCATATATTGATCTAATTCTCGGCATGGACTTGCATTCTAAGCACAAGGCTCAGCTTGATTGTGTTGCTAGGGAAATTCAATTGACACACTCTTCTGAGGAGGTGATCATCTATGCCGCTCGGGACGAAACCATTCAACTGTTTTCTCTCAATGAGAAGGGAGAGTTGAATGCCATCTCTCATATTCCAGTCATTTTTGAATATCAAGACGTCTTTCCAGAAGAGCTTCCGGGAATGCCTCCTCACCGGTCAGTTGAATTCATTATCGATCTTGAGCCGGGCACGGAACCTGTTTGCAAGCGTCCTTACAAGCTTGGACCAGAGGAGTTGAAGGAATTGAAGAAACAACTCGATGAACAAGAGCGTATGGGTCTGATCAGACCGAGTTCATCTCCATGGGGTTGTGGTGTTCTTTTTGTCAAGAAGAAGGATGGAATGGAACGACTCTTCATTGACTACCGTCCATTGAGCAAGAAGACAATAAAGAACAAGTATCCACTTCCCAACATCAATGATCTTTTCGAGCAACTTAAAGGTGCTAAAGTTCTCTCCAAGCTTGACCTCCATATGGGTTATCATCAGATTCACATTCGTGAACAAGATATTCCCAAGATAGCATTCAAAACAAGCTATGGTTCTTATGAATATACTGTCATGTATTTCGGCCTTGTCAATGCTCCTCCAACGTTCTCTCGCATGATGAACTTCATCTTCAAGCCTTACACAAATGATTTCATCCTGGTGTATCTCGACGATATCTTGGTCTTTTCCAAGAATAAGGAGGATCATGCCAAGCATTTGAGTTTGGTGCTTGACAAACTCAGAGAGCATCAATTCTATGCAAAGTTTTCCAAGTCTGAGTTCTGTCTTGACGAAGTTCTTTACCTTGGTCATATCATCTCCGCCAAGGGCATCGCTGTTAATCCCGAGAAGGTGTCTGCAATTGTGAATTGGGAACCTCCTCAGAATGTCAAGCAGCTCCGCAGTTTTCTTGGGCTTGCAAGCTATTGTTGAAGATTCGTTGAGAATTTCTCTAAGATTGCAAAGCCTCTTTCCAACCTCCTCCAGAAGCATATCAAGTATGTCTGGATGCCTGAGTGTGATGTTGCTTTCAACACCCTTAAAGAGAAGCTGGTCACAGCTCCTGTCTTGACTCCTCTTGATGAATCCAAGCCATTCGAAGTTTTCAGTGATGCCTCCTTACAAGGTCTCAGTGCTGTGTTAATGCAAGAGAATAAAGTTGTGGCTTATACCTCTCGTCAATTGGATCCCAACGAAAGATACTACCCCACTCACGATCTTGAGTTGGCGGCAGTTGTTCATGCATTATTACCGTGGATACATCTCTTGTTGGGAAGGAAAGTGGAAATCTTCACAGATCATAAGAGCCTCTAGTACATCTTCACTCAACCCAACCTCAACCTCAGACAGACTCAATGGGTCGAAATGATTCAAGAATAAAATCCGAGTATTGAATATACTCTAGGAAAGTCTAATGTCATTGCAGATGCTTTGAGCAGGAACGCTTACTATAACAGCTTAATTCTCAAGCCCTTCCAACTGGACCTTTGTGAAGCTTTCCACAAACTGAATCTCCAAGTTGTTCCTCAAGGCTTTCTTGCCAACCTCCAAGTCTCTCCTACTTTGGAAGATCAAATTCGTGAGGCACAACTCCTGGATACCATGGTGAAGAAGGTGAAACATGGGATTGCCAAGAGCCAACCCAAATACAAGTGCTATCACATTGATGACAAAGACACTCTATTCTTTGAGGATCGGATTGTGGTTCCTAAAGGTGATCTAAGGAAAATCATTATGAACGAGGCACACAATTCCCTTCTATCCATTCACCCTAGAAGTACGAAGATGTAACATGTCCTCAAGCAGTCGTATTGGTGGACTCGAATGAAGCGAGAGATCGCTCAGTTCGTGAATGAATGTGATGTCTGTAGAAGGGTGAAAGCAGAACACCAACGACCAGCTGGTCTCCTCCAACCTCTTGCTATTGTAGAATGGAAGTTTGACCATATCGAGATGGACTTCGTGACTGGATTTCCCAAGTCCAAGCGTGGAAATGATGCTATCTTCGTTGTCATCGACAAGCTTACTAAAGCGGCTCGTTTCCTTCCAATCAAAGAATCTATCATAGCAGCTCAGTTGGCAAAGCTATACACCTCTAGGATTGTCTCTTTGCATGGCATTCCGCAAGTGATCTCTTCAGACCGTGGAAGCATTTTCACCTCCAAGTTCCGGGACTCCTTCCAGAAGGCCATGGGCACCAACATTCGCTTCAGCACAACTTTCCATCCTCAAACTAGTGGCCAAGTCGAGCGAGTCAATCAAATTCTCGAAGATATGCTCAGGGCTTGTGTAATATCTTTCGGTATGAAGTGGGAGGATTGTCTTCCATATGCTGAATTCTCCTGCAACAACAGCTTCTAAGAGAGTTCGGGCAAGGCCCCCTTCGAAATTCTCTATGGCAGAAAGTGCCGTACTCCTCTCAATTGGTCGGAGACTGGTGAACGCCAACTTCTTGGCAATGCTTTATCAGAGAAGCTGAAGAAATGTGCAAAGTCATCCGTGAAAATCTCAAAGCCACGCAATCGCGTCAGAAGAGTTACTATGATTGCAAGCACCGTGACTTGGCTTTCGAGATTGGAGACCATGTCTACCTCCGCGTCTCTCCAATGAAAGGCACTTGTCGCTTCGGTATCAAAGGGAAGCTTGCCCGTAGATACGTGGGTCCTTTCAAGATCATTGGAAAAAGAGGCGATCTCGCCTATCAACTTGAGCTTTCGTCCAACTTCGCAAATGTGCACGATGTGTTTCACGTGTCACAGCTTCGCAGGTGCTTCAAGACTCCTGAGCGCACTATCAACTTCAAAGAGATTGATCTCCAAGAAGATTTGTCTTATCATGAGCATCTCGTTGCTATTCTTGAAGAAACCAAGCGCAAGACTCGCAACAAGTCTATCAAATTTCTGAAAGTGAAGTGGTCACACCATTCCGACCAAGAAGCCACCTGGGAGCGTGAGGACCACCTACGTTCTGAATATCCGGAGTTCTTTTAGTCCTAGATCTCGGGATGAGATCCTATTGTAGTGGTGGAGTGTTGTAACACCCCGGATGTAACTTGCCATATTTGTAACACCGGCTCTTGCCATTTTTAGCTTTAAGTTATGAGTTTCCCATCGTGGTTGGGTTTTTTCTTTCGTTTTGCATTTTGTTCATGTCAAGCATTTCATATCATGTCATCATGTGCATCGCATTTGCATAAGTGTTCGTCTCATGCGTCCGAAACTTTCCCCGTTGTCCGTTTCGCAATCTGATACTCCCACATGCACCGGCGCACCCCTCTTGTCTCTTTTCATGAGCGGGAGTAAAACGTTCTTGGAATGGGCCGAGATTTGTCAAGTGGCCTTGGTACACCACCGGTAGACCGCCTGTCAAATTTCGTTCCATTTGGAGGCCGTTTGATGCTCCAACGGTTAACTGGGTAACCGCAAAAGCCTCTTTTGTGTTGCGGCCCAACAGCCCTCCAAAACAGCCCAATAACCCATCTAAACCATCTCCATGTTCTCCACTGTTGGATCACGATCGTGTGGGAAAAAACCGCACCTCATTTGGACACTCCAAACTCCGTCTACCTATAAATATGTGCCTCCCCCCAAAAAATTCACGGATAAAACCCTAGCCATCTCCCTCCTCCGCCGCCGGACACGTTCGCCCGGACCGGACGCGTCCGCCGCCGCGCCCGCAACCAACCACGCATTGCCACATGTCGCCGCGACCGAATCCCGCCGCACGCAGCCGCCGGGCCCGCCGAAGCCCAGATCCACCCCCGGCCCGGGTCACGGTGCCGCCGCCTCCCGCGGGCGCTCGCCGCCCCGCGCCCACTCCAGCCGCCGCTTGTATTTCCGCCCCGCCGCTCGAATGCCGCCATCGCTCCGCCGGTCTCCGCACCGCTCCGACGCCGGCCGCCGTCCACGCCTACCGCCGTCGACCCCACGTCGCCGACCCCACTCCTCGTCGCCGACCTCCTCCTCCCCAAGCTCCGGCCCCGCTCCGTGAAGCACCGGCCACCGCACGAGCCCTCTCCGGTGAGGATCCGGCCAGATCTGCCCCGCCTCGTTTTCTGCACCGGGTCAACCCTAGATCCGGAGGTGAGTTTGCACCAAGTCCCGAGACCTCCCAAATATTTTTATGCCTACTTTGACCTGCCATATCTCAATGACCGTGGCTCCAAATCATGCATATGATATGTCGAATTGTTCGCCTCATTGAGATCTTCATGTTAAAAGCATTTCCATGCATGTTACTGTCCATTATTATGCCATTTTCATGGATGCAAAAGTGCTATAAAATGTTAGCTGCTGGTACTTATCAGATCATGGTGATTTGTCATTTTTGTTGCATTTGATGTGTGCATCATATGGGCATGAGGTCTACATGAGTTTTGAACTAAAACATGCCATCTTTAAAGAGGTGCAAGCCTTGTATTTTTGTGATATAGGTGGTGACTAGCACAAGCATGCAAACTAGGCTCCGTGATGTTGCTGTTTTCAGGGACTTAGGATTTTGCTGTCTTTTTCCTGCTGTTATTTTGATGCCATGTAAACTTGATACTACAGTGAGATCCATGCTTATTCTGAGATACTTCAGTAAGTATGTTTTGAACATGTGGTTATGCTCTATACATTCATGCCCCTGTTTGCAATTATGAAGTGCCCTATGATGTCTGTTTCTTACCCTACTTTTGCTATAAAATGTTCCTGGCAGAATGTTAACATGTTAATCAGTATTGCCATGGTTGTTGCAAGTGATCCATGCATCCTATGTACTTGATCTTGCCATGGTTAGCTTCATGAAAATGTCATCTTGCTATTGGTATGCTTATGTTGTCATTTGATGCTTTGTGGTGAGTGGCATGAGCTCGCAAGGTTGCTATCGTAAATCTGTTTATGCCATGCTCTGTTTTTCTGCCAAGTCTAAAACTGTTAATAAAACTTGCTATGTTTACATGGGTGCCATCATATCTTCTTTGCCTTTTTGTCTCATGTTCAGTAAGGGACTTTTCTTCTATGCTTTTAGTATAATCATGACATGCCTTTTTTTTGCTATGATATGTTCCTCTAGCATATTGTTTGCTTGCTCTAAACATTGCTTCCTGATGTTATTTTTGACATGTTAGTATTTTCACCAAGTCTGTGAATCTAATATCTTTTGCACTTTTGCCATGCTTGTTTGGACCTGTTCTATTGTGTTTTAGCCATAGCTCAGTGTTCATGTTTTGTCAAGCATCTCGTGTACATCACTACCATATGCTTTGTTCTTATGTTGTAGTGTAGTAGCTTAGTTTCTTGTTGCATTCTAAGTGCCATCATGCTGTTAATCACAGTTTTGCGTCATTCTTGTTTTGGTTGCCATTTGCAAACCGTGCATCCGTTTCTGGTGATCTTTATAGCGATTTCAACTGAAATCATCTCATCTTTCCAGCGGCATACTTGGTTTGCCAAGTTGGTTCCTTGATCATTCTTTCCCTTCCGGAGCTCACATATGCATTGCATATCATATCTTGCATATCATGCCATGTATTGCATCATGTTGCTTGTGCATTGCACCATGATTCATTATTGTTTGATTGCTTGTGTTCTTGCTTTGGGTAGAGCCGGGAGATGAGTACATGAACGAGGAACTTGTTGAGTACGCTAACGAGGATCAAGCTTTCGATAACTCTGAGAACTTTGCAGGCAAGATGACCATACCCTCGAAATCACTTCTATCTTTGCTTTGCTAGTTGTTCGTTCTATCGCTATGTCGCACTACCTACCACTTGCTATATCATGCCTCCCATATTGCCATGTCAAACCTCTAACCCACCTTCCTAGCAAACCGTTGTTTGGCTATGTTACCGCTTTTGCTCAGCCCCTCTTATAGCGTTGCTAGTTGCAGGTGAAGTTGAAGTTTGTTCCATGTTGGAACATGGATATTGTTGGGATATCATTATTGTCTCTTATTTACTTTAATGCATCTATATACTTGGTAAAGGGTGGAAGGCTCGGCCTTATGCCTGATGTTTTGTTCCACTCTTGCCGCCTTAGGTTTCGTCATACCGGTGTTATGTTCCTTGATTTTGCGTTCCTTACGCGGTTGGGTGTTATGGGAACCCCTTGACAGTTCGCTTTGAATAAAACTCCTCCAGCAAGGCCCAACCTTGGTTTTACCATTTGCCTACCTACCACCATATACCTTTTCCTTGGGCTCTGCAGACTCAAGGGTCATCTTTATTTTTAAACCCCCCCGGGCCAGTGCTCCTCTGAGTGTTGGTCCGAACCGGGCAACCTGCGGGGCCACCTCGGGGCAACTTGAGGGCTGGTTTTACTCGTAGCTTGACCCATCCAATGTGCCCTAAGAACAAGATACGTGTGACTCCTATCGGGATTTCTCGGCACATCAGGCGGCTTTGCTGGTCTTGTTTTACCATTGTCAAAATGTCTTGTAACCGGGATTCGGAGACTGATCGGGTCTTCCCGAGAGAAGGAATATCCTTCGTTGACCGTCAGAGCTTATGACGGGCTAAGTTGGGACACCCCTGCAGGGTATAAACTTTCGAGAGTCGAGCCGGCGGTTATGTGGAAGATGGGAATTTGTTAATATCCGGTTGTAGAGAACTTGACACTTAATTTAATTAAAATGAATCAACCGCGTGTGTAGCCATGATGGTCTCTTTTCAGCGGGGTCCGGGAAGAGAACACGGTCTCGTGTTATATATGCTTGAACGTAAGTAGTTTCAGGATCACTTCTTGATCACTTCTAGCATCTCGACCATTGTGTTGCTTGTCTTCTCGCTCTTATTTGCATAAGTTAGCCACCATATATGCTTAGTGCTTGCTGCAGCTCCACCTCAGTACCTTCTCCTACCCATAAGCTTCAATAGTCTTGATCTCGCGGGTGTGAGATTGCTGAGTCATCGTGACTCACGGATACTTCTAAACAGTTGCAGGTGCCGAGGATACTAGTGCAAGTGGGAGTTCGACGAGGATTCGGGCCGTTACTATGTTTCTTTTCCGGATGATCAGTAGTGGAGCCCAGTTGGGATGATCGGGGATCTAGCTTTTGGGGTTGTCTTCCTTTATTTTGGTTCCGTAGTCAGACCTTTGATTGTATTTTCGATGATGTATGAATTATTTATGTATTGTGTGAAATGGCGATTGTAAGCCAATTGTTTATCCCTCTCTTATTCAGTACATGGGATGTGTGAAGATTACCTCTCTTGCGACAAGCCTACCATGCGGCTATGCCTCTAAGTCGTGCCCTGACATGTGGGAGATATAGCCGCATTGTGGGTGTGACAGGTATCCTCCTTTGAATGATTCGAGTGGCTTGACTTGGCACATGTTCATGCATGTAGTTGAAACAAAATCAACATAGCCTCTACGATATTTATGTTCATGGTGATTTATATCCTACTCATGCTTGCACTCAATGTTGGTTAATCTCAATGCATGTTTATGACTGTTGTCGCTCTCCAGCTGGCCGCTTCCCAGTCTTTTTCTAGCCTTCACTTGTACTAAGCGCGAATACTGCTTGTGCACCCACTTCCATAAAACCCAAAGTTGTTCCATATGAGTCCACCATACCTTCCTATATGCGGTATTTACCCGCCGTTCCAAGTAAATTTGCATGTGCCAAACTCGAAACCTTCAAATAATAATCTGTTTTGTATGCTTGAATAGCTAATGTATCAACTAGGGTTGTCAATATATTCCATGCTAGGTGGGTTATTCTCACGATGAGTGGACTCCACTCATCATTCACGAGAAAATGGCCGGTAACCGGTGCTAACTCTTGAGCATGCGTTGGTTTTCCCTTGAAGAGGAAAGGGTGATGCAGCAAAGTAGTATAAGTATTTCCCTCAGTTTTGAGAACCAAGGTATCAATCCATTAGGAGATAACGCACAAGTCACCTAGTACCAGCACAAATAATCAAGAACCTTGCAACCAACACGATAAAGGGGTTGTCAATCCCTTCACGGCCACTCGCAAAAGTGAGATCTAACAGAGATTGTAAAGTAAATATTTCTGGTATTTTTGTTGTATAGATTGGAAAGTAAAGATTGCAAAATAGTAAACGAGATGCGATGTAAATAAAAGAGATGTAATATAATAGGAAAGAGACCCGGGGCCATATGTTTCACTAGTGGCTTCTCTCAAGATAACATGTATTACCATATCATCATTCAGAGGAGGATACCATATCATCATATCATCAGAGGAGGATACCATATCATCATTCAGAGGAGGATACCATATCAAGTAAACGAGATGTTGGTTTTGATTCAACTACATGCATATCATCATACTACATCACAATCATTTTAATGCTATGTTGACATCCAAGATAAATCATTATCTACTCCCAACTACTTATGCATGGCATGAGAAACTATAATCTCTAATTGTCATTGCAAACATGTTTAATCATAATGGGATGAAGCATGGGCACTAGGTTAAACATATTTACACAAACAAGACAAGTCGAGTTCATACCAGTTTCTCTTTGCCACGACCAGTTCATCAGCTGTCGTCATTATTGCCTTTCACTTGCACGATCAAATGATATGAAAATAATAATAGTGCAAGAGTGCCATGGACTAATCTGGAATCTGCAAAATATTTTATTCAACAGGAGAAGACAAGGTAAAATGGGATCTTATTAGTTCAACAGTTATTCATGTGAGAGCCACTCAACATTTTCATCATGGTCTTCTCCTCGGTAAGACTCAAAGAAAAGAAAAGAAATTCAGAGGAACACACTGAAATATTTTTGGAATTTTTGGTTTTTCTTCAACAAGCAAATAAAAAGCAAAAACGAGAAAAACTATTTTCACGGGAAAGCTCCCAACAAGCAAAAGAAGAACAATGAAATCTTTTTGGATTTTCTTTTTAGTGCTACTACTAAGCATGCATAGAAAATAAATTACTACAACTATTTTTTTGGTTTTTTCTAAAGTTGTTCAAACACACAAGAAGAAAGCAAGATAATAAATCTAAGCATGGATGGTACAATGAAAAAGTGTGAACACCGACAGATGAAATGATATGTGAACATGAATATAAAGTCGGTGAGAACACGGACTCCCCCAAGCTTAGGCTTTTGGCCTAACTTGGTAGTGATTCAGTAGCCTGGAGGGTAGTATGGATCCTAAGGAGTAGGCATCCACTCATCCCACTGCTGAGGAGCGAGGATCCACTGATCCCAATGTGAAGTAGCCTGTTGTCAGTGTTAAAACCGGCGGATCTCGGGTAGGGGGTCCCGAACTGTGCGTCTAAGGTCGATGGTAACACGAGACAGGGGACACAATGTTTTACCCAGGTTCGGGCCCTCTCTATGGTGGTAATACCCTACGCCCTGCTTGATTGATCTTGGTGAATATGAGTATTACAAGAGTTGATCTACCACGAGATCGTAATGGCTAAACCCTAGAGGTCTAGCTTGTATGGCTATGATGATGTCCGTCCTCCGGACTAAGTCCTCCGGTTTATATAGATACCGGGAGGATCTAGGGTTACACAAGGTAAGTTACAAAGAAAGGAATCTACATATTTAGTTGCCAAGCTTGCCTTCCACTCCAAGGAGAGTCCCATCCGGACACGGGTGTAGTCTTCGGTCTTCGTATCTTCACAGCCCATCAGCCCGGCCCATGGCTAACAGGGCGGACGCCCGAGGACCCCTTAGTCTAGGACTCCCTCAGTAGCCCCTGAACCTGACTTCAATGACAAGGTATCCGACGCGTAGGCCTGTCTTCGGCATTGCAAGGCGGGTTCCTCCTTCCGAGCTCCACAATAGTCTTCAGACGTATCGACCTGTCCGGACCTGTAACACACACCACACACAACCGCAGAGAGAATATAATTTCACACGCGTCCAATCTGCTGACAACTTTTCGTAACATGACATCACATCTGTCCAGTCATAATTTCGAACTATTTTTCGTCTGCCGCTCCACGTTTCGAGACGCGGTTGCCATTGGCACATCTTGTCAAAGCAGAGATTGTGTCCCCTTATTACGAGATTCTCATCAATACGGGCGTGGGTAACCCAACCGTGCCATTTACATAGCCCTCAGGAGTAGGCAAATTTTAAGGCGAGTGGGGAGGCATCCAATATTTACCGCCTTTATAAGGAGATAAGAATCCCTTCTCTTCACCCACGCCTTCTCTCTTCCTCTGCCCTTCCATTCTTGAGCTCCAGCGCCCAAGTTCTCATCTTCTTCGTCTCGAGCAAGCACTAAACCATGTCCGGATCCGGAGGTCAAGGCAAGTGGATGGCCTCCTCCGTCCAGAAGGAGGACATCGCCGAGCTTCGGGTGGCCGGGTACCTGGCGAAGGGAATCGCCCACCGCCTTCCGGCCCATGGACAAATCGTTCCCACGCCGAAGCCCAACGAGAGGGTAGTATTCATCCCTCATTTCCTCCATGGGTCAGGGTTTCCACTCCACCCCTTCGTCTGCGTTCCAATGTTCTACTACGGGATAGACTTCCATGATCTATCCCCGAACTCCCTCCTCAACATCTCAGTGTTCAACGTCATGTGTGAATCCTTCCTCCACATCCAGCCCCACTTCGGGCTGTGGCTCAAGGTCTTCAATGTGAAGCCGAAGGTGGTGGATGGCCAGCACGCGGAATGCAGAGGCGCCATGGTGAGCAAGCTGGCCAATGTCTCCTGGCCGAAAGGCACTTTCGTGGAGACTGTAAAAGAACGGCAGAAACATTGATTCTATATCACAGAACCTCGCTGCACCACCTGGGCCGCAACTGCCGAATTCAACTCTGGCGCTCCCATGCGACTCACCTCCTGGGTCGAGAAGGGCCCGAACTGGTGTTCGTCAGACGAGTTGACAGCGCTGTAAACGCGCATTCAAAGCATGGTGGATAGAGATATCAAACTCGTCGATATAATCCAGGTGATGCTAGTTCGCCAGATTCTTCCATGCCAAAGCCGAAGCCGCCCTCTATGGGAGTTCAATCCGAAGAAGCACCATACCCTGAAGAGGCTCTTCGAAACCACTCATGAAGATGCCTGGAGGTTGCTTTCTAAGGGCAACGAAACACCGCGGGCCACAGATTCGGACCGTGGGCATGACATCAACCACCTTGCCAACGAGGTATATAATTCTTACTGCATTTCTTACTTGCTTGTTTCAAGGATGATGTCTAAGCTTTTGTCGTCATCGATTCTTCAGGACTGGATGGAGAGGGCGAAGCGGATCCAATATCCGGCCCCACTTCCTGAAGAACTAGTCATCCCACGTTTAGCGAAGATGCTGATATCGGCACCCTACAAGGCGCTGGAGAAGAAGGCCACAGGGAATGCCAAGGGGGTCCGGAGTGGCCCCCGCCGCAAGGGTGCTTCGGAGGCAACATTTGGAGACAAGACTCCTTCCTCCACCGCCGAAGACGATGACAATGAGGAGGAGGAGGAAAACGACCCTTCCCCAGATGAGGGGAAGAAGAAGAGAGCAGCCCCCTCCATTCTGGAGGCGGAGGCGCCCAGGAAGGGGAAAGGCCCACTCGTGGGCAGCTCCGCATGGGACGTTGAAAGCAGTCCGGAGCAACGCCCCCGCACTAAGCTGCGGGACGCATCGAAAGTGCTAAGACTTACATCCGCCCATAAAGTTTCTCCTCTTCATTGTATTGATATGATTGGTTATGTTATTGTAGTCCGTCCCGCAATAGCTCTCCGCGATCCTCGTCAGGAGGCTCGCTGGATTCCAAGGCGATGGCCAGCGATTCACCGCAAGCCGCTCACTCCCCCGAGGCCAAGGACGATGTGGAGGTGTTGTCCCGAAGGACTGTTCCAGGCGGGGGAGAGGCTCAGTCGGCGCCAAAAGGCAAAACCCTAGTCGCCGGACACCAAGGGGAATTAATCCCCATGGAGACTGGCGGGGAGGGCCATATTTTGTTCGGCCCTCAACCGGACTCAATTCCGGAGACCGATACGACTCCGGAATCCGGCACGCAACCTCCTTTGAAAGAAGGGGGGATGCCTATTCCACCGGTGACCCCTCTCCAACCAGGGGCACCGGATAATCTGCTGGAGGCGCTGCGAGGCGCTTCCATTCTGGATGAGCACCGTGTGCTTATGGGCACGGTAATTGAAAGGGTTCAGTCCGCCAAGAGCGGACTAACCGAAGCCTGCAGCAGTCTGCTGACAGGTTTTGAGGTAAGCGACACAAAAAAGAGAAAATCGAAATGTAGATAGTAGCCCCTGAGACACTATCCGGTGTTCGGAAAGAAAAAGCCGGACTGAGGATCAATCTCCTATTGCAGGAAACTAACTAAATTTTTTTTGAAATATAAACAAAAGCGTCGCTATTGGCAGCAGCCTCGCATACTGCCGAGGTCTTCGGAATGAAGCAGAAACTGGCGGAGGCCGAGGAAGAGCTGGGCCAGGTGAAGAGGCAGCTCCAGGAAAAACAAGGTAAGTAATAACCTGTTATGTATTCAAAAAAGGAAAATGATATGTAATGAACGAAATGCCATGACGTGTACAGAGGCGATGACCGAGGTCGAGGCCCTGAAACAAGCCCTGGTTAAAGCCGAAGGGAAGGCTGTCAAGGAGCAGGCCGCTCGGAAGAAGCTCAAGGCCCGGGTCAACGAGGTCCAATAGGAGCTCGAGGAAGCGGTGAAGAAGTGCGAGGCCTTGGAGCACGTTGCGTCGGTTCAAGAGATTGAACTCGCCAAGGCTCGCCAGAGTGCGGATGCAGCCCGAAATGAGGCCCAGGGCGCCCTCCAGGAGATCCAGGAGGCCAGGAAGAACGTGGCGGGTAAGGCATTCAATATGCAAAGCAAGAATGTGAAGATAAAATATCGTTTACTAACCTGGATTCGGAGTTCTCCAGGGGCTTTTACTGATCTGCCATGTAGTGTGGCTGATGCTGCAGAATTCTTCCGAGCCGAAGAAGAGAGCTCTGTGGAGAAGCTGTTCTGGTCGCAATATCTTGCGCCAGAACATCTGGTGTCCTTCAGCGATCAACTAAAACAGCTGGTCGAGCAGCATAGGGCAGCCGAACTGGCCATGAAGGATTTGATAATCCAGTTGTGGCCAGCCGAAGCTATACCTGCCAGTTACTTTGGCCTCGTGAAGCGACTAGTGGATGCCTGTCCTCGGCTGGACATCGTCAAGCGGCCCGTCTGCATCGAGGGCGCACGTCTGGCCTTCTCCTATTGCAAGGCCTGGCGGGCGAAGCTTGACACTGTGAAATTAGCGACCGGGGGGCCGCCAAAAGGCAAGGAGCACATCACACCCGAGTGATACTTCGACGATGTCTTGGAGGGGTCCCACATTGTTGCGGATCATTGTGCGAAAGACACTATCTTTGAATGAATGTATTCGAGCTACCTCTACCTTGTATGATAAAACAAAGTGATTGTGCAATATAATTATTGTTATGTTTTTAAATTTTTACTTCCTGTGCGGCCGTGTTGTATGAAATCTGAGGGTTAACCAGTCATCGGCTTCTGCCCCCACGTAGGTAGTATAGGGGTGTTCGGGATGTAATCTAAACAATCTTGATCCAATTAGATGGTCCTTGAAGGAGTTGTTTAGCGCAACGAACCAGGCAACCAGACTATGCGGCTGTAACGCCCTCACTTAGCCATAGGAGTTCGACAATAAAAACATGGGCGCAGCCCCTAGTATCCGAACTAGAGTGCTATGAGCGTCTGATCGGGAAGTACCAATCCTTCGTGTAATGCGGAAGAAATTTCCAATGATTTGTAACCTTCGAACACCTGACCGGCTCTCGCCGCATCATGACAGTCAGTTTTCGGCTTTCTCTACTGAGGTGCTCCTTTGGATAAACCAAGGCACAATCATAGTAGTTCTCCCTTTACTACCTTAGCCGATATAGTGGAATGTAAGGTAGCAAGCATAGGAGTCGGGCAACCCAACTATTGACCAAAGACATGATTCGGAGCCAATGCATATAATGCTAAATTCGGGGTGCCGAACTATACTTATAAAAAGTGTTCAGACTTTTTGTTGCCATAAGGTGCTATGGATCATGTGGCAAACATCAAACGTACCGAAGTGTACGGGTGCTACCTGATAGGGTTATCTAGAGGGGAGCTGAAAAAGAGGAAGAAAACAGGAAATGTACAAAGGTAAAAAGCTGGGGTCCTAAAGCTCCAGCCGCAAACTGTTCTCATTGTATTTTAATTAGTACGCCAAAGCGCATTGATATAGATAGTGCGATAAGCAACAGGCTATTTAACATGCGAAAACCAAGGGAGAGCTGCAAATTGGTCCTGAAAAACAGGTAGGGTTATCATTAACAGAATCACCTAAAAAGTCCCCGTATGTCTGCGATTCTCGTCGCCTTGGTGTGCTTATCCTTCAAGAGGACCGATGACCAGTCCACCAGATGGGGCCTGTGGGATTGAGACCTGCAAAGGAAATATGTAAAAAGTAAAAGTATGTGTGTATCCGATGTCAGTTGGGTCGTACTATGGACCACAAGCTAGCTATGCCTCCGTCGATGCCCATGGGATTTTGAGTGCGTATTTATGTACGCGCGGCACGAATGCCGCCGCCTTATCGGGACTGAGACGGAGGCCAGATTGCTAATCGAGCTCCTGACGAGCCGAGCTCTCTTGCTGCAGAGTAGTTCGGACCCTCTTAACGGTGTCCGTGGGCTCGGCAGCCGAACTAAGGTTCTGCTTGAGAAGTACGCTCTGTACTTCTGCTGTTAAGGAAGCTATGTGCTCTTTTGTATGGAGGGAGCGTTCCGCATTTCCGTTGACCGTTATGACACCGCGTGGACCGGGAATTTTGATCTTGAGGTAAGCATAGTGTGGTACTGTGTTGAATCGGGCGAACGCAGTTCATCCGAGCAGTGCATGATAGCCGCTGCGGAAGGGGACGATATCGAAGATTAACTCCTGGCTTCGGAAGTTGTCCGGAGATCCGAAGACAACCTCTAGTGTGATTTAGCGCGTACAGCAGACTTCCACACCTGGTATGACTCCTTTGAAGGTAGTCCTGGTGGGCTTGATTCGTGATGGGTTAATGCCCATTTTTCGCGTTGTATCCTGATAGAGCAGATTGAGGCTGCTGCGTCCATCCATAAGGACGCGAGTCAGGTGGAACCCATCAATTATTGGATCTAGGACCAGTGCGGCTGAACCACCGTCACGGATGGTCGGATGATCCCGGTGATCAAAAGTGATCGAGCATGATGACCATGGATTAAATTTTGGGGCGACTGGCTCTATCACGTAGACATCCCTGAGCGCGCGCTTGCGCTCCCTCTTGGGTATGTGGGTAGCGTATATCATGTTCACCATTTTGACCCGAGGGGGAAACTTCTTTTGTCCCCTGTGTTCGGTTGCCAGGGCTCTCCGTCATCGTCCTCGCTTTGCGATCCTTTTTCCCTGTTCTCGGCATTTAATTTGCCGGCCTGTTTAAAAACCTAGCAATCTCTATTTGTATGATTGGGTGGTTTGTCCGGGGTGCCATGAATCTGGCACGGACGATCAAGTATGCGGTCCAAGCTAGATGGGCCCGAATTGTTCTTTTGGAACAGCTTCTTCCGCTGACCGGACTTAGAGCCACTAAATCCAGTATTGACCGTCGTATCCTCGGTGTTATCACTGTTGTTTCGACGCTTGTATCTGTTGAGTCGAGACTTGTCTTTGTTCTTTTAACTTTAGGGGTGCCGGCGTCGCTTGCATTGTTTTTGCTATGGAACAACCAACTGTCCTCGCTCGCACAAAAGCGGGTCATGAGTGCCGTGAGGGCCGCCATGGATTTTGGCTTTTCTTGGCCGAGGTGGCGAGCGAGCCATTCGTCGTGGATGCTGTGTTTGAAGGCTGCTAGGGCTTCAACGTCCGAACAATCGACGATTTGGTTCTTTTCAGTTAAGAATCTAGTCCAGAATTTCCTGGCGGACTCTCCAGGTTGTTGAACTATGTGGCTTAAGTCATCGGCGTCTGGTGGCCGGA
Source organism: Triticum urartu (assembly GCF_056163025.1). Lineage (NCBI taxonomy): Eukaryota > Viridiplantae > Streptophyta > Magnoliopsida > Poales > Poaceae > Triticum > Triticum urartu. Next base: position 231,809,674 of record NC_141875.1, read on the forward strand.
CATATGTACCTTGGAAGTTGTCGAGGAAGGCTTCTTCCAAGTCCTCCCAGCTGCCAATAGAATTTTCAGGCAGGCTGTTTAACCAGTGCCGAGCTGGCCCCTTGAGCTTTAAAGGGAGGTATTTGATGGCGTGGAGTTCATCACCGCGGACCATATGAATGTGGAGAATGAAGTCTTCGATCCACACCGCAGGGTCTGTGGTTCCACCGTATCATTCTATATTCATGGGTTTGAACCCTTCTGGGAATTCATGATCCATGACCTCATCAGTGAAGCAATGAGGGTGTGCGATGCCTCTATATCGGGCCGTATCGCGACGTAGCTCTAATGGAGTCCGTTTGCGGTTTTCTGCCCGCGCATGACTAAGTTTGTCATGTCCGAATAGGTGGCCATCGTCGTGTGTCAAGGCATGCCCTCGAGATCCGTAGATTGATCTGGTATGTCCTGCTTTATTGTTCAGGTTTTGCCGGAGGTCATATGTATGGCCGTGGGCTAATTTACCCCTACCTGTGTGATGAGGCGCGACGGGCTGGTGTTCAGCGTGAGTTGTCGTTTTGTCCCGACCACGTGGTGGTCGGTCAGCCGCATTGTATGATGGTGGTATGTATTCTGGCGCCTCCTCGTCAAACTAAGGTAGCAATTTGCGCTTTGGGTAACTTTTGCTTGGGCGCTTGAGGCCGTATTCTTCGGCTGCTAGGACATCGGTCCATTTATCATTGAGCAGATCTTGATCAGCTTGAAGCTGCTGCTTCTTCTTTTTCAGGCTCCTTGCAGTCACAATGAGCTTGTGCTTGAAGCGCTCCTGCTCAAGAGGTTCCTCAGGCACGATGAAATCTTCGGTGCCGAGGCTCACCTTATCCTCGGAGAGCGGAAGATAACTTCCGTCCTATGAGTCTTCGTGCATCGCCTGTTTACCAAGGCTAACCTGCCCATCTTCCTGTTCATCTTTTTCATTAGCTGTGTCAACGGGGTCTTCGTTGTCTTCGGCACCTTCTGGAGTATTATCTTCTCCTATGCTAGTGTTGCTTTCTTTACTGCGGCGTGACTTAGAGCGGCGTCGCTGACGCTGGCGCTTGGATTGTATTTCAGAAGGTTTATCCTCAGCTGGATCTTCCTTGTCATCGCCGCTGTTCTCCTTTGGTGCATCCACCATGTATACATCATACGACGAAGTGGCCGTCCAGCGTCCGGTGAACTGTGGGTTCTGCGCCTCTTTTTCTCCGGCATCGTCATCCATACCGTCGATGTCCTCGGAGTCGTAATCAAGTGTGTCGGTTAAATCCTCGACCGTGGCTATGAAGTGGGTGGCGGGTGGGGGAAAATTCGTCATCGTCAGCCCCTAGTTCAAACCGGATATAGTTCGGCTGTGAGCCCTCCGCCAAGGACGGATTCTTTAACGAGTTTAGCATGTTGCCCAAAGGCGAGTGCTAGAAGATCTCTGCGGCGCTGAATTCAAGGATCAATAAACGATCAAGTTCGGCGTCCGTGAGCTCACATGATTCGAAACTTACGGCCGGAGAGGAGTCCGGAGTTCCGGTGGCACATGTATCGTGTAAGATCAAGTCTATGTGCGGCACCAATGCCGGGGAATCTGTGGCCTCCGTGGCGGGGTTGAGCTTCCCGTCCTTGGATGGCGCAACCTGCTCCGGATCTAAGGCCAGAGCGGTTATGGGAGCTGTCTCCTGGATGCAGTCCGATGGCAGATTTAGGTCATGTCCCTCGGGGTGTCCAGGAGTGGTAGCCGCGGTCTCAATCCGGCAAAGATCAAGTCCCCACGGATGTCCGCGACATAGTTCAAGCTCCCAAATCTGACCAGATGGCCAGGGGCGTAGCTTTCGATCTGCTCCAGATGGCCAAGCGAGTTGGCCCGCAGAGTGAAACCGCCGAATACGAAGATCTGTCTGGGGAGGAAAACTCCCCCTTGGGCAGCATCATTGCAGATGATTGAAGGAGCCATCGAACCTTTTGGTGACGGCACAACGGAACTCTCAATGAAAGCACCAATGTCGGTGTCAAAACCGGCGGATCTTGGGTAGGTGGTCCCAAACTGTGCGTCTAAGGTCGATGGTAACAGGAGACAGGGGACACAATGTTTTACCCAGGTTCGGGCCCTCTCCATGGAGGTAATACCCTACGTCCTGCCTGATTGATCTTGATGAATATGAGTATTACTAGAGTTGATCGACCACGATGGCTAAACCCTAGAGGTCTAGCTTGTATGGCTATGATGATGTCCGTCCTCCGGACTAAGTCCTCTGATTTATATAGATACCGGGAGGATCTAGGGTTACACAAGGTCGGTTACAAAGAAAGGAATCTACATATTTAGTCGCCAAGCTTGCCTTCCACGCTAAGGTGAGTCCCATCCGGACATGGGTGTAGTCTTCGGTCTTCGTATCTTCACAGCCCATCAGTCCGGCCCATGGCTAACAGGTCGGACGCCCGAGGACCCCTTAGTCCAGGACTCCCTCACCTGTGCAGCCTCTGCAGCAGCGTGAGCATTCCAGTAGGCGAGGATGTCTGCAGGCATAACCCGGTATTCGCCCCTGGCAACAGAATCAAACAAAGAAGGTGCAGGCAAGTGGATAACATCACGAGTGTCAATGTTATAGACCAAGTTATAAGGAATGGCAATGTCAGGATGATCATGTGCAAGAAACTGATGGTGATCCATGGCTGCACGGTCTAGGTAAACTTTGGCCAAAGGGAAATCATGAGGGCGTATCTCAACCTCGAAGTGAGCCGCCAAACAAGTAGAATAAATCCTACCATTTATTTTACCCTGAGATTTATTAAGGTGCAGACGATGAGCCACGATAGCTCCCAAGCTATACGTGTTGTCACCCTCAATGGCACAACGTAAAACAATAAGGTCTGGTGAACTAAGTGCACCCACCTTCTCCCTAGAAAGCAAGCATTTGGTAATGAAATATGCAAAGTAATGAACAACAGGAAAATGTAAACCACTGGCAGTGATGGCTGACACTCTCCTCTCATCACCCACTATCAAAGTGCGACAGAAATCCTCAAACTCAGCCGGCCTAGGCTCGGCCAAGCTCCCGTCAGAAGGGATCAAGCATATGTCACAAAACTTAGTAAGTGGTATCTGATGATTTTCAACATATAGATCAAATCTCACTTCAGGAGGATTATTTCTAGGAAAGAAAGCAAAGCTTTGAACAAACATATTTGTGAGGATTTGGTGCTGGTCACACTCATCTGCGATGAAGTCGGTGAGACCGGCATTGGCAATGAATTGCATGAACTCATCATGAATTCTGTCTTCTTGCAGGAATGGGATGTGCGGCCATTCGCATGGCTGTACCTCTGCCAACCTCCGAGGGTGGAGATCATTGTCAGAAGATTCCCCAATAACAGCCTTGGAGTTCTTCCTTGAGCCGTATTTCCTGAAGATATTCATGTCCGCGTACAATTTTCTAAAAATAAAATTTTTGGAGTGACAAAAATTTGTCAACAAAACTTTATAAGATTGGTAGCAATTATTCATAGGGATACATAGAGGCCATAAAAATCATTCAAACAACTTAGAACACTAAGAATTCAACACGCAAGCACATCTACAGAAGCACCAAGAGTAGCTAATTATTCAAAGTATAAACCACTAAAACAAACTAATTGGACAAATGGTGGAGTCACATACCAAGCAACAATCTCCCGAAACAGTTTCGGAAATGGAGCTTCGAAATTGGTAACAAAATGAGCAAGAACTCGGGGGAGAGAGGGAGATTGATTTTTTTCTAGGGGTAAGTGACGATGTGGGCTAAAGAGATAAGTGAGGGGCCCCACATGGGGACCAAAACCCCCAGGGCGGGCTAGGGGGTGCTGGCGCGCCCAGGTGGGTTGTGCCCACCTGGTGCACCCCCTCTGGTTATTTTTGCACCAAAAATTCTTAAATATTCAGGAAAAAATCATATAAATTTTTCAGGGCACTCTGAGAACTTTTATTTTTGGGTCATTTTTTATTGCACAGGAAATTCAAAAAACAGACAAAACATGGCATTTTATTTTATATAACTAGTAACAGAGGATACAAAGTTGGGACATAAAGTAGTGCTTACTAAATTCATCAACTTCATACCGTTCAAACATGATCCATTAATAAGGTTGATCAAGTCTTATTAACGACCACATTCGATTAGCATGAAACCGAAGAACTTTCGTAAATCACTAAGTTACCTCAATGGGGATATGCATTTCCCCAACAATAAGCATTTCATATTTCTTCTTGACAGTAGGTAGAGGTATTTGAAAACTTCCAATAGTGATTGTCGGAGATTTTTCAATAACATTAATACCATTCACTTGGAATTGTTTCTTCGTAAAGTGCACCGTATGCTCATTACCATTAACATGATGAAAAGTGACCTCACTTTTATTGCAATCAATAACAGCCCCTGCAGTCTTCAAGAAGGCTCTACCAAGGATAATCAACACGCTGTCATCCTCGAGCATCTCAAGTATAACAAAGTCAGTCAAAATAGTAACATTAGCAACAACAACAGGCACATCCTCACAGATACCGATAGGTATGGCAGTTGATTTGTCAGCCATTTGCTATTTCAGTAGGTGTGAGTTTATTCAACTCAAGTCTTTTATATAAAGAGAAATACATAACACTAACACCGGCTCCTAAATCACACAAAGCAGTTTTCACATAATTCTTTTTGATAGAGCAAGGTATAGTTGGTATTCCCGGATCTCTAAGTTTTTTAGGTACTCCATCTTTAAAAGTATAATTAGCAAGCATAGTGGAGATTTCAGCTTCCGGTATTTTTCTCTTATTAGTGATGATGTCTTTCATATACTTTGCATAAGGAGGCATTTTCAAGATACCAGTCAAGTGAGTACGCAAAAAGACTGGCCTCAGTATTTCAGCAAAGCGTTCAAATTCTTCATCATCATTCTTTTTAGTTGACTTAGGTGGAAAAGGCATAGGTTTTTGAACCCACGGTTCTCTTTCTTTACCATGTTTTCTAGCAACAAAGTCTCTGTTGTCATATCTTTTATTTTTAGGTTGTCGGTTATCAAGATCAACAGGTGGTTCTATCTCAACATTATTATGTCGTTCTTTATCATTGGTTGGTTGAGAGTCTTCATGAACCTCATCATTATCTTTTTCATTATTACTAGGTGAGTGTTCATTACCAGATTGGGTTTCAGCATCAGAGATAGAAGTTTCATTTTCATTGTCAGGAGGTTTTTCTATTTCAGGTTCACTAGAAGTGTGCAAAGTCCTATCATTTTTCTTTTTCTTTTTCTTTTTAGAAGGACTAGGTGCACTAGTGTTATTTCTTTGTGAATCTTGTTCAATTCTTTTAGGGTGTCCCTTAGGATAAAGTGGTTCTTGAGCCATTTTCTCTCCTCTAGTTGCAACTTTAACAGTAAAGTCATGCCTATTATTATTCATTTCATCAAGTAATTCTCTTTGTGATTTAACAAGATGTTCTAGTTGAGTTTGAACCATAGAAGCATGTTTTCCAACACCTCTAACATCATTTGATATTCTAAATAACAATTCACTCTAGCGAGCAATCATATCAGAATTGTATTTCAATTGTTTCATAACATTTGCATTGAAGTGATCTTGTTTCCTAATGTAGTTTTTGAACTCATAAAGGCATTGACTAGGATGCATATTGTGAGTATTATCAATTTCATTTAACTTCAGAAGAGAATTTACCTCCACCACCTTAGGCATTGGTGGTGTATTAAGCCCATGTATTTCTTCAATACGAGGTAAATTTTTAACATCCTCAGCTTTAATACCTGTTTCCTTCATAGATTTCTTTGCCTCTTGCATATCTTCGGGACTGAGATATAATATACCCCTCTTCTTCGGAGTGGGTTTAGGCGGTGGTTCAAGAATATGTTATTCAATAATTCTTCAGCTTGAGCAATAGTTCGTTCCCTGAAAACACAACCAGCACAACTATCTAGGAAGTCCCTAGAAGCATCAGTTAGTCCATTATAGAAGATATCAAGTATTTCATTTTTCTTAAGAGGATGATCAGGCAAAGCATTAAGTAACTGGCAAAGCCTCCCCCAAGATTGTGGGAGACTCTCTTCTTTAGTTTGCACAATGTTAAATATTTCCTGTAAGGCAGCTTGTTTCATATGAGCAGGAAAATATTTTCCAGAGAAGTAATAAACCATGTCCTGGGGACTACGCACACAACCAGGAGCAAGAGTATTGTACCAAGCTTTAGCATCATCCTTGGATGAGAAAGGAAATAATTTGAGAATAAAGTAATAACGAGTTTTCTCATCATGAGTAAAAAGGGTGGCTATATCATTCAACTTAGTAATATGTGCCACAACAGTTTTAATTTCATAACCATGGAAAGGATCAGATTCAACCAAAGTAATTAACTCTGGGTCGACAGAGAATTCATAATGCTTATTCATCAATACAGATAGGTGAAGTAGCAAACTTAGGATCACATTTCATTCTAGCATTCATAGATTTTTCTTTATAGTTGTTTAGCAATTTCTCTAGATCATCTCTATCGTTACAAGCAAGAATATCTCTAGTTGCTTCTTCACTCATAACATAACCTTCCGATATCTTAGGCAATTCATATCAAGGAAGGCTAGTTCTAGCAGGTGTTTTAGGAGATTCTATTTCAAGCTCATCATCAGATTCAACAACATCATGTTGTATCACTCTAGCAATTTGTTTATCAAGAAATTCACCAAATGGCACATCATCATTATCAAGCAAGGTACTAGCATCATCAATAACTTGCGACATATCAGAATTAATAGCATGCGGTAGTGTTGCAAGTTTACTCATAACAGAAGGTGAATCTAAAGTAGAACTGGATGGCAGTTCCTTACCTCCCCTCATCCTTGAGGGAAATATCTTAGTCTCTGGATCCTTCAGATCCTTCATAGTGATAATATGATAATAATCCCAAGTGGCTCAACAAATATATCTTTGCTCCCCAGCAATGGCGCCAGAAAAAGGTCTTGATAACCTAGAAGTATAGGGGATCGCAACAGTTTTTGAGGGTAAAGTATTTAACCCAAATTTATAGATACGACACAAGGGGAGCCAAAGAATATTTGAAGGTATTAGCAGCTGAGTTGTCAATTCAACCACACCTGGAGATTAATTATCTGCAGCAAAGTGATCAGTAGCAAAGTAGTTTGATAGTTTTGATAGTAGTGACAACAACAATAGTAACAATAACAGTGATAGCAGTAATTTTTTAGCAAGTGTAACAGTGATGATAGGAGTAGTAACACAGCAAAATCAACAAGGATAAATTCGTAGGCATTGGATCGGTGACTTGTTGGATGATATTCATCATGAGATAGTCATAACCTAGGCGATATGGCACTAGTTGCAGTTCATCGATATAAAGTAGGCATGTATTCCGTAAATAGTCATACGTGCTTTATTAAAAGAACTTGCATGGCATCTTTTGTCCTACCCTCCCGTAGCAGTGGGGTCCATATTGGAAACTAAGGGATATTAAGGCCTCCTTTTAATAGAGAACCTAAACAAAGCATTAACACATAGTGAATACATGAACTCCTCAAACTACGGTCATCACCAGGAGTGGGCCCGGTTGTTGTCACTCCAGGGTTGCCGGATCATAACCGTAGTAGGTGACAATAACTTGCAAGATCAGATCTAAAACATGGATATAATGATGAATTCATAAATGGTTCAAATCTGAAATCATGGCACCCGGGCCCAAAGTGACAAGCATTAAGCATGGCAAAGTCATAGCAACATCAATCTAAGAACATAGTGGATACTAGGGATCAGGCCCTAACAAAACTAACTCGATTACATGATGAATCTCATCCAACTCCTTACCGACCAGCGAGCCTACGAAGGAATTACTCACTCCCGGTGGGGAGCATCATGGAATTGGAGATGGAGATAGGTTGGTGATGACGAAGATCGAAGATCCCCCTCTCCGGAGCTCCAAATGGACTCCAGATCTGCCCTCCCGAGGAAGAACAGGGCTTGGCGGCGGCTCCGTCTCATCGATCGTGATAATTCTTTCTCCCTGATTTTTTTCCTGGAATAATGTGAATTTATAGTATCAGGGGGTCATCAGCGGGGCCACCAGGTGGGTACAACCCACCTGGGCGCGCCAGGAGAGGGGGGCGCGCCCTGGTGGGTTGTGCCCACCCAGGGGCCCCTCTCCGGTCGGTCTTGGCTCCAAAAATCCTTATTATTGGCATAAAAAATCCTCAAAAAGTTTCGTTCCATTCCGAGAACTTTTATTTCTGCACAAAAACAACACCATGGTAGTTCTGCTGAAAACAGCGTCAGTCCGGGGTTAGTTTCATTCAAATCATGCAAATTAGAGTCCAAAACAAGAGGAAAAGCATAAGAAAAAGTAGATATGTTGGAGACGTATCAGGCACCTCTGCAAATCCCAGCTTCCCTCTGCGAAGGGCATATCTATTTACTTTTATTGCTGAGTGATCATCCTCTTATAAAAAGCACCAGTTAGAGAGCACCACTGTCATTTGTATGCATTGTTATTAATTTATATTTAGTATGACTATGACTGGATCTCTTTTGCCATGAATTACAATGTCTAGTCAGTCCTTGATCTCCAGGGGTGCTCTGCATTTATGTTTTGTGGTCTCAGAAAGGGCTAGTGAGATACCATCTTTTTATATTATATTATGATTGTTTTGAGAAAAGTGTTGTCATCCGAGATTTATTATTATTGCTCACTAGTTGATTATGCTACTGATGTGAGTAAATGTGAGACCTAAAAGTTATTGTGAATATGGTTGGTTCATAATCTTTGCTAAAAACTTGAATGTTGGCTATACATATTTGCAACAACAAGATCAAACAGAGTTTGTCAAAGTTTTTCTTTATCACTTTCAGTTTTTCAACTGAATTGCTTGAGGACAAGCAAAGGTTTAAGCTTGGGGGAGTTAATACATCTCCGTCGTATCTACTTTTCCAAACTCTTTTTCCCTTGTTCTAGATTCTAATTTGCTTGATTTGAATGGAGCTAACCCGGACTGACGCTATTTTCAGCAGAATTGCCATGGTGTTATTTTTGTGTAGAATAAAAAGTTCTCGGAATGACCTGAAACTTCACGGAGCCAAGTTTTGGAATTAATAAAAAATATTGGCCAAAGAATTAGCACCAGGGGGCCCACACCCTAGCCACAAGGGTGGGTGGCGCGCCTGCCGGTGTCAAAACCGACCGATCTCGGGTAGGGGGTCCCGAACTGTGCGTTTGAGGATCGAAGGTAACAAGAGACAAGGACACAATGTTTACCTAGGTTCGGGCCCTCTTAATGGAGGTAATACCCTACTTCCTACTTGATTGACTTTGATGAGTATAGGGGTTACAAGAGTTGATCTACCTCGAGATCGTAATGGCTAAACCCTAGATTTCTAGCCTATATGATTATGATTGCCTCTATGGACTAAACCCTCTGGTTTATATAGACACCGGAGGGGCCTAGGGTTGTACAGAGTTAGTTTACAGAGAAAGGAATCTTCATATCCGAACGCCAAGCTTGCCATCAACGAATAGGAGAGTCCCATCCAGACACGGGGGAAGGCCTTCCATCTTTTATCTTCACAGCCCATCAGTCCGGCCCATGTCACATAGCCGGGTCGGACACTATCCTTGTATTCAAAATCTTCTGTAGTGTATTCCGAGGAGGAACCCGCCTTTCAATGCCGAAGACAACACTGCGCGCCGGACTCATCGTCATTGAAGCCTGGTTTAGGGGCTACTGAGGGAGTCCTAGATTAGGGGGTCTCCGGACAGCCGGACTATATCCTTTGGCCGGACTGTTGGACTATGAAGATACAAGATTGAAGACTTCGTCCCGTGTCCGGATGGGACTCTACTTGGCGTGGAAGGCAAGCTAGGCAATACGGATATGTACATCTCCTCCTTTGTAACCGACCTTGTGTGACCCTAGCCCCCTCCGGTGTCTATATAAACCAGAGGGTTTTAGTCCGTAGGACAACATACAATCATACCATAGGCTAGCTTTTAGGGTTTAGCCTCTCCGATCTCGTGGTAGATCAACTCTTGTAATACCCATATTATCAAGTATAATCAAGCAGGATGTAGGGTTTTACCTCCATCAAGAGGGCCCGAACCTGGGTAAAACATCGTGTCCCCTGCCCCCTGTTACCATCTTCCATAGACGCACAGTTCGGGACCCCCTACCCAAGATCCGCCGGTTTTGACACCGACATTGGTGCTTTCATTGAGAGTTCCTTTGTGTCGTCGCCGTTAGGCTTGATGGCTCCCACGATCATCGATAGCGATGCAGTCTAGGGTGAGACTTTTCTCCCCGGATAGATCTTTGTATTCGGCAGCTTCGCACCATGGGCCAACTCGCTTGGCCATCTGGAGCAGATCGAGAGTTACGGCCCTGGCCATCAGGTCAGGTTTGGAAACTTAAACTACACGGCAGATATCCGCGGAGATTTGATCTTCGACGGATTCAAGCCTTTCCCTAGTGTGCCACACGGTCACGATGAGCATAATTTAGCTCTGCCATCAGACAGTGTCCAGGAGATCGCGCCGGCAACCGCTCCAACCCTTAATTCGGAGCCAGCTGCGCCATCCATGGGCGGGTGGATAGACCCTGCCACAGAGGCCGTATCCCCAGTGGCGATTGAGCCGAATATCGACCTTACCCTTCACAAGAGCCGTGATGCCACACTGCCGGATCCTTCCCTGGCCACGGACTCCGAACCGCCTGCGCCCGTGCCAATCGAATCCGATTGGGCACCGATCATGGAGTTTACCCTCGTGGATATCTTTCAGCACTCGCCCTTCAGCCACTATCGACGACTTAACTGACATGCTCGACTTCGACTCCGAAGACATCGACAGTATGGACGACGATGCGGGAGGCGAAGAGGAACCACTGCCCACAGGGCACTGGAAAGCCACCTCATCATATGATATATACATGGTGAACACACCCAAAGAAGGCAATGGCGACGAGACAACACAGGATGACCCCTCCAAGAAGCAACCCAAGCGCCGGCGTCAGCGGCGCTGCTCTAAGTCTCGCCAAACCAAAAGCAGTGACCCCGGCACAGGAGATAATAATACTCCAGAAAGTGTCGAAGACGACATCAATTCCCTCCAGCAAGATTTAGGGAAGGAGGATGGAGAAGCCAGCCCTCGAGAGAGAGCGGCATATGGAGAGGTGGAGGATGATAATTACATGCCTCCCTCCGAAGACGAGGCAAGCCTCGACGATGACGAATTCGTCGTGCCTGAGGATCCCGTCGAAAAAGAGCGCTTCAAGCGCCGGCTTATAGCCACGGCAAATAGCCTTAAGAAAAAATAACAGCAGCTTCAAGCTGATCAAGATTTTCTAGCCGACAGATGGACTGAAGTCCTTGCGGCCGAGGAATATAAACTCGAACGCCCCTCCAAGAGTTACCCAAAGCATAGGTTGCTACCCCGACTGGAGGAGGAAGCACTCAAGCCTACATCTCCAGCATATGATGCGGCTGACCGGCCACCTCGTGGCCGTGATAGAGAGGCATTTCAGCCAAAAGCTCAGCCCGCACTCCGACGCCACTCAAATAAAAATATCAAGGCATGAGGAAATACGCCAGACCTGCGAGACGTATTGGAGGACAAAGCAAAACATGCAAGATTGATCTACGGATCACAAGGGCGTGCCACTATGCGAGACAGTAACCGTCACGCCGGATACAGTAAAAGTAAATCCGGCCGGGCCGAACACAGCGGGCAAGACTCCTTCGAGTTGCGTCGTGATATAGCCCAGTACAGAGGCGCCGCACACCCCCTATGCTTCACAGACGAAGTGACGGATCATCAAATCCCAGAGGGTTTCAAACCCGTAAATATAGAATCATACGACGGCACAACAGATCCTGCGGTATGGATTGAGGACTTCCTCCTGCACATCCACATGGCCCGCGGTGACGATCTACACGCCATCAAATACCTCCCACTTAAACTCAAAGGACCAGCTCAGCATTGGCTCAATAGCCTGCCAGCAGAGTCCATTGGCTGTTGGGAGGATCTGGAAGCCGCATTCCTTGACAACTTCCAGGGCACTTATGTGCGACCGCCAGATGCCGATGACTTGAGCCACATAATTCAGCAGCCAGAGGAATCGGCCAGGCAATTCTGGACACGGTTCCTAACCAAAAAGAATCAAATCGTCGACTGCACGGATGCAGAGGCCCTAGCAGCTTTTAAGCACAACATCCGCGACGAGTGGCTCGCCCGGCACCTTGGCCAGGAAAAGCCGAAATCTATGGCAGCCCTCATGACACTCATGACCCACTTTTGTGCGGGAGGAGATAGCTGGCTGGCTCGTAGCAATAACATATCAAAGAACCATGGTACTTCAAATACCAAGGATGGCAATGGCAGGTCACGTCGCAACCAACACAAGCGCCGCATTAACAGCGACAATACAGAGGACACGAAAGTCAATGCTGGATTCAAAGGCTCTAAACCCGGTCAGCGGAAAAATCCATTTAAAAGAAGCACTCCGGGCCCGTCTAGTTTGGACCGTATACTCGATCGCTTGTGTCAAATACACGGCACCCCTGAAAAGCCAGCCAACCACACCAACATGGATTGTTGGGTGTTCAAGCAGGCCAGCAAGTTAAATGCCGAAAACAAAGATAAGGGGTCACATAGAGATGACGAGGAGGAGCCCCGACAGCCGAACACCGGAGGACAGAAGAGGTTTCCCCCACAAGTGCGGACGGTGAACATGATATACGCAACCCACATCCCCAAGATTGATCGGAAGCGTGCGCTAAGGGACGTGTATGTGTTGGAGCCAGTCGCCCCAAAGTTCAACCCATGGTCCTCTTTCCCGATCACCTTCGATCGCAGGGACCACCCCGCTAGTATCCATCGTGGCGGATTCGGCGCACTGGTCCTAGACCCAATCATTGAAGGATTTCACCTCACTCGAGTCCTTATGGATGGCGGCAGCAGCCTGAACCTGCTTTATCAGGACACAATGCGCAAAATGTGTATAGACCCCTCAAGGATCAAACCCACAAAGACGACCTTCAAAGGCGTCATACCAGGTGTAGAGGCCCATTGCACAGGCTCAGTGACACTGGAAGTGGTCTTCGGATCCCCGGATAACTTCCGAAGAGAGGAGTTAATCTTTGATATAGTCCCGTTCCACAGTGGCTATCATGCACTGCTCGGGCGAACCGCATTTGCGAGATTTAATGCGGTACCACATTATGCATACCTCAAGCTCAAGATGCCAGGACCTCGGGGGGTCATCATAGTTAATGGAAACACAGAGCGCTCTCTCCGCACGGAGGAGCACACTACGACCCTCGCAGCAGAAGCACAAAGCAGCCTCTTAAGGCAATCCACTAGTTCGGCGATTGCGGATCCGGACACCTTCAAGTGCGCCCAGAGTAATCGGCAACAAGACTGTCTGGCACGTTCCGAGCTCGCATAGCAATGCGGCCCCCACCCCAGTCCCAGCCAAATGGCGAAATCCGTGCCGCGCGTACATAATTACGCATTGAAAATACTATGGGCACAGGTGGGGAGGGGGCACGACTACGGCACACTCCAAGACACGGCTCAACTGCACTAGGGGCTTCCTGCTTTATTAGTTTTCTCTCTTTCAGGACTTTAATCTCTGGAAACCCTGTCTGGCAGTATGATTGCCGAACACATGATGCAACAACCAAGGAGGCAGAAAGCTACGTCGCACCGTGGAACTCCCAGGTGGATTACGATAACGAGTGAAATACTTGCTTTAATGCCATTCCTCAGCTTGCCCTTGGAGGGGACATATCAAATAGTCCTACTTTTTGCTTATCGCACTACCTGTATCATTTTGCTTTAACGCACCTTTCTGAATAAACAATGCATAACACTAGACTATTAGCTCATTCTTTATTCTTCCTTTATATATATATGTTCATTTCATGACATCCAGCACCCGTACACTCTGGTACGGCCAACACTCCAGGGGCTTAAGCATACCCCATAATACGGTGTGAGAAGTCCGAACACTTTGACAGTGCGGCACCCCGAACTTATAGCATTATATGCATCAGCTCCGAATCATGTCTGGGGTCAATAGTTGGGTTTGCCCGGCTCCCATGTTTTGGTACCTTACGTTCCGCTATATCGGCTAAGGTAGCACTGGGAGAACTACTGCGATTGTGCCCCGGTTCAGCTGGGCTAAGCACCTCAGTAGAGAAAGCTAAAACTGACTATCATGATAAGGCGAGAGACTGGTCGCTGTTCGAGAGGTTTCGAGTCCCTAAAGACTTATGCCGCTTAGAGCGAGGAGTCGGCTTTGTCCGGCTTAAAGGCGTGTATAGAGCCCCAAATTCGTCCTTCCGAATACTAGGGGCTTCGCCAAAATTTAAAATTATAGAATTCTATGGCTAAGAGTGATAAAGCATTATAGTCCGATTGCCTTGTTCGTTGCGCTGAGCACCTCCCTCGAAGGACCCAAAAATGGGAACAAGAGTGCTTAGGTTTATCCCAAACACCCCAGCACTCGTGGCATGGGGGCAGAAGCTGACGACTAGCCGTCTCTCAGATTTGATAAACAGCCGAACAGAAGGTAATATTTTAAATTCAAACAACTGTTGCATAGCGCATATGAACAAGTTTTCATACCACAGGATCACACGAGTAAGTTCATTCAAATATTACATCTTTTGCACACTCGTCCACTACAAGACGGGCACCCTTCAGGACACCCTCATAATACATCTCGGGGTGGCACTGCTCCTTGCCCTGCGGCGGCCCCTCCTTCACTAGCTTCTCGGCGTCCATCTTGGCCCAATGCACCTTTGCGCGGGCAAAAGCCCGGCGTGCACCTTTGATGCAGACGGACCGCTTGATGACTTCTAGCCATGGGAAAGCATCTAAAAGCCGCCTTACCAGGCCGAAGTAGCTATTGGGAAGGGCCTCGCGAGGCCACATCCGGACTATAAAGCCCTTCATGGCCTGTTCGGCTGCCTTGTGCAGCTCGACCAGTTGCTTCAGCTGGTCGCTCACATGCATCGGGTGTTCGGTCCCAGTATACTAAGACCAGAACACCTTCTTCGTCGAGCTTCCCTCCTCGGCCTGATAAAACTTTGCGGCGTCTGACATGCTGCGGGGCAAATCTACGAATGCTCCTGGAGAGCTCCGGACTCGGGTAAGTAACAAGTAATTTACTTTCACATGCTTGCTTTGCATATTGAATGCCTTACCCGTCGCTATCTTCCTTATCGCCTCAATCTCCTAGAGGGCCTTTTGGGCTTCGTCCTTGTCTTTGCGCTCTCGAGGGCCGCAGCAAGCTCAGACTCTCGCGTCTTTGAGTCAAGCTCCAAAGCCTCGTGCTTCATCACGAGAGCCTGGAGCTCTTGCTGCACCTCGCCCACACGCGCCTCTTGCCTTTCCCGCTCGGTGCGCTCCTAGGCCGCTTTGTCTTCGGCCTCAGATAGCGCTTGCTTCAGGGTCGCCACCTCGGTCGTGGCCCCTGGCACATTCATGATGGTCCTGTCATTTCACAACCACATTTTCTTTTATGTATATAGGCAAGGTATTACTTACCTTTGTTCTCCTCGAGCTGCCTCTTGGCAAGGCCAAGCTCTTTCTCGGACCCCTCGAGGTCCTGCTTCAGTGCGGCGACCTCCTCAGTCAGTGCGGCAGAGGCCAGCAGCGAAGCCTGCATACGCATGTAGCCATACTTATATTAGACTCCTGCATATTTTATTTGACCCTCTATTCGGCTTTTCTTTGTGAACACCAAACAGAGCATCAGGGGCTACTATCTATGCGGTAATATTTTTCCTACATTTTCAATACTTACCTCAAAGCCTGTTAGAAGGCTGGCACAGGCTTCAGTCAGTCCGCTCTTGGCGGACTGAACCTTCTTGATCACCGCACTCATAATAGTGCGGTATTCTTCATCGATGGAAGCGCCTCGAAGCGCTCCCAACAGGTTGTCCGGTGCGTCTGGATGGACAGAGGTCACCGGCACGGGCGTCTTACACCTTTTGGAACCACTGGAGGTCCCGGCGTGGTGTTCGGCTGAGAGTCTTGCTCCCTTTGCTCCTGGAGTCCGGAAGGTTGCCTTGAGGCGCCTCCGGGACTGTCTCCCCCCGGGAGTCTCGCTCCCTTTTCTCCTAGAGTCCGGAAGGTCGCCTTGAGGCGCCTCCGGGACTATCTCCCCCCGGCTCGGTGCCCCTTGAGACAATACCTCGGCATTGTCCGTAGGGCAAGGGGACGAGGCGGTCGGAAGTGGATCACTATCCATATCTGACGAATCCGGGGAACCGCCCAATGATGATACGTCGATATGGGCTTGGGGCGGACTGCATAATTATATTTGACGTTAGGAGAAGCGGTGCAACAAAGGTATGCTATGAGTTACTCTGGTAACCGAATACTTACGACTTTGCCAGGGGCTTGGCCCTGAGCAGCCACTCGTCTTCATCATTGGCGGCGGCTGTGGAATAGTCCGGAAGGAGAGTCTTTCCCTTCTTGGACCCTTCGGCCTCCTCGGTTGGGGCAGCCTTCCTTTTCTTGTCTCCCCCGGCTGGACGGGGAGCATCTTCATCTTCCTCCTCGTTGTCATGGGAGGAGTGCGTCGCAGAGTTATCGGACGATGAGTCCGACACCACCCGGCGCCGGGAACTCTTTTGGGTTCCCTTGGCCTTCTCGGTCTTATCCGGCACCTCATAAGGAGCCGGAGTCAGCTTCTCCGTTAGGAGAGCGTCTGCAACGTCTTCGGGCAGAGGGGTCAGATAGTTAATCTGCTCCGATGTCTCCACCCAGTCCTGTCAAAGGCATGGGAGCTTAGATCCCACGCATGTTTGAGCTATGGGAAATAAATACCCTATGTACAGAACTTACCGAATGCGTAGGGCGCTTCGCGCTTAGCCCCTGGTCCTCGGTAAGAGAGGGAGGGACCTCGGCGCCCTTGAACAACACCCTCTAGATGTCTTTGTGTGTCGTGTCGAAGAGCTCGCTTAGGGTCTGGTGCTGGGCCCGGTCGAACTCCCATAAGTTGAAATCCCGTCGTTGGCACGGGAGGATCCGGCGGAAGAGCATGACCTAGACTATGTTGACAAGCTTAAGTTTCTTGCTTATCATGTTCCTGATACATTTTTGGAGTCCGTACAGCTCCACCGATGAACCCCAAGACAGGCCCTTTTCCCTCCGAGAAGTGAGCCGTGTGGGGATTCTGGATCGAAACTCGGGGGCCGCCACCCAGTTGGTGTCACGCGGCTCGGTGATGTAGAACCACCCCGATTACCACCCCTTTATGGTCTCCACGAAGGAGCCCTCGAGCCATGTAACGTTGGGCATCTTGCCCACCATGGCTCCGCCGCATTCCGCTTGTTGGCCGCCCACCACCTTCGGCTTGATATTAAAGGTCTTCAGCCACAGGCCGAAGTGGGGCCGGATGCGGAGGAAAGCCTCGCAAACGACGATGAACGCCGAGATGTTGAGGATGAAGTTCGGGGCCAGATCATGAAAGTCCAGCCCATAGTAAAACATGAGGCCGCGGGCAAATGGATGGAGGGGAAACCCCAGTCCGTGGACGAAGTGGTGGAGGAAGACCACCCTCTCATGAGGTTCTGGGGTAGGGATGACCTGCCCCGCGGCTGGCAGCCGGTGCGCGATGTCCGCGGCTAAGTATCCGGCTCCACGCAACTTTTTGATGTGCCCCCCATGACGGAGGAGGCCATCCACTTGCCTCCCGCTCTAGACATGTTTGGAGAGATTCGAGGAGGAGTATGCGGACTTGGGCGCTGGAGCTCGAGTGCGCGAGAATGGATGAGCAAGGAGGAAGAAGGCGTGGGTAGAAAAAGGTGAGATCTTATCCCTTTATAAGGGCAGACTAGACTATGCGCCCCCACTAGCCTGGTAAAACTCGCTTATCCCCCAAGCACCGTAATTTATGGCGCGGTTGGGTTACCCACGTCCGTATTGATGAGAATCCCATAATAAGGGGAACACAATCTCTGCTTTGACAAGACATGTCAAGAAACCGCCTCGCGTTATGTGCGGGGCTGGCTAAGGAAAAATGGTTCGAATAATTACCGAGCCATGGCATGATGTCATGCTACCAAAACGTGTCAGCAGATTGGATTTGTGGAGATATTATTCTCTCTACGGTGGTATGTGGAACTTATTTTGCAGGGTCGGACAGTATCCTTGTATTCAAAATCTTCTGTAGTGTATTCCGAGGAGGAACCCGCCTTGCAATGCCGAAGACAACACTGCGCGCCGGACTCATCATCATTGAAGCCTGGTTTAGGGGCTACTGAGGGAGTCCTAGATTAGGGGGTCTCCAGACAGCCGGACTATATCCTTTGGCCGGACTGTTGGACTATGAAGATACAAGATTGAAGACTTCGTCCCGTGTCCGGATGGGACTCTACTTGGCGTGGAAGGCAAGCTAGGCAATACGGATATGTACATCTCCTCCTTTGTAACCGACCTTGTGTGACCCTAGCCCCCTCCGGTGTCTATATAAACCAGAGGGTTTTAGTCCGTAGGACAACATACAATCATACCATAGGCTAGCTTTTAGGGTTTAGCCTCTCCGATGTCGTGGTAGATCAACTCTTGTAATACCCATATTATCAAGTATAATCAAGCAGGACGTAGGGTTTTACCTCCATCAAGAGGGCCCGAACCTGGGTAAAACATCATGTCCCCTGCCTCCTGTTACCATCTTCCTTAGACGCACAGTTCGGGACCCCCTACCCGAGATCCGCCGATTTTGACACCGACACCAGGACTCCCTTAGAAGCCCTGAACCAGGCTTCAATGACGATGTGTCCGACGCGTAGATTGTCTTCGGCATTGCAAGGCCGGTTCCTCTGCCGAATACTCCAAAGTAGTTGAACGAAAGAACTATATCCGGCTCTGTATAATCAGTTACAACCCTGAACCACAAGGGTGAAATACTTAAAGCAAAACAAGTCGTGCCCACTGATAGCTTTTTCGGTGAGACATTGTGTTCTGGCCTTATCATTATTTCGAACCATTTTTGGCCTCCCGCTTCGCGTTTTGAGGCGCGGTCTTCGTTGACACGTCTTGTCTAACACAGATCGTGTCCCCTTATTGCAGGATTCTTTTCAATACGGGTTTGGGTAATCGAAACGTGCCGTTTGCATGACCCCTTGGGAATAGGTGAGTTTTAAGGCCAGTGGGGGGGGGCGCTTGATATTCACTACCTTTACAAGAGGATAAGGATCCCTCTTTCTACCCCACGCCTTCTTCTTCCACAACCCATCCTCCCTCTAGCTCCAGCGCCCAAGATTCAATCTTTTCTGTTCCCACCAAACACTTCAGCCATGTCCGAATCCGGATCTCAAGGCAAGTGGGTGGCCTCCTCCGTAATGGAGAAGGACATCAAGGATCTCCGAGAGGCGAGGTACTTGACAGTGGAAATCAGACACAGGCTCCCCACCAAAGAGCAAGTTATCCCCACTCCAGAGCCTAGCGAGAGGGTTGTGTTCCTCCCTCATTTTCTCCATGGTCTAGGGTTTCCCCTCCATCCCTTTGTTCGAGGTCTCATGTTCTATTACGGGCTAGATTTCCATGATCTAGCCACAAATTCCATCCTTCACATCATGACATTCATCGTCGTGTGTGAAGCATTCCTCTGCATCCCCCCACACTTCGGCCTATGGCTCAAGGCTTTCAACATGAAGCCGAAGGTGGTCGACGGAGAGCATGCGGATTGTGGTGGCGCCATGGTGAGCAAACTCCCCAACGTCACCTGGCCCAAAGGGGCTTTCGTGGAGACCGTCAAGACGTGGCAGCAGGAGTGGTTCTACATCACCGAACCTCGCGGAACCAAGTGGGCGGCCGCTCCTACTTTTAGATCCGAACCCCCGCTGCGGCTCGCATCGTGGACCAACAAGGGTCTGGACTGGGGATCATCTGACGAGGTGTTGAGGCTGCAAAAGTGCATCCAAAGTATCATAGAGAAGGGCACCAGCCTTACTGATGTGGTCCAGGTGATGCTCATCCGCCGAACCCTTCCCTGCCAACGCCGGTCTCTCCTCATGTGGGAGTTCAATCTGGAAGGGTCGCAGACCCTGCAGTGATTCTTTCGCATGACACACGAAGTAATCTAGAAGCTGCTCTTCAAGACTCAGAAGTCGTGGCCACAGACGTTTGAACACATAGGCCTTGACTGCAATCATCCGGCTTCCTCGGTAAGTTCCATATGTCCGAACACAACTCAGTTCATCAATCAAAAAGGGGTGTATTGAGACTTTCGTCTTATAATAGGGCTGGACAAAGAAGGCGGAGCAGATCTGGTGTCCGACCCCACTCCCCGAAAACCCAGCTAATCCTCTGTTAATGAAGATGCTGGTTCTGGCGCCCTATCAGGCGTCGGAGAAAAATAGCAAGAAAAAGATCAAGGAGGCCAAAGGTGGCCTCCGCCGAAAGGGTACTTCTGATGAAGTGTCCGAAGAGACCGAAACTCACTCCTCCCATGAGGAAGATGAAGATGAAGAGGAGGAGGAGGAGGCAGACAACAATTCTCCCCCAAGGGGAGAAGGAAGAAAAGGGAAGCTTCTGTAGATCCAGAAGCGGAGGCACCGAAGAGGGGGAAGATATCCCTCCCGGATAGCTCGGATTCGGATGCTGACGCCATCCCCGAGTGGCGCTCCAGGCCGAAGCCCCTTGCCGCATCGTAAGTATACGAGGGTACCTTTCATACACCCAATCTTTATGATTGTAATTTAACATGTTATATGGTGTAGTCGGGCCCGCGATCTTCCCCAACAATCATCAGAGGGGAATTATTTGGACCCGAAGATGATGGAGAGCTAGTCGGCCTCGCGAGCCTCCCCACCTATCACCACGGATGACACCGAAGTGTCGTCCTGAAGGGCCTCTCCGGGCCACGGGGTGGTACGGGAGACCGCCAAAGCAGCGCCAGAGGTTAACGCCTTGGCCGCTGTCGGTGTCAAAACCGGCCGATCTCGGGTAGGGGGTCCTAAACTATGCGTCTGAGGATCGAAGGTAACAGGAGGCGGGGGACATGATGTTTACCCAGGTTTGTGCCCACTTGATGGAGGTAAAACCCTACGTCTTGCTTGATTGACTTTGATGAGTATAGGGGTTACAAGAGTTGATCTACCTCGAGATCGTAATGGCTAAACCCTAGATGTCTAGCATGTATGATTATGATTGCCTCTATGGACTAAACCCTTCGGTTTATATAGACACTGGAGGGTCCTAGGGTTGTACAAAGTCGGTTTACAGAGAAAGGAATCTTCATATCCGAGCGCCAAGCTTGCCTTCCACGCTAAGGAGAGTCCCATCCGCACACGGGGGGAAGTCTTCTATCTTGTATCTTCACGGCCCACCAGTTCGGCCCATGTCACATAGCCCGGACGCCTGGGGACCCCCTAATCTAGGAATCCCTCAGTAGCCCCTGAACCAGGCTTCAATGACGATGTGTCCGGCGTGCAGATTGTCTTCGGCATTGCAAGGCAGGTTCCTCCTCCGAACACTTCAAAGTAGTTGACCAAAAGAATTATATTCGGCTCTGTATAATAGTTACAACCCTAAACCACAAGGGTAAATACTTAAACAAAAACAGGTCAGGTCTTCTGACGGCTTTTTCGGCGAGGCATTGTGTTTCAGCCTTATTATTATTTCATACCATTTTTAACCTCCCACTTCGTGTTTCAAGACGTAATTTTTATTGACACGTCCTGTCGAAGCAGAGATTGTGTCCCCTTATTGCGGGATTCTCATCAATACGGTTTTGGGTAACTTAACCGTGCCGTTTACACGACGCCTTGGGAATAGGTGAGCTCTCGTGGGGGGACGCTCGACATTCACTCCTTCTATAAGAAGATAAGAATCCACCTTTTTACCCCACGCCTTCCACCTCCTCAGCCCATCCATCCTCAAGCTCCAGCGCCCAAGTTCCAAACTCTCCCCTCGCTACCAAGTACTCTGATCATGTCCGGATCTGGCTCGCAAGGAAAGTGGATGGCCTCCTTCGTGACGGAGAAGGACATCAAAGAGCTTTGGGAAGTGAGGTATCTATTAGCGAAGATTAGGTATAGACTTCCTGCCAAAGAGCAAGTTATCCCCACTCCCAAACCTGGTGAGAGGGTCATATTCCTCCCTCACTTTCTTCGCAGACTAGGGTTTCCTCTACAACCCTTCGTCTGAGGTCTCATGTTTTATTACGGGCAAGACTTTCATGAACTGGCCCCGAATTCTCTTCTCCACATCTTGGCGTTTATTGTCATGTGCGAGGCATTCCTCCGCATCCCTCCACACTTCGGCCTATGGCTCAAAATTTTCAATGTGAAGTTGAAGGTGGTCGACGGGCAACATGTAGACTGCGGCGGCGCCATGATAAGCAAACTTCCCAAAGTTATCTGGCCAAAAGGGGCCTTTGTGGATACCATTAAGATATGGCAGCAGGAGTGGTTTTACATTACCATACCCCATGACACCAAATGGGCAGCCACCCCCGTGTTTAGATTCGGACCCCCACTACGGCTCGTGTCCTGGACCAACAAGGGTCTAGATTGGGGATCATCTGACAAGGTGCTGACGCTAAAGAAGCGCATCAAGAATATCATAGAGAAAAACACCAGCCTCACAGATGTGATTCTGGTGATGCTCATCCGCCGGTCTCTTCCCTGCTGACGCCGGCCTCTCCGCATGTGGGAGTTCAATCCAGAAGGTCCACGGATCCTGACGCGATTCTTCGGCACGACACATAAAGTGATCTGGAAACTACTTTTCAAGACTGAAAATTCATGGCCGAAGACGTCCAAAGACATCGGCCTTGACTGCAATAATCCAGCCTCCCTAGTAAGTGCTATTTTTCATAACACAGACAATTAACCAAAAGAGGGGACGGACTGAGAATTTCCATCTTATAACACAGGGCTGGACGAAGAAGGCGGAGCGGATCAGGTGTCCAGCTCCATTGCCCGAAAACCCAACAAATCCTCTTTTAATGAAAGTGCTGGTCCCGACGCCCTATCAAGCGCCGGAGAAAAAGGTCCAGAAGAAGAACAAGGGAGCCAAAGATGGCCCCTGCCACAAAGTTACTTCAGACGTGGTGTCTGGAGAAACCAACATTTACTCCTCCGATGAAGATGAAGATGAGGAGGAGAGCAATCCTTCCCCGAAGGGGAGGAAGATGAAGAGGGCAGCCTCCGAAGACCCCGAGGCGGGGTCATACAAAAGGGGAAGATTATCCTTCCCAGACGGCTCGGATTCAGACGCTGAAGCGGCCCCCAAGTGGCACCCCAGGATGAAGCACCTTGCTGAATCGTGAGTATCAGAAGATGCCGCACATAAGTCCGGTTTTGATGAGTATGGTATTGACGTTTTGAATGGCGCAGGCCGGCCCGCAATCTTCCCCAACAATCATCGGAGGGGAACTTCTTGGATCCAAGGATGATGGAGAGTGAATCACTTTCACAAGCCTCTCCGCCTCTCGCCAAGGATGACACCAAGGTGTTGTCCCGAAGGGCCTCTCCGGGGCACGAGGTGGTATAGGAAGCCACAAAAGCGTCGCCATAAGGTGACACTTCGGTCGCCGAAAACATCCGGGTAACAATTCCCTTGAGGGCTGACAACGGGGTTCTAGACCAGTCCGATCATTAGCTGGATATTACTCTGGAAACCCAAATGGCTCCGTAGTCGAATAAGCAACCCTCCTTGGGGGAGGAGGGAGTGCCAACTCCGCGGTGACCTCCGCTAGTCTGGAGGCGCCTAATACACTGATGGAGGCATTACAACGAGCTTCCATTGTGGAGGAGCACCGCACCCTGATGGGTGCAGTGGTTGAAAAGGTTCAGTCTGCCAAGAAAGGACTGAACGAGGACTTTGCTAGCCTGCTAACAGGCTTCGAGGTATGCAATGTAATATTCCTGACTGCTTTTCCTATGAAAAGATGCCTGTATATAGATAGTAGACCCTGAGACTCTGTTCATCCCTTTTGTTAATCAAAAGGAGGCGGACAATGGATCAATCACTTTTGCAGGAGCTAATGCACTTTCATATGTTGAAATGTAGGCTTCATTGTTAGCAGCAATCGCCTAGCCGCTGAGGTATCCGAACTCAAACGTCAGCTGGGACTGGCCGATGAGGATCTTGTCTGCATCAATAAGGGTTTGACGAGGCGCGGGGTATGTTATTAAAGTGTTTCATTTGAGCATGTACCTTTGGAGTTAAAGCTGATGCACTACTATGTGCGTAATTGCAGGTATCATAGATGCAGTTGAGGCCCTTAGGGGTGAACTTACCCAGGCGCAGGAGCAGGCAAGGGTGAACAAGGCGGCCGCTGACAAAGCGGCCGAGGACTTGAAATCTGAACAGGCTGTCCGCTCCCAGTACGAGGAGCGGGTGGAAGAAGTAGAGAAAGCACTCAAAGACGCCACTAACAAGTACAAGTCCCTTGAAGAGAAGAGCAAAACCCAGGAGACCGACCTTGCTGAGGCCCTTAAAGAGGCCGAGGAGGCGCGGGCTGAATCCCAAGAGGAGCGTGAGGAGATTAAGCAAGCCGGACAAATAGCGGCAGGTAAGCCCTTTCTTCTACATAGTAGATTCTGCAATCAGTCGTATGTTTTACTTACGTAACGGTGGGGTGCCTTAGATATCTTTGGGGATCTTCCGGAGAGCGCTGTTGATGCCGCGCGGTTCTTCCAAGGCCAAGAGGGGCATGCGATGGAGAAGCAATTTCGGAGCTATTTCGTAACACGGGAGCGCCCCGCACTACTGAATGGCCAAATGGCGCAGTGGGCCAAGCTGCATAGGATGTCTGGCTCAGCTATGAGGGACATCATAGTCTGGCTGTGGCCAACCGAACCCGTTCCAGGAAGCTATTTTGGCCTGGTACAACGACTTATTGAGGCCCTGCCCCGAATTGATGCGGTTAAGCGGTCGTCATGTATAGAAGGTGCGCGGCTGGCCTTTGCCCGTGTCAAGATGCATTGGGCTAAGATGAAGGCCGCCAGCGTGGCCGTAGAAGGGCCGCCCAGAGACAAGATCCATCGTACGCCCGAGCGCAATTTTGAGGACGTCCTGGAAGGCGCCCGCTTAATAGAGGGCCAGTGTTCAAAGGACATCTTGTTTAAATGAATGTGTCTGAATGCCCGGATGTTTGTATAAACCAGAGCTTTGTAATATATTTAAACTGATGTTTCTCCTCTGCAGTTGTTTTTATCTTTGAGAGTTTGCTAGTCCTCAGCTTCAGCCCCCACGTAGATACTATGGGGGTGTTTGGGGTAGCACGTAGCCACACTTGATCCAACGTCTTGGTCCATAGAGGAGGCGTCAGTGCTGCGAACGAGGCAATCAGACTATGTGGATTTACCGCTCTCACCTAACCATATGAGTTTAATAGATGGGGCTATAAAATAACCCCTGGTGCGTATGCGGCTATTGAACTTAGGTTCCTTAAAACGCGTGACTAATAAAAGGTCAGCCCTTCATGTAATACAGAAGAAATCGCTAAAGATTTTAATAAGTCACCGAGTTGCTGACCAACTCTCGCCGCATCACGACAATCAGTTTTCGGCTTTCTCTACTAAGGTGCTTGACTAGGCCAGTCAGAAACACAATCAAAGTAGTTCTCCTTTTACTACCTTAGCCAAAAACGGAACGTAAGGTAGCAAGCACAGGAGCCGGACAACCCAACTATTGACCAAAGACATGATTCGGAGCCAATGCATATAATGTAGTATTCGGGACGCCGAACTGTACTTTGAGAGTGTTTGGACTTTCTATTGTTGAAGATATGTATATGGCTTGAATAGAGCCCCTGGTGATTTAAGTCGTACCAAGGTGTATATGCCGATTTGAACGTAAAGTGGGAAAACAGAAAAAGTAGGCCAATACCATAGAAGGCTAGGCGAAACTGTTTCCATTATAATCTGATTGGTATGTCAAAATGTATTTTTACAGAAGATGCAATAAGCATCACGGCTATTTTACATGCCGAGAACAAGGGAAAGCTATATACAGGTCTGAAATATGAAAAGATGATCTAGAAGATCCTTTGGACATTCTACTGCATGTCTGCACTGCCTTTCACCTTGGTTTAGGATCCTTTGACAGGATCGACAATCAATTATGTGCAAGGGGCCTAAGAGGAGGCCCTTGTTAGCTCCGGGAATTGATGTTGGTTGTAAAGAACCTAAAAAAACAAGAAGAAAAATGTGGAGCAATATATAGGTCCGGATAGGGTCAAGCCGTATCGTGGACCCTATGTTTAGCATGCCTCCGTCCTTGCCCATGGTATTTTTAATGCGTAATTATATACGAGCGGTACGTATGCTGCTTTTAGGCTGGGGTTTTCGCGGATGCCGAATTGCTTATCCAGCTCTAGATGAGCCGGACTGTCATTCTCCAGGGTAGACCAGACTCGTTTAACAGTGTCTGGGGGCTTGATTGCCAGTGTAGTTTTCGGCCTAGCGAGGCCACCCTGCACCTCGGCCGTGAGGGCCGCGGTATGCTCCTTTGTACGGAGGGAGCGCTCCGTGTTTCCATTGACTGTTATAACGCCACGTGGTCCAGGCATTTTGAACTTAAGATAAGCTTAGTGTAGGACTATGTTGAAACGGGCAAAAGTAGTTCGTCCGAGTAGTGCATGATAGCCACTTCGGAACGGGACAATGTCTAAGATCATGTCTTCGCTCCGGAAGTTATCCGGTGAGCCGAAACGACTTCAAGCGTTATGGATCCTGTGCAACAGGCCTCTACGCTGGGTATTACCCCTTTAAAGGTGGTATTAGTGGGCTTGATTCTTGATGGATCAATGCCCATTTTACGGACGATGTCCAGATAAATAAGATTGAGACTGATGCCGCCGTCCATAAGGACTCGCGTGAGGTGGAATCTGCCAATAATTGGATCAAGGACCAATGCAGCCGAGCCCCCATGACGGATACTGGTCGGATGGTCTCTTCGATCAAAGGTGGTCGGACAGGCTGACCATGGGTTCAATTTTGGGGCGACATGCTCTAAGGCATAGACGTCCCTTAACGCGTTCTTGCGCTCCTGCTTGGGGATATGAGTGACGTAGATCATGTTCACTATTTTGACCTCAGGGGGAAATTAAATCTGTCCCCCTGTGTTCTGCAGGCAAGGCTCTTCATCGCCGTCCTCGCTGGGCAGCCCTTTCCCCTTGTGTTTGGCATTGAGCTTGCCGGCCTGTTTAAAGACCCAACAGTTTTTGTTGGTATGATTGGCAGGCTTATCGGGGGTGCCATGAATCTGGCAAGGCCGATCGAGTATTCTGTCCAAACTAGATGGACCATCTCTATTTCCTTTGAATGGCTTCTTCCGCTGACCGGGTTTAGAGCCACTGAATCCGGCATTAACCGCCGTGTGTTCAATGTCTTGGTTGTTGTTTCGATGTTTGTGTTTGTTGCGTTGTGGCTTGCCATTGCCATCCCTGGCTTCAGAGGTGCTAGGGTTGCTAGTGCTGTTACTTCTGTGAGCTAGACAGCTATATTCTCCCGCGCAAAAGCGGGTCATAAGTGCGGTTAGGGATGCCATGGATTTCTGCTTTTCTTGGCCAAGGTGTCGGGTGAGCCACTCGTCTTAGACGCCGTGTTTAAAGGCCGCGAGGGCTTAGGCGTCCGGACAATCCACAATTTGGTTCTTTTTAATTAAGAACCTGGTCCAGAGTTTTCGGGCTGACTCTCCGGGTTGTTAGACTATGTGACTAAGGTCATCGGCGTCTGGAACCGGACATAGGTACATTGGAAATTGTCTCTAAAGGCATCCTCCAAGTCTTCCCAGCTGCAGATAGAGTTCTCTGGGAGGCTGTTTAGCCAGTGCCGAGCTGGTCCGTTTAATTTGAGCGGGAGGTATTTGATGGCATGGAGATCATCACCGCATGCCATGTTGATATGGAGAAGAAAGTTTTCGATCCATACTGAGGGATCTGTCGTACCGTCGTATGAATCAATTTTGACGGGTTTAAACCCTTCTGGGAACTGATGTTCCATTACTTCGTCGGTAAAGCATAGGGGGTGTGCGATGCCTCTGTACCGGGCAATATCGCGGCGTCGTTCGGACGGAGGCCGTATCCAGTTTTCGGCCTGTGTGAGGTTATGTCTGTCGCGCAAGTTCTGATGGTCGTCCTCGCTCGTTGGAGCACGCCCCCTTGATCCATAGATTGATCTTGTTAGACCAGTTCTACTATCCAGGTCCTTGCGTAAGTCATAGGTATAGCCCACGACTGCTGCCTCCCTGCCCCGACGGCGGGGTGGCACGGGCTGGTGTTCGGCATGTGTAGCCGGTCTGTCTCGTCCACGTGGTGGTTGGTCGGTCTTGTCAGCAGTTTTATGCTTTGGCGGTATGGGCTTAAAGGCCTCGTCGTTAAATTGAGGTAGTAACTTGTGCTTCAGGTAACTCTTAGTTGGGCATTCGACGCCGTACTCCTCGGCTGCCAGGACGTTAGTCCATCTGTCATTGAGTAAATTGATAACCCACAAGTATAGGGGATCGCAACAGTTTTAGAGGGTAGAGTATTCAACCCAAATTTATTGATTCGACACAAGGGGAGCCAAAGAATATTCTCAAGTATTAACAGTTGAGTTGTCAATTCAACCGCGCCTGAAAGACTTAATATCTGCAACAAAGTATTTAGTAGCAAAGTAACATGGAAGTAACGGTAACAGTGGAAAAAGTAATAGTATTAGTTTTCTAGTGATTGTAACAGTGGCAATGAAAATGTAATTAAGCAAAGATCAATATATGAAAAGCTCGTAGGCATTGGATCGGTGATGGATAATTATGTCGGATGCGATTCCTCATGCAATAGTTATAACATAGGGTGGCACAGAACTAGCTCCAGTTCATCAATGTAATGTAGGCATGTATTCCGAATATAGTCATACGTGCTTATGGAAAAGAACTTGCATGCCATCTTTTGTCTTACCCTCCCGTGGCAGCAGGGTCCTATTGCAAACTAAGGGATATTAAGGCCTCCTTTTAATAGAGTACCGAAGCAAAGCATTAACACTTAGTGAATACATGAACACCTCAAATTATAGTCATCACCAGTAATTGTCCCGATTATTGTCACTTCGGGGTTAACGGATCATAACACATAGTAGGTGACTATTGACTTCCAGAATAGGATCAAGAACTCACATATATTCATGGAAACATAATAGGTTTAGATCTGAAATCATGGCACTCAGGCCCTAGTGACAAGCATTAAGCATAGCAAAGTCATAGCAACATCAATCTCATAACATAATGGATACTAGGGATCAAACCCTAACAAAACTAACTCAATTACATGATAAATCTCATCCAACCCATCACCGTCCAGCAAGCCTACAATGGGATTACTCATGCGCGACGGTGAGCATCATGAAATTGGTGATGGAGGAAGGTTGATGATGACGACGACGACAGATTCCCCTCTCCGGAGCCCCGAACGGACTCCAGATCAGCCGTCCCGAGAGAGATTAGGGCTTGGCGGTGGCTCCATATCATAAAACGCGATGAATCCTTCTCTCAGATTTTTTTTCTCCCCGAACGTGAATATATAGAGTTGGAGTTGAGGTCGGTGGAGCATCAGGGGGCCCACGTGACAGGGGGCGTGCCCTAGGGGGGTGGGCGCGGGGGTGGGCGCGCCCCCACTCTCGTGGAAAGGATGTGGGCCCCCTGATGTTGATTCTTTCGCCAATATTTTTTATATATTCCAAAAATATTCTCCGTGAAGTTTCAGGTCGTTCCGAGAACTTTTATTTGAGCACAAAAATAACACCATGGCAATTCCGCTGAAAACAGTGTCAGTCCGGGTTAGTTCCATTCAAATCATGCAAGTTAGAGTCCAAAATAAGGTCAAAAGTGTTAGGAAAAGTAGATACGATGGAGACGTATCAACTCCCCCAAGCTTAAACCTTTGCTTGTCCTCAAGCAATTCAGTTGACAAACTGAAAGTGATAAAGAAAAAGTTTTACAAACTCTGTTTGATCTTCTTGTTGTAAATATGTAGAGCCAGCATTCAAGTTTTCAGCAAAGATTATAAACTAACCATATTCACAATAACACTTAGGTCTCATTTTTACTCATATCAATGGCATAATCAACTAGCGAGCAATAATAATAAATCTCGGATGACAACACTTTCTCAAGACAATCACAATATGATATAACAAGATGGTATCTCGCTAGCCCTTTCTCAGACCGCAAAACATAAATGCGGAGCACCTCTGAAGATCGAGGACTGACTAAATATTGTAATTCATGGTAAAAGAGATCCAGTCACAGTCATACTCAATACAAACTAATAGTAATGCATGCAAATGACAACATTGCTCTCCAACTGGTGCTTTTTAATAAGAGGATGATGACTTAACATAAAAGTAAATAGGTAGGCCCTTCGCAGAGGGAAGCAGGGATTTGTAGAGGTGCTACAACTCGATTTTGAAATAGAGATGAATAATATTTTGAGTGGTATACTTTCATTGTCAACATAACAACCGACAGATCTCGATATCTTCCATGCTACACACGTTATAGGCGGTTCCCAAACAGAATGGTAAAGTTTGTACTCCATCTACCACCAAAAAACATCAATACATGGCCTGTATCCCCGCTTAGTACAAGTGAAGGCTAGAAAGATACTGGGAAGCAACCAACTATAGAGCGACAACGGTCATGAACATGCATTAGAATTAATCAACACTGAGTGCAAGCATGAGTAGGATATAATTCACCATGAACATAATATCATGGAGGCTATGTTGATTTTGTTTCAACTACATGCGTGAACATGTGCCAAGTCAAGCCACTCGAATCGTTCAAAGGAGGATACCACCTTATCATACCACATCACAACCATTTTAATAGCATGTTGGCATGCAAGGTAAACCATTATAAACTCCTAGCTAATTAAGCATGGCATGAGCAACTATAATCTCTAATTGTCATTGCAAACATGTTTCATTCATAATAGGCTGAATTAGGAACGATGAACTAATCATATTTACAAAAACGAGATAGGTCGAGTTCATACCAGCTTTTCTCATCTCAAACAGTTCATCATATATCGTCATTATTGCCTTTCACTTGCACGACCGAACGGTGTGAATAATAGTAATAGTGCACGTGGATTGGACTAAGATGGAATCTGCAAGCATTCAATACACAGGAGAATACAAGGTAATATGGGCTCTTTCTTAGATCAACAATAATGCATATGAGAGCCACTCAACATTTTCATCATGGTCTTCTCCTCTCGACCCCCAAAGAAAAGAAAAGAAACAAAACTATTTACACGAGAAAGTTCCCAACAAGAAAAAGAAGAACGAGAAATCTTTTGGGGTTTTCTTTTAATTACTACTACAAGCATGGAAAGTAAACTAGCTAAAAGCTACAAGTAATTTTTTTTGGTTTTTTGGTTTTCTTAAGGTTTTTTCAAACACACAAGAAGAATGCTGGAAAAGAAAATAAACTAGCATGGATAGTACAATGAAAAAGTATGAGCACCGAAAACTGGCATGAGTGTGTGAACATGAATGTAATGTCGGTGAGAGGTACGTACTCCCCCAAGCTTAGGCTTTTGGCCTATGTTGGTGTATGGCCATGGCTCAAAGCTGCCCTCTCCGGTGTACGGAGGAGTGTCCTCTGGGTGCCACTGGTTGGCGATCTCCTCCGGATCCCACTGATAAACAGACTGACGGTAAGGATCAAGTGGTGGCTCCGGCTCAGGCTCTGGAGCTGATGTCAGGCTCTGGAGCTGATGTCAGGCTCCAGTATGCATGAACAGCCTCCGATAACACGCGGTACGTGCCTGAAAATATGTTAAACCAAGAGGGAGCAGGCAAGGTAATAATCTCATAGTAGTTTTTATCAAATATCAATCTATATTTAAGCATCTTCTTCTTATCCTTAACAATAAAATCATGTGCTACCATACTCTTATAATCTAGAAAAATAGGAGGCAGCAACTTTTCCTCTTTCTCATAATGCCTAATAGGTATGTTAAAGTGTGTAGCAAGGCGCGAGGCAAAGATGCCCCCGAATAAGGGACACTTTGTACGGTTCAGATTTAACCGTTTAGCAACAATAGCGCCTAAACTAAAAGTGGTATCACGAAACAAAGCATGGCGCAAAATAACAATATCAGGGGCACTAAGGTTTCCACTGTTCCCGCGACCAATTAAGCATCTACTAGCAAATATTGCAAAGAACGTAAAACAGGAAAATGTATGCTAGTGATTCTTGCATCGGAAACCTTCCTCGTTTCCCCTACATCAATCATATCAATAAATCCCTCCACATCATTACGATGTGGTTCCTCTATGCTGCCCGCAAAGGGTATCTTACAGACTCGACAAAACTCATATAGTGACATCTCCTTAACCTCATCATATAAATGAAATTCCACCGAAGGTGGTGATTTCTTAGCATGAAAGTAAAAATTTTGCACGAAAATATTAGTGAGGAGGAGATACTGTTTGCGCTGGTCGCGGAGGAAGTCGATGAGGCCTGCATTCTCAGCCAAATAATAAAAATCTTCATAAATCTTGGCTTCTCTCAAGAACTCATCACAAGGCCATTCACACGGCCGAACCTCTGCAGCGGGGGCAAGATTATTTTTGGACTTCTTATTCTCTTAACTTTGCTTATACTTCGAGCTTCGGCTCGAAGAGCCCCTCAACAATCTCTTCATCATTTTCTTTCTCTAAAAAATTTCTGAAATTTTTAGTGACTCAAAATAAAAGTGAACCAAACTCAACAAGATTGATAGCAACTACTCCTACAAGTGCCTAGAGGCCATATCATGGATTAAGACTACTTTTGACCACATAAATTTGACATGCAAGCTCAAGAACAGGGTCACCCAAGCAGCAAAAATTTGCAATAAATAAAGCACTAGAACAAAAACTAATTGGACCATTGGAGGAGTCCCATAACGAAGAACAATCCCCCAAAGCAATTTTGTTAATGGAGCTTTGAGCTAGGAGATCGAAAATGGCAGCAAGATGAGCTAGAACTCGGGTTTGAGCTGTGGGAGGATTTTTTTTCTGGAGGAAGACGAAGTGTGTGGGTGCTGGAATAAGTGGAGGGGGGCACGTGGGGCCCACGAGGTAGGGGGCGCGCCCCGGGGGATGGGCACGCCCTGGATCCTCGTGGCCAGGTGGTGAGGCCCCCAAGGTGTGTTCTCAGTGCCAATAATTCTTAAATATTATAGAAAAATAATATAAAATTTTCAGGACATTTGGAGAATTTTTATTTTCGAGGTAATTTTTATTGCAAGGATAATTCAGAAAACAGATAGAAAATAGTATTTTTGCTTTACTTAATCTAAATAACAGAAAGTAAAAGGATGGTACAGAGATTTGTGCTTTCTAACTTCATCCATCTCATGCTCATCAAAAGGAGTCCACTAACAAGGTTGATCAAGTCTTGTTAACAAACTCTTTCCGGATAACATGAAACCGGAGAAATTCGAATAACACTAAGTTACCTCAACGGGGATATGCATGTCCCCAACAATAAGAATATCATATTTCTTTTTGATAGTAGGAAGAGGAAATTCAAAACCTCCAATAATAATCGTTGAAGTTTTTCCAATAGAATTAATACCGTGGACTTGAGGTTGTTTCCTCGGAAAGTGTACCGTTTGCTCATTACCATTAACATGAAAAGTGACACTGCCTTTGTTGCAATCAATAAAATCCCCTGCGGTATTGAAGAAGGGTCTACCAAAAATAATAGACATACTATCATCCTCGGGAATATCAAGAATAACAAGGTCTGTTAAAATAGTAATGTTTGCAACCACAACAGGCACATCCTCACAAACACCGACATGTATAGCAGTTGATTTATCAGCTATTTGCAAAGATATTTCAGTAGGTGTCAACTTATTCAAATCAAGTCTACGATATAAAGAGAGATGCATAACACTAACACCGGCTCCAAGATCGCATAAAGCAGTTTTAACATAGTTTCTTTTAATGGAGCATGGTATAGTTGGTACTCCTGGATCTCCAAGTTTCTTTCGTATTCCACCTTTAAAAGTATAATTAGCAAACATGGTGGAAATTTCAGCTTCCAGAATCTTTCTTTTATTTGTGACAATATCTTTCATGTACTTAGCATAAGGATTCATTTTAAGCATATCAGTCAAATGCATACGCAAAAAGATAGGTCTAATCATTTCAGCAAAGGGCTCAAAATCCTCATCATCCTTTTTCTTGGATGGTTTAGGAGGGAAAGGCATGGGTTTCTGAACCCATGGTTCTCTTTCTTTACCGCGCTTCCTAGCAATGAAGTCTCTCTTATCATAACGTTGATTCTTTGATTGTGGGTTATCAAGATCAACAGCAGGTTCAATCTCTACATCATTGTCATTGCTAGGTTGAGCATCAACATGAACATCATCATTAACATTATCACTAGGTTCATGTTCATTACCAGATTGTGTTTCAGCATCAGAAATAGAAATATCATTGGGATTCTCAGGTGTGTCAGTGACAAGTTCATTAGAAGCATGCAAAGTCCTATCATTTTTCCTTTTCTTCTTCTTAGAAGAACTAGGTGCATCAACATTAGTTCTCTGAGAATCTTGCTCAATTCTCTTAGGGTGGCCCTCAGGATACAAAGGTTCCTGAGTCATTTTACCCCCTCTAGTCACAACTCTAACAGCATTATCATTTTTCTTATTATTTAATTCATTGAGCAAATCATTCTGATCTTTAAGCACTTGTTCTACTTGAGTGGTAACCATTGAAGCATGTTTACTAATAAGTTTAATCTCACCTTCAACTCTAGACATATAATCACTCAAGTGTTCAATCATATAAGCATTACGTTTCAATTGTGTGCTAACATAAGCATTGAAGTTTTCTTGTTTAACCATAAAATTATCACACTCATCCAAGCATTGGCTAGCAAACTTAGTAGATCGGATTTCACCCTTATCAAATCTATAGAGAGAATTTACCTTTACTACCTATGTCGGGTTATCAAGACCATGTATTTCTTCAATAGGTGGTAAATTCTTAACATCTTCAGCTTTAATACCTTTTTATTTCATAGATTTCTTTACCCCTTGCATATCTTAAGGACTAAGAAATAGAATACCCCTTATCTTCGGAGTTGGCTTAGGAGTTGGTTCATGAAGTGTCCAATCATTTTCATTACTCAAGATGTTATTCAATAGCAATTCAGCTTGATCAATAGTTCTTTCCCTGAAAACACAACCAGCACAACTATCCAGGTGGTCTCTGGAAGTATCGGTTAGTCCATTATAAAAGATATCAAGTATTTCATTTTTCTTGAGAGGATGATCAGGGAAAGCATTAAGTAATCGGAGAAGCATCCCCAAGCTTGTGGGAGACTCTCTTCTTCAATTTGCACAAAATTATATATTTTCCCTTAAGGCAGTTTGTTTCTTATGAGCGGGGAAATATTTAGCAGAGAAGTAATAAATCGTATCCTGGGGGCTACGCACACAACCAAGATCTAGGGAATTAAACCATGTTTTAGCATCACCCTTTAATGAGAACGAAAATAACTTAAGGATAAAGTAATAGCGAGTTTTCTCATCATTAGTGAACAGGGTGGCTATATCATTTAATTTAGTAAGATGTGCCACAACAGTTTCAGATTCATAGCCATAAAAAGGATCAGATTCAACCAAAGTAATTAACTCAGGATCGACAGAGAAATCATAATCCTTATCAGAGATACAGATAGGTGAAGTAGCAAAAGCAGGGTCATGCTTCATTCTAGCATTCAAGGATTTTTCTTTCAGCTTAGCTAACCATTTCTTAAGATCATATCTATCATTGCAAGCTAAAATGTCTCTAGTGGTTTCTTCATCCATAACATAACCCTCAGGCACAACAGGTAATTCATATCTAGGGGAGAATCTTCATAATCACATTCATCAATATTATCAGTTCCAATAATTTCATTCTCTTTAACCCTAGTAAGTTGTTCATCAAGAAATTCACCTAATGGCATAGTATTATCAAGCATAGAAGTAGTTTCGTCATAAGCATCATGCAAAGCAGAAGTGGCATCATCAATAACATGCGACATATCAGCATGAATAGCAGGTATAGGTGTCGCAAGTTTACTCAAAACAGAAGGTCAATCAAGTGCAGAGTTAGATGGCAGTTCCTTACCTCCCCTCGTAGTTGAGGGAAAAATCTTGGTTCTTTCATCTTTCAAGTTCCTCATAGTGATCAACAGATATAAATCCCAAGGGACTCAAAGAATAGAGCTATGCTCTCCAGCGACGGCGCCAGAAAATAATCTTGATAACCCACAAGTATAGGGGATCGCAAGAGTTTTTGAGGGTAGAGTATTCAACCCAAATTTATTGATTCGACACAAGGGGAGCCAAAGAATATTCTCAAGTATTAATAGTTGAGTTGTCAATTCAACCGCAGCTGAAAGACTTATTATCTGTAGCAAAGTATTTAGTAGCAAAGTAATATGGAAGTAATGGTAACAGTGGCAAAAGTAATAGTACTAGTTTTGTAGTGATTGTAACAGTGGCAACGGAAAAGTCACTAAGAAAAGATCAATATATGAAAAGCTCATAGGCATTGAATCGATGATGGATAATTATGCTGGATGCGATTCCTCATGCAACACTTATAACATAGGGTGACACAGAACTAGCTCCAGTTCATCAATGTAATGTAGGCATGTATTCCGAATATAGTCATACGTGCTTATGGAAAAGAACTTGCATGACATCTTTTGTCCTACCATCCCGTGGAAGTGGGGTCCTATTGGAAACTAAGGGATATTAAGGCCTCCTTTTAAAAGAGTACCGGAACAAAGCATTAACACTTAGTGAATACATGAACTCCTCAAACTATAGTCATTACCAGTAATTGTACCGATTATTGTCACTTTGGGGTTAACGGATCATAACACATAGTAGGTGTCTATTGACTTGCAGAACAGGATCAAGAACTCACATATATTCATGGAAACATAATAGGTTCAAATCTGAAATCATGGCACTCAGGACCTAGTGACAAGCATTAAGCATAGCAAAGTCGCAACTTCAATCTCAGAACATAATGGATACAAGGGATCAAACCCTAACAAAACTAACTCGACTACATGATAAATCTTATCCAACCCATCACCATCAGCAAGCCTACGATGGAATGACTCCCGCACGGCGGTGAGCATCATGAAATTGGTGATGGAGGAAGGTTGATGATGACGATGGCGATGGATTCCCCTCTCTAGAGCCCCGAACGGACTCCAGATCAGCCCTCCCGAGAGAGATTAGGGCTTAGCGGCTCTGTATCATAAAACATGATGAATCCTTCTCTCTAGTTTTTTCTCCCCGAACGTGAATATATAGAGTTGGAGTTGAGGTCGGTGGAGCATCAAGGGGCCCACGTGAGAGGGGGGCGCGCCCCCACCCTCGTGGACAGGGTGTGGGCCCCCTGACGTTGATTCTTTTGCTAGTATTTTTTATATATTCCAAAATATTCTCCGTGAAGTTTCAGGTCATTCCGAGAACTTTTATTTG
Organism: Triticum urartu; assembly: GCF_056163025.1. Lineage (NCBI taxonomy): Eukaryota > Viridiplantae > Streptophyta > Magnoliopsida > Poales > Poaceae > Triticum > Triticum urartu. The sequence continues at coordinate 231,847,213 of NC_141875.1, forward strand.
TGCACAAAAATAACACCATGGCAATTCTGCTAAAAACAGCGTCAGTCCGGGTTAGTTCCATTCAAATCATGCAAGTTAGAGTCAAAAACAAGGTCAAAAGTGTTTGGAAAAGTAGATACGAGGGAGACGTATCATAAATCCTGATCAGCTTGAAGTTGTTGCTGCTTCTTGTTCAGGCTTCTTGCAGTTGCTATTAGCCAGCGCTTAAAGCGCTCTTGCTCGAGGGGCTCCTCTGGCATGATAAAGTCTTCGTCGCCGAGGCTCACATCCTCTTCTGAGATCAGTAGATAGTTACTATCCTCCGAGTCTTCGTTCCCTATTGGATCATCGGGGTTAACTTGCCCATCCTCCCAATCATCCTGTTCTGATGTTGGCTCGACAAGGGCTTCGGGGTCTTCGGTGTTCTCTAGAGTGTTATTGTCTTCGGTGCCGGTATTACTGTCTTTTTCGCGACGCGATTTTGTGCGGCGCCGCTGACGTCGATGCTTTGGAGGTGCTTTGGCGGGCTTGTCCTCAACCGGATCCTTCTTGCCGCCATCGTCATCCTCTTTGGGTGTATCGACCATGTATACATCACATGTGGAGGTGGCCCTCCAACGTCCGGTAAAAGGAAGGTTTTGGCCTTGATCGACTCCGGCATCGTCGTCCATACCGTCGATGTCTTCGAAGGCATAGTCCAGCATGTTGGTTAGATCTTCGACAGTGGCTATGAAGTGGGTGGTGGATGGGATGTAAAATTCCCCACTCTCAGCCCCTAGTCCAGGCTAGGAGTAATTCGGAAGCGATTCCTCTGCAATAGAGAGGGATCGCATTAAGTCTAGAGCCTCGTTTAAGAGCGAGGGTTCGGATCTGGAGTCTGTGAGCGAGTCGGGCTTTTCTGAGTTTGCCGCAGATACAATCGCTCCGGATCTGTGGTAGTGCGATTTACAATGGAGAGTCTGGTGGACTCCGAACTCCCATCTTCGGACCTGGTAGCATGCCCTGGATTTGAAGCCAGAGCTATTGTTGGGGCCGTGAACCCTTCGAAGATCAAATCTCCTTGGATATCAGTGACATAATTCAGATTCCCAAAACTGATCTGATGACCAGGGGCGTAACTGTCGATCTATTCGAGGTGGCCAATCGAGTTGGCATGCAGAACGAAGCCGCCGAATACAAAGATTTGACCGGGGAGGAAAACTTCCCCAGAAACGGCATTGTTGAAGATGATTGAACTAGCTATCGAGCCTTCTGCTGACAGCACAGTGGAACTCTCAATGAAAGCACCAATGTCGGTGTCAAAACCGGCCGATCTCGGGTAGTGGGTCCCGAACTGTGCGTTTGAGGATCGAAGGTAACAGGAGGCGGGGGACATGATGTTTACCCAGGTTCAGGCCCTTATGATGGAGGAAAAACCCTACATCCTGCTTGACTGACTTTGATGAGTATAGGGGTTACAAGAGTTGATCTACCTCGAGATTGTAATAGCTAAACCCTAGATGTGTAGCCTGTATGATTATGATTGCCTCTACGGGATAAACCCTCCGGTTTATATAGACACCACAGGGTCCTAGGGTTGTACATAGTTAGTTTACAGAGAAAGGAATCTTCATATTCGAAAGCCAAGCTTGCCTTCCACGCCAAGGAGAGTCCCATCCGAACACGGGGGGGGGGGGGGGAGTCTTCTATCTTGTATCTTCATGGCCCACCAGTCCGGCCCAAGTCACAAAGCCCGGACGCCTAGGGACCCCCTAATCCAGGACTCCCTCAGCCGCCAAAAACACGGGGAGAGCAATCCCCATGGAGACTGACGGCGGGGGCCTTGACCAGTCCGGCCGCCAGCCGAACACTATTCTGGAAACCCAAGTGGCTCCAGAATCGAATAGGAGCCCCCCCCCCCCCCGCAAGGGAGGAGGGAGTGCCAACTTCCACGGCAACCTCCACTAATTCGAAGGAGCCGAACACACTGATGGAGGCAATGCAACGTGCTTCTGTCGTGGAGGAGCACTGCACCCTGATGGGTGTGGTGATTGAAAAGGTTTGGTCCACCAAGAGCGGGCTGAGAGAAGCCATCACTAGCCTGCTAACAGGCCTCAAGGTATGAGATGTAATATTCCTAACTGCTTTTTATAGCCCCGAGACTCTAGTCGTCTTTTGAAAAAGGGCGAACAGAGGATCGATAATATTCGCAGGAGATAATGTACTTTTATATGTTGAGATGCACGCTTCGCTGTTAGCAGCAACCGCCCAGGCCGCCAAAGTATCTGAGCTCAAGCGTAAGCTGGGGCTGGCCGATGAGGATCTCATCCGTATCTACAAGAAATTTGATGAAGCCCAAGGTATGTTTCAGAATATTTCGTTCTTGCATGTATTAATATGTGGATCTTGAGTCAAAGCTCATGCGCTGCTATGTGTATGATTGCAGGAAGTTCTGTTGTGATCGAGGCCCTTAGGGGTGAGCTTGCCCAGGCTGAGGAGTAGGCAAGGATGAATAAAGCGGCCGCTGATAAAGCGGCCAAGGACCTGAAGTCCGAGCAGGTCGTCCACTGTCAATACGAGGAGCAGGTGACCGAAGTGGAGCAGGCGCTCAAGGACGCCGCCAACAAATGTGAGTCCCTAGAGGATAAGAATAAGGCCCAGGCAACCGACCTTGCCAAGGCCCTTAAAGAGGCCGAGGAAGCGCGGGCCGAATCCCGAGCGGCGCACGAAGAGATCAAGCAAGCCAGACAAATAGCGGCTGGTAAGCCTTTTTTTAGAGAGTAAATTCGGCAAATTAGAAGTATGTCTTGCTCACTCGACTGTGGATTGCTCTAGATGTTTTTGAGGATCTTCCAAAGAGTGTCGCCGGTGCTACGTAATTCTTCAGGGCCCAGGAGGGGCACACGATGGAGAAGCTATTTTGGTCATAGTTCGCGGCGCAGGAGCGCCCAACGCTGTTGAATGACCAGATGGCGGAGTGGTCCGAGCTGCATAGGATGTACGGATTGACCATGAGGGAAGTCATAGTCCGGCTGTGGCCAGCCGAACCCGTCCCCAGCAGCTATTTTCGCCTGGTGCAGCGACTTCTTGACGTGCTGCTCCGTATTGACGCGGTTAAGCGGTCGTCGTGTATAGAAGGTGCGTGGCTGACCTTTGCCCGTGTCAAGATGCACTGGGCGAAAATGAAGGCCGCCATTTATGGGGTTGACGGTCCGCCCGGAGGCAAGGATCATCGCACGCCAGAGCGCTATTTTGAAGTCGTCCTAGAGGGCGCCCGCTTGATAGAGGGCCAATGCTCGAAGGACATTATATTCGAGTGAATGTATCTAAACTACCCAGGCATTGTATGAGACAAAAATTTGTAATATATTTATGTTGTTTATTTAGAAGTGTTTTTCCTCCTGTGCGGCCGTTTTTATGCCTGAGTGTTTTCCAGTCGTTAGCTTCAGCCCCCGCGTAGATACTACAGGGGTGTTCGGGCTAGCACATAACCACACTTGACCCAACGTCTTGGTCCGTGAAGGAGGTGTTAGTGCGGCGAACCAGGCAATCGGACTATGCGGCTTTATTATTCTCACTTAGCCATAGGAGTTTGACAATGAGACTGTGCGATAGCCCCTGGTGCATGTGCGGCTATCCGAACTTGGATGCCTTAAGCACGTGACTGGAAAGAGCCAGTCCTTCCTGCAATACGGAAGAAATCACTAGAGATTTAGTAGGTCGCCGAATTGCTGACCAGCTATCGTCGCATAATGATAGTCAGTTTTTGGCTTTCTGTACTGAGGTGTTTGACCGGACGAACCAGAAACACAATCGCAATAGTTCTCCCTTTACTACCTTAGCCGAACAAGCAGAACGTAAGGTGGTAATCACAGGAGCCGGGCAACCCAACTATTGACCAAAGACATGATTCGGAGCCGATTCATATAGTGCCATATTTGGGACGCCGAAGCATACTATAAAACTGTTTGGACTTATTTTGTTTGAAAAATATATATGTGGCCGGATAAAGCCCCTGGCGATTTGAATCGTGTCGAGGTATATACAACAATCTGATGTAAAGAGGGAATACAGATTAGGAAATAAGCCAATACCGGACAGGGTTGAGCGAAACCATTTCCATTATAGTCTGATTGATATGTCAAAACGTATTTTTACAGAGGATGCGATAAGCATATAGGCTATTTTACATGTCGGGCATAAGGGAAATCAGTATAGAGGTCCTGAAAAGGGGAAGATGATCTTGACGATCCTTTGGATACTCTATCGCATGTCTGCGTTGCTTGTCGCCTTGGTGTGTGATCCTTTGAGAGGATAAACGAGTGAGCATCCATAAGGGGCCTGGAAGAAGGGCCCTTGGTATTGTCAAAAATTGACATGGTTTGCAAAAAACCTGAAAAAATAAAAATAAGAAGAAGAATAGGAAGAATATGATGGTCCGGATAGGGTCGAACCGTATTGTGGACCATATTTTTAGTAGGCCTTCGCCCTAGCCCATGGTATCTTTAGTGCGTTGTTATGTACGCACGGTACATATGCCACTATCAGGTTGGGGTTTTGACGGAGGCTGAATTGCTAGTCTAGCTCTGGACGAGCCGGACTTCCATTCTACAGGGTAGACCGGACTCGTTTGACAGTGTCCGGGGGCTTGAATGCCGATGTAGTATTCGGCTTAATGAGGCCACCCTGTACTTCGGTTGCGAGGGTCGCGGTATGCTGCTCCGTATGGAGGGAGCGCTCCATGTTTCCATTGACTATTATAATGCCACGCGGTCCAGGAATCTTGAGCTTTAGATAAGCATAGTGTGGGACTGCGTTGAAACAGGCGAAAGCGGTTCGTCCGAGCAGTGCATGATAGCCACTGCGGAAGGGGACAATGTCGGAGATCAAGTCTTCGCTTTGGAAGTTATCTGGGGAGCCGAAGACGACTTGCAGCGTTATGGATCCTATGCAACAGGCCCTTACGCCAGGTATCACCCCTTTAAATGTGGTTTTAGTGGGCTTGATTCTTGATGGATCAACGCCCATTTTACGAACAGTGTCCTGATAAAGCAGATTAAGACTGTTGCCGCCGTCCATAAGGACTCGTATGAGGTGGAATTCGTTGATAATTGGATCAAGGACCAATGCGGCCGAACCTCGATGACGGATACTGGTCGGATGGTCTCTTCGATCGAAAGTGATCGGACAGGCTGACCAAGGGTTGAATTTCGGGGCGACTGGCTCTATGGCATAGACGTCCCTTAGTGCGTGCTTGCACGCCCTTCTTCCAGGCCCCTTATGGATGCTCACCGTTTTGACCTCGGGGGGGGGGGGGAATTCTTTTGTCCCCCTGTGTTTGGTGGGCGAAGTTCTTCATTGTCGTCCTCGCTGGCGGCCCTTTCCCCTTATGATCGGTGTTTAGCTTACCTGTTTGTTTAATGACCCAACAATTTCTGTTGGTATGATTGGCAGGCTTGTCAGGCGTACCATGGATCTGGCATGGGTTATCGAGTATTCTGTCCAAACTGGATGAACCATCTTTGTTTCCTTTGAATGGCTTCTTCCGCTCACCAGGTTTAGAGCCACTGATTCCGGTGTTGACCGCCGTATCTTCGGTATCTGCGTTGTTGATTCGACGCTTGTGTTTGTTGCGGTGTGGCTTGCCATTGCTGTCTTTGGCTTCGGAGGTGCCAGGGTCACTGGTGCTGTTGCTTCTACGAGCAAGCCAGCTGTCTTCTCCCGCGCAAAAGCGGGTCATGAGTGCGGTGAGGGGTGCCATAAACTCGTCACATACGTTGTGTTTAAAGGCCACGAGGACTTCGGCGTCTGGACAATCGACGATTTGGTTCTTTTTAATTAAGAACTAGGTCCAGAGTTTCTGGGCTGACTCTCCGGGTTGTTGGACAATGTGACTAATGTCATCAGCATCTGGAGACTGAACATAGGTGCCTTGGAAGTTGTCTCTAAAGGCATCTTCCAAATCCTCGCAGCTACCAATAGAGTTTTCTGGTAGGCTGTTTAACCAGTGTCGTCCTAGTAACTTGAGTTTTAGGGGGAGGTACTTGATGGCATGAAGATCATCACAGGGGGCCATGTGGATATGGAGAAGGAAGTCTTCGATCCATACTGTGGGATCTGTCATTCCATCATATGATTCAATGTTTACGGGTTTAAACCCTTCTGGGAACTCGTGCTTCATTACCTCGTCGGTGAAGCATAGGGGGTGTGCGGTGCCTCTGTATCGGATGACATCACGCCGTAGTTCATATAAAGTCCATATGCGGTTTTCGGCCCAAGTGAGGTTGTGCCTGCCATGCCAGGCCTGATGGCCATCTTCGCGCGTTGAAGCTCGCCCCCTTGATCCATAGATTGATCTGGCTTGGCCTACTATATTGTCCAGGTCCTGCCATAGGTCGTAGCTGTATCTTGGACCCGCTATCTCTCTGCCTTTGCGGCGAGGTGGTGCAGGTTGGTGTTCGGCGTAGGTGGCCACTTTATCTCGTCCACGTGGAGGCCAGTCTGGTTCATCAGCACGGTCATATTTTGACGGTATGGGCTTTATGGCCTCATCGTCGAATTGTGGAAGAAGCCGACGTTTGGATAACTCTTAGTCGGGCGTTGAAGGCTATACTCTTCGGCGGCTAGGACTTGGGTCCACCTATCGTTGAGTGTATCTTGTTCGGCTTTGAGCCGCTACTACTTTTTTAGACTTCTCGCAGTGGTGATTAGCTGGAGCTTAAAGCGCTCCTGCTCGAGTGGTTCCTCTGGCACGATGAAGTCTTCGTCGCCGAGGCTCACGTAGTCTTCAGAGAGCGGTAGATAATTACTATCTTTCGAGTCCCCATTCCAGACCGGATCGTCGGGGTTGACTTGCCCCTCTCCCACATCGTCTTGTTCAGATGTGGGATCGACGGGGGCTTCGAGCTCTTCGGCACCCTCCGGAGTGTTATCGTCTCCGGTGCCGGTATTACTGTCTTTTCTACGACGCGATTTTGAGCGGCATCACTGCTACCTCTTGAGCTTGCGTTGGTTTTCCCTTGAAGAGGAAAGGGTGATGTAGCACAGTAGCATAAGTATTTCCCTCGGTTTTGAGAACCAAGGTATCAATCCAGTAGGAGACTACACGCAAGTCCCTCGTACCTGCACAAACAAACAAGAACCTCGCAAGCAACGCGATAAAGGGGTTGTCAATCCCTTCACGGTCACTTACAAAAGTGAGATCTGATAAAAATAATAAGATAAATATTTTGGTATTTTTGTTGTATATATTGGAAAATAAAGATTGCAAAATAGAAATAGCAAATAGATAGGAAAATAATATGATGGAAGATAGACCCGGGGGCCATAAGTTTCACTAGTGGCTTCTCTCAAGATAGCAAATTGTACGGTGGGTGAACAAATTACTGTCGAGCAATTGATAGAAAAGCGCATAGATATGAGAATATCTAGGCATGATCATGTATATAGGCATCACGTCCGCAACAAGTAGACTGAAACGATTCTGCATCTACTACTATTACTCCACACATCGACCGCTATCTAGCATCCATCTAGAGTATTAAGTTCATAAGAATAGAGTAACACATTAGGCAACATGACATGATGTAGAGGGATAAACTCAAGCAATATGATATAAACCCCATCATTTTATCCTCGATGGCAACAATACAATACGTGCATTGCTGCCCCTGCTGTCACTAGGAAAGGACACCGCAAGATTGAACTCAAAGCTAAGCACTTCTCCCATTGCAAGAAAGATCAATCTAGTAGGCCAAACAAAACTGTTATTTCGAAGAGACTTGCAAAGATATTTAAATCATGCAGAAAATATTTCAGAGAAGAATCAAATATTGTTCATAGATAATCTTGATCATAAACCCACAATTCATCGGATCTCGACAAACACATCGCAAAAAGAATTACATCGAATAGATCTCCAAGAGAATTGAGGAGAACTTTGTATTGAGATCCAAAGAGAGAGAATAAGCCATCTAGCTAATAACTATGGACCCGAAGGTGTGTGGTAAACTACTCACACACCATCAGAGAGGCTATGGTGTTGATGTAGAAGCCCTCTGTGATCGATTCCCCTCCGGCAGAGGGCCGGAAAAGGCCCCAAGATGGGATCTCATGGGTACAGAAGGTTGTGGCTGTGGAAATAGGGTTTCGTGGTGCTCTTGGATGTTTTCAGGGTATATGGGTATATATAGGAGGAGGAAGTACGTCGGTGGAGCTGCGAGGGACCCACGAGGGTGGGGGGCGCGCCTACCCCCACTAGGCGCGCCCTCCTGCCTCGTGGCCTCCTCGCTTCTTTCTTGACATCCACTCCAAGTCTCCTAGATCACGTTTGTTCCAAAAATAACTCCCCCGAAGGTTTCATTCCGTTTGGATTCCGTTTGATATTCCTTTTCCGCAAAACACTGAAATAGGCAAAAAAAATAGAAATTTGCACTAGGCCTTTGGTTAGTAGGTTAGTCCCAAAAATAATATAAAAAGGTATATTAAAGCCCATTAAACATCCAAAACAGATAATATAATAGCATGGAACAATAAAAAAATTATAGATACATTGGAGACGTATCAAGCATCCCCAAGCTTAATTCCTGCTCGTCCTCAAGTAGGTAAATGATAAAAACAGAATTTTTGATGTGGAATGCTACCTAGCATAATTCTTAATGTAATTTTCTTTATTGTGGCATGAATGTTCAGATCCAAAAGATTCAATACAAAAGTTTAATATTGACATAAAAATAATAATACTTGAAGGTTGATAAGCTGACTACGCTATATCTTCTTAATAAATATATCTTCTTAATTTGGTTTAGCTCTTAATATCCCGTGTATATGGATGATCACGGTCAGACATAATAAATATATCTTCTTAATTTGGTTTAGCTCTTAATATCCCGTGTATATGGATGATCGCGGTCAGACATAATAAATATATCTTCTTAATTTGGTTTAGCTCTTAATATCCCGTGAGGAAATTAAGCTGACTACGTATTCCAATAGGGCACCCAATCAGTCTACCCAATTAGCCCTCACTATACAATCCATCCGTCGAGTAAAGAATTGATAGAGCAGTCACTAAACCCTGACTTCGGTTTAGTGACTTCGGTTTTGCCTTGCTTTCCAAAACAAGGCAAGACCGAAGTCACTAAACCCTGTGTGAGGTCACACAGGGTTTAGTGACTGCTCTATCAATTCTTAGAGCAGTCGAAGTAACTCTCGGAAACTCTTATTGGATGAGAGAGAGTCAATATGATATTGGCGTGGGTTCTACCAACTAAACGAATCAGTTTTGGATTGGATAAACAGCGTATAATGATAGACGCTTCTTCGGCACACATGGAGACATACCTCCCATAGCTGACCCCTGAATTCAAGGATACTGCCGGCTTTGTTACTAACTGATAGAAACCCCTTAATACAACGTTCATTTTTCATAAATGTCATAAGGTAGGTAGACCCGGTCTTGCGCTTGTCTGGTTAAGTGGCACATTGTGCTAAGTGCTCGAACCGTTGGCTGATCTCAGCTGTATCGCCTCATACAAATTAGTTAAGCGAGAAAACAAACGGCTACATAGGAGCTCTATCGTGGACCACCAGCAGGAAGATCGAATGGCTTAGCGCATCCTGCGCCTACTGGACCTGACTTCGTAGGATACTCTGATAGACTAGTCGAATGGCAATGGCCTAGTGGTTGTATCTGCTTGCCGATTCCTATTAAGAATACGAGAATGACAAATGAGATGGAGATCTTGGCTATCATCAAACCATCCTCCCTCCGCTTATCTCTTTCCTTTCTATATGATAAGTCTACTCGCGCCTCAAGGGCCGGTCATTTACGCTCTCCACTGCATGAACAGCATTCCCAACTAGATCTGTACGGCTTCCGTTGTCTCCTTTTCGATTCCCGACTCTAGATCACAGGTATCCATAAGAGCGACCAGCCCTGAATGCTTAAACCTATCAATCCTCTCCTAAATTTCTTTCTTTTTGTCGTTGGGCAAGGAGCAATCCATTCAGCACTTTCCGATGGGGACCAAAAGCCACTGGGCTACCAAGAAGTCGGATTCAGTTCAGTCCCGTTTTCAAGATCCGGTTCAGTGTTTGGGGATGGCTTGGTCCAAGCCCACATCCATAGTAGATGGACTTGAGCAGGCAAGTATGCCACCTACTGATATGATTGATTATGACAACTATGATATGGACTGGACGGTTGTGCAACCGATTGTACTGACTCGCTTACCCCCGAGAACACCTAAGACATGGGGGTTATTTACGCGAGTAAGCCTAGCAAGGACCAAGATCTCGATCTAGCCTAGTTGGGGCTTTAGAGTCACATGACACAGTACCAAGAACGGGAGAACCAGTAACAATTGATACGGATTTCCAACCAACGGATCTTCTTACCTTTGGACCGGAACCTTTAGCTGTTTCCCACTCGGTCTACAGCTTGGTTTGAAATGAGGGAGCCATACCGTGTGGTTGAAGCAGAGTACCGTTTTGCAGTGGATAGGGCACTATCTCTATTCGTAGTAGCATTGCGTATTGCTCTCACTAGGAAAGGGGGACATAACCCCAACTATAGAGCAGGAATGGAAGGGAATGAGCTCGGCTGCTTCTCCCCCACACTTCTTTATTTCTCCGTGCCCCTATTTAGTTAGTACTTTCGAGTTAAGAGCGAGAAAACGAACTATTTCATTTAATAAAAAAAGTGCAATGGCTGTAGAGTGAAAAGGCCATGAGGATGGCTACGGCTTTGAAGCTCCTTTATCTACCATAGATAGAATGGAAGAGTTTTTTCTCACTGCACTGATCCACCAAGGCTAGGGATATCCAATGGGATGGAGCTATTTCCCTTGGCACCTTAGAGTCCTCAGACGATGAACAGAGCACTAGATGCCCTAATCTACTCCTATTCTAAGTGTCTTTGTTTGGTTTGATTTCTTGTGAAAGCGGCTAGCCCCATCACTAAAGCATGCCTGTTCCATATGAAAGGTGATGTAGGTAGGGCTGGTAGGGGAAGTAAGAAATAGGTGAGACTCGTTAATGAAACTAGCCTTCATCCTTAGATTTCTAAGTTCTGTTTCCACCATTACTAGTGTTTCCTTGCTTTTCATAATAGAAAAAGATCAACTAAACTAAACCAGAGATTGTCGTAGAGATTGGCAGGACTGGGTATTATTCTGGGCGATGAAATGGATGGAATTTCTTGAAACATAACTCACTTCACTTATAATCGAATTTGGAAAAGGGAGACTAGCTGCTGCAATAAATCAAGAAGAAAGCAGGCGCAAAAGAGAAGCTCAATGAGAGAGATTCTAGACCGCTCATTTTAGGTTTTCATGGCCGATTCAATAACATAGTTCGCACACCTCTTTTCAATTCTCTAGAGATAGTTGTCATTTATCTCTTCTTCCGGGTCCCTCCTATTTGGTTGGAAGTTTCCTGCTCCAGTTGGGAAAGCAAGGGCCCTAGTTTCGTTATTGAGTCTCGTTATGGTCGAATATGAATGAATCCTGGAATGGAATAAAAACATGAGTAAAATGCATCGTAGTCCCTCAATCGAACAGTCAACTAGTTCATATCTAACCTTATGTATTCTTTTCCCGCACCTTAGCTTCAAATAATTGAATGAATGAGTGCTATTTCAGAGTTCAAGTTTAGGTATTAGCTCGCTACAGTTTAGTCAGTAGTTCTGTCCCTTTGTTCGGTGAACTAGTTCTGGATATAAGCATTAGAATGAGAGTGGCTACGTATTCGGATTACTTGACTCGCTTTCCTATTTCCGAATCCCTTCTTGCATACAATCCTAATTCACAATCCGATTCTTGCTCGATTCTATAATGAAAAACAGACCTTGTGCCATGGACTCCCCTTGTTCGAAGCCAAAGATAAGAAGCATACGGGTGACAACCCCAATCCTTATATATCAATCCAATTACCGTAGGAACGAAGAACTAAGTTTGCCTGACGCCCGAAAACAACTTGTTTGTTTTGGTGGAAGAGGAAGAAATAGAGAAAGATCGCCGCTTTTCATACGCTAATTCGTGATTCAAAGTAGAGCGAGTGAGGGAGCTATACCCGGGACTCAATCAACATATGCCAAGTGTTCCGTAATCTATGGGCAGCACTCCGTAGGAATGTTATAGTCTAGGCATGTCATAGTAGTCATTAGACAGAAAGAGGAGAAACTTAACATGTCTTATTCCGAATTCCTGCGGTTGTCATTATGTTCCAGCAAGGAAATAGTCATTCTTTCATTCCGAGCATTCGACTAACGGCACAGATTTCTAGTGCTATAACAGAAACTACCCTTAACGCGCAAATGAAAGCCCTCACAACACTCTTTACCTGCAACTGCTCCTGCTTATGGTAGTAGATAAACAGGTGGTGGACATGTATCTGCAGCCTCTGCTGCTGGTAGATTGACTGTTTTATATGGACTGAAAAAAAATGGAGGGTAGTGCTTGAGAATGCTACTCTATTCCTGGAATTAGCCATCCCCTTCTTTGACTATTCGACCTGCTCCTCGAAGCAAGGAAGGGAATGAAGATGGCATTGAATGCCCTTTCCGCAAGAAGGATAGGAGTTGGCTTACCGCATCTACCTTCTCATCGCAGGATAAGGGCTGGGGCGTTAACTTAAGTACTAAAGCTGCTGGAGCGGCTACCTTCGTTGATTCCCCACGAAGGAATCGGAATATCGCTACTTCCCCTTACTGCCCTAAGCGGGGGAGATGGATTAAAAACCTTGTGTGCAGGAAAGGCTGTCAAAGTCGTTGACCATTAATCCGGTTGAAGGATAAATGGACAGTGAATCAACGGAATCGAGTTGTTCTAAGGATTCGGATTCGGCAGTCGATACATCTATATCTATGGAATTTCAAACGAGAGAAAAGGATCCGAATCCGACCCGAGGACGAGCTCAAACCTTAGGGTTTGAAAAGAAGAAGTAAAGCTCTCGTTTACTTCAATCAAAAAAGGTAGGTCATAACACAGATTGAATTAGACCTTACTCAATCACTCATTGCTGGAAAAAGTAGAGCGATTTCCTGGCAAAAAAAGCACGAGCGAGATATTCTTCCTTAACAGGGATCTCAATTGCAGGAAGAAGTACAAAGGGCAAAGTCAGAAGTGGAAGGGTCAAACTCCTCTATCGGGGAAAGACAGGAAGGATCAAAGTGTAAAATCACTTGTTTGAAACATCTATAAAATAGAAATGGCTATTAGAAGTTGTATTTTCGGTGGTCACAGGGAAGGAATCAGAAAAGAGGGAAGCGCTCTCAAGGTAGAATCAGTTCCAGGCAAGTATGTCCATTGAAAGGAAAGAGTCCCTAAACAGACAGGTTTTCAGCAAATAAGACGGGTCCTGGTCTTCGGCAACAAAAGAAGCCGAAGCGAGAGCTCGATCAAAGAACCTTTATAGATCCTCATCATCCTCAGGTTCTGGATACACAGCGAGAAGGGAATCTTCCTGTTCGAATGGAAGATTTTCGAAAGAGAGGGGAGAAATCAATCACATGCGTGAGCGGATCAAGCTATTATATAGTAAGTAACGGCTGAAAAAGCTATTCTTGGTAGATCCACTTGTCAAGGCACGGAAAGCCGTGTTCCTTCTCAGCTCACGCTTTCCTGATTGATTTGAAAGACCCTACACACCACCGTATCCTTGGCTTTCTTCCCACTTTCAAAGAACTTGCTATCATTCTTTCGATTCTATCTCCTCGCTTTAGGTCTTATGCTTCTTATTAAAGGGGTTATGCCACTCCGAGTCCATCAGTGTTGAAGGAATGGACAGAGACAGGCAAAGACAAAGTACTGATTTTACTACCGATAGAGAGCAGAGCTAGAGACAAGATGCCTAGGACCTGGAGGAGATCCATAAGAACCAAGTCGTGGAGAAGATAGCATCAAACTGGAGATAATAAACCTAACTCTCCGTGCTTTAATCGAGAATGGATACAGGGTCGTCGAACGAAACCTTTATTAGGGGGTAGACCTACCTTCTTTTGTTGACTTATTGCTTTCCAGCAAAGCGTGCCGACCCTATCTCTAAAGCACCAAACTTCCACATTTTAGGAGATGCCCTATCTTCCCTTAAAGAGCCAGCTTATTGAATAGAGCTGTCACTCCTTACCTTACCTAAGACCCCTTCGGGATATCTTTTGAAAACCTTTTCTCTGAAAAGAAAAGATGTGTGCGATCCCTTGCCCGCTCGATTAAAGAAAGTGGGATCTGGCCTTGCATTTTTTAGATAGGGCTCCCTCACGGCATTCTTGCTCTTGCATTTGAAAGTCGAATCAGGATTCCATCTAGAGAAAGGTTCCGAATGGAACTAGTGAATGTGTATGCCGAACGTAGGCAGGTATACCTGACCTTTGATATTCAGCTATGATCTCTCTTCTCTCTCTTGAAGTTCCCACAAAGTGACTCTGAACCTAAGACCGGGTTGTGGGATGTCTTTTGATATTCTAAACTAAGAAAAACGCAATTGGATTTCTTTTTATATCCCTATGATAGGAAATGAAAGAAAAGGTCGAGCTTAAGCCGATTCCATTGCGGAAAGAAAAGAGGCTCTCCCATTCCCACCTGATACGTCAAAAGCAATTGACTAATAAGGGGAACCAACCAGTCGAATTCGATTGATTATGTCACTCCGCATTACTAG